>NC_143564.1:33408333-34040277 GCF_054136105.1 Typopeltis vanoorti
AATTTGGAGCAGTTTAGAAAGTACCATAGCATAATAATGTGCAAAGGTAGAATATTAGCAATGCAAGAGAAATGGTTAAATGATGTTTGAGAAAAGAAATATCAGGCTGCATATCCAGGAGGAAAAATCAAATGAGAATTAAATTAGCATCATTACGTGCAAAAAAAAAAAGAAATTGTGGTGGCTATTTAAAAAGAGAAGAGTTGGTGATTCAAATTCTCTTTCACACTTAGTCACATTCACTTTCCTTCTGTTGATTACTCTTATTTACTTTACCCACCTTTGTGTATTACCACTTTGTGGTGAATACTACTGACAGCCTTATGCTCCATTACCTTCTGCCTTTGACCTAGTGTCCAGCAAAATTTTCATCAGCCTGGTTGGCCAAGTGGTTAGCACATCTGCTTTCCAGCCAAGGGGGCTGTGGGTCTGAATCCCACCAGTGGCATGGATGTTTGGGATTGTCTTACTAACCGTTTATCATGTGTACTGCTGTAACCTGTGTTCCTGGTGCAGTATGCCCTAGGATGTCTTTGCACCATAAAAATCAAATAAAAAAAATCCAAGAAATTTTTTATCACAACTGTGTTGTCTGTCATGACTCCAATATTGTCAGATCTTATATTTTGGTCTTCTGAGGCACTTCTTACCATATCAATCCATATATATCTTTGTCTACCTCAAGTCTTTTTTTTTTGGCATCCTAGCATCAAACACCTGTTTTACTAACCTTTCCTTTCTCATTCTATTTAAGAAATCATACCATCTTAAATTATCATTGTTTACCCATTTCTTAATGCTAACAGTATCATGTTCCTTCTTGATATCTTAATTTTTCATGCAATTATGCCATCGAGGCCATCATCCACTCGCACTCTTTCTGAGTCTTCTCATATCTGTAATATTTGATCAACTGTTTTTATTTCCAACTCAGCTCTCAGATCCATAAGTTAAAACTGATTTGAAGACTTTTGTATACAGCTAGTTTAATGTTTTAACTAAATGCTCTTACTCCATATAAATTTCAATTCAGTGAATTTATATGAATTACAAATTTATTAATGTCTATATTACAATATATTTGAAATGTTCATGCACAGGGCTATCTTGCCTGTGCCTTATTTAGCACTAGCCAGCATGAAACACATCCAGGAGTTAAATGTGTTAACATGCCATTTTCTCTAAAAATTGTGCCTAAATAGCTGAAATATTTTAATTAATCTACAGCTTTTTCATTCAGGAAGAAGCTGATGTTTTCCATGTTCCTGCCAATTTGCACACTATCTTTATATTGCTGATTTTCATGGCAAATTTGTTAAAGAACATTTTCATATTAGTTAAGAAATCCTGCAGACATATATCAGATTTATTTAAGATCATAACATCATCTGCACAAAGTAAATAGCAAAGTTGAATATTTCCAATTTTTAAATCAAGTTTAATGTCACTTTCTGTCATAATATCTCATACTGGATTTTACATCAAGCCATTTTTCTGTACTTCAATCAATTAATTGGCAATTCACAATTCAAATATAGACTGTATTGTTCTGTACAATATCCCATTTATTGCGTATGAATGTAGTGCTTTGAACAAGCTTTCTCTTAGCACTATGTCATATGCCCTTTCTATATCTACAAAACTCAAATTCAGATACCTGATATTTTCCCATGATTCTCAACCATTTGTTTTAAAGTGGAAGTCGGATTCTGACAATGTCTATTTAGCCCTAACCAAATTGGTTCTTCCACCCATTTTTCCCTTAACATCTTCTCAAGTATGCTTGCATAAATCTTACTGCAACACTTGATAGAGAAATTCCCCTAATTCTCACATTGTTTTATTTCCTTTTTTATAGACAACTACTATGAGAACAGTACTCCAATCATCAAGAATTCACTTCTGACCAGGCCATCTGAATTATAAACTGTAGCCAGAGTAAAACTTTTATATCTCAATATTTGGGCATTTGAGAGAAGGAACACAACACAGACAAGGACAGGGAAACAGGGGAGGTCAGGGTGGACAGGGAAACACCATGTGAGAAGTGTAGATAATGGTTTCAGGAGTGAATATGTGACTGGGAAAGAAGAGATTAAGATAGACAAGGATGTTGGGCCAACACTTTGGTCTGGAAAGAGGTATAATATCAGTGATGATAAAAAGGAATGGTCAGGGAGGGAGGGGGGGGAATATGGAGGAGTCATATTCAAAAAGTGGGTTCAGTGGAACTTATTATAGAAACAGAAATGAGCTAATGTTTATTAATGCTACAAGTAGTAGAAACAAGGGGAATAAAAGTGTAGCATTGATAGAGTTCATTCTTCCAAAAATTTTTGGAATAAGTGAAACATAGTTGGATGAGGATGACATTCTAACAGGAATAGAGATGAAGGAATATGCAGTTTTTTGTGATGACAAACAGAGCAGAAAGGGAGAGGGGGATGTTAATCAAAATTAATGTAGAATTAATTTTGGTGGCAGCAGAGGAGTTGTGCCTATCTAAGATGGAGATATAAGGAGCAAGTAGTGATAGTGATTATGAAGCAGTATGGTGTGAAGTGGAGGTGGACAAGATAAAATGCTTAGTGGGATGTTGTCATAGAAACAGAAATGAGAAAAACAGTGAGAAGGAAATGTATAGGCAAATTAATCTGGCTAACAGAGTTATGTGAGCTAATAGAGCTATATGATCATGAAATCGGTGATCATTATGGATGATTTCAATTATGGTAATATAGATTGGAGTGAAGAGACAGCATCCGGAACAAAGAGAATGAATTTGAGACTTTGAGGGACAACTATTTTAAGCAGCATGTAACAGAGGGTACACAAGAATCAAGGGTCTTGAATTTGATTATTCCAGATGATATTATTGTAAATGAGGTGTCAAATCTTCCTTCAGTTAGTGACCATGAAGTGATCACTTGGGTTGTCGCCAGCCATAACAGGACTCTTGTGAGAAAGGGTTATATGCGAACTATAATGCAGGTGATTATGACAAACTCAGCAGGTGGCTTTCAGCTATATCATCGAATGAGAAATTAGATGGGAAGGAAATCAGTGCTCAGGAACTATCTGATTGAGATAATGACAGTGTATTCTAAAGTTCAGAAGATTAAACAAGGTAGGTGTAAAATGGATGACTGAAGAGGTGAAGTAAGCAATCTGGAAGAAAGAGACATTGTGGAGGCAGTACATTGAGGAGTACAAAGAGCAAGCAGGGAAGGTGACTCACTTGGTAAGGTAGCAAAAGTGCAGTATGAGTAGAAGTTAGCACGTGAGGCTTAAAGAAATCCTAGGGATTTTTTTCGATAATGGGCTAGTGGAAGGAAAAATGATTATGGGAGGATGATGTTGGCAAGTGATAATGGTAACCACCAATGAGGACATAGTAGTGGTCGTAAATGAGCAGTTCATTAAAGTATTCTATTCTTGTGAACGTAATGTAATGTGGAACTTGAAAGCAGTGGGAAGGGGGGGGGGGAACCACCGATGTTGAGTGAGCAGGAGGTATATAAGTAATTGAGTAATCTTGATGTTAGTAAGGCCATAGGACTTGATGGCATATCACCAAATGTCTTGAGGGAATGTTTCAAGGAGTTAACAGCTTTAATCCTTTCTTATGCACTAGACAAGGGGGGGGGTTGCATAAACAGTAGTATATTTAGATTTAGATATTTAGATAATTAACAGCTTTAACTTTTTTAATAGGGAGTCTTATATTAGCCTAAGTTCCAAGAAAGTGGAAATAGGGCAAAATTGTTCCACTTCATAGAGCATGATAAGACTAAGACTTCAGAATTGAATTGACAACAGCAGAATTCCCTTTAATGGACATCATGGGTTGCTATATGAACATTGTATTTTAGCAATCTGCTTACTTATTATAACAAGGTAACAAATGCACTAGACAAGGGGGGGGGGGTTGCATAAACAGTAGTATATTTAGATTTTGTAAATATTAGATTGCCACCGGACGAGCTGGAAATTGGAACAGTTGGGATTGGGTGGTCGATTAGTGCATTGGATTGAAGATTGGCTGTCTGATAGGTATCAACAGGCTGCATATGGGAAAGCGATATCTCAAAAGAAGTCACTAGTGTGTGCCCCAAGGGGCTGTTTCAGGACCATTGTTGTTTAATTTTTATGTAAATGACAGTGGAGAGAGCTATGAGAAGTAGATCAGTGTAGCAAGAGGACTTGAATTTGGATTTTGAATAGGTGAGTGTGTGGGGATGTCATTTCAATGAAGCAAAGTGTAAGGCTTTAAAATTTGGGAAGCAAAGATGGGATGTAGAGTATAAGGCTGGTGGGAACATCTTAGAGTAGGTGAAGAGATGAAAGATCTGGGGATGATGGTGGATAGGGACCTCAAATTTCAGGAACATTTTGCTAAAATGGAAAGGACAGCACAACAGATTTTGGCAGTTATGCAGGGAACACTGACATGTACAAGTAAGGATGTTATGATTCCATTGTACAAAACTTTTATCAGACCATATATGGATTACTGTGCATGGATTTGGTCACCTGGTTTTCAAAAACATGACTTGATGGAGTATGAGGACAGATTGAGAGAATGCAAATTTAAGAGCCTGGTGGATAGGAGAGGGGGAGGCATGATTGAGAGACATAAGGAATAATACCAGATTAATGTAAATGAGATTTTTCATGGAATGTCTGGAGACCAAGAGACCATCTCTTGAAGCTGTATACGGAAGATATTAGACTCAGGCCAGGAGAGTGACTAGTATGGTAAGGAAAGCAAAACTGGAATATGAGAAGAGACTGGCCCTGAGATCCAAAGAAAATCCTAAGGAAATTTTTTAGCTATGTGGTATTAGGAGGAGAAATGATTGTGAGAAATGATATTATTGAATAAAAATGGGAATAGAGCCACTGATGCAAAGGACATAGTGGAGTTGTTCAATGAACATTTTTTGGGGTATTTCATGCTGGAGAAGTAGATTTTAATACTAGAGGGATAGAGCAGATTCGAGGCTTAGAAGTGCAAGAGGAGAGTCAGTATTTGAAACAGAGGATACTCTGTTTCAAATACTGAGTATACTGGATGTCGATAAAGCAATGAGACTGGATGGAATTTTGCCATGGGTTTTGAGAGAATGTGCTGAAAAACTGACAGCTCCCTTAACCTGGATTTTCAATGAAAGTCTGGTCAAGGGAAAGTACCCAAGGAGTGGAAGGAGGATAAGATAGTGCCATTCCATAAGTGTAGTAGCAGACTTGGAGCGTCAAACTATAGACCAGTTTGTGTTTCATCAGTAGTTAAGATCTTGCAGAAATTAATGCGGGATCATATAAAGCAGATGAAGTTAATGTTATCTCTGAGAGTCAACATGGATTTGTTAAGGAGTGCTCTTGCTTTAGTAATACGAGTGCATTTTATAATAAAGTGACAAGAGCAGTTGATGAGGGAAAAGCATATTCTGCCTTTTTTTTTTTTTTTTTTTTGATTTTACAAAAGGCAGTTGACAGGATTCCACATGATAAGCTGAAATTTAAGTTGCAGCACATGGGTTTTATTTGTCAGGTTAGTGTGAATTGGATTCAGGATTGGCTATTTGATAGGTATCAGAGAGTTGTATATTGGGGCACAGTATCAAGGAGGCAAAAGGTTACAAGTGGGATCACACTGGGCTCAGTACTGGGACCTGTATTGTTTAACTTTTATATCAGTGACACTATCAATGGATTATAGGAAAATATTCAGTTGTTTGCAGATGATGTAAAGTTGGAAATGTTATTAGTAATAGTACAGATCTGGTAGCCCTGCAAGAGGATTTGAATAAGCTGACAGATAGGCAAATGAATGGGACCATGAGTCTAATACAGCAAAATGTAAAGTCTTGAAGTTTGGGATACATCGATGGGAGGCCGCATATTCTGTTGGAGAGCAGTACTGGAGGAAGTAGGAGAGGCAAGAGATCTGGGGGAGTGATGATTGGTAGAAACCTGATATTCAGGGAACATATTGCAAAGGTGGTGAAGGTAACCCAAAGGATTGCTGCAATATTGAGAAGGACGCTGACCTGCAGAGATAAAAGAGTTGTCATTCCATTGTATAAAGCCCTGATCACACCACACTTAGACTACTGTTCTCAACTTTGGTCTCCAGGATTTGAATGGGATAAATTAACAGGGTACAGAGGCAGATAACAAAGATAGTTTCAGGACTGTACAATGTTAATTATGAAGACAGGCTGAGAGAATGTAGACTGCAAAGTTTGGTAGACAGAAGACAGAGAGGTGATACGATCAAGACTTTTAAACTGTTGAGAGGTGGTTATAGGGACACTGGGGAGTTTTTTTGCTTGGTGGAATGGGTGGGGGGTTAGAAGGAGCAAGGACAAGGGGCCATCCCTGGTAGTTAAGAAAGGAAGCTGTGAGCAAGAGAGTGAGGAGTGGTTTCTTTGCATGGAGGGTGGTTGAACTGTGGAATGTACTGACTGATAGAGTGGTGAGAGCATGAACAGTCAATGACTTCAAGGAGTGGTATGATAGACTGTGATTTCTAGGATTGGCCTCCCGTGATTAGTCTTGTGACTCCATGGAGACTTGAATCATAGTAACAATAATAAATGAGACATTATATCAAACAACACAGTCTATTTGAGCTGTAAGTCAGCTGTTAGAATTAAGGTACAGGAAGATAGTTTGATGTTAAATATCAGGTATGTGATAAGGGTACGCATTTTCTGCACTATTATTCATTATCTATATGGATCACATTATGAAAGAAAGTGATATTAAATCTGATATCAAAATTGGCAATGTTAATCCCACCTCTCTACTTTGTGCATTTATTTAAAAGTATATTTATTTATATTTTAAAATAAATCCAGTACAAGTCTGCATGATTCCCTGACTAAATTGAATAACTGTTGTAATAAATTTGTATGAAAAGTATCAATAAAAAGACAAAAGATAATGAAAATAGGCTGAAACACTGAAAACATTAACTGGTTTCCTGAATGGTGAACCTACAAAAACAATAAAACATTTTAGTTATTAGGCACAATTTTTAGTGCAGATGGCAAATTAAATATAGAAATAGACACCAGAATTAGTAAAGTTGGTATGGTAGGAAGTCAGGTGAATAAATTTGTATGGAATAACAGAGAAATGAGTCAAAACACTAAATTAGCTTAGACAAGACAGTATTCCAACAAGTTGTAATCTATGGATCTGAGAGCTGGGTTAGAAATAAAACACTTGATAAAAGACTGGAGACCACAGATATGAGAGTTCTGAGAAAGATCAGTGAAGTGAACAGATGGCATCGATGGCACTATCATATTTAAAATAAGAATATTAGGAAAGAATTTGCCATTGTTAGGATTCAGGAATGTGTTAGTAGAGCTAATCTCAGATGGTATGGTCACTTAAACAGAATGGAAGAGGAAAGATTTGCAAAACAATCATTCTTTTCCAGTTTTGCCAGAAAAAGATCCAGAGGATTGATACAATGAAAAGTGCCTGAGAAAACAGAAATATAAAATCTGATCATCTTGGACTCTTGATAGAGTAATGGTGCAATGGTGTAACTTTTTTATGTAGCTATAATAATATCCTGTGCACCTCATGAGGATACATATCAGGAATTTGATGATCTAGTTGGGAATACGTAGTATTTTAATTAATAAGAGCCATTAAAAATCCGAAAGGTGGAAAGGTAGCTGAGTAGATAGTAGATGATATAAGAATAGAAATTCTCAAGTACAGATGTGTAAAAAGTTTCATAGTGCTGCACTGTATAATTCAGAAGGTATGGTCAGAGGGTCAAATTCCTCAAATTCACTGGAATAGACCTCTCAGACTATGATCTTCCAAGCAAGATTTATATGAGTATACTTGAGCAAATACTAAGAAAAATTGTAAAAGACAAACTTGGAGAAGAGCAGGCTTTGTTCAGGTGAAATAGGAGTTATCAGAATCACATTTTCACTTTAACCACCCAAATGGCCATACTGATAAAATATCAAAAATATCAGATTCATATTCATGTTATTTCATTAGTATCCAAGTGTTATATTTACTTCTGTAATACTTCACATCCATGTAGCTGGCCTGGTTGGCCGAGTGGTTAGCATATCCGCTCTCCAGCCAAAAGGCTGCGGGTTCGAATCCTGCCGTGGGCATGGATGTTTGTGATTGTCTGTGAAAATATTGGTGGTGGGCAGTAGATGGCGTTGGTGGAGAACGGAGTTGTAGAGTAGGTGCCCCTCCCTCGATGAGTCTTCGGACTCCCTGGAGGTGTCACATAATAATAATAATAATAATGTAATTATTGACATGTATACACCCACATCAAGGCTGGTATCATGGTAAGACAAATGGTTGAGAAATTATGGCAATATAGCAATAATCTGAATTTAAGTTTTGTAAATATGGAATATAAAATATAAATACTATATAAACACTATGATTATATAGTGTGAACAGGATGTTATATCACAAATTATAGTCTAGTAGACAGGAAAGTATGTTATCTCCACTGAGGATATAGCACACATAAAGGAGGGAGTGCATGAAACATTTCTTGCACCTCCTCCTCCTTTATGGAACACATCAAGAACTGATGATGATGTAACGATTCCCTTCTATTTAAACTACTTGAGGTTCAACTGACTGCACACCAGCTGTAAGCAATGGCAATTTTCTGTTAAAATCATCTGATACTGATTTCTTGTACTACAAGATATAAACTTATTTATGATTCATAAACCTGTGTTTATGGATCATAAAATAGATAGGAACACTGAAAACACCAGCTGCATCTTGAATGGAGAATCTATAGCACTACCAAAATATTTCCATTATTTAGGCACAGTTTCTAGTGAAGATGGCAAATTAAGCATGGAAATAGACAGTAGAATAGAAAAGCTGGCATGGTAGGAATTAAACTAAATAAATTTACATGTAATAAGAGAGAAATTCACCAAAACTCTAAACTAGTTGTATACTAGTTTAGTATTTTGGTGAAACATTTTAAACCAATTTTAAGTTATGGATCTGAGAGCTGGCTTGTAATAAAACATTTGATCAACAACTATAGTCCTCAGAAACCCCGCCATTGCTGGTCCCAAGCCCGGATGAGAAAGGAGGAGGGTTGTACTTGGGGCTAGCAACCATAATATGAAAAAACATATTGCTACAGAAACCTCAACCATTGTTGGAAAACTGACACAAAACCAAGAGGGAGAAGTACTGGGGAAAATGAAGCAAGCCAGTGAAAGTCCCATTGGGGAAGCTGACAGGTGACAAATTCCAAGAAAAAACCTCTTTAGCCCAAAATGTTGAACCAAAATTGGATGCTGGAATATTAGGACTTTGAACGAAATGGAAAAGCTAACTTACTAACCAGGGAAATAGACAGATACAAAATAGAAATACTAGGTCTAAACGAGACAAGATGGAATGGTAGCTGAAAAATCCAACTAACAACAAACAAATACATTTTATATTCTGGACACGAGAATGAAGATGACACACGTAGCAAAGGTGTAGCTTTCATGCTAACAACAGATGCTAGAAGAGCACTAATTGAATGGAAACCAGTTTCTGAAAGAATCATGAAAGCTGGATTTAAAACTAAATACAGAAATGTGACTATAATAAACATATATGGACCAACAAACAATGCAAAAACAGAAGAGAAAGAAGACTTCTATGACATGCAGCAAAAAGAAGTAGATGAAGTAAAAATTAAAGATATGCTTTTAATTATAGGTGACATTAATGCAAAAGTAGGAGATAGTAACGTGGGATACGAACGAATAATGGGAAAAGAAGGTTTAGGAAACTGTAACGAAAATGGGGAAATCCTAAAAGACTTTTGCACTTTCAATGATATGATCATAGGAGGAACCTTATTTAAACATAAAGACATCCATAAACAGACTTGGATATCACCAGATAAGAAATCGAAAAACCAAATAGACCATATTTTAATAAACAGACCTTGGAGAACCTCTTTGATGGATGTAAGAGTTTGGAGAGGCGCAGATGCCTTTACAGACCACTTATTATTGATTGCAAAAATAAAAATGAAACTACAAAAAATATTTAAAGGCAAGAACCAAAGAATTAAATACAATATATCCAAACTGAAAAACAAGGATACAAAAGACAAATATAAAGTAAAATTGGGGATAAATATGGAAGCCTTGTAGAACAATATAAGGAAATAGACATTGAAGAGAAGTGTGAAAAAAAAAGAATATATTTGATGGTACAGCCAAAGAAGTTCTGGGAAGGCAGAGTAGGAATCCCAAACAATCGATCTCTGAAGAAACCATCAAATTATGTGAAGAAAGGAAAGCTTTATGGAATACACTTCTGCAAAGTACAGAAGAAAACAAAAGAAATAGGATAAATGAAAGATACAGGCTTAAAAACGGACAGGTAAAAAAGAGTGCAAGGAAAGATAGAAGAGTTTTTCTGGAGGATATGTGTAAAGAGGTTGAAGAAGCAGCAAGTAAATTTGACCAAAAGAGGTTGTTTGAGATAACAAGAAAGTTAGCTGGGAAGAGTTTTAAAAGAGAAGGGCCTGTAAAAAATAAATAAGGAAAGTTACTCACAAATGAAGCAGACATAGAAAAAAGATGGGAGAGATAACATCGAGTGAGTGGTATCGGTGGAACTAGCTGTAGATCCAGAAATGAGCTGTTGTGTTTGTATACCAATGCTAGAAGTATAAGAAACAAGGCGGATGAAATGGTTGCACTAATTGCATCTGTTCACCCAAAGATTGTTGGAATAAGTGGGACATGGTTAGATGAGGACGACATCCTGACAGGAATAGAGATGGAAGGGTATAATATGTTTCGTAAGGATAGAAGGGATAAAAAGGGAGGGGAGTGCTATTGATGATAGAGAAAGAGTTATGTCCATACAAGGTAGAGATGCAAGAGGGAAATAGGGCCAGTGGTTTTGAGGCAGTATGGTGCGAGATATAGGTGAATGGAATCAAATACTTGGTGGGATGTTGTTATAGACCAGGTAATGTGGATGGTGATGATAATGAAATGTACAATCAAATTAGATAAGTAAATAAGAAAAGGGTGATCATTATGGGTGATTTTAATTATGGCAATATAGACTGGAATGAAGAGATAGCAACTGGAAGTAAAGAAAATGAGTTTCTTGAGTTATTGAGGGATAACTACCTCAGACAGTATGTAACAGGCACACGAGGGCACACGAGGATTAAGGGTCTTGAATTTGGTCATCTCATCAGAGGATGTAATTATAAATGAGGTGTCAAATCATCCACCAATTGGTGAAAGTGACCATGAGGTCATTACCTGGGTGGTTGCCAGCAGTGTAAGGATCCCTGCGAGAAAAGGGTATATGTGGAACTACAAGGGGGTGATTATGAAGAGCTCAGGAGCCAGCTTACGGGTGTAGCATGGAATGATGTGTTAGCTGGAAATGAGATCAATGCAGCTTGGGGGATTTTCAAAAACTGTTTAGTAGATGCAATGTCTAAATGTATTCCATGGGTGAGAAGGTTAAATAAGGTGGGTGTGAGATGGATGAATAAAGAGATTAAGCATGCGATACAGAGAAAAAGGGCATTGTGGAGGCAGCATAAGAGAAGTGGAAATAACCAATTCCATGAGGTCTACAAAGACCAGGCAAGGAGTGTGACTTGGTTGGCGAGAGTAGCTAAACAGAGGTATGAACAGCAGTTAGCTAATGAAGCCAAAAAGAATCCTAGGGAGTTCTTTCGATATGTAGCCAGCAAAAGAAAGAATGATTATGGAAGGATGACATTGATTGGAGGAAATGGTATAAAGACAGCTGTTGCAGAATGTGTGGTGTAGATACTTAATGTACTGTTCATAAAGATCTTTCAATCTTGTGAATGTGACTTCATGGAGAGATTGAGAGCAGTTGATGATGGGTAGGAGAGACTGACTGTAAGTGAGCAAGAGGTGTTTGGGGAGTTGAGTAAACTAGATGTAAATAAGGCTGTGGGACTTGATAATATATCACCACGTATTCTGAAGGAATGTGCCAGAGAGTTGACACCTGCCTTGACATATTTTTTTAATACGAGTCTTGCACTTGGTCAAGTTCCTAAGGAGTGGAAGGAGGGCAAGATTGTGCCAATTCATAAAGGAGGTGATCGAACTCAATCATCAAACTATAGACCTATCTCTGTGTCAGGTGTTGTGGTTAAGTTGTTGGAGAAGCTTGTGACATGTGGATATTGGATTAGTGCATTGGATTGGAGACTGGCTATCTGATAGGTATCAACAAGTTGTGTATGGGGGGTGCAATATACAGGAAAAGGAAAGTCACTAGTAGAGTGCCTCAGGGGTCTGTTTTAGGGCCATTACTATTTAACTTGTATATTAATGATATTGGCGAAGATTTGGATGGAGATATTCAGCTGTTTGCAGATGATGCAAAGTTGGGACGAACCATAAAGAGTAGTGAAGATGTTGTGGCCTTGCAAGAAGACTTGAATAAATTGAGTGATTGGGCAAGCAAATGGGGATGTGAGTTCAATGTTGCAAAATGTAAGGTTTTAAAATTTGGAAAACAAAGATGGGATGCAGAATTTATGCTTGGTGAGAATATATTGTTGGAGGTAGAGGAAATAAGAGATCTGGGGGTGATAGTGGATAAGGATCTAACATTTAGGGGACACATTGCCAAAATTGTGAAGACAACATAAAGACTTCTGAGAATGATGAGGAGTGATTTATATCTGACTTATAGAAGTAGGGAGATTCTTGTTCCGTTGTATAAGGCTTTTATTAGGCTACATATGGACTATTGTGCCTAGATTTGGTCACCGGGTTTTCAAAAGGATGAAGAGATGTTGGAAAGGGTCCAAAGGCGACTGACTAAGGTAGTTTCTGTCCTCTGGAATGTTGAGTATGAGGAAAGATTGAGAAGATGTAATTTGTAGAGTCTGAAGGAAGAAGGAAGAGGGGAGATATGATAGAGACCTACAAGTTGGTAAGGGGTTGTTATAAGATCAATGGTGGAGACGTTCTACAGAGAATAGTGGGAGATCAGGGGAGAACCAGAGGTCATCCCTGGAAACTGTATAAAGAGGGTGTGAGTAGGGGGAGTGAGAGGTAGGTTTTTTCGTGCAAAGTTGTGAATGATTGGAATGCCGTGCCTGAAATTGTGGTGTCTGCCAGGAGTTTGAGGGTGTTTAAGACACGGTATGATGAGATGTGTGTGTAATAAAAGGATCTCCCAGATGAGTCTTTGACTCCATGAGGTCTTGGGTGGTAATAATAATAATAATAATAGAACATTGCCAAAAAATTTTAAATGGAGAAATAGAAAACCTAGAACAAGAAATACCAGAAGAAGAAATATTTAAAATAAATACAGGAACTATAACTAAACTAGAAATAACTCAGGCAGTAAAGAAAAAAATAAATAAATAAAGCAGTTGGGAGTGACAATATATAGCTGAACTACTTAAAGCAGATATAAACACTACTGTTGAAATGTTACACCTGCTATTTAATCAAATATGGGAAAAGGAAGAATGGCCAGAAGACTGGAATACAGGACTCCTGGTGAAACTGCCAAAAAAGGGAGATATAAGACTTTGTAAAAATTGGAGAGGGGTTTCACTTCTAAAAGTATTTACTAGAATTTTGCTAGAAATAATGAAACAAGAAATTGAAACTAAACTGAGGAAAGAACAGGCTGGGTTCAGGCCAAACAGATCTTGTATTGATCAGATAATAACACTAAGAATAATTGTTGAGCAGTCAATAGAGTGGCAGAGTAGCCTATATTTGGGATTCATCGACTTTGAATAGATAGAAATGATTAGCATAGATAGAAAGACTATACGGAAGTTAGTGAAGCACGACGGGATTCCTCAGAAAATCATAAATATAACAAAGAAAACTCATGAAAAATACAAAATCCAAATAATAAATAATGGCAAACTATCAGAACCATTTGCAACAAACACAGGAGTAAGACAAGGATGTATACAAATCCCGACCATCTTTCTGATTGTTATTGATTGGGTGATGAGGAAAACATCTGAAGAAAGAATTGGCATTCAATGGGGATGGTCAAATAAAATCAGTGACCTGGATTTTGCAGACAATATATGCCTTTTGGCCCAAAAACATCAATACCTCCAAAAGAAAATAGATAATTTAAACCAGGAAGCAAATAAATGTGGATTGAAAATAAATCATAACAATACTAAAGTGATGAAGATAAACCCCAAACAAGAATTAGTTTTTGAAATACTAGGGAAAACACTGGAACAGGTAGATAACTGTATCTACTTGGGATCAGTGATAAGCACACAAAGAGGAACCAAACAGGACATACAAAATAGAATCCAGAAAGCAGAGATTGCATTCAGTATGATAAAGAAAATTTGGGGGTCCAAAGAAATAAAATTAAAAACCAAAATTAGGCTCTTCAACACTAATGTTAAACCAGTTTTACTATACGGAGCTGAGACATGGTCACTAACAAATGAAAACATAAATAAAATATAGGTCTACATAAACAAATGCTTGAGGAAGATACTAGGAATATACTGGCAAATAAAATAACAAACATAAAACTTTGGGAGAGAACAGGTCAAACCAGCATCAGAAATGAAATCACTAAAAGAAAATGGAACTGGTCACACAATCAGGAACCCAGATAAAGAAATAGCAAAAACTGCACTAGAATGGAATCCCCAAGGCAAGAGGAAAAGAAGTAGACCCAGGATAACATGGAGAAGAGAAGCAGAAACAGGGGCAAGACAGCTGGGACATTCCTGGAAAGAGATCAAAAAAGAAGCATCGAATAGAGTCAGATGGAAGTCAATGGCTGAGGCACTATGCTCTGTAGGGAGCGAAGAGGATAGGTAAGGTAAGGTATAGCCCTCAGATATGAGAAAAATTGAGTAGATGGCAAAATCATATTAAAAATAAAGTTATTAGGAAGGGACTTGGCATTATTAGCATTGTATGTTGTAATCTAAGGCGGCATGGTCACCTAAACAGAACAGGAGAGGAAAGATTAGCAAAAAAAAAGAAAAAAAGAAAAAGTTTGATGCTAAGAGGAAGACTAGTGACAGATGCAATCAGAAGTGCTTTGGAAGACCAAAATATAAGATATGACAGTATTGAAGTCCTCACAGATAACAAACTAACCTGGAGGAAAATTTTCAATAGTAAGTTAATGATGTAAACTTATGTAGTACACAGAATATCCTGAATCCCTACCTCTCCTTTATGGTACATATCAAGAATTTATTATAGTAATCATTCCCTTCTATTTAAACTACTTAAAGAAGTTCAACTGACTGCTCACCATATATAACCAATGGCAATTTCCTGTTAAAATCGCATGACTGATTTCTTCTGCCTCCAGAACAGGAATCTGTGTACGGAATTGAAACTAATACATACACCTCTTTAGTAACTATGTGGAAAAGCGATGTGTCCCAAATTCAAATGAGGCGTCTTCTATACACATCTGTGTCAGAATGAAGTGCTTCACATAACAGTGCATTTGACCTTTTCTGGTAGGAAATGGTAGGAATTAAATATTGCATCCTCATACTTCATTTACATTTCAGTTTATTACTATCTAAATTAAGAAAAAACTCACCTCAGCTCTTCGAACCGTTTGCTTCAATTCATCCATCTTATTTTCTATATCTATCTGTAATGAGCCTTGTTCACCTGAACCAGCTTCAAGTGTCTATATTATATAAAAATATTACAAGGAAAATTAATATCTCTTTAGATATTAAATTACTTTTGAAATCACTCAAAGCAGTTGAATTCTAATAAGAAATCTGTTTAATTCATTTAATAAAGGATAACAATTCTTCATTATTAAAAAATTAAATTAATAAAAACATTAGTTCATACTGATGCTGTACCATTTTATGAATAGTTTAGAAATAAGCCTAGCTTCTTTAGACAGTCATCGCTTGTTGATTGTGCATTCTTTCAGTGTTCTTAATAATCCTGAAGAATTACATATTAAGAATACTGAAAGAATGCACAATCAACAAGCGACGACTGTTTAAAGTGTACTAAGTGGCACAATTCTCTGGAGCACAATTGGAAGAATAGCTGAACTTTGTGCCCTTTGATTGGAAAAGACCTGGGTTTGATTCTCGTCATGACAAGGGGATTCTTTATATGAGCTTTTTCAATTGAAGGTGAGTTAGCTGATCTGATTCAGAGATAGCAAGTTTGTTTTTTTTGTCCCAGAAACTCAGGATTTTCATCCAGTATACAAACAAATTGGCTTTAGTTGGTGATGATGGGCGGTAGATGGCACTGATGGTAGTAGTGTCGTAGTAGGAGAATTAAGTAGTAATGGAGTGGGTGAGATGTATTTAGCGAAGTAAAGTAGAATGCTCTCCTGCGATGAGTCCTTGGATTCCCTGAAGGTGTCATGTAATAGTTAGTAATAATAGTAATACCATGTAAAATTTATTCCTAGAACAATTTTTGGCCTAGTAATGAAGACATCATATGAAATAATAGGTTACATAGATATCAAAACAAGAAAATCAGAATATACTAGTTCAATAATTAAATACAATTTAATTATTATTCATGGACATTTGTTTCTTTAAATTAAATTCTTTAAATTAAACAAAAACATAAATGGTAATCTGAGACTAAATATCTACAACAGTTTAATAACAATGAAAATCTTCACTGATATTAACCTGGTGTAGATATTTCGTCTCAGATTACCACATTTGTTTTGGTTTAAAGAAACAAATTTCCAGGAATAATAATAAAATGTTAATAAATTTAGTTTAATCCACTTAAGTATAAAGAGCTAATAAGCTTCATTTCGGCAATGAAAACATTATTTAAATTAAGGGGATATTAAATCCCAAATAGTTTTAAAACCGAATAAGAAACTCAAAGATTGGAATCAGAGAGTTTCTTGCCGAATATAGTAAACTATAAAGTATCGGCGACCACTGGCGTGAGCAAATGCAAGTGACCCTAGCATGTAGTGCAATACCGGAAGTCTCGCAGCAAAGTCAGTAAATTCTGATCGCTATTCTTAGGTATTTTCCGTAATGTAAAAACACATTTCCTAGGAAATGTATGCTGTTATTACATTATGGTAGGGAGGTCACTACCCAGACCGGTTTCAGCCTTATTAATTATTATTCATGACCTTTCATGATTAATTACTATTCATGACGCCGATACTCGCATCGCAGAGTATATAAGTTCTTTTTGCTATACACTTCGGTATTAGGTCTAGCTACTCACTGATGAAGCCTCAAAAAAGGCTGAAACTGGTCTGGGTAGTGACCTCCCTACCATAATGTAATAACAGCATACATTTCCTAGGAAATGTGTTTTTACATTATGGAAAATACCTAAGAATAGCGATCAGAATTTACCGACTTTGCTGCGAGACTTCCGGTATTGCACTACGTGCTAGGGTCACTTGCATTTGCTCATGCCAGTGGTCGCCGATACTTTATAGTTTACTATATTCGGCAAGAAACTCTCTGATTCCAATCTTTGAGTTTCTTATTCGGTTTTAAAACTATGTGGGATTTAATATCCCCTTAATTTAAATTAGTTTAATCCTTTATCCAAGTGTGAGCAAACAAAGTTTGCACCTGAAAGTATTTTCAGGACTGGGGTAGGGTGGTGCAACACCAGGGCGACTCCTTGCAAAGGTGGAGCAAGATACTATCAATCCCATCTTCAGTATCTCCCATAATGCAAAACACATCTCCTTGCGGATATGTCTAATGTTATGCATTAAGAGAAGGGCCACTACCCAGACTAGTTTCAACCTTTATTGAGGTCTCTTCAGTAGGAGCCAGGGCCAAACGGAGATACCAGCCAGAAGCATTAGCAAGGTCATCTCTACCTATAGGAGTTGCTGACCTTGCTAATGCTTCTGGCTGGTATCTCCACATGGGCCTGGCTCCCACTGAAGAGACCTCAATAAAGGTCGAAACTAGTCTAGGTAGTGGCCCTTCTCTTAATGCATAACATTAGACATATCCGCAAGGAGATGTGTTTTGCATTATGGGAGATACTGAAGATAGGAGTGATAGTATCTTGCTCCACCTTTGCAAGGAGTCGCCCTAGTGTTGCACCACCTTACCCCAGTCCTGAAGATACTTTCAGGCGCAAACTTTGTTTGCTCACACTTGGATAAAGGATTAAACTAAATTTATTATATTCTAACCAAGTGAAAAATAAACTTTTAATAAAATTTTATTTAATGGATAATAATATCTAGCAGGATGGAGGTAGCAGAGATGAGAATGCTTAGGTGGATGTGCAGTGTGACCAGAAAGGATCACCTGAGAAATGACTATGTAAGGGGAACAGTGAAAGTTATGAACTTAGGAGCAAAGATACAGGAGGCAAGGTTGAGATGGTTTGGTCATGTGATGAGGAGGGAGAAAGAGTATGTGGGAAGAAAGGTCATGCAGATGATTGTGCAGGGGAAGAGGAAGCAGGGACGGCCAAGAGATGGAGGGAGATGGTGGAGGAGGACTTGAGGATGAAGAATTTGGATGTGGTTACAGCCCAAGACAGGAAGTTGTGGAGGAGACTCACCACAAACAGCAACCCTACTTAAGTGAGAAAAGCTGCAGAAGAAGAAGAAGATTGAACCAGTATTTTGCTTAGTCACCAAGTCATAAGCATAAGAAGTGTATTTATGCATGCAGGCATACAGAAGGCAAATACCACCTTCCTTCTATATACCTTTCACTGAGTACTAAATGGCATAATAAATGGCATAATACTAGTCTGACAGTAGCAGAATAATATTCTCCCAGATAATGCAATGCAGCAATATTCCATATTCCATATTTAGGCTTGGTTGCTGGTTTGCATTCATGGTACAATTTAATGGAATAATATAGCACCAAAAGAAATAATTAAACAGTAGGTTTAATAGCTTCAATATTTCATCTCAATCACAAAGACATCTTCAGGAATACAATGCTAAAATTGTAAACATATAGGAAACAATAAGTGGAAGAAATGAAATTAGATTAAACAGAGGCTCAAGTCCTATGAGGGGCACCGTCTATGGGTGCTGTTGGCTAGCCTTAGATGTTGGATGGAAGGCCTAAGAATTAGTTACCAAATTTTGGGAAACTTAATGCAACCATATTTATTAAGATTAAGCCAATTTTATAAATCCACTACCAACTTTAAAAAGAGTCTTTCAAGTTTGTATTTACTATGATGGAGCATGATAGTTTTCTTCCATCTGATTCTGTGCAAGGTATCCAAGGCATCGGACTGACCATAGTTGTGGCAATGGATGTATTTTTTGCATTCTTCTAGGCAGATCTCCCAGTCTGACCATAATTATGATAAGTTGCAAGAACAAAGAACCTTGTAAACACTTGGAACAGAGAGGAGGAAGTGGATACTTAGGAGAGCGGAGAAGGGAAGCCAGATTGAAGTGAGGTTTGAAAGCAGTGCAGAGATTATATTTCTATTTTTTCTGAGGTGCCCTGGATATACGGAATAGTAATGGCATTACTGTAGTCTATGTTGAGAGGGATGTGATAATTTGTAGGGACAGATAATTTTTAGATCTTTTTGGCATTGTAACCATTAAAAAGGATTCTAAAAAAAAGTCATCTTAGCGTCCTGAAGTTGTTAAAAAAATCATAACTTTTAGTTCCTGTCACCCCTTCCCCCAGATATACAGATTAACAAAAATTCATAAACCCAATGACCCTCTCCATCCCACAGTAGACACTGCTGACCCTCCATCCTTTAAATTACCCAAACAGTTAGCTGAATCCTTAATTCAGAATTTGGTTTTAAACAATAATGATATCATGGCAAGCTTTCATGTCACCTCCTTATTTACAAATATTCCCTTTTCTTATACTCTAAAATTACTGAAAAATGCATTCTCCCCTGACATTACTGATCTTTTTAATATCGCCATCCATACTAGTTACTTCTTTTGCAAGACACCTTATATAAACAGATAGTACATAATTCCATGCGCTCCTCTCTCTTGCTCTCTCTGACCAATTTCTACATTGATTATTTTCAAAAACATGCTCTTAATACTGTTAGTCTCAAACCTATTTGATTAAGATATGTTGATGATGCCTTCTTTATTTGGCAACAGGGCTTATACACAATATTTCTTTCTTTCTACCTTAGTCAGCAACCCAGAATCCAGCTCGAAAGGAAATTACAGCTTGCCTTTGTTAGCTCTAATCACATCTGCCCAATGATATCCTTTCTTTCTCAGTTTACAGAAAATCCATCCACACAGTTAGACAGATACATAAAGTTTCCCACCTTCTCAACAATATGGTGTCAAACACTTGTAACAGAGTCTTCAACCTCTGTTCCTTGCAAGCTTCCCTTAGAGTGGAATTTGCCTTCAAGGACAGATTAAGAGAATGAAAATTGCAGAGCATAGTGGATAGAAGGAAGAGCAGAGACAGAATTGTGTAAGATAGTAAGTGGTAATTACCAGATTAGCATGGATGAGATTTTTCATAGAATATCTGGAGACGGGGAGGAGAATGAGAAGCCATCCCTGGAAGCTGTATAAGGTCGGTGTGAGCAATAGGTTGAGGAGTAGATTTTTTTGCATGAAGAGTGGCGGATGATTGGAATGTGTATTGCCTGAGAGAGAGTGGTGAGTGCAGGGACAATGAGCTGTGCATGTAAGAGTGGGACCTCCCACGATGATTCTCTTGACTCCATGGAGGTCCATTAATAATAATAATAATAATATACCTCATCTCTCACCACCTGATTCACACTGCCTCTCAGATAATGCCAATATATTTGGTAGAACACTACATTGAATGCTCTTCAAAAGAACTTTTAGTGGGGGATTTTCATGGCTGAGTTGGGAATAAACAGATTATGCTATTGGAGTGTTTGGAGAAACTGTAGAAAACAATAATGGGAGAAGATTAATAGAATTATGTAAGGACAAAGTCGCTCTGTTATGAACACTTTCTGTTGTCACAATGACACCCACATGGTTAAATGGGCACAGCCTACTAAAAAGCTAAGGTCAATAATAGACTACCATTTTTGAAATTATGGATTCTACAACCGTGTTAAAATAACTTTTTATTATTCTGACGTTTCGATCTTCATATCAAGATCATCATCTGGGGCATACATAAATATACAAGACAAGCTGCATTACATTTCAAAAAAGTAAGCTAGAGAAACAATGATTTGATCACATGCTACTCACTGGCCTGACCTCTAGTGAAAAAAAAAACATTGATGTAATTTTTTTTTTTAATTTATGATTTAATTTATGATTACATGAATAAACTTTCTTGCTTATAGATGGTTTTCCTTCCAGTAACAGTGATGTCCTATTTCTATTATTAGAACTATTATTTTTGATAAAAAAAAAAAAAAATTATTTATAAATTACAACCTGAATAAACATTCTTTCTTATAGATTTTTTGTTTAACAGTGATGTCCTATTTTTTTAGCATTAAAGTTGTTATTTTAGATTTAGGATTCTGGATTTTCTACAGTAATGTTTATAGTTCTTCTTAGAGAGGAAGAATTCATGGAACGAATATATGCCTTCCATATGTATGGGATTTTTAGACCATCATTATTGTTTAGATTGGGATGATTGATAATGATCTCACAAGCTTCCTTAAATTTGCATTCATACCATGTTTTGGTGTGATGTAGACAACTAGCTTCACCATAATTATTATATTTGATGCGTTGTTTGTGTTCTTTTTGTCTGATTGGAATTGTGCGTCCTGTTTCTCCTATGTATGTTGCAGGTGCAGTAAATATGGTATAGTCCAGGGTGGGCAAGCAGAGGAAGGGTTTTTGGATGAGTTGCGTAAACTTTTTAATTTTGCAGGAAGTTTAAAGGTTGCTTTGAGGTTGTATTTTTGTAGTACTCTGTTTATTTTGTCTGATGTCCCTTTAATGCAGGGAATGGTTATAGTTTTACTGTAGTCTGGTTTGTCTTTGTTTTTTATTGAGGTCTTGCTGACAATTTTCATGACTAATTTTTCACGGTATTAACAACACCACAAACACTTTTATAAACAAAGGTGTTTTATTAACCCTTATATTTCGCTGATTTTCAACTCAGCATCATCAGAGCACAACACACATGTAAACGCAACAGTGAGTGAGTGAAACAATATAATTGCAAAAGACAAAAGATCCAAAGTCCTATTTTTTGGCGCCCTCTAACGAGAAAAAAAAAAAACAGCAGTTATCCAGGAGTTTTTCTTAGGATAACCGTCTTCCAAATTTTTGGCAAATTAATGCAACCATATTTGTTAAGGTTGGGAGAATTCTTCAAAGCCATTGCTGATTCAAAAAATAATCTTTCAGATCTATAATGACTCCTAAATAGCATATTCGTTTTCCTCCATCTAATCCTGTGTGAAGGAGTGTCCAAAGCGTGGTCTGCCAGTCCCGACTTGCCATAGTAATAGTAGCGAATGTATCTTTCATGTTCTTCCAGGTGGATGTTCACTGATCTTCCTGTTTGCCCATAATAGGCCAAGTCACAGTCACAAGGAACTTCATACACTCCTGGGTGTGCTAAAGGGTGAAGTTTATCCTTAGGCGAGCGGATCAGAGTTGCCAGCTTGACATGAGGTTTGAAAGTGGTGCAAAGGCCATGTTTGAACAATACTTTGGCTATCTTTTCCGATGTACCTCTGATATAGGGAATAGAAATGGTCATGTTGTATACTTGTGTATTAGGGGAGGGCAGAGTAATGGGCCTATGTAGTATTTTATCTATTTTGTAGGGACTGTAGCCATTGGCTAAGAACGTATGGTGCAGGTATTGGAGTTCAGTGGTCAGAGCTGTATCGTTAGAACAAATGGCTCTGGCTCTGTGTGTAAGTGTTTTTAAAATGCCGTACTGTTGGACTGGATGATGATGTGATTGTTTATGTAGGTATCTTCCTGTGTGTGTAGGCTTTCTGTAAATAGAAAAAGATAGTGATCCATCTGAAAGGCGGGTGACTAATGTGTCAAGAAATGGTAAACAGTTATTTGATTCAGGGTGGTTTAACATGAATTGGTTTTATTTTTCTGATGATTTCTTTGGGCCATGATGTCACTTTTTTCAGTAATTTTCGGACATCATGGCCCAAAGAAATCATCAGGAAAATAAAACCAATTCATGTTAAACCACCCCGTATTTATGGATTACCAAAAATCCACAAAACTAATATTTCCCTACGCCCCATAGTTGATAGCATAGATAGTCCCACATATAAACTGTCCTGGCATTTGGCCAAGTCGCTTGTCCCCCTTACTGGCAACTCCTCTACTTTTGTAAAAAATTCAATCCATTTCAAAACACTGGTTAAAAATCTAATCCTAAAAGATTCAGACATAATGGTTAGTTTCGATGTCACCTCCTTATTTACTAATGTACCACTGATGGACACTCTTGATTTAATCAAGTCTAAATTTTCCCCAGATATTTTTGAATTATTTCAATTTACCATGAATGCAGGTTACGTTACATGGGGGGGGGGGAATTCTACAAACAGATTAATGGCACTGCTATGGGTTCCCCATCTCTCCCCCGTTAGCAAATTATTACATGGAATACTTTGAAAACAAAGTACTTACCACAGCTACATACAAACCACAAGTGTGGTTACGCTATGTAGATGATGTGTTTGCCATCTGGCCCCATGGACAAGACACTTTGGATGCTTTTGTCACCTACCTAAACAGCCAACACCCCAAAATTCACTTCACAGTAGAAAAAGAATCAAATAACTGTTTACCATTTCTTGACACATTAGTCACCCGCCTTTCAGATGGATCACTATCTTTTTCTATTTACAGAAAGCCTACACACACAGGAAGATACCTACATAAACAATCACATCATCATCCAGTCCAACAGTACGGCATTTTAAAAACACTTACACACAGAGCCAGAGCCATTTGTTCTAACGATACAGCTCTGACCACTGAACTCCAATACCTGCACCATACGTTCTTAGCCAATGGCTGCAGTCCCTACAAAATAGATAAAATACTACATAGGCCCATTACTCTGCCCTCCCCTAATACACAAGTATACAACATGACCATTTCTATTCCCTATATCAGAGGTACATCGGAAAAGATGTACCTCTGATATAGGGAGGTACATCAGAAAAGATAGCCAAAGTATTGTTGAAACATGGCCTTTCCACCACTTTCAAACCTCATGTCAAGCTGGCAACTCTGATCCGCTCGCCTAAGGATAAACTTCTGCCTTTAGCACACCCAGTAGTGTATGAAGTTCCGTGTGACTGTTACTTGGCCTATTATGGGCAAACAGGAAGATCAGTGAACATCCGCCTGGAAGAACATGAAAGATACATTCGCTACTATTACTATGGCAAGTCGGGACTGGCAGACCACGCTTTGGACACTCCTTCGCACAGGATTAGATGAAGGAAAATGAATGTGCTATTTAGGAGTCGTTATAGATCTGAAAGATTATTTTTTGAGTCAGCAATGGCTTTGAAGAATTCTCCCAACCTTAACAAATATGGTTGCATTAATTTGCCAAAAATTTGGAAGACGGTTATCCTAAGAAAAACTCCTGGATAACTGCTGTTTTTTTTTTTTTTTTTTCGTGTTAGAGGGCGCCAAAAAATAGCACTTTGGATCTTTTGTCTTTTGCAATTATATTGTTTCACTCACTCACTGTTGCGTTTACATGTGTGTTGTGCTCTGATGATGCTGAGTTGAAAATCAGCGAAATATGAGCATTAATAAAACATCTTTGTTTATAAAAGTGTTTGTGGTGTTGTTAATACCGTGAAAAATAAGTCATGAATAACCATCAACAAATATGGTTGCTGATCACCCTGATCACTGGAGCAGATCGTCAGAGCCCTGTTTTTTAGGGTATTGATGACACCTAGTTTTTGTGTTGGGTGGTGGTAGGAGTTTATGTGTATATATTGGCCAGTATGTGTCGGTTTCCGGTAAACAGTGAAGGAAAGATTGCCCGAGGGAAGATGTGTGACAAGTGTATCTAGAAACGGCAGTGTGTTATGTTATGTTTTTCAATCTCAACTGTGAACTGTATACATTTGTGTTGCTTGTTTAGGTGGCTAAGGAATGTGTCTAATGTCTGGCAGGCATGAGACCAGATCGCGAAAACATCGTCAACATTAGTTTTAGCTAAATATATAATTTAAACTAAATTTATTATAGTCTAACCTAGTGAAAAATAAACTTTCAACATCTTTCTCTAAATCCAGAGTAATTTAATAAAAAAAGGTGGCAAACCTTTTGGCAACTCCTATAGGTAAAGATGACCTTGCTACTGGTATCTCCAACTCTGGGCCTGGCTCCCACTGAAGAGACCTCAATAAAGGTCGAAACTAGTCTGGGTAGTGGCCAATCCCTTAATGCATAACAGTATACATTTCCACAAGGAGATGTGTTTTGCATTATGGGAGATACTGGGATAGGAGTGTTGGTAGCTTGTGCCACCTTTGCTATGAGTTGCCTGGTGTTGTACTGTCTTACCCAGGTAGGACAGTACAACACTATATTCAGTCCTGAAGATATTTTCAGGCGCAAACTTTGTTTGCTCTCACTGGGATAAAGGATTAAACTAAATTTATTATTAGCTCAATTCTTTGTTAAGAAGTAGAATAATAAATTTATATTCTGAATATGTTTTATTGTCTTTCAGCTTCATGGTTTTCCTTTAACTAGATCCTGAGACATACCCAAATTTTTTTATAAAAAAATTAAGGGTCAAAAAAGAAATCTGAGGAACAAATTATACATTTTCTCATAGGTTATTATATTCGATTAGTGCATTTATGATTAATGCACCTGTTTTAAAAAATGCATTAGGTGCACTAATCGAAGGATTGCTGTATATATTTATATATAGAGATAAAAGATGATCATTAACACAACAGGAACAAAGGCTATGTAAAGTAGAAATGGATGGCCTAAGAAGAATGTGTTGTATCTCTATGATCCAGCAAATTTGAAATGAAATCGGAGAATGAATGCACCAGCTAGATATTATTATCCAAGCCTCCATGGAGTCAAAAGACTCATCGTGGGAGGTCATTTTTACGAAACACAAAGTTTATCATACCACTCCTTGAACCCATTGACTGTTCCCGCTCTAACTACTCTCTCAGGCAATGCATTCCAAGGTTCAACCACCCCACTTGTAACCTTCTGCTTCCTTCATATTGCCCCTCCATACACAACTCTCTAATATATATCAGTCAGCAAATCCTGAATCCATTTGACTAACCCGACATTTAAACCCATGTGCTGCAACTTAAATATCAGCTTATCATGTGGCACCCTGTCAAACGCCTTCGCAAAATCCCAAAAAAATAGGAGTGTATGCTTTTCCCTCATCAACTGTTCTTGCCACTTTATTATAAAAGGCAAGCATATTACTTAAGCAAGAGTGCCCCTTAACAAATCTATGTTGATTCTCACAAATAACATTACCCTCATCTACCCTATGCTGTATATATTCCCTCACTAATTTCTCCAAGACCTTAACAACTACCGATGACACACAAACAGGTCTATAATTAGACACTTCCAGTTTGCTACCACCCTTATGCAATGGCACTATCTTACCTTCCTTCCATTCTCTGGGTACCTTTCCCGCAGTCAGACTTTTATTGAAAAGCCAGGTCAACAGACCTGTCAGTTCTTGAGCACATTTTCTCAAAACCCGTGGTGAAATACCATCCAGTCCAATAGCTTTACTGGTATCATATCCAGAGTACTCAGTATTTGGAACATACTCTCCTCTTGCACTTCTAAACCTCGAACATGCCCTATCCCTCTAGTATTAAAACTTACTTCTCCAGGATGAAATACTCCAATAAAGTGTTTATTGAACAACTCCACTATGTCCTCTGCATCAGCCACTCTATTCCAATTTTTATCCCACAATGTCATTCTCCCATAATCATTTTCCTCCTACTAGCCACATAGCTTAAAAAATTCCCTAGGATTTTCTTTGGATCTTAGTGCCAATCTCTTCTCATATTCCAGTTTTGCCTTCCTCACCATTCTGGTCGCTCTCTTGGCCTGCATCTTATATTCTTCATGTATCTGTCCTCCACCCCTCTCCTTATATCTTTCCATAATCTCTTTTTCAACTGCAGTGCCTGTTTGATATCGTGTCATCCACTTTACACCAAATTATGTCCGCTCCTTCACCCGTGGAAAACAGCTTACTATTGCTGCTAACAAATAACCTCTCACAATTTCCCAAGCACTAATGATATCCTGGCCTTCCAATTCTGCCACCATGGAACTGCCCCTAGTTGATACCTAAGATTATTATAATCACCCGCCTCATAATTCCACAGACGTTCCCTTTTCTTTGATATACCAGAATGTCTGTTCATCTTCCAAGTCAAAACCACATGGTCACTCTCTCCAACTGGTGGGAGAGATGTCATCTCACTTATTATCAGCTCTTCTGATGCTATGACCAAATCCAAAACTCTTGAACCTCTTGTTCCCTCTATTACATGCTGCCGAAGGCATTTGTCCCTCAAGAATTGTTCCTCCAGAAATTCTATTCCCTTCTTACTACTTGCATTTTCCTCTTCCCAGCTTATACTGCTGTAGTTAAAATCTCCCATAACAATCATTCTTCTTGCACTTGCCAAGCTCAATTTTCTAAACATCTCCTGGTCCCCGCCCTTTGTGCTCCCTGGTTTATAGCAACACCCCACTAAATATCCTGTCTTGGCCACTTCTATCTCACAACATATGCTTTCAAAACCATTTGTGTCACTGCCTTCCAAAGCCTCCACTCTTAGAGGACATAAGTCATCACTTATCATAAGCAGTACTCCACCATCATGTTTTCCTTTCCTATCCTGCTGAAAAATGCTGTGCCCTGCCACTTTAATTCTGGTTATTATATCATCCTCCGTCAATCACGTCTCAGAGATCCTAATAACCTTTGGCCTGGTTGATGCTATCAGCGCAACCAATTCATTTCCTTTATTTCGGATACTCTTGGCATTAGTATAGAGCATAAAAATGTCACTGCTTCTATACCTATCATTGTCCCCTCTTGACCCCCCCCCGGGCTCAATGTTACCTGATGTCGTCCCCCTTCCCCTAAGCACCCATTCCCACAAGAGGCCACCCCTGCTACCATCCACCCTGGGAATTCTAATTTCCCTGCATTGACACACTGACTCGTTCAGAAAACAGCAATCTTTCCAGATGCCTTCATCCTTCCTCATTCAAATGCAAGCAGGCTCTGGCATACAGTTCCCTTCTGTTCTCAAACGCCCTCCAAGCATCTACGTATTCCAATTCTCTCTTCTCATACATTCTGGCTATTATGCGATTCAGTATTGCTACTCTTCTGCTCAGTTCGTCACTATCATACCTGGGCAAAACACACACACAATCTTTCCTCTCTGTGTTTTCTTTTGCACAACTTCAAGCAAGAATCTTAGATCTCTCGCCGCCCGATTTACACTGCCTCTCAAGTCATATTGTGGTACTGTGGTAAAAAGATTGGAAGGGAGGACTATTTTAATATGTCAAGTTTCCAGATATTAGATGGCTAAGGCACTTGATCGGTCTTCTTCAGGTAGATAAAGTGGGAAACGCAAGTAACGTTTAGAGGAAGAAAAGTACAAGCCGTGACAAAGGAATTTGGATGACAACCTGTGGGTGGATAGGATGATGGCACTAAGCAATAAAAAGCAACAAATGTAGATGCTTCTGTCAGTGAGAAGTCTGTAAAAGTAACAGATGGAAATTATCTGTCAGTGAAATTATCTATACCATGATTACATGTGCCCTATCAGACTATCATTTCTCTGTACTCTCGCTCTTTCTCTCACTGTTTTTGTCATCACACTTCAATTTTGACTCCTCATGTTAATGTGCATTCCATGCTCATATATCCACCCTGACACATCAGATTTCCCTGACTATTTACATTCACTTTTACTGAGCAATACTTTCTTCAAGTAGAACCTAGCCCAAAATCCATTTACAAATCCTTTTGACTATCAAAATCATCCCATATCAACATAGTCTTGTACACTGAACTGAATGATTTGTATTTGCTACTCTCCATCTCAGCTTGCTCATGCCATACCTTGGGAATGAGCTCTCAATCCTGACTGTTTTTGCTTTTTTTCTTTCCCCATCTCATTCAGCAACTTTCATATTTGCTCTCATACCTTATCCCCTTTCTAGTCATACGTCCTACCCAATATAATAATTTCTTCCACTTGCTCTGTCTGCTTAAAACGCATTTTCATTTCTTGTTTATCCAGCATGTCCCTAATCATAATCACTCATATATCTTCATATCCTTCTCACTCATTTCTGCTTACATTCTCAGTATGTTACTAGTATTATTGTAGAAACATGAACACAGTATAATATGGTTCTGATATTCCTAACATTAGTTTACATATATTGATAGAACATACACAGCAAAAAATTTTCTATTGTGATTTTATTTTTTGTGTTTCCTTTCCTTTCTTACTTTCCAGACTTGCCAACCAATTTTCTTGCCCCTCGAAATTACAGACTGCATTAGAATGCAAATGAAATATTTCAGGTAATAAAAAAGCCTGCATATAGCAAACAGATGCCATGTAAGAGCAGAGTTAGGAATAGAATAATCTGTTGATGTTCTTCTTAAACTGTTGAAGATTATAATCCTTTGGAAATGTTTCATGAGAGAGACTGTTCCGCAGAATTGAGGTGGAAGGAATGAAAAATTACAGACTGCATTAGAATGCAAATGAAATATTTCAGGTAATAAAAAAAAAAAAAAAAAATCTGCAGACTAAGATTAGAATCACTAAAAAAATTTATATTATTTTTGGACAATAGCAGTTCATTATTATCTAAAAAAGTCGAAACTTACTTTTTCTCCAGAGAGCAATAACTGAGTGTGCAACTTGCTTAGTTCAGTCCAGCCATCTCTCAGTGTTCTGCTTTCTTTCATAATACACATGGCCCACTTTTTGGCTTCTTTACTAAGACATAATCCAGCATTGTGTTCAATTGATATTTTAATAATCTGAAAAATATACAAATAGCAAAATCATAAAAATTAAAATCTCAAAACTTTTATGGTGTTCTCAGTAATGAAGAAACAGAAATTGAATAACGTGATATTTTTAACTTCCATATATAAATATATATATATATTAACAAAACATATAAAAACATATAGCAAAGGTTTTTCTCTCTCATTCTTTTTATCCATGTTGGATGAAAAGTATAAGTGACAGATAGTCATAAACTAAGTCATTTGTTCCCCTATTAACAAACTTAATGAAAATAACAGTGATATTTTGAGACTATGTCCTATCATTCCTGTCAAAGAAACTGTCTACTGGTCACTGTAGAGCATCAACAATTATGAGCCATCCAGTCATTTGACTCTTTTCTTTCAGTAATTGTAAGTTCAAGTCAGTAAAGGTTTTATATATATATATATATATATATATATATATCCCAAAAATGAAATGTAGAAGAGCCTGCATATAGCAAACAGATGCCATGTAAGAGCAGAGTTAGGAATAGAATAATCTGTTGATGTTCTTCTTAAACTGTTGAAGATTATAATCCTTTGGAAATGTTTCATGAGGGAGATTGTTCCACAGAATTGAGGTGGAAGGAATGAAAGATGACTGGGAGTAGCAGGTTCGGTAGGTATGCAGTCAACTAAATAGATGTTGAGCAGCTGTAGCATGAGTTCCTGTAGATCTGGCATATATAAGTCAAAATGGATGCTAGTTCTGCTGAACAGTGGTCATGCTGAGCAATGCAGAAACTGATCTTCTATGGGGTGAAGAGTTTGGAGAAGTGTCATTTATCAATCGAACTGCTCTTTTCTGAACAGCATCAAGAATTTTTAGGGAGGTTTTAGATGCACCACCCATATGTGAGAGTAGTACTCCAATGTTGGTGGATTGGGATTTATACAGAGTAAGTAACTGTTTGGCAGAGAAGTATTGTCTTAACCGGAAAAGGATGCCTAGTTTTTTTGAAGTTGTTGATGCTATAGAAGTGATATGATTGTGCAAGAAAACGTTTGAAGTAAGAGTCAGCCTGAAAAGAGAGATTTGGGCTTGACTATTGAGCTGAACAGTATCAAAATTAACCATAGAAAATGTTAGGTTTTTTTTTTTACAGGAAAAGAAGCAAAACTGCATTTGGGAAGCATCGAAGTTGACTAGGTTGTTTTTATCCCAAATCAAGAATACTGGGTAGATCAGTGTTGAGGGCATTTTTTATAGATGATCTTGAAGCTTTGGATGTTTGAGCATCCAAAGACAAAAGTGACAAAACTGCAAGGCTTGTCATATGAGTAGGACAAGTGAAGTGTGCTATCATCAGCAAAACAATTAATAGGATTTGTAGTCAATGAGAGCAGGTCATTTATATAAATCAGAAAGCAAGTGGGTGAAATGACAGAGCCCTGAGGGACACCGGCATTAACAGGAAAGTCTGAGGAGAGAACACCATCCACCATTACACATACGGATTAATCCAAGAGAAAAATGATCCACTTATGCACGGATGAAGACAGCCCAAAGGATGATAACTTGTTGAGAAGTCGTTAATTCCAGACCCTATCAAACGCCTTTGAGATGTCAAGAGCAAATGGCACAGGTTTCTCCAAACCTTTCCATGAATTGTGTCTAAATGTGGGTGATGTAGACCTGGAGATCACCTGGATCTCCTGGTGTGGATCCAGAGTGGAAAAATCCATACTGGTGGTGGTTGCTAATTAGATAACAGCTCTCAAGGTATTGCGAAGTTGACTGTTGATAATCTTCTCCATTACTTTAGACAAAACTGATGTGAGTGCAATAGGTCAACAGCTTGATGGTAAACATTTATCACCTCTACTGGTTGTATATGAGCTATCTTCCATGCTGAAGGGTGGATGCCAGCTGAGTACAGTTTAGTGAACAATTGAACTACAGCTCAGTTCACTAAACTGAACTGTAGTTCACTAAATGGTGTTAGTTCAGGAGCACATCTCGAGCACGATGGGTGGAATTCCATCAGACCAGCTGCCATTTTAGTATCCAAGTTATTCAAAATTCATCTTCTTATGTTTTTTTGGCTGGAAGTCACAGGTGGCAAGAGATGCAGTATACCAAAACATCAGCCTTGTCTTTAAGTGATGTTACAATGCTATTATTAGAGTGAGATAGAGGAAGAAGCACAGATGGAAGAAAGTTGTGCCCAATGGATTTGGCAAGGGACCAGAAGGCACGATTGCAGGTGGTACAAGCACCAAGATTTCTACATTTATCTTTGTTGAATTTAGACTTTCCTCTGTTAATGGTGGCTCAAGACACTTGTGAAAGGCTGTTTGCTTTTCTTGGAGAGCCCTGGGCACACTTTTTGGAGAACCATGGTTTAGATATGGGTGGGGAAATTTGAACAGAGTGACGAATGAAAGTTTCTCTTCCAATGTGGATTATTTCTGTAACAAGATCAAAACAGGTATCTGGATCTGAAGAATGAAAACAGTAATATGACTATGGAAAAAGGTAAAAGTCATGCAAGGTCTGTCGCTTGGCATTGTTGTAATGCCAGATCATGCAAGGTTGTGAAGCACTGAAGGATGTTCCACTAAAGACAAAACTTGTGTAAGAATCTGGTCTGAATTGTCAAGAGGAGCAGTCAACCTGAACCCTTTCAGAAGTCAATCTCAAAGAATTAGTTAAGAAAAGATCTAGTGTTGGATGAGTGAAGAGGATTGTCAGGAATTCAAGTAGGGAGATGAATGATCTGTTTTAAGTCATTGCTTACAGCAAAAATCTGTTTCTCTTCCAGCTTTGTCAGTGAAATTCAAAAAAGTGAGCAAATCAGAATTATGGACACTGAAATCACCATAAAGAATGATTTCACTGTTTGGAAATTCTGATTGTATAAAATTAAGCTTTGAAGCTAGAAAATCAAACAGATCAATGATTTTCAGAATTAGGAGAACAAATTCAGATTAATGAAACAAAATGTGGCAAAGAAATTTTAAATAACAGGAAGTCAAAAAGATGAGATTCTAGATTAGCATCCTTTGGTAACGAATATCACAACACAAAAGGACAAGTACCTCCCTTATGGCAGAAGGAGTCATAGAGGATGTAATTTGGAGAGTTAAGCTGCTGTATTTTGATTTAGTTAAAATTTGAGGTGAAGTTCAGAAACAAAACATCAGATCTGGATGACTGAAGATGATGCACTTTATTTATGTTACTGTTTATGCTATGGATGTTGGCAAAGTGTAGGTGAAAAATTTTTGTGTGATTTTTTTGAGTTAAATTTTTTTCTGGGAATTTTAGAGAGGTTTATTTTTTTGTTGTACCACAGAAACAGTATTATTATTATTATTATTTGACACCTTCAGGAAGTCCAATGACTCTGCGGGAGGGCACCTACTCTACAACTCTCCATCTCCACCTATCATCCATCAACCAAATCATCTACACCAATGCCATCCACTGTCCTCCACCACCACCACTAGGATTTTCACAGACAATCGCAAACATCCATGCCCATGGTGGGATTCAAACCCACAGCCTTTTGGCTAGAGAGCAGATACACTAACCACTCAGCCGTCCTGGTTAGTATAGTTAGTTAGTATACCTATCTTGGCTTAGTTTCATGTTTAAAGTTACAAAAATTGAAGACAAAAAGAGAAGAGAAACATGCAGTGAGAGAAAATAGACTCTAGAGTTGTACATACAGAGAATATCAAGTTAACAAACCACAATCTGGCTTCCAAAATGCCCCCTGCGTACCAATACACAGACTCCCTCCAGGCATGACCTGGCAGTGAGATTATGCCCCATTTGGTCAGAAAGCCTCCTAAAAGATGCTTTACCATCTGGTTCAGTTTGACACCAACTGCCAGCATAATTTTGGCACCAACTGCCAATTGTAACCCTTGCTCTGGGAACCAGAGCAAGAGTTACAGTTTCAGGTGATTAGAGTTATCTACGACTCAGGACCGGTTGGCATTTACTCCAACTAGGAAGGTATCCCTTTACAACAGGAATACTTGCTGTTACCACAGTCCCTTTAGTAGAAACAGGCTACCCCAAGAGAAGGTGGGGTTGACTTGAGCAGGTGATGCTGTATAATGCACAATCACTGGCCCGTAGTGGTCCAAGTCTTTATGTTGTGCATCCCACCCTTTTGTGGTATTCCTTCTCATGCCCTCAATCTTACACAACATAACCGCCTTTTTCAGTGATTCACCTGTTCACATATTATATCTGAAGTACATTAACTTCTGTTTAGCAATCATTGCCTCCAAGGAGCATTCTGTCTTTATACTCTCTAAAATCCTATTAGTGATTCTTGCAGTCATGGGATTCTTTTGCTCATAATTCAAATGAATCAATTTGTTTTCTGTTTTTCTTTGTAATAATTTCTTAAACGGCAAAAGCATTTAATAGATTACTACATAAGTTGGTGTACAAGCTGTAGAAGATGGGAATGTATATTGGTTAGTTCGATTAGTGATTAGTTCTCTGAATGATACCAGCAAGTTGTATATGATGGAGCAGTATCTCAAAAAATCATGATAACCAGTGGTGTGCTCCATGGTTCTGTTCTTGGACTTCCTGCTGTTTAACTTGTTTGTAAATGATATATTATGTGGATTGACTGGGGATCTTCAGTTTTTTGTCGATGATGCAAAGTTGGGGACAATTATGAGTAGCACTGCTGATGTTAATTCCCTTCAGGAAGATTTGAATAAACTTTTGACTTCGACAAATAGTGGGGGTCATAGTTTTAATATTAATATGTGCAAGGTTTTGCATTTTGGAATGCAGAAATATAAATCTGTGTATATTGACAGTGCCGTACTGCAGGAAGTGGATGAGATTCAAGATTTGGGAGTGATCGTTGACAGTTCAGCCAGAGAGGCATGTGGTGAGGTTGTCTGCAAAGATAGAAAAATCAGAATCCCATGGCAGACACAGGAAGTTAAAGAGGCAGTGAAGGAAAAGAAGAAAGCATGTCAAAAGTTCCTGGCAAATAAGTTAGCTTGTGCTCTTAAAGAATGCAGAGACAAATGTAAGAAAGCTAAACAAAAGTCATTGGAAGACTTTGTTAAGAACATAGAAAATAAATTTATTTAAGTTAAGGGATATTATATCCCATATTGTTTCTTAGCTGAATAAGAAACTCCAAGAGTTTCATGCCGAATATAGAAACTATATAAAGTTTGGCAATTCCAAGCGTAAGCAAATACCTGGATAGTGCAGCACCTGACCCTTGAAGGTAGTGCAAGCAGAGGCAACTCATTGAAAGGGTGGAGCAAGATTCAATCACTATTTACCCATAATGTTAACTTAACTCCTAGGAGCTGTATTATTGTTCACCCTTTCTATGAGTTGCCTCAGCTTGAACTACCTTCAAGGGTCAGGTGCTGCACTATCCAGGTATTTGCTTACGCATGGAATTGCCGAACTTTATATAGTTTCTATATTCGGCATGAAACTCTTTGAGTTTCTTATTCGGCTAAGAAACAATATGGAATATAATATCCCTTAACTTAAATAAATTCATGTCACCGAATTGAAGCCTTTGGCTCTTCATTATAATTAGTAATTTAATAGGACACCTCTTGGCAATTCTTATAGAAGGGATGTAAGTTCTGTTCGCTACAAACTTGGTATTAACTAGGTCTACCTACTCACTGATGAGACCTCAAAAAAGGTCGAAACCGGTCTGGATGGTGACCTTCTCTCATAATATTGAACATAATACAGCTCCTAGGAGTTAAGTTCACATTATGGGTAAATATCAAGAATAGTGATCGGAGCTTGCTCCACCCGTTCTATGAGTTGCTCAGCTTGCACTACCTTCAAGGGTCAGGTGCTGCACTATCCAGGTATTTGCTTATGCTTGGAATCGCCGAACTTTATTTATATAATTTCTATTTTCAGCATGAAACTCTTTGAGTTTCTTATTCGGCTATGAAACAATATGGGATATAATATCCCTTAACTTAAATAAGTTCATGTCACTGAATTGAAGCCTTTGGCTCTGCATTATAATTAGTAATATAGAAAATAAATATCAAGAAGGTAGCAAAATATTCTGGAGGCTGTTGAAAAAGCTCAGAAATGGAGGAAAGAGTGCTGTAAAAGGAATTAGAGATGGTAAAGGCGACATGAAAACTGATGAAAAAGATATCCTCGATGTATGGAGTAATTACTTCAAAAAATTGTTAAATTAAACAAGCAGTAATGACAGCACAGTAGTAAAAAACACTCAACAGACATGCAATCAGGAATACAAATCCATACTTGAAGTAGAAAAAGCTATCAAAAGTCTGAAATGTAGAAAGGTAGCTGGTGTATATGATATTCGACCAGAATTACTCAAGTATGGAGGTATAAAACTCTTGTAGTGGATACACTGTGTAGTTCAGAAGGCCTGGACAGAGGGCCAAATTCTAGATGATAGGAGTAGTGCTCTCATATATAAAAAGGGAAATAAAACTGAATGTGAGAATTATAGAGGTATTTCCCACCGAGTGTTCCTGGTAAGATTTATTCAAGTATATTTGAGAAACAGTTGAGAAGGATTGTGGAAGGGAAGCTTGGGTGAAGAACAAGCTGGATTCAGGCCAAATGGAGGCTATCAGGATCACGTTATATGTGATCCTGATATTTTCACGTTATATGTGAAAATTTGATCCTGATAGCCGTTTTCGTTAAATCGTTTCCATGATTTCACAACAAATAGTTGAGAAATCATGGGAATATAACAAAGATCTGTACTTGAGTTTTGTAGATCTGGAAAAGGCGTATGACAGGGTGCCAAGAGAGAAGCTGTTCAAAGTTGTATGGTGTCAATGGAGCATTATATCAAGCAATACTTAGTTTTTATTTGAGTTGTAAGTCAGCAGTTAGAATTGAAGTACAGGAAAATGGTTTTATGTTAAATCTGGTGTCAGACAAGGATGTACATTATTCCCTCTGTTATTTATAATCTATATGGATCACATTATGAAGGAAAGTGGTATTAAACCTGATATCAAAATTGGAGATGTTAATCTCAGCTCTTTACTCTATGCAGATGATGTTATACTTCTAAATAAATCTGCTACAAGTCTGCAAGATTCCCTGACTAAATTGAGTAACTCTTGTAATAGATTTGGTATGAGGGTCAGCAATACCAAGACAAAGACAATGAAAATAGGCAGAAGCATTAAAAATATCAACTACATTTTGAATGAAGAACCTATAGAACAAGTAAAACTTTTCAGCTACTTAGGCATCATTTTTAGTGAAGATGGTAAATTAAATATGGAAATAGACAACAGCATCAATAAAGCTGCTATGGTATGGAATAAGAGAGAAATTTGACAAAAACACTAAATTAGCTGTATACAAGACAGTGTTCAAACCAATTTTAACTTATAGATCTGAGATCTGGGTTAGAAATAAAAACACTTGACCAAAGACTAGAGACAGCAGATATGAGAGTCCTGAGGAAGATTAGAGGGATGAACAGATGGCATATATGACAATGTCATATTAAAAACGAGGATATTAGGAAAGAACTTAATATTGTTAGCATCCAGGAATGTGTTAGCAGAGCTAATCTCAGGTGGTATGATCACTTAAACAGAATGGGAGAGGAAAGATTAGCAAAACAAGTGTTCTTTTCCAGGTTGGCAGGAAGACCAAGATATAGGTGGATCGATACAGTAAAAAGTGCTTTAGAAGATAGAAATATAAGATCTGACAATGTTGAAATCTTGACAGGTAACAGATTGATTCGGAGAAAAATTGTAGATAGGAAGTTAGTAATGGTGTAAGTTTTTCATGCAGTACTATCATATCCTGTACACCCCTTGAGGGTACATATCAGGAATTTGATGATGATGATGATTGACAGTAAACTGAAGTTTAAAAGGCATATTGCAAGTATAATAAAGACTGCATGTTGTAGTGCCAATATAATAGGAAGTACACTAACATGTATGGATAAGGAGGTGGTTGTGCTACTGTATAATGCACTGGTCAGACCACACTTGGACTATCGTGCTCAGATTTTGTCACCTGGTTTTCAATGTGATGTGGGAAACATTGGAGAGGATCCAGAGATTAGTGGCTAAGACAATATCTGAACTGGAATGCTGGATATGGAGAGAGATTGAAGAAATATGGATTGCAGAGTTTGGTGGATAGGAGGAAAAGAGATGATATTATAGAGATGTTTAAGTTAATCAGAGGATTTTATAAGATTAATCCAGAGGAGACCACTTTTGTTTTTTTGCTGATGTTTAAATTAAGCTGAACTTTGTCGCTTTCCCTCTTCACCAATAGAATCAACAACTCCAGGTCTTCCTTACTTTCTGCTATGAGGTTGTATCATCTATATATCTTAAATTATTTTTCTGCCACTAATCCTTTATTCAGCCGAGTTATTGTCTAATTTAGTCATTCTCATAATATATTCACTATAAATATTAAAAAGATAGAGCAACACTATACAACCGTGTCACATTCCTTTTACCCCTCAAACACTGTTTTTCTCCAAAGACTGTTTTTACTGACACTTCTTGGTTGTCAATACAGCTCTCTTATCAAGAGAATTAGATGCTTAGGTATTCCCAATGATCTCATTATAACACAGAGTCTGCTGATTCATGCAATTTCAAAAGCTTCCTTATAATTAATAAAACAAATGGATACTTCCTTCTGAAATTCTTTTGTTCTTATTATAATCCATTTCATGTTTTCTATTTGGTGCTCTACCTCTTCTAAAGTCTGCCTGCTCTTGTGGCATTTCTCTATTCGCATATGGCTCCATTCTTTGTTGGTTTGCTTTCAGCATAACTTTACTTGCATGTGAAATTAAAGTAATGGTTCCATAATTCTTGCCAATCTCTGAGATTTGATTTTTTCTTTTCTTTTTTTTTTTTTTTTTTTTTTTTTGAAGTGGAATGAATATTGATGTTTTCAAAAATCTAGGGCAGTATGTTTTCTTACAAACCTGTTGACAAATTTCAGTTAATATATTTGCTACTTCATTCCCAGCTGCTCTCAATAATTCCACAGACACACCATCTCCAGGAGTTTTTCCTTTTGGCAGTTGTCCTATTGCTGATATCACTTCACTTTTCATTATCATGGGTTCTTTAAATTCTCTCCTTTCGAATTCTCCTTCAATATTAATATCTTTCTTGTACAGATCCTCTGCATGCTATCTTTTTTTCACTGCTTCTTCTTATAAATTTTTCCCAAATTACTTTTATAACTCCTAATCTAGGGATAAACTTCCCTGTAACTACATATATCTTTCTAAATAGATCTCATGTTCTACCTGTAAGGTTGCTTTCTTCAATTTTTGTTCAGATGTTTTTTCCTTATCTTTCCTAATGCTAGTCTCTGGAAATATGCACTCAGTTGTCTAGCCCTTTCTTTGTTTCTCTGACGATTAATTTTTCTTCTTTCTTCTGCTGTTTGAATGGTTTCTTCTGACTGCCATTTACAATCTTTCTTTCTTGTTACAAGCATGAACAATATCAACAAGTCAGGATGGATCTGCTGGCATTTCAGGCTCAAACAAGTCTTGCTTAGCCAGCAACATATGTATCATATTGAACCTTTAAATTATTTGAAGTCCTAAAAACATACATACATTTACCCACCAGTCTCCATAGAGAAAAAGAAATTACACTTGCTACCTTCATCACATTTATATAAATTATAGGGATGGCCATTTATTTTATAAACTCTCTTTCCAAATCCTATAGATAACTATTTCTGTATTATCTTCCTAAAATCCCCTCACTAATGATCATTTTGATGACATCACATTTTTCCTATGAATGAAACTCTTCGATTAATATTTCATTCCTCGACCTCTCCAAATAACGAACATTCTGGAATGCTAATATTGACTTCTCTATTGGCATCTCCATATCCTCTCACAATAGTAACTAGGTAAAAAAATCTGTGAAAAACACTCCAAGTGTGATCTTATTAAGGTCTTGGCTATACATCCACCTCTTATCTCTACAAATTTCCTTATCGTGACAGTCATGTGGGGTGCTGTCTTCGAAGTTTGTGTGCCCACTTAACTTCAGGATTCTGTTAACTATCCCTCCAAAATTTTGGAAGGTTATCCATCCCTTCAAACACAGTTTTACCAATACATTAACATAGCCCTACACCTCTATAATCATAAAAGTAGCAAATTTACTTATTAAATTTACTCCTTATATTAAATTACTCAAGATCAAAGCTTATTTACATTTTTTTAATAGGACTTTATATCAGCATTAATCCTTATAACTTTCTTTGTAACATCATCGTCAAACAAACTTTTATTTTAATAGATAGATAAAGAGATGTTGACTAGCAGTTGCTTGTGTGTTTATATACTTCAGGGACAGCAGAGAAATTGTGCCAACCACTTCAGCAGAAAAGTGTCCATGAAAATACTTGTAAAAGAAGTATAAGACAGAAAGAAACATCTATGATAAAGTGAGTGGACTGAGTCTGTGAGAGGGAAGGGTCTCTAAGTGGAGCGATCTTCTGAATAACATCCAGCATTTTTAGAGAGTTATTTTTAAACTGTGCAACTCCATAAGTGATAACAATATTGTAGGGTAGGACATATTTGAAATTCATATAGTGGCAAGAGTTATATAGATGAAAACAATACCTAAATTTTTTTGAAGATAGAGGAGGATATAGATGTGATGTGCACATACTATACTCTTTTTCAGGTTATCTTGGAAGTAAAGAAATATACTACAGGCCGTACCGCTTCCAAAGGTAGTGGGATGTTAGTTCGCTGTTACTATGGCAACGGTGAATCGTCGGAGACCACGTGATAGATAATTGCATTTTCCAAATATAAGTTCCCTGTAACAATTTAATAGTATGAAACATATAATTCAAGCATCAGCAAGTAAGGAAGTAGTAAAATAATTATATACAAAGTACCACGATGTGATAACATAAAATAAGGAACTATTTTATGCAGCGTAAGCCTATAGTATGAAGGGTAAGAAAAGCTGGAAATGTAGCTTATCTGTGTATGTAAATGTAGATAGTTTATCCCCTATATTCTTCCCTATCTTATTATTGTATATTGTATATCTTATTATCCCTATTAGTGTATACTAATGCCAGGAGCATTAGGAACAAGGAGGAAGAATTTTTGGCCTTGGTTGGCTCTTCCTGGCCACAGGTTATTGGCATTAGTGAGACATGGCTGACAGAAGATGATATAGCTAGTGGGATAGAATGTGAAGGGTATAGTGTGTTTAGGAGGAACATAGAAAAAAGAATAGGGGGGGGGGAGGAGTGTTATTGATGATAGCTGATGAACTGCAGCCAAGGAGAATTGAAGTTGAACTGCAGGATACTGAAAAGAGCACATTTGAGGCTATTTGGTGTGAGATTGAGACTAGTGGAACAAAATATACAGTTGGGTGCTGCTATACACCAGGTGAGGGAATAGATGGTGGAGATAGTATGCATAGACAAATAGATGCAATGAGTGGAAGGAGAGTAATTATTACGGGGGATTTCAACTATGGTAACATTGATTGGAAGAAGGAGAAGACACATGGGAGGAAGGAATTGGATTTTATGCAGTTATTAAGGGATAACTACCTGAGACAGCATGCAATGGAATATACTAGGGGTTCGAGAATGCTTGACCTAGTAATTGCATCTGAGAATTTGACTGTAATGAATATGACCACATTGCCAATTGGTGAGAATGATCATAAGGTCTTGACCTGGAAGGTGGCTAATTGTGTGGAATTTTCAATTAAGAAAGGGTACATGTGGAATTACTGGGCTGGTAAGTATGACAAGCCTTAGGAGATTGCTTAGTTCAGTGCCACAGCATGTAAAACTGCAAGGGCCGGAGGTTGATAGTGCATGGGAAACGGTAAAGCAGCATTTGAAGGAGGTAATGGCTGACTGTATACCTAGAGTCCGGATAGTAAATCAAGTAGGGGTTAAATGGATGAATAACACCATTAAGCTTGAGCTACAAAAAAAGAAACAACTGTGGAGAGAATTTCATGAGAAAGGTGACCTGCAGTCCCATGAACAGTATAAAGCACAGGCCAGAAGGGTAACGAGTCTGGTAAGAAAAGCAAAAGCGGATTATGAAAGGAAATTAGCCAAGCAAGCTAAAGAGAATCCCAAAACAGTTTTTTCGATATGCTACAAGTAAAAGAAAAAATGTATATGGCAGAATGATTTTAAGGAATGCCGATGATAGGGAGGTAACTGAATCAGTTGATATAATGGAATTACTGAGCGAGCACTTTGCAAGAGTATATCATCCAGGTGGTGATATTGCAGGAATGAAGGACCTAATAGCTTATACGGGAATTGAGGTGAATAGTATACAAAACCTTACTGTGAATACATTTGTGGGATTGGATGGTATACCAGCTTGGTTCTTACGTGAAGCAGCTAAAGAATTGTCAGTGCTCTTAACCATTTTGTTTAATTTAAGTCTCGGGTCTGGGTTAGTCCCAAGGGGATGGAAAGAGGGGAAAATAGTTCCACTGCATAAAAGAGGTTCCAAGACTGCTATTGCAAATTACCGACCGATCAGCATATCAGGAGTCGTTGTCAAGGTTTTGGAGAAAGTAGTCAAGAGAAAAATAAAGGAATGGATAGATGAAAATGGGATACTGTATGGGGGCAGCATGGTTTTGTGAAGGGTAGATCATGATTCACTAACTTGCTCACGTTTTACAACACAGTGACGGCTGAACTGGATAAGTGTAATGGGTATACAGTGATACTGCTGGACCATGCTAAGGCCTTTGACAGGATAGCATGTGGAATTCTAATCAGTAAACTGCAGCATATGGGGATGGATATAGGGTTGGTGAGATGGATAGGAGGGTGGTTGATGAAGAGATATCAGAGAATAGTTTATTCAGGGGTAGAGTCCAAAAGACGACCTGTGACTAGTGGTGTGTCGCAGGGTTCTGTTCTTGGACCACTATTTAATTTGTTCATTAACGATATAGGAAAGGATCTGAGAGGAACTGTTCATTTGTTTGCTTATGATGCAAAGTTGGGTAGAGCAATAGTGAATGCACATGATGTCAAAATTTTGCAGGATGATTTGGATACATTGGAAGACTGGGCTAAGGAGAATGGATGTCAATTTAATGTGGCAAAGTGTAAGGTTATGTATTTTGGAGTGAAAAGATTAAAGATTAGCAGCAGTATACCACATTTGTGGAACTGTACTCCAGGAGATTGACGAGGACAGGTATTTTGGAGTGTTGGTGGATAGGGAGTTGGAGTTTAGGGGGCACATTGCAAAAGTGGCTAAATCAGCTCATCAAATCACTTGGCTTCTGAAAAATACTTTAACATGTAGAGACAAGCAAGTTATTGTTCCTCTGTATCGAGCCTTGATAAGACCCCATCTTGACTACTGGACGAAGAGTTTCTTCTTGATGAGGAGGAAAGGATCCAGAGGCGAGTGACCAAGATGATAGCAGGTCTATGGAATGCACCTTATGAGAACAGGTTGAAGATTTGTGGGTTGCAGAAATTGGTTGATAGGCAGAAAAAGGGTGATATGATTAAGACATTCAAATTACTGAAGGGTTTATATAAGATTAATTCAGAAGATATTTTTCAGAACAGGACTGGTGGTGGGAGGACTAGGGGCCATCCATGGAAATTGGGCAAGAGTGTGGTTAACAAAGGTGTTAGAACTAGTTTTTTTACTTGGAGAGTGGTGAATGAGTGGAATAAGTTGCCTGCTGTGGATGCCATGACTGTGAACGAGTTCAAGGCAAAGTATGATAGATACTGTGTGGATGTTGAATAGTTGTTCTTGACATGATGTTTAGGGCCTCCCTCGATAAGTCTAAGGACTCCTTGGAGTTGCCCGTAATAATAATAATATCTTTGCATTCACCTCTGTGATGTATAGGATAGGGACTTACTGTACATGCTCAGGATTCTTGGTATTAAGCTTGTATTTGTCCAAGATGCATTTAAACTTCCTTGTGGTGAGGCCATTCTGTAGTATAATGGACTGGATTGTGTTCAGTTCTTGTTGGAGAGTTTGGGAATTCTATTTCAGATGGGGGGGGGGGGGTATGAGAAAGGAGGATGTCCCGGCCGGAAGCTAATTTTTCATCCTTTTCTTTTTCTATGGTGAAGTTGATGCATGGGTGTAAGATGTTGATTTTGGTAAAGAAAGTTGGTAGAGAGATACATCTGAGTTCTGACATTTTCTGAACAGCAATTCTTCACATTACAGCAATTCCTCGATTAGTGTGCCTAATGCGTTCCTTAAAACAGGAGCATTAATCGAAACCACACTATTCGAATATAATAACCTATGGGAAAAAGTATAATTCATTACTCAAATTTCTTTTTTGAACCTTAATTTTTTTATAAAAGAATTGAGATATGTCTCATGGCCTAGTTAAAGGAAAAAAATGAAGCTGAAAGACAATAAAACATATTCAGAATATTAATTTTATTATTCTACTTCTTAACAAAGAATTGAGCTAACGTAGTTTGGCAGGCATTTTGTTTCTTTTTTTCATACAACCGATGGTATGGTCCTATTGCCTCTTCTACTCTTCTGCAAATTTTACTGCTTCTCTCTTCATCAGGGTCAGCCTCTAAGCATTGCTGCTTAAAAACTTCGATTGAATGAAAAATATTTTCAAATTGTTTCTGTGAAATCTCTTCTGAGTGACTATCAGCGGTTAAATTTTCTTCATATTCTTCAGGATCTTTTCACTGTGCAACTAAATTTAGCAGGTCGGAATCACTCAATTCTTCAGAATGAGATTTAATTAACTCTTGGACGTTATCATTGAAGGGAGAGAAAAAAATGAAGGACCTACGAATTGCTCGCCAACACGCGAAATCACGTGCTTTATAGATAAAATTTCTCAACTGTTATACAAGCAAAATAGTTACTACTTTAAAAACTACAATGATCATAAAAGAGAAGTTAATTTTCCAGCGTGTAATAATAAACAAGCCATCCCAGAAGATGGATTCATTACCCTATTATCGGAATGGATTCTCCTTGTTGTGACGTGCACAGAAGTGTCGAAGGGTATCAAATCTGCGGGCATAATACTATAGCAGATGACATAAATTTTGGCAGTAAAAGTTTGGAACATAGCATACATAGTGTACATGGAAGTAGTGTAGTATGCCATTAAAAATAACTTTGTAAAATGTTTTAAATCAGTAACTAAATTATTTCATTCTGGTGAGTGATTTTTTAAAATAGTTAGCCATAAAAAATGTATAGATTGAAAATTTTTAAAATCTGTAACATTTATTTTTAAGAAATATGTCGGTGCACTAATCGAATTTTAGAGGCACACTAATTGAATTTGGGTATTGAAAAAAAATGATGTATTAATCGAAAAGCACTAATTGGGGGCTCATTATTGAGGGATTACTGTATAATGGATCCTAGGTGCTCAACCTTACTGACCTCCTAAATTTTTGACCTCCTAAATGTACCTCGATTAAGGTACATTGTTTCTCAGAAGCTTCCCTGTCTATTTCCTTTGAGGACCATAATCTTTGTCTTGCTAGGATTGAGTTGAAGTCCTCAGTTCTTATTGATCTCATTAACTTTGTCAAGGATTTGTCCTCGTTCTTCCTTATTACAAAGGAGTACTGTATCACTGGCAGTCCTCAAATTACTGATCAATCTATCACTTAATTCCTATCTTAAGCTCATCCAATACTATATGCATGGTGTCCTCAGCATAGATACTAAACAGGTAAAAGTAGGCATCCTTGCATAACTTTCTTTCCAACCTGAAACTATTTAAGTTAATCCAACACCTGTTCTTACCATGGCATCTTGCTCACTGTACAAGTTAGCTATCAACCTGATGTGTTGAGGAAAACCCATTATTTTCATTACTTCCCACAGTTTCACATGCTGAACATAGTCAAGAGCTTTAGAGTAGTTTATGAAACCTATTGCCAGTGGGAGTCTAAATTCTTTACACTTTTCGATGATCTGTCTAAGGCAAAGATCTGATCTTTAGTACCCTCACCTTTCCTAAAACCTGCTTGTTCCTCAGGCATCTCTACCTCAACTGTGGCCTCAATCCTATTTAGAATGATTTTTAATAAAATCTTGCTTGCACAAAAGATTAAAGTAATAGTTCTATAGTTCTTGCAATCCTTCATATTTCCCTTCTAGTATTGCAAGTACAGAGGTTTCTGTAGGAGTGAGTGAATGTCCAGATATATTGACAACTCATCTGTTTGTTGGTGGGTCGACCTTGGTTAGCTTTTGCTTTTTAACAAGTGCATCAAACTTGCAGTAAAGAATACATTTGTTTTTATTCTAAGGTTGTTGGGGTGACTGTCTAGATTTGTCTAAAACCACATTGAAAAGGTCAGTGTTTAAGATCTAGGTAATAGTCTCTTGAAGAATGGAGACATTGTGAATGTTAAGAGCGAGATCACATTTTTTTTATTTGATTTTTTATTGCACAATTACATCAAAGGTCATACTTTGCCAGAACACAGGTTTACAGCAGTACATATGATTAGTTAGTAGAACAATCACAAACATCCATGCACTTGGTGGGATTTAAACCCGAAGCCTCTTGGCTGGAGAGCGGATATGCTAACCACTCAGCCAACCAGGCCAGTGTGAGATCACATCTGATTGCACATGAATGTATTGATGTAAATATGATCATGACATTATTAAGCAATGAAAAATTCCTTTGGATGTTCTTTGGCCTGCTCAGCTAATTTTTTCTCATCTGATTTGTCTGCTTTACCATGCTGGTAATCATCTTTCTTAACTGTTTTATACATGAACCTGATGATTACGTTTCTCTTTATATTTCCTCCACAACATTTTCTTTATTTTAACTGAAAATTGCACAGATTTTACAACCTCTCAGGTCAAGGATGCACAATCACTCTGCCCAGTTGAAGACAAAGTAGCTGCCACAGTTATGTAATGACTGAACTCCTTTGAATTTCCTTGAACCTGCTCAGCTAGTTTTTTCTCACAATCTGATCTATTTCCCTTATGCTGGTCATCCTTCTGTGTTTAGTACTGCTTTCACATCTTTGATGCTATACCAGATAAGGAATACTCAATCCCTGGGCCAATTTCATCACATGCTTTCAAGAAACTATACTGTAGTAGCAACATAGATTCTATTCTCTGCCAGCCATGTTTTTTTTTCTTCTTCCAGTCTGTATCTCCACAGGTGAAATCCTCCATAATAATTGAACTCAAATTGACCTTACTGCCTTGATCTGTCGATGTATGCCTGTTACATCTTTCTTTGAATAGCAGCAACAAAATATTTTTTCCTGTTGGCTTCTATTTCAACACCAGATAGCTTCAAATGCACTGCTTGTCACAATTCTTCCTTCCTGTTGAGCTTAAACTCTCCTTTTTTGTAATTTGTTTGCTATCAACAGTACACCCTTACCCTTCTTTCTCAATCTCCCTGAAAATACAATACCCTTTACATTCTATTCCTATAACTAAATCATTCTCCATCAAATAAGTCTTACTAATGTCAACAATTTTTGGTCAAGATGATCTAACCAATGCCAAACTCTTTGCAATTATTTCTGATTTAAGTGTTATTACATTTCACAATCTTAGTTTAGTTTAATTATACTCATAGAAACTTTCGTGTGATGGTACATTTGTTTCCTATTTAATAAACAGTTAATGTGATTGTTATTTCAGAAATAAATACCATACGTTTGAAAATAAATATTTTTTCCAGAAATCTTTTTAATTACATAACATATCAAGATATCTAGCAATATACAGATATACCAAGGTCAAAATGAAAACAGATTTTTAAGACATACTTACAGCATCATTGTCACATGGTTCAAAGGAATATTGTACAGCTTTAGAAAGCACTGGATTATCTTGCAAAAAGCAGTGTACAGTATACTGTTTTGTTATCTGTAAAATTCATATTATGAAAACATAGCTAATTTAATATTATAAAAATATATCTATGCTTTTTTTTATTTTTATTTCAGTGGATCAGATTTAGGGATCAGGTTTTCACTTTACGACAAATAGTTGAAAAATCAAGGGAATATATTGTAATAAGGATCTGTACTTAAGTTTTGTACATTTGGAAGAGAAATAAAACAATGTGATGAGAGAAAAAATATGAAAATATTTTTTCTCTCAATTAATTAAATACTACAATTATGTGGGATAAATGGAACATTACATAGACAAATGTCTGTGTGGTTAGCCTAGTGGCTTTGCACTTCACAACCATATGCCTGGGGAAGGAGTGTCCTAGGTTCGATTCCCGTCAACGACGTGACGAGCTTAAGGATCTTCCTCAGCCATAGCCAAGTTAGTTGGTCTTGGGCATGGACAGCAGGGTTTTTTCTGCCAGTTTTTCTGGGGGTTTTCATTCTGCAAGCAGGCAAACTGGCCCAGTAAACACACACGGATTACAGTCATGAATACTACCCTTAGGGGATGCAGCAAGGAGTGACAAACCAGCCGCATTAATTTCATTGTGAACCCCTCATTAGGGGACTCTACCTGTCCTAAAGGGATGGATGAGATCAATCAACATAGACAAATGCATAGTCTTTATTTAAGTTGTAAGTCAGCAGTTAGAATTGAAGGAAATACAGGAAGGATGCACGTTATCTCCACTATTTTTCACCATCTGTATGGATTGCATTATGAATAAGTGTCATTAAAGTAGTTCAGTTTGTTATTGGTAGTCTTGGAGCCTTGAAGACTGCCACTGTGATATTAATTTATGTCATAATTTTGACCGTAATCAGTACAAGGAACAGGCAGATATGTTTTATTTTAGGGAACAGGCTGACCTAACTGCAAAATATGCAGCCTCGTTTCCTTTAATTTCTGTGTAGCAAGGATCAAATCGAGATGAATATTTCCTCCTTAACCCATAACAGATGTTACAACAATTAAGGAGTTAATTAATGATTAATGACTGTAATGAACTTTAAGTATCTGCATCAAAGTGCACTTCTGTTAGAATTTCAAATATATAAAGTTCAATGTAAAGTACTTAGTAATGGTGTCTTAAAGAGCTGATGTAAGGTGCACACTGTGAAAAAACATGGAGAAATGCAAGCATGTCAAAGTGGAACTTTGTTTTGTGGCATGTACATGTATCACAGCATTGTCTATCAGATCATGCCTGCCCTGTTGGCCGAGTGGTTAGCATATCCACTCTCCAGCCAAAAGGCTATGGGTTTGAATCCTGCTGTGGGCATAGATGTTTGTGATTATCTGTGAAAATACTAGTGGCGGGTGTAGATGGTGTAGTTGCAGTTCACTAGTTGGTGGATTGAGTAGTGGAGACAGATTGTAGAGTAGGTGCTCTCTCTCAATGAGTCTTTGGACTCCCTGGAGGTATCATGTAAATAATAAAATAATAAAAAATAAATAATTTTCTCAGTGTGGACAAAAAAGGTTGTCCATGTAAGATGATCTTGCAAAAACTTTATTTTAAAGCACATATTGAAGAGCTAGCTACTAAGTCAAAACAAGAGTAATAATTCATTCACTTCAGCCTAAGACTAGGAATGGGTGATGTTGTAAATGCATTTGTTAATGTTTTGGTTTCTTGATGGTAGAAAATTATCATCTAACTACTTGTATATGTGTTTCTGGCAGAGATAAAAGCTTATGACCCTTAATATTGCAATAAAAATCATTCAGAATCCAGAGGTGCAAGACAAAGGATATTCAGTGCTCTCCTACAGTTATCCAATTTGTGTGATAAGAAATTTTTTTTTTTCAACGATAAGCCAAGAACTTTGCATCTTGCATTAGGATTACTACTTGCTCTAGTTTTAGCTTTGGGTCACGTAAAAGTGCACACAGTCTTTGATATGAAAGCCCAAATCATCCAGAGGGCACTGCTTATTGCTGGAGGAAAATGTTCTGCCAAGATAATTTCAGAAAAGTTATGAAAAGAATGCTGGAAGTGAGAAAAGAGTGAGAGTGAAAACTGGTAGTTTATTACCAAGATATGATAGTGCTGAGTTAAGAAGGAGGGCCATGATAGCAAATGATTTAGCATGCAACCTGTGTAGCAGAAATGAGTGAGTTATTAGATGTGTTGAGTGAGTTCAATAAAGAAAAAAAAAAAACAGTATAAGAGGAATAGCCTGCATTTAATTGGATTTGGCATCATGGGCATGAAGAAATTTATTGGGATGAGATCTAATTCAGAGAGTCATGGAAATCAGATCATGTGAGAAATGGTGAGAATGCGTGCAGGTTCATCTAAGTATGCAAATAAGATAAGATAAGAAGGTCAGTGAATGCAGTTTTGAATCTAAAGGAGTTTATGCTTTTGGTTTGGACTGTGTGTGTGTGTGTGTGTGTGTGTGTGCACGCATGCGTGTTTTACTCCCAATAGTAACTATACCAGTAGGTAATTTATTCCTACATGCTCCATTGCATACAATGCATATATTGTATGCAATGTAGCTTTCAAGTACTGATTAACATTTACATTTATATTTTTGTATCAATACTGATATTTACATTTATATTTTTGCATCTATATGTAAGTATTCCGACCTTTACATCCATATTTATATTTTTATATATACACATATTTACACAATATCAGTAGTTTATGTTGCATTACAATGACTGGAAGTTTATTTTATTGGCAAATTGAATTAATTCTGAGTAATTCTGTTTCACCACTTGTCATTCCATTGTATAAAGCCCTGATCAGACCACACTTGGACTACTGTTCTCAAATTTGATCCCCAGGATTTGAACTGGATAAATTAACTGTGGAAAGAGTACAGAGGCAGATAACAAAGATTGTTTCAGGACTGTACAATGTTAGTTATGAGGACACGCTGAGAGAATGTGGACTGCAGAGTTTGACAGATAGAAAAAGGAGATGATCATATCACCGATAATGGTGATATGATCAACACTTTTAAACTGTTGAGAGGTAGTTACAGGATTGACACTGGGGAGTTCTTTTACTTTGTGGAATGGGGGGGGGGGGGAGGGGCCATCCCTGGAAGTTGTGAAAAGAAGTTGTGAGCAAGAGGGTGAGGGGTGGTTTCTGCATGGAGAGTGGTTGAACTGTGGAATTCACTGCCTGATAGAGTGGTGAGAGCACAAATGGTCAGTGAGTTCAAGGAGTGGTATGATGGACTGTGTTTTATAGGAGGGGCCTCCCACGATGAGCCTTTTGACTCCATGAAGGCCTGGAACATAATTATCATAATAACAGTTTAGGATGGATAGGAAAGACAGCAGTGGAAGGGGTAATACTAATGATATCAAATAAGTCCAGTTAGGGTAGATACTCGTGAAAGCAATAATAATAATAATAATGTTCCATGTAGCAGTGAGTTTGAGAGTATCTGTTAGCCAGCTTCACCCCATGAGAGTATGGGGCGAAGTTGGCTAACAGGATGAAATATATGATGGGTTTTGCTACAGACCTGGCAATACAGTTGCTGAGAATGATGAAATGCATCACCAAATTACTATGATGGGTAATAAATGAGTAATCATTATGAATGACTTAAATTATCCAAATATTGATTGGATAACAGAGAAAACATGTAAGAATGGAGAAAAAAAATTAACTAAGCTACGACAAGAGAACTTTCTCAAGTAAAATGTGAGAGAACGAACCAAAGAACAAAAAAGTTTAAGATTTCATCATAATGTCAGGAAGGGTCTCAGTTAAAGATGCTATTATTTTGGCACTATTTGGTGACAGTAATCATGCCATACTTACCTGGGCAGTAGCTAAGTGTATGAATTCATAACTTATTTTAACAGTATTATAACATAAAAATGCTAAGTTATAAAAAAGATGTTTGTTGCTAACTTACATTTCACTGGATTTCAAACTAGCATCCTCAGAGCACAACTGCTGCAGATTCTGGTTTGAAATACATGAAATATATAAGTTTGTCAATAAACACATTTTTATAATTTAGTGTTTCTGTGTTGTAATACTATTAAAATAAGTTATGAATAACATCCAAAATCTAAGCCTCTCAACAAGATTTAAGTGCATTGATGTTTCCATTAGGACAGGTTACATGTTGAACTACCAAACTGGAAAGTATGACAAATCGAGGGAATACTGTATTTGGTCCCATGGTATCAATTTCTGAATGGCAAAGATATCAGCAGTGCAGGAGAAGCTTTGAAAAAAAGCTTAAATGATGCATCATCTGAATGTGTCACAAGAATTCAAAGATAAGTAGGGTGTGAGTGAAATGGATGCGAGACTTTATTAAGCAAGAGATCCATATGAATAGGATGATGTGGGTGGAATACTGTGAAAATAAGGATGAGAGAAGTTATGAAATTTAAAAAAAAAAAAAAAACAAGTTAGAAAAGTAATGAGTATTGTTTGGAAAGCTAAGTTGGAGTACAAAAAGAAACTGTCTGTACTGTACAGGCTAAAGGCAATCCAAAAGAATTTTATCATTATTTATGCTACAAGTAAAAGAAAGAATGGTGGATGAATAACTTCACTGATGCAGGTGGCACCTTTATGACAGAAGCAGGTGTAATTGTTCAAATAATTAATTCTCACTTTAAGATCTACACTAGTGTCCAAAAGCTAAGGACTAACTACATGTTGGTCCTTAGCTATACAGAAAAAAATTTCATGACTACAGCCAAATGTGAACATTTATTGCCAACATACTACTAAATTATATTTCACAAAAAATACATTACAAATTTCATACAAATTAAATTGCAATACATTTTTGGCAAAAGTTACAAATTTCCTAAGGATGTAGTTAAGGAATTTATGTACAGTGCTTACAGAAAACTATGTGGAGAGGCATTTCAGTATGGAATATGTCCACCCATGAACTGCAATGCAGTTCTCACAATGTTGTACCATGCACCAAGTGTTTCAGGAGTTCTTGAGGCAAACTGGTCCACTCTTCCTTCAGAGCAAGGATAAGGCCTTGTTTGTTTTCTGGAGGAAAATCTCGAGCAGCAATGTGTCACCATATTGCATCCCTCGTGTATTCTACGGGCTGAAAGCTGGGGAGAGTGCTGGCCACTCGATTTGATTAATATCCTTGGTCTCCAGAATTATCTACACTTCTCATGTCTGATGTGGTGTGGCAATGTCATCCATAAAAATGAATTCTTTGCCTACAGCACCACAGAACAATCAAACATGATGTTGAAAAACTTATTTGCAATATTGTTCACCAGTCATAGTCCTTTTTCCCAGCACTTGTTGCAGCTCAGTGTATCCATTAAGCATAATGCCTCTCCACACCATGACCCCAGCACCATTGTATCTATCCCTTTCAAGAACATTCTTGAGATGATGAGCAGTATCACTTTCACACCAGATCAAGTGTCATCTAGAATCAGAGGAAAGACTAAAATGACTAATCTATAAAGATTTCATTAGTCCATTGGTGTCTTGTCCAATTTTTATGGCTACAATACCACTAAAAACATGCTCTACAATGAGCTGTGGATGGACAGAGACTTTGGGCATCTAGGCCTACTTGTTGCAGATGTTTAGCCACAGTCTGTCAAGATATCCACTTACCTGTTCATGAATGGAGTCGACTTGAAAGTTGACCTACCATGGTGTGTCAATTACATTTTGCTGTTATAACCAAAAATCTGTCTTCATACTCTGTGGTAAAGCGAGAGAAACCTCTTTGCAAATGTCTGGAGCACATTCCATTGGTTTGAAACCACTGCCCAGAGCCCGGATGCAACATTGTGCAAGATTCCAAACTCTCTGGCAATATTAGTAATTCTGTGGCTTCAAGCTTCTAATAATTCTCTATTGGAAATCATTGGAATCATCTAGATAATGTCTTTGAGACATCCAAGTTTGCAATTTTATTCTTAAATGAAAAGAGCTTCCTTCAAACACAATTTGCTTAGCACAGCCTTTTATCCTGTTGAGTGTTACCACATGACCCTTTGTGTACAATTTCAAAAATTGAATGTGTGCCCACTTTCTACTATAAATAGTCAGTTATGCAAATTGCCACAAACTGATTCTTCTAAATTTTTATTATTATTATTACATGACACCTCCAGGGAGTCCAAAAACTCATCGAGGGAGGACACCTACTGTACATCTGTCCGTCTCCATTACTCAATACACCAACGCCATCTACCGCCCACCACCACAAGTATCTCCACAGACAATCACAAACATTCATGCCCATGGTGGGATTCAAACCCGCAGCCTTTTGGCTGGAGAGCAGATATGCTAACCACTCAGCCAACCAGGCTGAGTTGCAGTTGTAATCTGCAACTTGGATTTGCAGTTGTAATCTTCAGAAATAGTGTTTATCCTTAGGTTTTGGACACCAGTATATCACCTTTGTGTATGTTATATGGTGCACAGTGCATTACACTGGATGAAGATATAGAGGTGCATGAGAAAGGGATTCTAGAACTTGCATAACTTGGATAACAATTCCACAATAAGGACAAATGGAATATCAGCAGTTAAGTTAAAGGAATATTCAGATGAACTGACTAGGCTCTTGACATGGCTGTATAATTTGAGTCTTGGCTCAGGAAAGATTCCACAGTATCAGAAAGATATATGACAGTCCCATTATACAATTGTAAACAAAAACGGATGTGCCTAACTACCAAGCTATTGGTATCTCTGGAGTGGTGGTAAAGACTTCAGAGAAGTTGGTAAGAACTCAGAGAAATGAGTTGACTGACAAGCCATAATTTGCAAGAAATTGCATGGGTTCACTAAAGGGAGGTTATGTTTGAACAATTAGCTCATTTCATAATAATGTTACAACCGAGTTGGATAAAGGGAATGGATATATATTATGATACTGATTGACTCAGCTAAGGCATTTAATGAGATACTACATGAAAGGCTATTGCATAAATTTGAAGATATGGAATTAGATATCGACTATGGACTTTGATAAATGGGTGGATGGGAAACAGACAATGGAAAGTAATATACAGAGAGAGAGAGATGTGAATCTGCCAAATTTAAGGTGACTAGTGGTGTATCTTGGGGATCAGTTCATTAACTGATCCTCGAGATAACCACTATTCCCAATATCATTAATGTAACCGTAGATTAACAATATTGGGAATTGGGAAGGACCTGTCAGGAAAATGTTCAATTGTTTGCTGATGATGCAAAGATAGGAGAGAAATCAGGGATGCTGGTAATATACAGCACTTACAGAGTGATTGGAATAATTTGTAACTGTGGGAAAATGACAATGGCTAACATGTTAATAAGTGTGAAGTAATGTACTTTGGCATGATGAGATTTCCAACAGCATATTATTGTGGTGGGATTACGCCTGAGAAACTGAAGTGGTGGAATATGTCTATAGAGTGCGTTATTGTGGACAAGGAGTTCAAGTTCAAAATTTACATAGCACAGAGGATAACTGTGATGATGAAATGAATATTGAAATGTAAGGATAAGGAAGTCATTTTGATCTTTACAAGGCTTTGATAAACAACCACATCCTACTGTGTGCAGATTTGGTCTCTTAGGTTCTAAGGGGGATAAAGGAGTTACAAAGATGATTATGATTATTATTATTATTATTATTATTATTAGCATCAGACCTCCATGGAGTTAGACTCATCGGAAATACACACTGTCACACACAAAACTTATCAAAACTGTACCTTAAATTCAACCTTTGCTAGCTAGCAAAGGTTGGTCGATTGGTAGAGTCTCTGCTACTAATGGCTCAGCAAAAAGTTAAACAAGTTTGAGCGCGGTTAGTAGTTGGAAGGGAATCAATCGTTTGATGCTGTTGGCACACTCTCCCTCGATGAGTCTTTGGACTCCCTGGAGGTGTCACATAATAATAATAATTATATCCACCCTCCTCCTATTCATGAGGCTTTGCAAATTACATTCTCTCAGTCTGTCTTTATACTTTGTGAATCTTCTCCGAAACCCTTTCTTTGTCACCATGAAAAATAAGTTGACCAATAATTACAATAATCTGTGCACAATAAATCCATATGAGGCATAAAAAATAACATCCTCTATAATGGAATCATAACCTCTATTTCTGCATGCCAAGGTCCATAGCATCATTACCATTATCCAATTTGATGACTTCACAACTTGTGCAATGTGGCGGCTGAATTTCAGGTCCTTGTCCAACCACTACTCTACATCTTTCATTTCCTCTATCTCCTTTAAAGTTGCACCACCCATAAGTCAAATCCTCCTGTAAAGCCACAATGTCTGCTATACTCCACACTGTTCTTCCCAATTTTGCATCGTTTGCAAAAAGTTGCATATAACCAGTTAAACTTGTCCGAATACAGTATCATTAATATACAAGTTGAACAACAATGGCCCAATACAGACCATAGCACACCACTAGTGACTTTCCTCTTTCAGGATACTGCATCCCCATATACAACTTTCTGATACCTATCTGACAGCAAGTCAGCGCTCCAAATTACTACTGCTATCCAGTCTCATCTATTCCATCTACTCCACCTTGCAGCAACAGTTTCTCTACCTGACTCACACCAAATCCATTTAAATGCAATCCATCAATTTTGTACAAATCCCATGTCCTCACACAGCTATTCATGATCCCTGCTTTCTGTCTCAGTTTTTCATTATCATATTTTGGCAACACACCAACTATCTTTCCAACTACACTGTTATCTTTCTCCTCAGCAACCTCCTGATATCCAACCAACCAAATCACTTTTTTCAATAACCACTTCCAAATTTCTTGCTCATCTTCTTCTCATATCTAACACATCAATTATCCTACTAATTCTCTCTCCTAGAAAACATACCTTACAAATCTTGTTTACCACACCTTAAATAATGGAATTAACACACATTGCTATTTTGAAGTCCTTCATCAACTCTTTTTCTCTGCTTTCCTTCATCCTAAGCATTCTTTCATTTTTATCCACTAAACTTCTTAGATTACTATACATATTTTTCATCTCGCTTCTCATTCTGATCAACTCAGTTTTCAAGTCTTGCATCCTGGCAATTACACAATCTGCCAGTTGATTCTTTCATTTAGTCATTCTTACTTTCTTTTTCTTCCACAGTGTCACTTGCTTTCATTTCATCAGCTATACTTTCTTTCACTTCCACAGTCTTGCTCGCTTCCATTCTATGATTCATACATTATTATTATTAATATTATTATTATTACCCCAAGACCTCATGGAGTCAAAGACTCATCTGGGAGGTCCTTTTATCACACACACACACACACAGCTCATCATACCGTGCCTTGAACACATTCAAACTCCTTGCAGACACCACACTCTGAGGCAAGGCATTCCAATCATTTACAACTCTGAACGAAAAGAACCTGCTTCTCACTCCCCTACTCACACCCTCTTTATACAGTTTCCAAGGATGACCTCTGGTTCATCCCCAATCTCCCACTATTTTCTGTAGAACTTCTCCGGAATTGATCCTATAACAACCCCTTACCAACTTGTAGGTATCTATGATATCTCCCCTCTTTCCCCTATTTACCAGAATTTGCAAATTACATCTTCTCAATTTTTCCTCGTACGACATTCCAGAGGTCAGAAACTACCTTAGTCCATTACCTTTGGACCCTTTCCAAAGTCCCTTCATTCTTCTGAAAACGAGGTGACCAAATCTGGGCACAATAGTCCATGTGTGGCCTAATCAAAGCCTTATACAATGGAACAAGAATCTTCCCACTTCTACACGTCAGTGTCCTCACCATCATTCCCAGAAGCCTTTGTGTTGTCTTCACAATTCTGGCTATGTGTCCCCTAAATTTCAGATCCTTATCCACTATCAACCACCAGATCTCTTATTTCCTCTAACTCCAACAATATATTCTCACCAAGCATAAATTCTGCATCCCATCTTTGTTTTCCAAATTTTAAAACCTTACATTTTGCAACATTGAACTCACATCCCCATATCCGTGTCCAATGATTCAATTCATTCAAGTCTTCTTGTAAGGCCACAACATCTTCACTACTCTTCATGGTTCGTCCCAACTTCGCATAATTTGTAAATAACTAAATATCTCCATCCAAATCTTCACCTATATCGTTAATACACAAGTTAAACAGTAATGGCCTCCAAAACAGACCCCTGAGGCACTCCACTAGTGACTTTCCTTTTCCTGGATATTGCTCCTCCATACACAACTTGTTGATATCTATCAGATAGCCAGTCTCCAATCCAATGCACTAATCTAATATCCAACCCCATCTGCTCTAGTTTGACTATCAATTTATCATGAGGTACTCTTATCAACGAAATCTAAGTATATTACTGTGTATCCTTCTCCTCTGTCCATGGAAGCTGTCATTTTATTGTAATAAGTACGTAGATTACTAAAACATGACCTCCCTTTAGCAAATCCATGCTGTCCATCATAGATAATACCATTGTTGTCAACCCAACTCTGGATCCTAGTTCTCATAAGCTTCTCCAACAACTTAAAACCACAACACACAGATAGGCCTATAGTTTGATGCCTGAGTGCTATCACCTCCTTTATGAAGTGGCACAATCTTGTCCTCCTTTCACTCCTTAGGGACTTAACCGAGTGCAAGACTCGTATTAAAAAAATATGTCAAGACAGGTGTCAACTCACTGGCACATTCCTTCAGAATACATGGTGATATATTATCAAGTCCCACAGCCTTATTAACATCTAGTTTACTCAACTCTCCATACACCTCTTGCACACTTACAGTCAGTCTCTCCTCCCCATCATCTACTGCTCTCAATCTCTCCATGAAGTCACATTCACAAGATTGAAAGACCTTTATGAATTACTCATTAAGTATTTCCACCACACATTCTGCAACAGCTGTCTCCTATCAATGTCATCCTTCCATAATCATTCTTTCTTTTGCTGTCTACATATTGAAAGAACTCCTTATGATTCTTTTTGGCTTCATTAGCTAACTGCAGTTCATACCTCTCTTTAGCTACCCTCACCAACCAAGTCACTTTCCTTGCCTGGTCTTTGTAGACCTCATGGAATTGGTTATTTCCACTTCTCTTATACTGCCTCCACAATGCCCTTTTTCTCTGTATCGCATGCTTAATCTCTTTATTCATCCATCTCACACCTACCTTATTTAACCTTCTCACCCTTGGAATACACTTAGACATTGCATCTACTAGATAGTTTTTTAAAATCCCCCCTATACCTGCAGGCTGTCTCCTGAGCTGTTAATAATCCCCCCCCCCCTTTGTAGTTCCACACATACCCTTTTCTCACAGAGGTCCTCACACTGCTGGCAACCGCCCAGGTAATCACTTCATGGTCACTCCCACCAATTGGTGGATGATTTATTAACACCTCATTTATCATTACATCCTCTGATGAGATGACCAAATCCAAGACCCTGAATCCTTGCGTGCCCTCTGTTACATACTGTCTGAGGTAGTTAACCCTCAAAAACTCAAGAAACTCATTTTCTTTACTTCCAGTTGCTATCTCATCATTCCAGTCTATATTGCCATAATTAAAATCACCCATAATGATCACCCTTTTCTTATTTGCTTGGCTAATTTGATTATAAATTTCATGATCACCGTCATCCACATTACCTGGTCTATAACAACATCCAACCAAGTATTTGATTCCATTCACCTCTATATCACACCATACTGCCTCAAAACCATTGGCACTATTTCCCTCTTGCATCTCTACTTTGTATAGACATAACTCTTTCTCTATCATCAATAGCACTCCCCTCCCTTTTTACCCCTTCTATCCTCACGAAACACATTATACCCTTCCATCTCTATTCCTGTCAGAATGTTGTCCTCTTTCAACCATGTCTCACTTATTCCGACAATCTTGGGGTGAACAGATGCAATTAATGCAACCATTTCATCTGCCTTGTTTCTTATACTTCTAGCATTAGTATACAAACACAACAGCTCGTTTCTGGATCTACAGCTAGTTCCACTGATACCACTCACTCGATGTGATCTCTCCATGCTCAACTGGGGATATTTCCCTTTAGCTTATTTATTTTAAAACCCTTTTCAATTCCACCTGTTTCCTCTTGATCCCAGGTCATCCCATTTCTTTCCTGTCTACACATGCTCTCACTGCCTCTCGGAGCATCCATCTTTCTCACGCTGTGTACCTCTGTCCACCATGAGCCTCCCCGTTTCCCTGCTCCTCTTGCACACCCATTCTCTCATTTTCTATACTCATACCACTCACTTTCTCATTCATAACCATCTCTTCAATCTATCCTGTCTTACTCTCCTGCTCTTCCACATCACTTCCTGCTTGATCTTATTCATTCTCTCTCACTCTACTCGCTTCTCTACCTTCCAGCAGCAGTCTCTCCAGGTGACTCACACCATAACCACTCAAATGCAGTTCATCACTCCCATACAGTTCACTTCTTCCTTCAAACTCATTCCACACATTAACAAACTGTACTCCCGTCTCCTCACACATTTCAGCCAGCATATCATTCATAATCCTTGCTCTCCGCCTCATCTCACCACAGTCATACCTAGGCAATATGGTGAATACCCTTCCTCTCACACTATTCTAAGCAGCCTCCTGATATCCATTTTGACTTGCTCTTTGTCCTCTGTGAAATTATTCATGCCGATTAAAACCATCAACTCCTCTGCTCGCTCCCTCCTCATATGCAATGCCTCAATCACTCTACTCATTTTACTGCCTGGAAAACATGCCTTGTGCATCCTATCATCCAGCACACCTGCTGCAGGAAATCTCATCGTGCCAAAGTGCATAACTTGACATTTACATTAAACTGACAGCCATTTCCATTTGCCCCAATTTCCAGCCTATTCAAGTCATTATGTAAGTGTTGGATATCAGTAGCATCTCTGATTGTGCTGTCTATTTTTGCATCATCAGCAAATAATTGCACATCTCTTGTTAGACTCTTCCTAATGTTGTTAACATATAGATTGACCAATGCCCCTTTCTTCTCACACATTTCAGTAACAGGAGAATAATGGGGAATACAGCTTGGAGCTATAGCTTAGAATGAGGATTTGAGTGGTAAGGAGATAAATGCTGCTTGGGAACTGACAAAGAAATACATAACAGCATCAATGTGTGAATGTATTTCAAAGGCCGAAAGTCTCCTCATTCATCCATTTTCACTCATCTAGGTGTAAAATGAATGAATGAGGAGCTTAACATGAAATCTGGAAGAAGAAGAAGGTACTTTGGAGGCAGTACAAGATGAATAATGGTAATAATCAGTTACATGAGGAGTATAAAGAAGAAGCCAGGAGAGTGACTCAGTAAGGAAAACAAAAGTGCCATATGAGCAGAAATTGACAAATCAGGCAAAAAAAAATAAAAATATATATATATATATATATATATAGTTTTTTTAGATATGTGGCGAGTAGAAGGAAGAATGATTGTGATGAAATGATGTTAATGGATGAAAATGGTAGAATGGTATCTGCTACAGAAGACATTTTTGAGGTATTCTGTAATCAATTTATAAGGGTGTTTCATCCTGATCAAAGTGGAATCATCAGAAAGTTAAGTGTAGAGGACACAGGAGAGGATGGCTTAAATTTGAGTGAGAAGGAGGTATTTGAGGATATAAATAACTTTTATGTCGATAAGGCAATAGGTTGTGATGGTATATCGTCATGCATCTGAAGGGAATGTTCCAGGGAATTGGAAGTAACATTATCATGCCTGTTTAACAAGAGTCTTACAACAGCACAGGTACCAAGGGATTGGAAGGAGGGTAAAATTGTTCCACTGCATAAAGATGGTGATAAGGCTTTAGCCTCAAATTATAGGCCAATCTGTATATCTGGAGTTGTGAAGATACTGGGGAGATTAGTGAGAAGTAGGATACAGAAATGGGTTGATAATAGCAGTATTCTCTGTGTTTATCAGCATGAGTTTCTTAAAGGTAGATAATGTTTTACTAACTTACTTTTGTACTATAAAAAAGTGACAAATACCTTGGACAGGGGAGATGCATATACAGGAAAACCTTGCTTAATGTGATTAATGAATTATTATGATTATTATTATTATTATTATTATTATTACGTGACACTTCCAGGGAGTTCAAACACTCATCGAGGGAGAGCACCCACTCTACCTCCACCAATCAGTCCACCAACTAATGAGCTGCAACTGCACCATCTACCACTACGACTAGTATTTTCACAGACAGTCATCAACATCCATGCCCACAGCAGGATTCAAACCCACAGCCTTTTGGCTGGAGAGCAGATGCACTAACCACTCGGCCAACCAGGCCGGCATCCATTAATTAATGCACGTTAAGAGAATACAATATACAATAGGAATAATTATAATTCATCAATCAGCTTAAATTTGAAAAAAAAAATTATGTATAATCTATATTAGAGGATAAAATCATCAAAGTTAATAAAAATCAATTGCTTAAATTTTTATTTAATGTCAAAACATTTGATTGAGCTACTTTCTTACAAAAAAATTAAGTAAAGATGTTTGAATAGTGCTCAATGTTTTCATCTTGTCATGCAATTTGCTATAGCTGGCGACTGCTTTATCAAGATTTCGGCAAACTTCGAAGCTTCATCCCATATCAGGATCAGCATCAAACAAAATTTCCTTAGCATGCTCAATGCGATTGAAAACTAGCAGAAATTCTGTTGTAGTAAGCTTCTTTTTTGTAACATTCTCTTCTTGTTTGCACTCTTTATCTTCTTCTTCATATGCACGCTGTTCTTCTAGTTGAAGGAGATCATTCTCGCTTAACTGTTCTCAATGGGAATCGAACAAGTTTCTCACATCTTTATTATCCAAGTTCATTAAATCGAAGTTCTTTTCCAAATGTGCTGATTTTCTTTAATAATGTTCAGCTGGGTTATTAAAACCAATGAAATCATTTGCACAGTAAGGTGAGACCTTCTGCCACACGGTTCTTTTATTACTGCAGCTTTCTTTATCAGTCTTTCTCTTTTCCATATCAGGGGTTAAATATAATAAAATCTTACACATATCTAAATTAAAACACAATGAAGGAAAAGTGATTGAGCAAGAGAACAGAGATTGCATGTGCTTGCAATGATAGCTTTAAGTCAACTGCCAAGTGTAGCCGGCCACCACCCACCGCACTGCTATTGTCTGCTACATTAAAAAGTGCAGCCGCTCACTGCAGATTGACAACAAAAAATTTTGCATGATGTAAAAAATTCTCCTTAACTGATTAATCACTCACTTAAAGCAGGAAATGGTATAATTGCACTCACTCATGCTAAATGATTATCGTGCATATGGAATTCGCACGCACTAAGAGGTTTTCCTTACAGTGGTGTACTTGGATTTTACAAAAGCTTTTGATAGATTGCCACACAACTAACTAATAAATAAATTGAAACATATTGGATTGGATAACACACTTCTAAGTTGGATCAGTGGCTGGCTGTCAGATAGGTATCAGAATGTTGCATATGGGGGTGCAGTATCCCGTAAGAGGAAGATCACTAGTGGTGAACCGCAGGGGTCAGTTTTGGGTCCGTTGTTGTTCAATTTGTATGTTAATGATATTGGAATGGGTTTAACTAGTGATATGCAGCTGTTTGTAGATGATGCAAAATTGCATAGAGCAATGCAGAGTCAAGTGTATGTTATGGCCTTAGAGGAGGACTTGAATAGATTGCATGAATGGGAAGGTAAGAAAGTGGAAAACTGTCAATTCATTGTTGCAAAGTGTAAGCTTTTGAGATTTGGTAAGCAATGATGGAATGCAAAGTATACACTTGGCAGGGAAACTTTAAAGGAAGTGGAGGAGATGAGAGATCTAGGGACAAGCACCTGAAATTCAGGGGTGCCACAAGTTGTGAAGACATCACATCGGATAAGGGCAATGATTCGGAGAACCCTGACATGCAGAAACAAAGAGATTATGATGCTATTGCATAAGGCCTTGATCAGGCCTCACATGGATTATTGTGCACAGATTTGTCGCCAGGTTTTCATGGTGATGAGGATATGTTAAAATGTGGAGTATGAGGACAGATTGAGAGAATCTAAGTTGCAAAGCCTCGTGAATAGGAGGAAGGGGGAGGGGGATAGGATTGAGACGTATAAGCTAGTCAGGGGTTGTTATCAGGTTGACATAGAAGAGATTTTTCATAGAATGGGAGATAAGAATAGAAAAAGAGGTCATCGCTGGAAGCTGTATAAAGAGGGTGTGAGGAGTAGGCTCTTTACATGGAGAGTAGTTGATGAGTGGACTGCATTTCCCAAGTGTGTTGTGAATGTAGACACATTGAATCAGTTTAAGGCACAGTTGGATGAGCATTGTGTGCAATAGTGTGTGTGCCTCCCACAATGAGTCTGACTTCATGAAGGTCAGATAATAATAACTACAACATTTCACAATCGGTATTCTCTGCATTCCCTGGCCTATAACTGCATTCTATCAGATATACTTGCCTATTTATTTCAACTTCACACTATAGATTTAAAATCTGTGCATGCAATCAACTTCCACAATTTGTGAACACAATTCCTCTGTAATCATTAACAGCACTCTCCCTCCTCTTTTCACATTTCTTCCTTCTGAAAAATTATATATCCTTCTGTTTCTATTCCCAACATCACATCCTTCTCAGATAACCAAGTTTCACTTTTTCCAATTATATTTGGTCATACTGACTCAATCAGTGCAACAAAGTCAGCTCTCTTGTTTTGAATACTCCTCACATTTCTGTACAAATATAACAATCCCTGTGTCCTTCAGGCCTTTCTACCAGCTCCAACATTCTCTATTCTAACTGCTATACCATACCTCTCTCTTCAGTGTGACCTCTCCCATTTCCCTGATCCTGATTCTCATTCCTATCTGTCTTATTCTCACCTTTATGCATTCCATCACCTTGTCCTCCTGCAACTACATCTTCAACCTTGTATCCATCTTCCTCCTGTTGTACAATCTGTTTGGTTGTGCTGTTCTGCTTCACAAATAGCCTCTGCTCGTTTACTGCATTATCTTCTTGACTCTGTGTCTTCTCAGAAACAATAGCCTTTCTAAATTCCCAACACTAAAGCCATTCAAATGCAAGCTTAAAATAAATGTGAACAGTACTTTGCAAATGAAAAACAAAGTAAGCCTTTATTCTTTAATGCCTATGAATTAAAAAATAAAGAAAGCATGAAAAGGATGAGCATCACTATATCTCTCCACACCCCCATCACACAAGCAGATACTTCATGGAAGGAAAGAACAGTTAAATTAATGTTGGACAGATGTCTCAGGGCATCTATTGTGATTCAGGATGGCTATTCCAAAATTATATTCAGCTTAGCTACCACCTGTAATTCTCTTAGTATTTTGTCATAAAAGGAACTTCTAAAATAAACAAAATATGCTATATATTCAGTCACAAGGCTATTTTAAAAATATACTTTTATCAATAAAGATCAAAATTTTAATGTGCTATAATAATAACTATGACTAATTTTACTTACCATTTGTGCATGTTCTTGAATAGTTGTAAAAGAAGACTGACATGCAGCACAAGTTAGTAACTCAGTCCTACTAATAAGCTGAATATAATCTTTGATTTTGTCATAAATGTCACAGTCAATAGTCTGTAACAAAAAGAAACAATATGTAAATAAAAATATTAAGAAAACGAAGCAATAAATTACATATTATTATACAAGGCAGAACTGATTGCAGGAAGCTCACACTAACCATTATTCACAATACCTCACAATACCCTATCATACCTCTCCTTACTCATTCACTGTTGGAGCATCACAACTACCTCTGACAATCCATACTAGTCATTTACCACTTTCCAAGAAAAAATCTAGTATAAACACCCTTCCTAACCCCAGTCATACTGAACTTCCAGAGAGAGATTCTCTCTCTCCTTATCATGGATTGAAAATTTTCTTGTGTCAATCTTATACAACCCCTTTAGTAACTTATAAGAGTATGTTTCTATCATGCTTCCTCTTTTCCTCCTGCCAACTAAACTTAGCAACTCACACATTCTCAACCTATTCTCAGAGGGAGTATTTTGCAAGCCTGTCACCAGCTGGGTTACTCGTTTCTGGATCCTCTCCACCACCTCCTGATCCAGAACAAACCCAGATGACCAAATCTGTGCATGCACAGTAGTCAAGATGTGGCACAGTAGTCAAGAGAGATAGCCTTCCTATTATTATTTGTCAGTGTGTTCTTCAACATACAAATAATCCTTTGAGCTACTTTGCCACTTTTGCAATATCTCCTCTGAACTTCAATTTTGTCCATCATCACTCCCAAATCCCTATTCTTATCAATTTTCTCTGATCCATTATCATTAATGTAATATAGAGTATGTAATCTGTTCATCACAAAGTGCATAACCATTAAAACATTAATGGTTATGTGGTAATGGTAAGGGGAGGCAACCGTAGCGGTGATGTGCAAGAAGAGCTGCGGATTTAGATAAGTTATTGTTGAAATAATTAATTGTATATGAGTGATTGTTTGAGTAAGAGCTGCTATAAAAGTTGTGCACTACTAGTATTATTAGTGTGCGGGATATTTGCCTAAACTTAATTACAAATTTGTTGTTATTAGACCTTAGAGTAGTAACTGGCAATTCTACTTACTTATTACAATAAGGTGACTGCTTCTTTGGATAGAGCAGAAGGATACACAGTAATATACTTAGATTTTGCAAAGGATTTTGATAGATTACCACATGATAAGTTGATAGTCAAACCAGAGCGGATGGGGGTTGGATATTAGATTAGTGCATTGGATTGGAGAATGGCTGTCTGATAGGTATCAACAAGTTGTGTATGGGGAGAGCAACATCCAGGAAAAGGAAAGTCACTAGCAGTGTGCCTCAGGGGTCTGTTTTAGTGCCATTACTGTTGAACTTGTATATTAATGATATTGGTGAAGATATGGATGGAGATATTCAGTTGTTTGCAGATGATGTGAAGTTGGGACAAACCATGAGGAAAAGAGAAGATGTTGTAGCTCTACAAGAAGACTTGAATAAATTGAGTGAGTGCACATGGGAATGTGAGTTCAATATTGCAAAATGTAAGGTTTTACAATTTGGGAAACAAAGATGCGATGCAGAATTTATGCTTGGTGAGGATATACTGTCGGAGGTGGAGGAACTAAGAGATCTGGGGGGTGATAGTGGATAAGGATCTAAAATTTAGGGAACACATTGCCAAAATTGTGAAGACAACTCAAAGGCTTCTGGGAATGATGCAGAGTTCCATTATATAAGGAACTCTGCATCATTCCTTATATAATGGAACAATCTAGTTCCATTATATAAGGCTTTGATTAAGCCACACATAGACTATTGTGCCCAGATTTGGTCACCTGGTTTTCAGAAGGATGAAGAGATGTTGGAAAGGGTCCAGAGGAGACTGATTAAGGTAGTTTCTAACCTCTGGAATGTCGAGTATGAGGAAAGATTGAGAAGATGCAACTTGCAGAGTCTAGTGGACAGTAGGAAGAGGGGAGATATGATAGAGACCTATAAGTTAATAAGGGGTTGTTATAGGATCAATTCCAGAGAGTTTCTACAGAAAATAGTGGGAGATCAGGTAGAGAACCAGAGGTTATCCCTGTAAACTGTATAAAGATGGTGTGAGTAGGGGAGTGAGAAGCAGGTTTTTTTCATGCAGAGTTGTGAATGATTGGAATGTCTTGCCTGAGAGTGTGGTGTCTACACAGAATTTCAGTGTGTTTAAAGCATGGTATGATGAGCTGTGTGTATGATAAAAGGACCTCCCAGATGAGTCCTTGACTCCATGGGGTCTTCAGTAATAATAATAATAATAAATCATCCTACAGAATGTCTACAACACTTTTATCAACTATTGTCCCCTCTGTAGTTTTGCATCATTGGCAAACAACTGAAACCCCCCCCTGCCTCAAATCATTCCCTATATCAATAATATACATATTACAAAGTAGCGACCCTAGCAAAGATCCTTGAGTACTGTACTGTACTAGTTACCCTCGATCTCTCCTAAATTCCACACTCTACCATATACTACTCTGGTAGCTGACCATCAGCCACCCATCCATGCCTTTAACTTCATATCCATTCCCATAATAAATTTTGTTTAATCCTTTATCCAAGTGTAAGCAAACAAAGTTTGCACCTGAAGTATCTTCAGGACTGAGGCAACTCTTGGTAAAGGTGGACCAAGAGCTTTCATCACTACTTGTCAAAGTATCTCCCATAATGCAAAGCACATCTCCTTGCAAAGACATGTATAATGCTATGCATTAAGGGAAGGGCACTATCCCAACCAGTTTCAACCTTTATTGAGGTTTCGTCAGTTCGAGCCAGACCCAGAGGTGGTGATACTAAGGTGGAAGCAATGGAGAAGTCATATTTACCTATACAAGTTGCCAAAAGGTGTCTCACCTTATTATTAAATTACTTTGGATTTTCACTTGGTTAGACTATAAAAAATTTAGTTTAATCCTTTATCCACGTGTAAGCAAACAAAATTTGCACCTGAAGTATCTTCAGGACTGAGACAACAACTCATGGTAAAGGTGGACCAAGCTCTCATTATGCATTATTGGAGATACAAGTAGTGATGAGAGCTTGGGTCCACCTTTACTGCAAGTTGCCTCAGTCCTGAAGATACTTCAAGTGCAAAATTTGTTTGCTTACACTTGGATAAAGGATTAAACTAAATTTATTATAGTCTAACCAAGTGAAAAAACTTCCAACATCTTCCTCTAAATCCAGAGTAATTTAATAATACGGTGAGACACCTTTTGGCAACTTGTATAGGTAAATATGACTTCTCCATTGCTTCCATCTTAGTATCACCACCTCTGGGTCTGGCTTCCACTGACGAGACCTCAATAAAGATCGAAACTGGTCTGGGTAGTGGCCCTTCCCTTAATGCATAGCATTATACATGTCCGCAAGGAGATGTGTTTTGCATTATGGGAGATATTAAGACAAGTAGTGATGGGAGCTTGGTCCACCTTTACCATGAGTTGCCTCAGTCCTTAAGATACTTCAGGTGCAAACTTTTTGCTTACACTTGGATTTATTATAGTCTAACCAAGTGAGGAAAACTTCCAACATATCCATTCCCATATGATCCATCTTATATTAGTTTCTTAAGCTGTCAAATGCATTTGCAAAGTTCAGCAGTATCATAGTGTAGCCATCTCCGTTTTCCAATTGAATTGGAAAACGGAGATGGTTTTGTAAAAGATAGCAGGATCTATCTTTTACAAAACTGTGCTACTCACCATAGAGTATTACATTATTACTCATGCATTTCTGAGTTCTATCTTAACCACTATTCTTGAGATCCTGACTGGTCTGTAATTTGCCGCTTTCATTTTATAGCTTTCTTTATATATAAAAGAAAATAAATTGAAGATGCCAAGAAATTATATTCTTGATTTAATCCTTTATCCAAGCTTAAACAAATGATGTTTGCACATGAAGTATCTTCATGACTGGGCTACTTGCTTATAGTGGCTAATGACTTCACATCAGTTGCCTTGGCATCTTTAATAACTAAGTGAAAAAAACTTTCAACATCAGTCTTTAAATCCAGAGTATTTTAATAATAAGGTTGTGTACTTGTATATGGTGGCTAATGACTTCATCAATTGCATTAGAATCCCACAACGCAAGGCATACATGTCTTAAGGATGTATGCTTTGCATTGTGGGATTTTAATGCAATTGATGAAGTCATTAGCCACCATATACAAGTAGCCCAGTCATGAAGATACTTTGCACACAAACATTGTTTGCTTACACTAGGATAAAGGATTACAAGAATATAATTTCTTGGCACCTTTGATTTATAGTATAACCAAGTGAAAAAACTTTCAATTTCTTCATATAATGGGATTATATTGCCCTCTTTCCATTCCCTTGTTAGTTGGAAAGAGGACAGGATTTTAATGCAATTAAAATTTAAAAATTTAATATTAGACACTCTCATATAATGTCTTGATGTGAGAATATCAAGACATTCTCACAACACATGAGCTGACATACCATCCAATCCCTCTGCTGTATTCACATTGATATTTTTCAATAAGCTGATCACTTCCAATTTGTCTACCTCAATTCTCAAATCAGCCTCTGCTGTTATAGTGGCAAATACAAAATTTCCATCTGGATAATATACCCTTGCAAGGTGATTACTTAATAAGTTAACTATTTCTTTGCTTCTGCACAATTGGCACTGATAAAAGTTACCCTTCCATAATAATTTTTCCTTTTTCTCACTACATAGTTTTTTGCTAAGATTTCTTTTTGTCTGCTTAGCTGATTTTCTCTCATAATCTGATTTAGCCCTCCTTACCACACTCCTTACCCTTTTTGCCTGCACATTGTATTGCTCAGGAGCATATTTATCACCTTTTTCTTTATATTTTTCTCCACAATGATTTCTTGTTTTGTAGCCACAGCTTTATTATTAGTATTATTATTACCCCAAGACCTCATGGAGTCAAAGACTCATCTGGGAGGTCCTTTTATCACACACGTCTCATCATACCGTGTCTTAAACACACTTAAACTCCTTGCAGACACCACACTCTCAGGCAAGGCATTCCAATCATTCACAACTCTGCATGAAAAACCTGCCTCTCACTCCCCTACTCACACCCTCTTTATACAGTTTCCAGGGATGACCTCTGGTTCTCCCCTGATCTCCCACTATTCTCTGTAGAACTTCTCCATCATTGATCCTATAACAACCCCTTACTAACTTGTAGATCTCTATCATATCTCCCCTCTTCCTCCTATCCACCAGACTCTGCAAATTACATCTTCTCAATATTTCCTCATACTCGACATTCCAGAGGTCAGAAACTACCTTAGTCATTCGCCTTTTGACCCTTTCCAACATCTCTTCATCCTTCTGAAAACCCGGTGACCAACTCTGGGCACAGTAGTCCATGTGTGGCTAATCAAAGCCTTATACAACGGAACAAGAATCTCCCTTTTTCTACATGTCAGTGTCAAAATCCTCCAAGCTGCATTGATCGCTTTTCCAGCTAACTCCTCATTCTATGCTACAGCTGCAAGCTGTCTCCTGAGCTCTTCACAATCATTCCCCCTTGTAGTTCCACATATACCCTTTTCTCACAGAGGTCCTCGCACTGCTGGCAACCATCCAGGTAATCACCTCATGGTCACTCTCACCAATTGGTGGATGATTTGATACCTCATTTATAATTACATCTCTCATTAGATGACCAAATTCAAGATCCTGAATCCTTGCATGCCCTCTGTTACATACTGTCTGAGGTAGTTATCCCTCAAAAACTCAAGAAACTCATTTTCATTACTTCCAGTTGCTATCTCATCATTCCAGTCTATATTGCCATAATTAAAATCACCCATAATGATCACCCTTTTCTTATTCGCTTGGCTAATTTGACTATACATTTCACTATCACCACCTTCCACATATTGCTACTCATTCATTTAACTACCACTTGGTTCATCCTCCTGACCCTGGTTATGTAGTGTGATACTACTTTCCATTCACTATTGATGCTGTTTCCTTGTAGCTGCATATGTTGGCAGTGTCCCAAACTGCCTCTTTATTTGTCATAATAACCAGTTTTGCAGTTTTATGTATAAACCCTTTTTTTGACTGAGAATCAGGGCCGGCCATCTTGAGGGGTACGATGCACCCGGGTCCCACGATCGAGTGGGCACAGTCGGTACACATTTGTGGAAACGTATTATATTTCGAATGTGTTTTTTTTTGTTTTCCTGTGCCAAAATCATTTGCAGGTAAGAGGTTTTATAATACGTTTATTTCGAATCCTTTAATTTTTAACCTTTGAAAAATATTGTAGGGTGCCAAATGGTTTCTTGCACCTGGTCCCCTTTATAGAGAAGGCCGGCCCTGCTGAGAATTCCACATGTTAAACAACATCCCATGAAAAGACTACATGTTCGCTTTCTCTGATCACAGGCAGAGTGGCTACCTTGGTTCTGGCTACATCTACTGATGATCTTACGACATCTAACACTCACTCTCAAATCCCTGGTCCTTATCAAATGATGCAGCAGATTTTTTTTTTTTTTTTTCATCTTGTTACATGTCTTTTCCTCCCTCCAATTTATGTATCCATAGTGGTAGTGCCCCATAATAACTGCTTGGCCTGCATTCATTGTGGTTGATCCATGGCATCAACCACAATGAATGCAGGCCATACAGTATGTTGTGTCCTGTTGACCTCAGAGCCTTAGCTGTTTCAGTTGTAATTTGAAATAACGATGACCTTGTTCATCTAGTACAAAGTCCAAAGCATCACCAAACAACTGATATCTCCTTACATACCATGAACTACTATACTGTCAATATATAAAAAAACAACAGCAATTAAACACTGCATCCACCTATATACACACACCTGACTCAGACTCCTCTCAGCTAAATCATCCCTGTAATCTAGCTATCTATTTTTTAAATGTCTCTGCCACCACGAAAAGTTGTAGACCTATAGTACATTAATACTGTAGGTGGGCTAGGGAATTTTATTATTTTATTACCTGGGCTGAAATCCCTGCTATAGAGATCAAACACTGGACTTTTTCAAGCTAATTCAGATCTCCAATAAGCAAGGTGGTGGTCTCACAGTGGATGATGAAATTCACTTCCCATTTAAAGACAACCACACGCATCCATACCCATTGCAAAATTTTAACCTTCAGCCCGTTGGTTGGAGGGCAGGTATGTTAACGACTTGGTCAACCAATTGACTATTCATTCCTGTCCATCATAATTTGTCATGAGTATAGTGTGTACACACACACACACACTGTTGTTTAAGATGTTCCTTCCATAATGAGTTGTGACTCCATGGAGGTCCTGAATAATAATAATAATTTAATATGCATTTTATTAGGAAACAATATTATTTCTATACACATGACCATAATTAGAGATTGTAACCAATATTGGTTACAACCTCTAATCAATACACACACACACACACACAGTTTATATTAATGAGCTCTCCCTCCTCAGTGAAGAAGAAGAGATACCAAAGACCTACAGTTTCTTCTTACAACCTTTCAGGAGAATGGTTATCATAAACATACCATTAATAAGCTTCTAATTAATCCACCTGCTCACCAGATTGAAAATAGTAATTATGTAAAAAGTGTTATATCCCTACTTCTATATCGCTAAAATCCACACTTCTTTTACTCCTCTATTCAAACTCCATTGCTTATTCATTACACCTAAACTGAAACATGACAGCATAAAGTATCCTGGAGTTTACCATCTTTGGTGTAACTGTAAAATGTCCTATTTTGGTCAGATGGAGAAATCCATTGAGTTGCATATCGAAGAGCATGTGAGGGACATCATGTATGGCAGAACTAGAGCCAGCTTGAGAGAAGAATTATTGAATCAACAGAAATTGTCCTCAATCCATTCCACCATAATACTTATCTCAGCTATAATAGTGATTGTTGGAAAAGAACTCCAGAAAAGATAAGTGCTCTTTTGAGTAATAACTGACAGTATTGTTTTAATTTTAGTGTTGCACTGTTTATTTTTGGTAAAGTAGTGTGTCTGCATGATTTTTGATTGATCTCATCCATCCCTTCAGGACAGGTAGAGTCCCTTAATGCAGCTGATTCATCACTCTTTGCTGCATCCCCTAAGGGTAGTATTTAACTGATTCATGACTATAATCCATGTGTGTTCGCTGAGCCAGTTTGCCTGTTTGCGGGATGAAAAACCCCAGATAAACTGGTGGAAAAAACCCTGCTGTCCATGCCCAAGACCGGCTAACTTGGCTGTGGCTGAGGAAGATCCTTAAGCTCCTCATGTCACCGATGGGAATTGAACCTAGGACACTCCTTCCCCAGGCATATGGTTGTGAAGCACAAAGCCACCAAGCTAACCGTGCAGACCAATATTGGTTACAACCTTTAATCAATACACACACACACTGTTTATATTAATTCTCTCCCTCCTCGGTGAAGAAGAAGAGATATCAAAGAACTACAGTTTCTTCTTACAACCTTTCAGGAGAATAGAGATTCCATAGTTGAGGATTAGCATGATTTTTTGCTGTGATTTATTAATTAAAATTACCTTATTTAAACAGAACACAATGGCGGTAATCATGAGGTCAACCATGCAAGCATCGACTGGTGCAACAAGGCAAGCGCCATGAAAATCAAGTGGCATTAACAACATACTTTTCAAAAATGATTTGATGTCATCAGTGTAATATGTATGCTTGGGAAAGATGTAAGAGATGTGTTTGTGGAGAGAATGAACTGGAGATGAGAGAAAGTGTGCATTTGTAGGATGTGCAATATATTATTAAACCATGAGTACATGAATGTGAAACAGACTGAATAAAATAAAAAATGGCATAAATGAAAGAAACGGAAGTGAAAAATAGTGATAAAAGAGTGAAAGGAAGTATGAATGAGGAAACAGAATTAAGGTGCAACAGAACGAGAGGTAGCAAGACTATGAGAACAACAGACAGTGAAACTGTTGCAATGCAAGATTTGATGAAACAGTTATTGGAAATGAAATGAGGAACATGCAGAGTGATTATAGACGTTTAGTGGAAACTAATGAAAGTGCACAAAAGAACAGAATGAAAGAAAAAAAGGGAAAAAGAGGTGATGAGTGATTCCAGGATAGCAGTGTATAGATATTCCATAGTTGAGGATTAGTTAATGAGTGAGAGAGAGAGAGAGAGTCCAAGGTCTGTTATCCAGGAAGGAGAATGAGTAGAGTAATTCGGGCGTTGGACAAGAGGAAGAAATGAGCAAGAAAATTAGTAATAGTTGTGGGGACAAATAATCTAAGTGGACATAAGGAGCATGTGAGGGCAAATATCAGGAGGTTATTGAGAAGAGTAAAAGATAACAGTGTAATGGGGGAAGGGTTGTCAGTGTGTTGCCAAGGTATGATAATGATGAGTTGAGATGGAGAGCCAGAATCATTAATGGTATGCTAGCAGAGCTAGCATACCATTAATGATTCTGTCATGTGACAAGAAGGGAGTACAGATTGTGGATATATGGCTTGTGTTTGAGGGAAGAATTGAATTATACAGCCATGATGGGTTACATTTGAATGGCTTTTGGAGTGAGTGCACTGGAGAAAGTGTTGCTAGATGGAAGTGCAGTGTGTTATGCAAGCAAGAGAATCAGAAGTGAAAGATCAGGAGAGTGGTATTGAAGAGAGAAAAGTGCTTGGCAGTGGAAACAGTAGTAGCATGAGAGACGAAGAAAGTACAGGAATGCAAGAGAAACATGGAAATGGGGGGGGGGGGGGAAGAGCTCAGGTGGATAGAGAGATATGGCATGGAGAGAGTGGATGTTGAAAGTAACAGTGAATGTGTGTATTGAGATGGAGTACATTGCAATGTGAGTTCGGAAGTTGAGACTGAAGGGATATATGTGGCAAGCGGTAATAAAGGTGATTGGACAAGGGCATGTGTGGTGAGGAAATCATAATGAAGAAGTGGCTTAGATAGGAATAGCTGGAGACCTATAAATGAACTGCTGTGTTTGTTTACAAATGCCAGAAGTATCAGAAATAAGGGAGGTGAAATGGTTTCACTGATTGAGTTTATTCATCCCAAAAATCATTGGAATGAGTCAAACATGGTTGAATGAAGATGATATCCTAATTGGAATAGAAATGGAACAATATAGTATTTTTCACGAGGATAGAAAGGACAAGAAGAGAAGAGGAGGAGGAGTGCTGCTGATGATAGCAGGGAAATTATGTCCATATAAAGTTGACATGAAAGATGAAATTGCGGCAATGGTTATGAGGCAGTGTGGTGTGAGGTGGTGGTTGACAAGAAGACATATTAATTGGATAGGCCAGGGAATGTGGATGGTGCTGATGAAGAAATCTAAAAACACCCAGGATTAGCGAGAAGGAAGGGTAATTATTATGGGTAACTTTAATTATGGCAGTATAGATTGGAACGAATAAATAGCATTTGAGAATAAGGAAAATGAATTTCTCGAGAGAACTATCCCAGGTAGCATGTAAAGGAAGGCAAGCGAGGATTGAGAGTTTTAGATCTTATAATTTCATCAGAGGATTAATTGTGAGTAGGGTTTCATACTTTCTCCAGTTGGTGAGAGTCATGAAGTGATCACCTGGGTTGTGTCTAGCCTTATGCAGACTTGTGTGAGGAATGGATATATGTGGAAGTACAAGGTTAATGATTATGACAAGCTTAGGAGACAGCTTGGAGCTGTATCATGGAATGAGGAGTTGAGTGTTAAGGAAATAGCTACTGCTTGGGAACTGACAAAGAAATACATAACAGCATCAATGTGTGTGTGTGTGTGTGAAGGGGGGGGGATATTCCAGAGGCCAAAAGACTGAATAAGGTAGGTGTAAAATGGATGAATGAGGGGCTTAAGAATAAAATCTAAAAGAACTTTTTAAAATTTTTTGGAAACAGTACAAGAAGAAGAATAATGGTAATAATCAGTTACATGAAAAGTATAAAGAAAAAAGCCAGGAGAGTGACTCAGTTAGTAAGAAAAACAAAATTGGAGTATGAGCAAAAATGGGCAAATCAAGCAAAGAAAAACCCTAGAGAGTTTTTTTTTTTTTTTTTTCCAAGTGTCAAGTAGAAGGAAGAATGATTATGGCAAGATATTAATGGATAGATGGATAGAATAGTAACTGCTGCAGAAGACATTCTTGAGGTATTCTGTAATCAATTTATAAGGGTGTTTCATCCTGATCAAAGTGGAATCATGAGAAACTTAAGTGTAGAGGACACAGGAGAGGATCACTTAATTGTGAGTGAGAAGGAGGTATTTGAGGATATAAATAACCTTTATGTCAATAAGATGATAGGCTTTGATGACATATCACCATGCATCTTAAGGGAATGTTAGCAGTAGCATTGGCATACCTGTTTAATAAGAGTTTTACAACAGCACAGGTTCCAAGGGAGTAAAAAGAATGTAAAATTGTTTCACTGCATAAAGGTGGTGATAAGACTGGCTACAAATTACAGACCAATCTGTATGTCTGGAGTTGTGGTGAAAGTACTAGAAAGACTGCTGAGAAGCAGGATACAGAAGTGGATTGATAACAGCAATATTCTCTGTGGCTATCAGCATGGGTTTGTTAAAGGAAGATCATGTTTTACTTACTATCTTATGTACTATAATATAAAGTGACAAATACCTTGGACAGGGGAGATGCATATACAGTGCTGTACTTGAATTTTGCAAAAGCTTTTCATAGATTACCATATAAGCTGTTAAATAAATTAAAACATATTGGACTAGATAACAGATTTCTGAGTTGGATCAGTGACTGGCTGTCAGATAGGTATCAGAAAGTTGTATATGGTGGTGCAGTATGCCGAAAGAGGAAAGTCACTAGTAGTGTGCTGCAGGGGTCAGTTTTGTGACCACTGTTGTTCAGTTTGTATATTAACGATATTAGGAAGGGTTTAACTAGTGATATGTAGATAATGCAAAATTGGGAAGAGCAATGTAGAGTCAAGCAGATGTTATGGCCTTACAGAAAGACTTTAATATATTTCATGAATGGGCAGGTAAGATGAAACTGTCAGTTTAATGTCCCAAAGTGTAAGGTTTTGAAATTTGTTAAGCAACGATAGGATACAAAGTATAAACTTGGTGGGGAAACTTTAAAGGAGGTAGAGGAGATGAGAGATATTGGACTGGTGGTGGATAAGGACATAAAATTCAGGGGCAAAATTGCACAAGTTGTGAAGCCATCAGATCGGATAATGGCAATGATGCGGAGGACACTGACATGCAAAAACAAATAAGTTATGCCATTGTATAAGGCCTTGATCAGGCCTGATATAGATTATTTTGCACAGATTTGATTTCCAGGTTTTTGTGGTGATGAAAATATGTTAGAAAGGTTCCAAAGAAGATTCACAAAGGTGGTCAGTGGTCTTGAGAATGTGGAGTACGAGGACAGATTGAAAGAATGTAAATTGCACAGCCTCATGAATAGGAAGAGGAGGGGGGGGGATATGATTGAGACATATAAGCTCGTCTGGAGTTGTTATCAGGTTGATATAGAGAAGATTTTTCATAGAATGGGAGACGAGTGTAGAAGAAGAGGCCATCACTGAAAATTGTATACGGAAGGTGTGAGCAGAGGAGTGAGAAGCATGTTCTTTGCAGAGAAAGTGGGTGGCAAGTTGAATGCATTGCCTACGTGTGTTGTTAATGTAGACACATTGAATCAGTTTAAGGCACGGTTGGATGAGCATGGTAAGCAATAGTGTGCACCTTCCACGATGAGTCTGACTTCATGATGTCAGATGTTAATAATAATACTTCAGTGATACAAGTGTCCTTTAGTATTGTTGCTTTTGGAGTTTAGTATAGTTTAAGTATAGTTTATACATTTGGTATTGCAGAAGTATAGCTTATAGTAAAGCATATTTAGTATAGTTAGTATAGTATAGTTGTAGTAGTTCCTAGTACTTGGCACTATTTGAATGATGGTGGCTGCTGCAGCTGAAATTATGAATGGCGTGTCACCAATATTCCCCCATTTAAGGACTACATTTTGCATAATATACTACAGGATTTTGTAATATACGGTGCTTGTGGTATGTTTGTACCTGGCAGTTCGGTATTGGCAGGTGAGAGATGGGGGAGTACATATATGCAGAAAATTTAGGAAATGGGAAGAACTTTGAGAATTAGAGATTATCATAACTGACCTTGGCAGTGTCTCACATCAGAAGTGGGAGAATATCGACCTAGCAGGACTAGTGTGTGATAGAGGGTGAGAATAACAAACGAAATATAAATGAAAAAATAAGAGTGGGGAAAGTTTGAATAATTGTGAAGTTTTTGGAGATGATCTTAATTGGGAGGATGAATGGTGAGCAAGAGTGGGTAGCTTGCACAGAGAGAGAGAGAGAGAGAGAGAGAGAGATAGATGCGCCGAAAGAAGAAGTGGAATGTCTTGGGAATGAGTCGAGAAGTGTGAAAGATGAGATTAAGTGAATGAAAGAGATGAATGCAAAGCGAATCTGAGTTGGAGGGAGAGAGTGTTATGGAAATGATAGAAGAGGAGAGAATAGAAACAGTAGGAGGGCAGGAATGAGAAGAATGCGAGGGCATGCTGGAACAAGGGATACAGAGATGCCAGGAAAGTAGGGGAACACGGAGAGAAAGTATTAGAAGAGAGAGAGTGAGGGATGCAGGCGAGCAATCAAGGAATAGAGTGGTAAGAGGTGTGATGTATGGAGACTTGATGATCCGTGGTGTGAAAGATGGGATGCTAGAGGAGTGTTTGCCTGGAGGAAATAGAAAGTGTGGCTATAGCAATTAAGCAGAGTGAAAAGATGGATGAAATGATTGTGATGGTGGGCACAAATGACTTGAGAGGCAGTGTAAATCATGTGGCAAGAGATCTGAGATTCATGCTTGAGGTTGTACAAAAGAAAACTCAGAGAAGGAAGACAGTGTATGTATGTTACCCAGGTATAATAATGATGAGCTGATTAGAAGAGCATTAATAATGAATAGTGTTCGATCTTGAATGATGGTTCTATCAAGAATAGAACTGCTCCATTCAAGATTTAACAAGAGAACAATATCAAGCAAAAGCACACTTGTACTCTTGGCAAAAAACAGATGTAATATGTGAAGATGCAGATATTAACTTTGCTTAAAAAGGAATTAAAATATAAAAGAGGTTGAATCTTAAATTAAAATGAAATCGAAGTAGGAAATAAATATTAAATTGTACTATGTTTAAGATTATTTGTCTAAAATAGATGGAATCTTAATTTGTCAAAAACATCAATGTTAAAATATGCCATGTATAAAGTCATGTATCATTGTGCGAACGAAAGTTCAAAGGTTGCAGTTTGACCACCAAAGATGACGTAACAAGCGATGAATAGGTATTTGTGGAGGGTGCAAGAAATTCGCGTTCCCCAAAAAAAGCGATGCGCGTTCAACAAGGAGGTGATGTCGCTCAATGACAGTAAATGGGAAAGCGTCGTAGACAAGTTTGGAGTGTGGAAAGAGGGTACTATAATGGGGTTTTAAAACGGATTCAAATCATTGAGAGAACTTCCTTTATGTTTTTCTCCTGGTTGCTGTGGTGTTCTCTGGTCGCATGTGCCTTCCCCATGGGTCTCCTGCTCAAAGTTGCTGAGCAGATCAGCATGCCTGATATCCGACAAGATGTGTGAAGAAGGCAAAGTGGTAGCATGTTTTCCATTGCTGAGTGACGCTAGTCGAAGAAAGTACAGCACGAGATGACGGCAATGTTCGAGTTTTAGACCGTCGGTGTGGATCTAACTGATGAGAAAGCAGCAAAGGATTCCTTTGAAAGTAAATCATGTTAGAAGCGGTGATGCAAAAAGTTCGTAAGCCCAGAAGAAACAAGTGGCGAATTCGGGACGAGCACGTGACTCCCATGTGGCGGCAATCCATCATACAGAGGGACAATCTATAACAAAGAACAGAGGGAAGGATCAAGAAATCATCTAACAAGGTGGTAATGTACAAATCTTCCTTTTTATGTGTTATCTATTGGTGACGAAGGTGTAAAATGGACAGAGTTTAGAAAAAGAAGAAAGAGAGATTTTTGAGACAGTTAGTCGAATTGAACTGGTAGGCTACGTTCATAAGTTGTCTAAACCAAGTTTAATGTGTATGGGTTGTTAGTAGCAGTAATCTAGTTTAATACCGACATCCATGTTTGTGATATAGATGAACATGAGATTCTCATGAGTATATTTGAATAGCCTGTCTGTTTGATTATTATTACCCTGCTTTACTTGTATTTTAGTATTAACCTTGATTTGCTTGATTATATGTGTTGTTTAAATAAATTGTAATGTTCTTAGATAAATAATAAATGTGTTTTCCCATGTATACCTCAGTTTGTCTGAGTAAGAGATTGAATTTTACCACTCACGAAAATATCGAACCCATGTTTAGAGGAAAAAAGGGGAATTTAAGATTGTCAAGGCCATGACTGTATACTGAGAACTCAATCTACCTAGCTACTTAATCTATATAAGATATTACTTGAATTCTGGGAAAGTTTTTTTGCATAAGAATTTCTATCCTACAGTTCTGACTGGTGCAGCATTAACAAATAAATTTCGTCAGAGCTCAAAGAGAGAAACAGCCCCAGAAAATCAGTTTAGAAGCCAGATTTCAGTAGGCACAAGGAGAACGATAGAGGTAAAATATTTAATTAAACAATGACATAACAATGACACAGCCGACAGGATGTGTTTGTTCCAAAGAAATAAAAGAACTGGATCAAATACCATGAATTGGTCTTCGGTCTCATACTCAGCAATCAGGACATTTTAAAAATTTTGGAAAAAGAAAAGGGGAGGGAACTTTGAAGATTAATCTTTATATAAGAGTATAAGCCAAGCATACAAGAATGTCTCTTCCATCTAGTTCGGATCTGAGCGACCCAAAATTTTTTAAAAGCATAAACCCCCAGCAGATTTTTCCTCAGTTCTCTGGAGAGGACACTGATGATGTCAGGGCTTTTTTTGACTACATGGAAGAGCTTAGGAAGATTGGGCAATGGAGTGACTTCCAGCTGCTTATTCTGCTTTGCAGTAAGCTAGTTGGAAGAGCAAAGAGTTTCTTTTACTCCTCGCCACTCCTAAAAGAGACTTTGGATTACCAGAGGTTTAGGGAAATCCTCATTTCCCAGTTTTCAAGGATGAAAAGTGTGGGACCCAGCCTCTGGAAGCTCCAAAAGATAGTGCAAAAGGAAGGAGAATGTGCCTCTGACTTTCACAACAGGCTGCTCTCATTTGCTAGTACTATAAATGTGCCCGATGAGGAGAAAGATCACTTGAAATGGGCCATATTCCAGCATTTTAGAGTTGGCCTAAGGCCAGAACTGAGGGAAACAGCATTCGGGAAGGGGATAACCACTTTGAGGGATTGTTTCGAGGCTGTAAAAGAAAGGGAACAGCTGCTTGGGGATATTTGTCCCGCAGCTGTAACAAGCCCAGTTAATATGATCAAGGAAAGTACATATGTGGGTAGAAATTCCAACCCAGCAAGGGAGGGAATGAACAGGAAGGAGAAACAGAAGGTGCAGGGAGGAAATGGAAGAAATAAGACTAAGTCAATCTGTAGTGTTGCTGCCTATGAGTTTAGCGAAGTTTGCTCCTTGATCAGACAAAAGGTAGAGAAGTTTCAACAACCACTTATAGAATGTCTTGACTCAGTGATTAATCAATTGACGTTGGAATCTCCCAAGAATCATGAATCTCTTTCCTCCCAAGAAGAGGGGATAACAAAAATAGTTCAGAGAGGGGTTGCAACATAGGCTGTTGCAATCTTTCTACATTGCAACAGCCTATGTTAGAAAGGATGGACACAATGATGAGAAAGTTGACTGAGCTGTCTGCCAGGTGTGAAAATAACTCTCCTTTGTCCCCGGCCAGAGAGAGTAGAAGAGTAGAAGAGGCTACCGCCGAGAAAATCCTAGGTGCCACAACTGCAACAAGTTGGGGCATATTGCCTGAGACCGCTTTGTATCACCAGGAAACTCAAGAGCAAGGTATCAGCCTGAAGCGACTTCCCACTTTTTTAGGAGGAGAAATGATTGTGGAAGAATAACATTGTGAGATAAAAATGGGAATAGAGTGACTGATGCAGAGGACATAGTGGAGTTGTGCAATGAACACATTATTGGAGTATTCCATCCTGGAGAAGTAGGTTTTATTCGAGGTTTAGAGGTGCAAGTGAAGAGTGTGTTTCAAATATTGAGTTCTCTGGATGTCAATAAAGGATGGATGTCAATTCTTTAGCACACTAAAGAATTGACAGGGCCATTGACCTAGCTTTTCAATGAAAATCTTGCTATGGGAAAGGTACCCAAGGAATGAAAGGAAGGTAAGATAGTGCCATAGCATAATGGCAGTAGTAGACTGGAAGTGTCAAATTATAGAACCATTTGTGTTTCATTAGTAGTTGTTAAGATCTTGAAGAAATTAATGAAACACTATATACAGCATTGGCAGATGACGGTAATGTTACCTGTGAGAGTCAACAATGATTTGTTAAGGGTTGTTCTTGCTTTAGTAATATGATTGCCTTTTATAATAAGTGACAAGAGCAGTTGATGAGGAAAAGGCATAGCATACACCCTCTGTCCAAAAAGAAACCCAACTTTTCGAAAATAGAAGAAACTAGTGGCGCACCTGTTCTATCTTTTTATTATCAAAAGCGGAAACATTCATTAGTGTTGTATCAACTGTTTATGAAATTTGTTGAAATGGAAGCCAAGTTGAAAAGAGTGCCAAGAGTGACTGTGTTTTGACGAACAGTCAGAAAATGAGTTTCAAACAGAGAGCTGTGATTGACTTTTGTATTAAACTTGGTAAACGTTTTACCAAAAAGCATCAAATGCTTCAAAAAAGAATACAGTGATGAATGCTTATCCCGTACTCAAGTTTACAAGTGGTTTAATTGATTTCAAAGTGGTTTATTATTATTATTATTATTATTATTACAGGCAACTCCAAGGAGTCGACAGACTCATCAAGGGAGGCCCTAACATCATGTCAAGAACAACTATTCATCTTTCATACAGTATCTATCATACTACGCCTTAAACTCATTCACGGTATTAGCACCTACAACAGACTCTGGCCGCTTATTCCACTCATTTACCACTCTCCAAGTAAAGAACCTAGCTCTAACACCCCTGTTAACCACATTTTTGCCCAGCTTCCATGTATGGCCCCTAGTCCTCCCACCACCAGCCCTGTTCTCAAAAATATCTTCTGGATTAATCTTATAGAAACCCTTCAGTAATTTGAATGTCTTAATCATATCACCCCTTTTCTGCCTATCAACCAATTTTTGCAACCCACAAACCTTCAATCTGTTCTCATAAGGTTCATTCCACAGACCTGCCACCATCTTGGTCACTCGTCTCTGGATCCTCTTCACCTCCTCCCCATCAAGAAGGAACCCTGGCGCCCATATCTGGGAATAGTAGTCCAGATGGGGTCTTATCAGGGCTTGATGTAGAGGAACAATAACTTGTTTGTCTCTGCTCGTTAAAGTATTTTTCAGTAACCAAGTGATTTGATGAGCTGTTTTAGCCACTTTTGCAATGTGCCCCCTAAACTTCAACTCCCTATCCACCAACACTCCCAAATCCCTGCTTCATCAATCTCCTGGAGTATGGTTCCACCAATGTGATATACTGCTGCTAGCTGCTAATCTTTTCACTCCAAAATGCAAATGGTTGTGAGACACTTGAGGACAATGAAAAGCTAGGCCATCCAAAAACTGGACTGAGCGAAGTTTACATCCAAAAAGTGCGTGATTTCATCAAAGAAAACCAAAATCATCTGCGAGATTGATTGAAGATGAATTGGGGATTCCAAAATCAGTTGTGCACAACATTTCTACCGAGTTTAATAAGCTGGAAGGCTATTTTACCGGTGTTTTTATAGCCAGGTACGAAACTCGGATCGAAATCCATAGAGTTTCAAGCCAAAAAAACTATCGTACTACCCAAGTGATCATTTACACTTTGGCTCGCCGATAGTTTTTTCGGCATGAAACTCTATGGATTTCGATCCGAGTTTCGTACCTGGCTATAAAAACATAAAGGGATTTACCATCCCCCTTTCTATTTTGACTGAGAGTTTGGGTCTTCGTAAATTGAATTCGCGATATGTTCCCCACAAGTTGACAGATGACCAAAAAATGTATCGAACTGAACACTGCAAGGACCTCATTAAAACTGCTCGTAAGCACTCAAACTTGGTGATGAAACGTGGTGTTTTGAGTATGAGCCTGAAACAAAGCGCCAGAGTGCTGAGTGGAGACCACCAGAAGAGGAACTTCTGAAAAAAAGTAGCTTGGAGAAGTCAAAAGTAAAAACAATGCTGATATGTTTCTACAATTCCAAGGGCATTATGAGCACAAAGATTCCAAGGACACAAAGAATTCATTCCGCCTGACCAAACAGTCAATGGCAAGTTTTATCTCAAAGTTTTGAAGCGATTGTTAGTGAGAATTCGTTGCGTACGGCATGAATATCGTGATGCAGGCAGCTGGTTACTTTTGCACAATTATGCACCAACTCATCGTTCGAACATTGTGAGACAGTTTTTGAGCAAAATCTAAGTTTGTTTGTTGGATCACTCGCTGTATTCACCTGATTTAGCATCCTGTGACTTCTTTCTCTTCTCCCAACTTCATTTGCCGATGAAAGGAAAGCGATACAACACCATTGAAACGTTTGAGCGGCAGTAACCACAACTCTCAACAGTATCCCAAAAACTGATATAAAAAACTAATTTAACAAATTAATTGACCATGCCAAATGCTGTATCGAAGCTGAGGGAGAGTATATTGGTTGAAATAAATGATTTGAATAATTATAATTGGCCTGTGTTTTATTTTCTATCAAAAGTTGGGTTTCTTTTTGGAGAGAGGGTGTATACTGCCATTTTTTTGGATTTTGCAAAGGCATTTGACAGGGTGCCACATGATAAGCTGATATTTAAATTGCAGCACATGGATTTAGATATCAGGTTAGTCAAACTGGATTCAAGATTGGCTGTCTGATAGGCATTAAAGAGATGTATATGGTGGGTTAATATCAAGGAGGCAGAAGATTACAAGTGGAGGTCACACAGGACTCAGTACTGGGATCTGTATTGTTTAACCTTTATATCAATGACATTGTTGGTGGATTGCAAGGGGATATTCAGTTGTTTGCAGATGATGTGAAGCTAGGAAGAGTTAGTAATAGTGCAGATATGGCAGCCCTGCAAGAGGATTTGAAAAAACTGGACAGATGGGAAAATAAATGCAGATATTAATTTAATTCAGCAAAATGTAAAGTCTTGAAGTTTCGGATACATCGATGAGAAGCTGCATGCTCTGTTGGAAGAGTACTGAAGGAAGTAGGGAAGACAAGAGATCTGGGGATGATGACAGGGAACATATTGCAAAGGTGGTGAAGGTAACCCAGAGAATTGCTGCAATACTGAGAAGGATGTTGACCTGCAGCAATAAAAGAGTTGTCATTCCATTGTATAAAGGGGATAAATTTACTTTGGAAAGGGTACAGAGGTGGATGGATAACAAAGATGATTTCAGGACTGTACAATGTTAGTTATGAGGATTGGCTGAGGGAATGTGGACTGCAGAGTTTGGTAGATAGAAGAAGGAGAAGTGATATGATTGAGACTTTTAAACTGTTTAGAGGTAGTTAGAGGGTTGACACTGAGGAGTTCTTTCGCTTAGCAGAACAGCAGGAAGGAGCGATGACAAGGGACCATCCCTGGAAGTTGAAAATTAAGCTGTGAGCAAGAGGGTGAGGAGTGGTTTCTTGGCGGAAAAAATACTACTGCCTGCGCCCAAGACCGGCTAACTTGGCTATGGCTGAGGAAGATCCTCAAATTCCTCATGTCTTTGATGGGAATCAAACCTGGGACACTCCTTCCCCAGTCATATGGTTGCAAAGCACACAGCCACTAGGCTAACCGCACGGACCTATATCGCTGTAAACACTTGTTATACATTATATATTCTGTTTGATATTACTGTGCCATAAAATACCTGTTTTGAGGAAAGCTATTTACTCCTTCACTCCCAATGATATAAATTTATGAATAAAAAATGCAGTGCTTAAATTCAAATCATTAGTTTTCTTTTAATCAAAAATTGATTTGGTTACAATCTCTAATCGTAAATCACATGTGTAGAAATAATACTGTTACCTAGTAAAGTGTAAATTATTATTATTTTTATTATTCAGGACTTCCATGGAGTTCTAAGACTTATCATGCTACGAATATCACCAAGCAAGCAAAACAATCTTAAAAAACATGGGGTCTGTCATATTCTTCCTTAAACTTATTTATACTGTTCATGCTCTCGTCAACCTATCAGGTAAAGCATCTATGGTACAGCCTTACTAAATGCAATAAAGCCACTCCTTCCCACCCTCTTACCACCTCTCTTTGTAACTTTCAGGGACGACCCCTCTCCTTGCTTGTTCATTTGATTATACCATATGAAAGAACTCCAGTGTCAATCCTGTAACTACCTCTCAACAATTCATGTCTCAATCATATCATCTCTGCTATCTACCAAACTGTGCAGTCTGCATACACTTAGTCTATCCTCATAGCTAACATTGTACAATCCTAATATCGTTTTTGTTATCCGCCTTTTCATCCTCTCCAAGGTTAAAATTTTTCCCTTCAAATCCCAGTGACCAAATCTGAGCACAGTAATCCATGTGTGGTTCTGATCAGAGCTTTATACAATTGAATCACTAGTCTTTTATTTCTACTGGTCATCATTCTTCTCAGTATTGCAGAAATCCTTTGGTTTACTTTCACACCTTTGTGATATGTCTCCTAAAGTTTCTCACCACCTTTGTGATATGTCTCCTAAAGTTTCTATCAATCATCAACCCCAAGGTTCCTTATCTCCTCCACTTCTTCTAGTACAGTTCCTGCAATAGAGTATTCAGCTTCCCATCAATGGATCCTAAACTTTAAGACCTTACATTTCTTTGCATTAAAATGGTACTCACATTCATTTATCCATTTGTTCAGCTTATTCAAGTCCTCCTGAAGCATTTCCACATTGGCACAATTACTAATAACCCTTCCCAACTTCCCATCATCTGCAAACAACTGAATATTTCCTTGCTTTCATTGACAGAGTTATTGTTATACAGGACACAGTCCTGTTGAACTCCACTTGAAACCTATCGCTTCTTTGCTACTGCTCTCTGATGCACGACTGATTTCTATCAGACAGTCCTCCTCAATGCAGTTCACTAACCTTTCATCTAACCCATGTGCTGTAACTTAAATTTCAGCTGATTGTGTGGCACATTGTCAAATGCTTTTGGAAATTAAAAGATGGCAGTATATGTGCTTCCCTCATCAACTGCTCATGTTACTTTATTATAAAAGATTACTAAAACCAGAGTAACCCTTATCAAATCCATTCTGACCTTTACAGATAACATTACTATCATCAGTCCAATGATGTATATGATCTCTCACTAATTTCTACAAAATCTTAACTACAAAAGCAATTTTTAGAAGTAATATAAATCAGCTACAGTTTGACACTTCACTTCTACTACCACCTTTATAGCAATGGCACTATCTTATCCTGCTTCCACTCCTTGGGAAAAATTTTCCATAACCAGATTCTCACTGAAAAGCTAAGCTTCAATTAGCTTAGCTTTTCAGTCTTTACTGTCAGTTCCTTAGCACATTCTCTTAAACCATGTTCAAAATACCATACAGTCCTATTACTTATTGATATCAAGAGTACTTAGTATGTGTAACATACCCTCATCTTGAACTTCAAAACCCTCCCCATCACTCTATTAAAAATCCTTTTCCAGGCTGAAGCACATCAATAAGGTGATTATTACCTACAACTTAACTATATCTTCTGCATCAGTCACTCTATTCCCATTTTCATCTAACATTGTTTTATTTGTCTAAAAATCTTAACTTAAAGGATTTGATTCAGTGTACCGTTTGCCAAATGTATGCATTGAGGAGAGCGGTTGGAGTCTGGTCAAACAACGATAGTGGAGTGAATGTGTGCAAAAAGTGTAAAGAATGTGAAGATTTAAAGAGTGTTTCAGGTCGTGTGAGTGATATCGTTGTTGAAAGTGAGAATATAGATAACAGTGATATGCGAGGTATGAATCGTGATATTTGTGAGATAGTACCTGATAACTGTGAGAGTCGCATTGAAAGTGAGAATGAAGGTAAACATACAGAACGATTGAATGAATCATCGGAGAATAAAAATGATGACACTGATGCAATGGGTGAGATCACTCTATTACGTGGAGCAATACATAGGGCAAATCGGCAGCTGGAGCGTTGGCAAAAATGTTTACCAAGCGTACCGACTAATAATCGGCAAAAGTATGATAGAAAAAATAAGGGTATGATGGTGACTGTAAACAAAATGAAAGAGCGTGTGTTGTATGGAGATTCCTTAGTAAGAGGAGTGTTAGTTGAGAGTTTAACAAAATCGTACCAACCTGGTGCGAATGTTAAGAATGTAAGCAAGTCAATTAGAATGCAAAAGCAGCAGGTGAAAGAATTGATAGTGGTAGCAGGTACAAATGATTTGAAAGGAAACAAAATGGCTATGAGTGAGGATGTGAAGAAATTGCTTGAGGTAGCAAAAGAGAAGAGTGAGAGAGTTAGGATGGTGAGTCTGTTGCCACGGTACGACAGTGCAGAGTATAGAAGGAAGGCCATAATTGCAAATGACTTTATGCGTGAATTATGTTTGATGAGTGGTGTGGAATTTGTGGATGTGTGAAATGAGTTCGATGGGCGAAAGGATTTATATAAAATGGATGGTTTACATTTGAATGGATTTGATGTACGGAAACTTGAAAAGGTGTCGAATGTAGTGGAAGTGGATGTACAGAATCAGGGAAACTAGAGTAATTAAGGGGGGGGGGGTAGATATGCAGACTTTAGGGAGACAGTTGAGTATGTGAATGCGTGTAATATGCCCAAGTGAGTAGGAAAGACCACGAATCAGAATGGGATAGTTAGTATACGGCAATAGGGATGGGACAAATCGGCTTCTGCAATTCATGTATACTAATGCCAGAAGTATTAGGAACAAGAAGGAAGAATTTTTGGCCTCGGTTGGCACTTCCAGACCACAGGTTATTGGCATTAGTGAAACATGGCTGACAGAAGATGACACAGCTGGTGGGATTGAATGTGAGGGGTATGGTGTGTTCAGGAGTGACAGGGAGAATAAAATGGGGGGGGGGAGGAGTGTTATTGATGATAGCTGATGAGCTACAGCCAAGGAGAATAGAAGTGGAACTGTAGGATAGAGAAAAGGGCACATTTGAGACTATTTGGTGTGAGATTGAAACTAGCAGAACAAAAGATACAGTTGGATGCTGCTACTGCTATAGACCAGGTGATGGAATAGATGGTGGAGATAGTATGCATAAGCAAATAGAAGAAATGAGTGGAAGGAGGGTAATTATTATGGGAGATTTCCACTATGGTAACATTGATTGGAAGGAGGAGAGGACACATGGGAGGAAGGAATTGGATTTTATGAAGTTATTAAGGGATAACTATCTGCGACATCATGTAATGGAAAATACTAGGGGTCAGAGAGTGCTTGACCTAGTAATTGCATCTGAGAATTTGGCTGTAACGAATATGACCACGTTGCCACCAATTGGTGAGAGTGATCATAGGGTCTTGACTTGGGAGGTAGCTAAAGGCGTGGAATTTACAATCAAGGCGGGGTACATGTGGAATTAACGGGCTGGTAAGTATGACAAGCTTAGGAGTTTGATTGGTTCAGTGCCATGGCATGTACAACTGCAAGGGCTACAAGTTGATAGTGTATGGGAGGTGGTTAAGAAGTGTTTGCATGAAGCAATGGCCGAATAATAAATCAAGTAGAGGTTAAATGGATGAATAACACCATTAGGCTTGAGCTGCAAAAAAAAAGAAACAACTATGGAGGGAATTTAAGGAGAAAGGTGACCAGCAGGCACATGAACAGTACAAAGCACAGGCCAGAAGGGTAACGAGTGTGGTAAGAAAAGCAAAAAAGGATTACGAAAGAACATTGGCCATGCAGGCTAAAGAGAATCTTAAACAGTTTTTTCGATATGTTGCAAGTAAAAGAAAAAATGTATATGGCAGATATACATTTTTTGATTTTAAAGAATGCCGATGGTAGGGAGGTAACCGAATCAGTTGATATAGTTGAATTACTGAGTGAGCACTTTGCAAGAATATATCATCCAGATGGTGACATTGCAGAAATGAATGAACCAATAGATTATATAGGAATTGTGGTGAATGAAGTGGAGGTGAGTAGTCTATTGCAAAACCTCAATGTGAATAATCTGTGGGATTGGATGGTATACCAGCTCATGTGGTACGTGAAGCGGCTAAAGAATTGTCAGTACCCTTGACCATTTTGTTTAATTTGAGTCTCAGGTCTGGGTTAGTCCCGAGGGGGTGGAAGGAGGGGAAAATAGTTCCACTGCATAAAGGTGGTTCCAAGACTGCTGTTGTAAATTACCGACCGATTAGCATATCAGGAATCGTTGTCAAGGTCTTGGAGAAATTAGTCAAGAGAAAAATACAGGATTGGATAGATGAAAATGGGATACTGTATGGGGGACATGGTTTTGAGAAGGATAGATCATGCCTCAATAACTTGCTCACGTTTTATAAAAGTGCCAGCTGAACTGGATAAGGGTAATGGGTTTACAGTGATTCTACTGGACCTTGCCAAGGCCTTTGACAGGATACCACATGGAACTCTAATCAGCAAACTGGAGCAGATGGGGATGGATATAGGGTTGGTGAGATGGATAGGAGGGTGGTTGATGGAGAGATACCAGAGAGTGGTTTATTCAGGAGCGGAGTCCAAAAGACAGCGTGTGACTAGTGGTGTGCCGCAGGGTTCTGTTCTTGGACCACTACTTTTCAATTTGTTCATTAACGATATAGGAAAGGATCTGAGAGGAAGTGTTCACTTGTTTGCTGATGATGCAAAATTGGGTATAGCAATTGTGAGTGCACAGGATGTCAAAATTTTGCAGGATGATTTGGATAGTTTGGAGGACTGGGCTAGGGAAAATGGATGTTAATTTAATGTGGCAAAGTGTAAGGTTATGCATTTTGGAGTGAAAAGGTTAGCAGCAGTATATCACACTGGCAGAACCGTACTCCAGGAGATTGATGAGGCCAGGGATTTGGGAGTGTTGATGGATAGGGAGTTGAAGTTTAGGGGGCACATTGCAAAAGTGGCTAAATCAGCTCATCAAATCACTTGGTTGCTGAAAAATACTTTAACAAGCAGAGACAAACAAGTTATTGTTCCTCTATATTGAGCCTTGATAAGACCCCATCTAGATTACTGTGCCCAGGGTTTCTTCTTGGTGGGGAGGAGGCGGACAGGATTCAGAGACGAGTGACCAAGATGATAGCAGGTCTGTGGAATGAACCTTATGAGAACAGGTTAAAGATTTATGGGTTGCAAAAATTGGTTGATAGGCAGAAAAGGGGTGATATGATTAAGACATTCAAATTACTGAAGGGTTTCTATAAGATTAATCCAGAAGATATTTTTGAGAATAGGACTGGTGGTGGTGGGAGGACTAGGGACCACACATGGAAGCTGGGCAAGAATGTGGTTAGCAGGGGTGTTAGAGCTAGGTTTTTTACTTGGAGAGTGGTGAATGAGTGGTATAAGCTGCCAGAGTCTGTTCTGGGTGCTATGACCATGAATGAGTTCAAGGCGACGTATGATAGATACTGTGTGAATGTCGAATAGTTGTTTTTGACATGATGTTAGGACCTCCCTCGATGAGTCCGTCGACTACTTGGAGTTGCCCGAAATAATAATAATAATAATAATAATTGTCATTCTTCTACAATCATTTCTCCTCGTACTTGCTACATAAAGAAATAATGACTTCAGATTTGGATATCAGAACTAATCTCTTCTCATATTCAAGTTTTGCCTTTGTTACCATGCTGGTCACTTTCCTAGCCTAAGTCTTATATTCTTTCATGCAAATGCTCTCCATCCTTCTCCTTACAATTTTTCCCCCATATGCAGCTCTCGTTTGATATCATTAGTCATCTGCTTTACACCAAATCATGTTCACTTTTTTTGCTCTTAAGTATACAGCTTGTCATGTTGTTACTTCTGCTAATACATGTTTCTTCACTCGTTCCCATGCACTGGTGATACCTTGCTCTTCCAATTCTTCTACCCATGGAACTGCATTAAGCTGATTTTTGAGATTGTAATCATCTGCCTTATAATTCCATCTAAATTCCTTACTTCCAGATACTTCTGTAATTCATCCTCCAAATAAAGACTACATGGTCCTTTTCTCTAACCAGGGCAGGCATGACATCTTATACAATACAATCCTCTGATGCTATAACAAAATCCAAAACAAAATCGAAACCTTGTGTTCCTTCTACTACATGTTGCTTAAGACACTTGTCCCTCAAGAATTCCAGAAATTCTATTCCCTTACTATTACTACTACATGCTGTTTTTCCTTTTCTCAATTTATACTGCTCTAGTTAAAATCTCTTATCACTCATTCTATACTTGCCAAACTCAACTGTCTCAACATTTCCTGCTCTTCAAACTATTCCGAGGCCATTAAAACATTAAACATCCCATTAATATGCTTTCCTATCCACCTCACACCATATACTCTCAAAATCATTAGTGATTTCCCTCCAAATCCTCTGAAAGAACACAACTCATCACTTATCTTCAGTATGCAGTATGAAATCATGTTTTAAACTAGAATATAAAAATTCACTGAGAGAGAGAAACCACTGTCAAATCAAACAAGGTATTTTTGAGAACACTTCTGTATGATCACATTTTAGTTATCATTTAAAGTACAAAAATCTAATAACTCAAAATTTGTTAATTTCAAATTAACAGCATTTTTTGTTTATGTTACCATTATTTATTTTATTTAATGAATTCTAGAATTTATAACTGAAAAATTTCCACTGACAGTACCTGAATAAGTTCAGGAAGATCAACATCATAAAACCTTAACTGGTGTGCATTGGCAGCAACTAGTGATAAAATATAATCATTCCTTGCTTTGGTTGCCTGAATATCACAGGCTTCCTTCCTAAAAGAAAACTGATACAAATAATAAAATATTAGATAAGAACCATAATCACATATCCATAGCAACAATAGCTTGAACAGTAACAAATATCTAAATTAAATGAAATTTTTAGAATATTAAATTTCATTAATGAAACTTATTATAAAAAAGGCCTATATACTTATAAAATTCAAACTTTATATATATAATTTTCATTTAAAAACAAAATATGACTGATACTGATATTTAGCATCAAAACTATACGTGGCAACCTTAATTCTTCATTTACACAGTCCCTCTAAGGATACATGTGAAAGAGAGAATATCCAACTGCTTAAAATGCTAAATTGGAAGGGTAATGGCAGTTTTGCAAAGCATAAGGAGATATACATTCTGGACCAAAAAGATTATTATTATTATTATTATTATTATTATTCAGGCCTCCATGGAGTCAAAAGACTCATCGTGGGAGGTCCTTTCTAAGAATTACAATCTGTTTATTACATTATTATTATAATCATTATTATTATTATTACTGTTATTATAACAGACTTGGATGAATCAAAATTTCATCATGGGTGGTCCTCACTCTCACACATAGAGCTCGCAGAATTCACATGTAAAAATCATTCCCTGTTTCTTCCCCATCACCACATTCGTTGGCAATGTATTTATCTCTTACAATAAATGCTTGTATAGCTCCTTACACAGCTTCCAGGGATGGCTTCTTGTTCTACCCCCCTGCCTGTCTTCACCTGTGAATAATCTCTTCCCCATTAACCTGGTAATAAACTGCTACTAACTTATATCATCCCTCCTCTTTCTTTCTACCAACCTCTGCAAATGCATTCCTCAATCTGCTCTCATATCCAACATTTCAGATCAGCTGAAAGGTTGTATGTGAGAGGTGTTTAATATTTCGTTGCTCTTCTCTGGAACGATTCCACCTTCTCTTTGAAAACAATTATTATTATTATTATTATTATTATTATTATTATTATTATTATTCAGGCCTCCATGGAGTCAAAAGCCTCATTGTGGGAAGTCCTTCCTAAGAAACACAAAGTCTATCAAGACTCATCGAGGGGAGGTCCTCCCCCCCCCAAGAAACACAAAGTCTATCATACCACTCCTTAAACTCATTGACTGTTCTCGCTCTCACCACTCCATCAGGCAATGCATTCCATGGTTCAACCACCCTCCATGAAAAGAAACCACTCCTCACCCTCTTGCTCACAGATTCCTTTCGTAACTTCCATGGATGGCCTCTTGTCATCACTCTTTCCCGCTGTTCAACCAAGTGAAAGAACCCCCCCACTGTCAACCCTGTAATGACCTCTCAACAGTTTAAAAGTTTCAATCATATCACCTCTCCTTCTATCTACCAAACTCTGCAGTCCACATTCCCTCAGTCGATCCTCATAACTATCATTGTACAGTCCTGAAACCATCTTTGTTATCTGCATTTCTACCCTTTCCACAGTTAATTTATCCCCTTCAAATCCTAAGGACCAAATCTGAGAACAATAGTCTAAGTGTGGTCTGATCAAGGTCTTATACAACGGAATGATAACTGATAACTGTTTTATCTCTGCAGGTCAGCGTCCTTCTCATTATTGCAGCAATCCTCTGCGTTACCTTCACCACCTTTGCAATATGTCCCCTAAATTTCAGGTTTCTATCAATCATCAACCCCAGATCTCTTGTCTCCCCTACTTCCTCCAGTATAACTCCTCCCATAGAGTATGCAGTGTCCCATTAATGTTTCCCAAATCTCAAGACCTTACATTTTGTTGCATTAAACTGAGACCCCCATTCATTTGCCCATCTATCTAGCTTATTCAAATCCTCTTGCAGGACTGCTACATCTGCACTATTACTAATAATCCTTCCCAGCTTCGCATCATCCACAAACAACCGAATATCCCTTGCAATCCACTGACAATGTCATTGATATAAAGGTTAAACAACATAGGTCCCAGTACTGCCCTGTGGGACCCCACTTGCAACCCTCTGCTTCCTTGATCAAGGAAACAGATCTGTGCATTGTAATCCATATTCTGTCCAATCCAGATCTTATCGAATGAACCCATAATCTCTTCACCTCCATATCAATGTCCTCCTCATCATTGCCACAATCCATTGTGATAGTTTGCATTAAAGCAGTGCATTCCCTTAGGTAGACAAGAACCTAAATTTTAGGTTCTTGTCAACCCTCATGAACTGTATATTCTGCATCGCACTCTTGATTTCCAAATTAACCTTCCACTTTGTAATACTGAACTGGTAATTCCACTCACTTACCAATGGACTATTCAAATCCTTGTATAAGGCTACAACATTTATTCTCATAATTTTCCACAACTCTGCATCATCTACAAAGGAATAGCCCCAAAATAACCTGTGGCACACATGCATGACTTTCTTTTGAAGATACCTTAAATAACTAATGTTCTGATACTTCTTGTCACATGACAATTATCAGATATGTTTGCAAAATTTAATTATATTAATGTATATACATCTGTGTCCATTCTATTACTCTGCTATAATTATATGTATACAAATTGCTAAAACATGATTTCCCTTTAAACCAATGCCAATCATCAAAGAATCAATGCTTGTATCAACCCAATTCTGAATCCTAACTCATAATCTTAACCAGGGCTTCAGATAAAGACTAGCCTATAATTTGAAGCATCAATCACTCTCCTCCTCCCCGCACTATGAAGTGGAACAATTTCTTTCCTCTTTCCAGTCCTTTGCAAGATGCCTCGTTGTAATCCTCTTTTAATAAAATATATCCACTCTACTGTTAACTTAATGGAGCATCCTCTTAAAACATCTAGTATGCCACCAAATCTGACTGCCATAATGACACCCAGTTTAATTTCTCATCAACTAAGCAGCCTACTCCCTCACAGTTGATTCTTAGCCATTCCCTCTGCACTAAAATCCTTCATTTTGTCGAACAAGGATGAAATACCCTGATGAATTATTCATTAAATATCTCAACTACATCCTCTGCAGCAGTTATCACTCTGCTATTCTCATTAATCAAATATTATCTTCCCATAATCATTCATTCTTCTGCTAGTCACATAACAAAAGAACCCTTTTGCAATTTGATTAATTTAATTGCTGCGCCTGCTGCTCTTTCACTTTCCTTACTAACATCACCTTCCTAGCTTGCTCTTTATTATTCCTCATGTAAATGATCTCTCTCATCTTTTACTTCTATAATGCCTTCTTCCAGATTGCATGATTACCCTCTATATTCTTGTATTTTACACCTACTTTATTACATGATTAATCTTTTCATTCTTATTCACCTACTGTATTTAACTTTCTGAAAATATATTCAGACCATATTTAACTTCCTTGAAGTATATTCAGACATCATTATTGTTATATATTTCTTGACTAGACCCAAATAACACTCACCTAAACGTGTGGACAGACTTATGTGTTCATCGAACATGTTGTTTATTATTTTAACGGTATAATAGAACACAGAAACTAAGTAAATAATTAATTTATTAACTTGATGCTGATATTTCGCTGGTATTATAACCAGCATCTTCAGAGCACAAAAACACTGTTTGTCACAATACGCGAGACTAAAACAACATGGTGTACTTAAACAAAATTGTAGCAGCAACACAAAGACTAAAGTCCTGATTTCGGTGCCCTCTATCTGAAAAAAAAAAATATCATATATTACTAGAGTCCTAGAAAAGTGCTAGTTTTTTCTTAATATGACTGTCTCCCAGATCTTCGGCAAGTTAATACAGCCATATTTGTTGAGATTTGGAGTGTGTTTTAGGGCTTCTGTCGCCTCTAAGAACAATCTCTCTGATTTATACGGGTTTCTGTGTAGTACTTTTGTGTTTTTCCAGTTGATCCTGTGTGCAGGGGTATCCAGAGCATGGTCTGCTAGGCCCAACTTCCCATAATGATAATTCCGGACGTATCGTTTATGTTCGCTGATGCGGATATTCACAGTTCTTCCTGTTTGACCGTAGTAGGCTTGATTGCATGAGCAGGGTACTTGGTAGACTCCTGGATGTGATAAAGGAGGAATGCTGTCCTTGGGTGAGCGGATGAGGGTGGCTAATTTGCTACATGGTCTGAATGTAGTGCGTAGTTTATGTTTATTGAGAATTCTTGAGATCTTTTTGGATGTGCCTTTAATGTAAGGAATGGTGACTGTTTTGTTGTAGTTCTCTGTGGTGGATGGTGGGAGGGGTTTCTTAGGAGTGTTTAGTATTTTGTTTATTTTATGTGGATTGTAGCCGTTGGCCAAGAAGGTGTGGCGTAAGTGAGTCAGTTCAGCAGTAAGAGCCTTGTCATTGGAACAGATTGCTCTCGCTCTGCAATCAATACAGCCACTCTCAAACCAACACTTTGGCTACACTATGTTGATGATGTGCTTGCTATTTGGCCACATGGCCCTGAGACATTGAAAACATTCTTAGCACATTTAAATAGCCAACATCCAAAAATCCACTTTACTATGGAACTGGAAGCCAACAACTGTCTGCCCTTCCTGGATACACTCATCACATGTCTCCCAGATGGTTCCTTATCATTTTCAGTTTTTAGAAAACCCACACATACAGGCAGATACTTACACAAACAATCACACCATCATCCTTCTCAACAATATGGCATATTAAAAACGCTAACCCATAGAGCGAGAGCAATCTGTTCCAATGACAAGGCTCTTACTGCTGAACTGACTAACTTATGCCACACCTTCTTGGCCAACGGCTACAATCCACATAAAATAAACAAAATACTAAACACTCCTAAGAAACCCCTCCCACCATCCACCACAGAGAACTACAACAAAACAGTCACCATTCCTTACATCAAAGGCACATCCAAAAAGATCTCAAGAATTCTCAATAAACATAAACTACGCACTACATTCAGACCATGTAGCAAATTAGCCACCCTCATCCGCTCACCCAAGGACAGCATTCCTCCTTTATCACATCCAGGAGTCTACCAAGTACCCTGCTCATGCAATCAAGCCTACTACGGTCAAACAGGAAGAACTGTGAATATCCGCATCAGCGAACATAAACGATACGTCCGGAATTATCGTTATGGGAAGTCGGGCCTAGCAGACCATGCTCTGGATACCCCTGCACACAGGATCAACTGGAAAAACACAAAAGTACTACACAGAAACCCGTATAAATCAGAGAGATTGTTCTTAGAGGCGACAGAAGCCCTAAAACACACTCCAAATCTCAACAAATATGGCTGTATTAACTTGCCGAAGATCTGGGAGACAGTCATATTAAGAAAAAACTAGCACTTTTCTAGGACTCTAGTAATATATGATATTTTTTTTTTTCAGATAGAGGGCACCAAAATCAGGACTTTAGTCTTTGTGTTGCTGCTACAATTTTGTTTAAGTACACCATGTTGTTTTAGTCTCGCGTATTGTGACAAACAGTGTTTTTGTGCTCTGAAGATGCTGGTTATAATACCAGCGAAATATCAGCATCAAGTTAATAAATTAATTATTTACTTAGTTTCTGTGTTCTATTATACCGTTAAAATAATAAACAACATAACACTCACCTAGTTTTCTACCTAACTCTTAATTTCATACTGTTGCTCCAGCTATCTCCTGATCTTTCCGTAATCATCAGTCTGATAGTTCCGCATATAATTTTTTTCTCAAATAAATCCTCATATGGCTGCCCACCACCCTCATAGTCATCCTCACCAACTAGAGGCAGATGTGACACCCTATTTATAATAATATCCTCTTAATGAAATGACCATGACCATAATTTTTGGTGATCATGTGTCTTATATGTTACATAATTTTTCCCTCAAAAACCTGACAATTCAGTTTTTTTGCTCCTAGACATCTCTAGTGTTTATTTTAGTTATGATAATTAAAATCATATCTAATGACCTTCAAGCAAAACATGCAAACTAGCCAGAAAAGCACATGCATTCTTCACTTCTTCTTATGGTTCTATAGCCCAAATCACGTCTTGGCCTCCTGGATTTGTTTCCTCTAATACCGTTTATCCAAAACCTAATTTTATCTGTTGGGACATTTCAATATGATGTCGCTATGTTGACTAATGGTATCCATCTTGTTCTTGGTTTTCCTCTGAGTCTTTTACCAAGAATTTTACTATTCATAGTTTTCTCTAGTTTATTATACTGTGATCCCTAGCCATTAGTGATGCTGGAGATGCCATTTAGAAAGGATTCAATGGATGTGAGAAAGGTTATTCATCATCATAACACTAATTATGGGTATAGACCATATTGGTCTGTTCCGGTCTCATTATCTATCCAATATCCTTTTTTGAGATCTACCCTGCCTTCTCTTTCCAATTGGCTTATATTTTAGTATTTGTTTTGGATGTCGGGTGTTGGCCATTTGGTTTGCATGTTCAATCCATTTTTGTTTATAATTATTTAGTTTTTCTTCTATTGATTTTGTGTTTAGTTCTTTTAAAATGTCTTCATTCCTTTTTTGATCTAATAATGTGTATTTTGCAGTTCTTCTCATAAATCTCATTTCACTTGTTTTTATTCTTTGTTTATCTTGTTTGTTTATTGCCCAAATTTCACTGCCATATAATAATGTGGGCACTGCTAAAGTATTGTATATTTTCAAGCTTGTTTCTTTTTGTACAATATTTGGATTGAGTGTTCTATTTATCAGGCATATAATCTGTAAAAATTTTGAAGTTTTTAATTTTATGTCTTTTTCTCCTTCATATGATATGATATTCATGCTTTAGGCTATTAGGTGAATAGATAAGACACCCCTCTGCATGGTAAATGATTTTCTCTTTCCATCTCCAGGTGATTACAATTATTATTACACCCTCCATTCAGTTGGGAGATTGATCGTGGGAGGTTCATTCAACTGACAACAAATTTATCATATCGATAATTTAAAATCCTTAACACTCCTTGCATTAACAACACATTCTGGTAATGCTTTCCATTCACTGACAGTCCTCCATGTAAAAAATCTACTCATATCCCTCTTCACCACACTGCTACATAAATTCCATGGATGACCTCTGGTTTTTTGACTCTTGCCTTCTACTCTTTTTATAATCCCCTCTGGATTAATCTGATAAAATCCTCTCACTAACTTAAATGTCTCTATCATGTTACCTCTTTTCCTCCTGCCTACCAAATTCTGTAATCTGCATTTTTTCAACCTCTTTCCATAGCCAACACTCCAAGGTCCTGATATTGCCTTAGTAACTCATCTCTGGATGCTCTCCAATGTCTCCACATCACATTGAAAACCAGGTGACCAGATTTGAGCACAATAGTCCAAGTGTGGTCTGACCAGTGCCTTACACAGTGGCACAACCACTTCCATATCATACATGTTAGAGTACTTCTTATCATAACAGCACTACGATGTGCAGCCTTTGCAACACTAGCAATATGCCCTCTAAACTTCAGTCTACTATCAACCATCACTCCCAAATCTTGAATCTCATCCACTTCCTGCAGTATGGCACCATCGATATAATACACTGCCTTATATTTCTGTACTCCCAAATGCAACACCTTACACTTATTGATATTAAAACTACAACCCAACTCCTTTGTCCAAGTAGAAAGTCTATTCAAATCTTCCTGAAGGAAATTAACATCAGCAATCCTACTTCTAATTCTTCCCAACTTTACATCATCAGCAAACAATGAAAGATCCCCACTGAGTGCACATGATATATCATTTACAAACAAGTTATACAGCGGGAGTCCGAGAACAGACCCCTGGGGCACACTACTGGTTACCCTCTTTTTTCGAGACTCTGTTCAATCATACACAACCTGCTGGTATTGTTTATACAGCTATTCTCCAATCCATCTAACCACTATACTATCTATTCCCATCCTTGCAGTTCTGCAGCTTGTACACCAACTTATCATCTGGTAATCTATCAAATGCTTTTGCCAAGTCCAAGAATATCACTGTATGTGATTCTCCCTTATCTAACACACTCATTACCCTATTATAAAATGCAAATAAATTGCAAAAACATTACCTACTCTTTACAAATTCATGCTGACCATCATAAAGAATCCGTCCATCAACCCAATCCTGTATTCTATTCCTAACCAATTTCTTCAACACCTTGACTACAACCTCAGTTATACACACTGGTCTATAATTGAAAACTTCTGTCCTAGAACCATGCTTGTGAAGGTTAATATTTTGCCTTCTTTCCACTTCACAAGCATGGTTCTAGGACAGATGTTTTCAATTATAGACTTTAAATGGGATGCATTTCATGGTTCTTAGGAACCCTGAGAAGTGGAAACCTTGAGTTAACCTTGCTGCCAAGGTTAACTCAAGAGAAAAATTCTCTTGAGTTAACCTTGGCCTGACTAGATAATCTCCTCTCATACTGCACCTTTTCTTTCTTTACCATGCTCATTACATTTCTAGCCTACACTCTTCAGGGCTCCAATCACCATCAACTGTCTTGTACCTCCTCCATAACATTTTCTTTTCCAGAACAGCTTGCTTAATTTCACTGTTCATCTATTTCACTTCCATTCTATTTACTCACTTAAACCTCAGTATGCATTTATACATTGCTTTTGTCAGGTACTGCCTTGTGAGTGTCCATGCATTGTCAACATCTTTTCTGCTCAGCTCATCTACCCAACATACTGATGCTAATTGACTACAGAGCTTCCTATAATCACCTGCTTTATACTTCCACATATATCTATTCTTATTATATAATTGAACTTAGGCCTTTTCCAGTTGAAGGGTGCAATGTACCGTCATTCTTCCAATTGTGCTACGAAGGCGCTCAGACTTGCAGAACACTGCACTAGGAGAGTATTAAAAAGAAAACTTTACTAGCAAGTGAAACCACAAAAAACCTGGCAGCTCCCAAATTATTATTATTATATAATAATAATAATAATATCCATTTTTGGCAGTAGCCCTTTCTTGTTTCATCACTTCCCAATCAAGCACCTCATGATCACTCTCACCAACCGGCAACAGTGCCAACACCTCATTAACAATTACATCTTGTGAAGTATTAAAGCCATTAGTTGCTTCAGTCATGCTGCTTAAGAAATTTATCTCTCAGAAATTCAACAAACTCACTTTCCTTGTTCCCATACACCATCTCCTCCTTCCATTCTATATTCCTGTAATCAATTAAAGTCTCCCATCAGGATCACTTTCTTTTTACATGCCCAACTAATTTGCCTAAACATTTCTCAATCAGTATTATCTGCATTCCCTAGCCTGTGACTGCATCCTATTAGATATTCTAACCTGTTTATTTCAACTTCACACCACAGATTAAAAATCTGTGCATTCACTATCAACTTCCTTTCTGCATGGTTCTTCTGGTGAATTGGTCTGTGTGAAGTCTGCTGAATTATATTTAGTTGCAGGTACTTGTTTGTCTTTTTTTTTTCTTTTTAATATATATCCTTAAGATAAGATAAGATGCCTCCACTTTTTTGAGAGCTGCCAGGTTCTTTGTGGTTTCACTTGCTAGTAAAATTTTCTTTTTAATACTCTCCTAGTGCAGTGTTGTGCAAGTCTGAGCACCTTCATAGCACAATTGGAAGAATGATGGTCATTGCACCCTACAACTGGAAAAGGTCTAAGTTCAATTCTCATCATGATGAGAAGAATCTTTATATGGGTTTTTTCAATTAAAGGCAAGTTAGGTGAGGTGAGGCCTAAAAGTTATCACCACAACCAAGCAAGTAAAAGTATGGAGACCTTTGAATTCCTACAATTTGCACTTACAAAAGGAAGGCACCTGCACTGAGGTCAGTTCCTGCAAAGAAAAAGATAATCCTATACTGCATGCCTGCAAAAAAGATCCTGCACTGGAGTCTTCTCTGACACAAGTGCCTTGCAGAAAAGCAAGATTGTTATTTGCTTATAAAGTAGTTTAATTTAATCCCACTCCAATATTGAGCTTATAAGTATAGCAGATAAAATGAAGAATTAATTAATTAATGCTGACAAAATGCCCCTCACCTCCCTCTACTCAAAAAGTCAACAGAAGAAAAGTCAATGTGCAATGATCTGACAACCTCAAGAGCAAGATGGTAGAGTCAGAGCTTGGTAGTGGCTGCAAATCACCCAAAAGGTATGACTCTGACCTTGCAATCACCTAAAGTACCACAAACCAAAAAAACTTGTCTGCAGAACATTTTCCCTTTAAAACATCACAACCTGTAAAACACATTAGCAATGAATGGGAAACATAAATAGCTGGGGAAACTTTAAGGAATATAAGTTGAGAATAAATTTGGCAGGAATTAAATTGGATCAACTCATTAATAGTACAAAGAACAGGCAAGAAGTGTATAATGATATGATTTGTCAGTAGAGGTCAACTGCAAAAAAAAAAAAGATAGTGGTCTACTGACTGCAGCAAGTTAAATTAAATTTTTTATTTATTGTGTAACAATACCATGTAGATTTAGGCTGAATTTTATTGCATGATACCTGAGATTGAGATGCAGTGTTTGGTCGAGTATTATTAAAATCAGTGTGTGTGTGATCCAAGAAAATGGTCGTAAGAGTAACAACTTCACTCCCTCTCTTGATTAGAACAAAAGATGAATAACATCAGTAGAGTATATTTTACAGAGAAAGGGTGCAGTGAATGTAACATATGCATGGAGAGATGGTGAGGTATGCAGGTAGAGAGGTCATATAAAAAGTGAGCAGGTACAGATATGCATAAAGTGTAACATGCTAACAGACTATAAGGATTCATTTCAGATTAGGTACGTAAACTGATGCATTTGTGAAAATAAAGACAGAAGCTAGAACTTAAGTAAAACTGAATTTACCAGATGTAAAATTTTCACCTTAGTATCTAAAGCATCTTCAGTACACTGGCAATGGGCCATTTAAAATGAAAATAACAGAAGTATTTTAAAAAGTGCCACTATAGCATAAGTAAGACAGCAAATGGTCAAAAAATTCCTAATTTTTTTAAAAAAATACATATATACAATTATAAGACAATTAGAAATTTGTAGAAGAGTGATATAACACTGCTCATGAAAGGAGTAACTGAAGGATATCAGCTCTATTTAAATTTGGTTGATGTAGAAGGGCCTCACAGCTTTTATTGTATAATCATTCAATGAGGAATCTAGTTTTGTGTAAAAGCTTGGTCCCTTCCCCAAAGTACCCTATGTTTAGTCAAGATGTTTTGTTCAGCTAGTCCAGAATGCTCAGGTTCACAGCATTAGATGTAAGATTCCATATTGCATGCATATATATATATATATATATATATATATATATATATATATATATATATATATATACACACACCCTGTATTATCTCCTCATTTCACAAGAAGATAAGTAATTAATATATTAATATTTAAAGCCATATATTTCAGCCTAAGTATTATATATATATATATATATATATATATACACACACCCTGTATTATCTCCTCATTTCACAAGAAGATAAGTAATTAATATATTAATATTTAAAGCCATATATTTCAGCCTAAGTATTACAGACTATAATCTGTGGAAATGTTAGTTAATTACAAGGTAGAATGCAAACAATCGATTGATTTGAAACAGTGAGTGCCGTGCAATGTCATATATAAAACAACACAAAGGTATAACTGAAGAAACATCACACTGTTAGTTATTAATTAACTGTATTAAAAAACTTTAATGACGTGTGATTAGAATAAGATTCTTCCATATCTTAGATAGTGAGAGGAAGTTTTTCTGATTTAAGTTCAGATGGTGAATTAAGACTTCAGTGCTTTCTTTAAATAAATGTTGAAATTTATAGTGACACAAATGAAATAAGTATGTTTCAGACCATAAGATGTTGTGATCCATATCTATTCCATGCTTGGCCAAGCCAGATTTCTCAGATTTCCTGTTGCTGAGATTGGTGTTCTTGTATTCTCTTATCCAGTGAATCCAGTTTGTCCAAAGTAAGAACGACAGTGTGGCAATAAATAGAATGAATTGCTAGAAGCAGTCATGACTACTTTGTCAAGGAATGAGTTTAAGGAGGAATATGACAGGTATTGTGCAAGTAAGTTAGTGCAGACATGGCATTCCAAGTCTTCATATTTCATAGAGGTTCCTGTATAATAAATTTCATTTGATGCATAATAATATATGTTTTAATTTTTTTTTTAACTTATGGATCTGAGAGATTTTTTAGAAGTAAGACAGTTCAAAGCCTAGGGACCACGATATGAGAATTCATAGAAAACTTAGGGAAGTGACATCAATGGTAGAATCACATCACAAATATATTAGGAAGAAACTTGACATTGTTACCAATCAGGAATGTGTGAGCAGAGTTAATTTCAGGTGGTATGGATTACTTAAACAGAATGGGAGAGGAAATGTCAACAAAACAGGTGCTTGATTCCAAAAAAAAAAAGACTAGATAAATATCAAAATCTAGGTAGATTAATGTAGTAAGAAGTGCCTTAGACAAGCAAAATATAAAAGCTGATAATATTGAAGTCTTGACAGATAAAAATAAATTGGAAGAAAACTGGCAATAGGAAGTTAGAAATAATGTGAATATTTCATGCAGTATTATCAGTGGCGTAGCTAGAGCTTTTGCCACCTGGGGCGGTCCCTGAGTTTGCCGTCCCTCTCAATACACACCAAAAATACTACAAAAAGTCAAAACAACGTAGGGAAAGAAATTAAAACACTATGTTTGTTTATTTTAGTTGTAAGTATAGTTGTTGAAAACTAATTATTAATTAAGTAATAAAATTACTAAGTTAATATAAATAGAATAATCATCAAAAAATAAAATTGTCTCACGTGAAAAGTGCCGCCCGGGTCAGACCGCCCCCTCCAACCCCCCCCCCCAACTACGCCACTGAGTATTATCATAGTATTCTGTGTCCCCCTGCCTTGAGAGTGCATATCAGGAATTTGAATTTTTTTTTTTTTTTAATCAGACTCCTGTGAGCATCCTATATAATTATATTTTTGAATAGGAACCTTCATATAGATTTTCATTCACATAAATAAGGATTTAAGGATTTCTTTTTTTTTTTTTTTTCATCTTCACCATCTCATCTTCCTTTGCATACTAGGCCCAAATCACCTTTAAAACAACTTGCATCAATGCAGCTTCGGCTGAAACGTTTCTAGTAGTTTTTTTTAATAGTGAGAAGATTCAATACAGTAAGAGTATTTACTCTTGTCAGCTCTTATCAATAATCCATGAATATTTATGTTGCCCAGGAACAACCAAGAAGCAAAAGTTAGCACCTTGTTGAAATTCTATAACATATATAAAATATTCCATGTCATCATATGTGCAGATTTGGTCACATTGTTTTCAAGGGAATGAGGATGTATTTGAAAGGGTACAAGAGAAGATTTACTACGTCACTCTCAGATTCATGGAATGTCAGACACAAGGAGAGATTGAGAGAATAAAACTTCATATTGGAGGCTTAATGGATTGTATACAGCACTCAGAAAGGATTAAAATGGAATTTAATACTTCCTATATATTTCGTCTCAGTAAATGAGACATCGTCAGGGATTACAAAAAAACTAATGTAACATAAAAACAAATAACACACAATACTAAGCCCAACCACGTGGGTGACACTAACATCCTATCTAGGTGGAGCACCCTCTAAGGGCGGTTGTAGGTGGCCTGGAATGTAAAGTGGGACCTCTGGTGATAAGTGTTTCCCATATCTTAGGAAGCTTAATGCAACCATAAAGAGAGACTATTCTTAGAATCAGCAACAGCTCTCAGAAATCAACTGAATCTCAACAAATATGGTTGCATTAAGCTTCCTAAGATTTAGGAAATGCTTATCACCAGAGGTCCCACTTTACATTCCAGGCCACCTACAACCGCCCTTAGAGGGCGCTCCACCTAGATAGGACTTTAGTGTCACCAACATGGTTGGGCTTAGAATTGTGTGTTATTTGTTTTTATGTTACATTAGTTTTTTGGTAATCCCTGAAGATGTCTCATTTACTGAGATGAAATATATAGGAAGTATTAAATTCTGTTTTAATCCTTTCTGAGTGCTGTATACAATCCATTAAGCCTCCAATATGATGTCATCACAGCACTTAAGCCTCTACACACAGAGAATAAAACTTGCAGAACCTCTGTGAATAGAAGAAGAGGGGAATATGATTGAGACATATGTTGGTGATGGGTTGTTACCAGATTAATGTGGAGGAGATTTTTCATAGAGTAAAAGGGAGGCAAGGGTAGAACTAGAGGCCATCCATGGAAGCTATATAAGGATGCGAGCAGGAGAGTGAGAAGTAGGTTCTTTGCATCGAGTGAATGGAAAGTAGAATGCATTGCCTGAAAATGTGAGTGCAAAAACTGAGTGAGTTTAAGGCACAGTTCAATGATCTTTTTGCATGAGAGAGTATGGGCCTCCCATGATGATCCCTTTGACTCCATGGAGGTCAGATGTTAATAATAATAATCAATTAATAAAATTAATTGGGATTCTACATGCTCAAATAACCACTGTTTTACTGATTAATCTATCAGGTAGATATTAAAATAATATGACCAATATTACAAATAACTATCTGCATATTATATGCAAAGAATGTTTTTTTTTTACCTTTGTACTGTTCTTTTGTAATGAAGAAATAGACTGAAATATTCTCCCTTTTTTCTTCTTTAACCTAAAAGAAGATGTAGAAATTACAACTCAGATGAAATTTTCAATGCACATTATGTTGTTTTTACTTTCTGTTGGCTGATAAAAAAGTAAATGAATAACTTGCATTTAAATTGCAGTTTATATGAATCTAGAAAACTTGATGCTGCTCAAATCCATAAACTCAATGGATTTTTTTCTTTAATCTTCTTCCGTCCGATTTTGTTCTGTATATTACACCCAAATCACCAGCCATGACCAAGTAACTTGGCTTTTTTCTAAACCTAACTCATAATGGGGAATTTAATTCTATCCTCATCTAATATATCTGCCAATGTTGATGTCTAGTCAGTTCATTTTTTTACAAAGAGAGAAAACCCGTTTTTTCTGATAAAAATCTACCTTCGTATGAGACAACCTCCACTTGAAAAATCCTCAATAATCCTTGCATTCTATATGAGATTCAAAGCCAAATCTTTAGTATGCAATCAAAGGATACTATAACCACTGCACTATGCAATGCAGGTGTTTTTTTTTTTTTTAAAAATAGGAATGCTGTATTAAGTGATTTCATTTTCAAAAGGTAAAAAAAAACCATCAACATTAATAAAAGAATTCTAGCAATTTAATTATTTGTAATTTACACACACCAATAATTGTCCGGACATCCCTGTCATTTGAAGTTATGAAACATTCCAGGTTTGTTAAGAACATAAAAACCGATGAACAGATAGTACAAAAGCAGTAATTCATCGAAGCAGTTGAATACAGGTAGTATGGTGGCAACACGACGTGAACTCAGTGACTTCAAGAGAGATGTCATCGTGGGCCATCACATTGGTAGCATGTCCATACGTGCCATTGCTGCTCAACTGGAGCATCCAAAATCAACAGTTGGCAATGTAATCAACAAATGGAGAAGTTCTGGCATCACTAGTGCAGGAAAACACTCAGGGTGGCCGCCGAAAATTACTGACACAAACAGGAGGGTGTCAAAACGGGTGGCACAGACCATCCATGATGAGTTCCAGAGCACCACTTACACCATACTAAGCACTAATACTGTATGAAAAGAATTCCATTTACTGGGTTTCCATGGAAGAACAACAGCATGCAAGCCGAATATAACAACAACGAACAAGGCAGCTCATCTGGCCTAGTGCAAAGAGTGTGTGAACTAGACATTTGACCAGTGGAAAACTGTCCTCTGGAGCAATGAATCAAGGTTCACCTGTTTCTGGTCTGATGGCAGGGTGTGGGTATGGAGGTGGAAGAGTAATGGTGTGGGACCACATGGTTTCATGAAGGCAGCTCAATAATCAGGTGCTATCTACACTGAGTTTTTATGGAACAGACCCGTGTTACTATCAAGATGACAACGCCCCATGCCACAAATCAGCACTGTTATGGAATGATATGAGGAGATGGGTGTTAAATGACTGCCCTGGCTTGCACAGAGTCCTGATCTCAATCCCACTAAACACCTGAGGGATGAATTGGAGCAGCGATTGAGGTCCAGAGCAGTGATGTCTGCTGCATATTGGTCGAAAGCCTCCTTCAAAGGGTGAGGGGGGGGGTTGATCAAAGCCAAAAAGTGGACATACTCGATATTAGGGTTCACCTGATGGTATCAATTGTAAATTGCTAAAGTGCCCAGACAATTATTGGTAGATAGTGTGTGTGTGGGCACACACGCATGTATATACACATACACATCTAAATACATACATGCATATGTGTTTAATTTTTTAGTGCAACATGTTTTCATATGTGGTACACCTTAATTCCAGAAGTTAAATTAAGAGATAAATAATAGTTCATCAAAACACAAACAAAAAAGAAAAAATATATATGCTATCACAAGACTTAGTAATAATGTTTGGTTCATCAGTGACATCAAAATTCAATAAAACTGGAAATGAAATAGCAACAATTTGAAGCTTTACTATATAAATTCTTCCAAAATCAATCCACATAACAGTGACAACTACAAAAAATGTCAGTGGAGCTCAATAAAAGTGAATAAAATGTAAATATTAGAATGCATAATACTTATGAGAAAGAAACAGCCATCATATCTCACTCCTTCCCCACATACACACATGCACACAAAGCACTAATTTAACTGTATGAAATTCTGAATTTTTAATACAGGGATATGTAAGGACACTGTCTATCCAAATTAACACAGAAGTAGCTTATGTTGCATATGAGTAAAATGAAATAAAAATATAATAAGACAGTACAAAAAACTCACTGCTCCTGCCTAGCTCCAAAAACTGAACTAAATTTCAGTGCAAAAAAAGCAAACACTGGCAGTATCTGTTGATATATGCAAAACAAAATGGTCATTATGTATAATGTTCTCACCTCAATTATTATAAAATGGATTCTTTCAGAGTCCGGGGGAGGCTGCGTTGGAATTAACCCAGACTTACAGGATGAATATACTGTGTATGTTAATTGCAAGTTTCCTTCATGCTTTACTTAGAAGAGAATACTTTTGTAAGATTGTTCAAGAATTCTCCTGAGGTCAATTGCTCATATAGCACACTAAATAGAAACCAAGGACTTTTGCTTCATGACATCTAGAAGTTACTGATTAGTGTATGTAATATTCACAACCTCTCTTATGTCAGCAATCACATACATTTACATAACAATGTATAGACTACATATGATGTGGCTAATGATACACATGATTAAACTATCAATCCAATATTTTTCAATTTATAGAAATAATGGCCATAGGAAACGTTTGACTGTTTTGTTTGTTTGTGTTTAAATATTATTATTATTATTATTATTGAGTAACCTCCATGGCATCAACAGACTTATCGTTGCTGGTTGCCCACTCAACCAGCAACAAGTCCATCATAAAGAGCTTTGAAGTTATTTAAACTACCTGCACTCACAACGAACTCAGGCAATGCATTCCACTCACTAATAACTAAAAAATCTACTCCTCACACCATTCTTCACCACATTGTTATACAACTTCCAGGAATGGCAACTAATTCTCCCCATCTTAACATCCACTCTTTTTATAATTTCTTCCGTATTAATCTGATAGAATCCCTTAACTAACTTGTTCTCTATCATATCTCCTCTTTTCCTCCTATCCACCTACCTCTATAATCCACATTCTCTCAGTCTTCATAGCCAACACTCTAGAGCCCTGATACCATTTCGGTTATTCGTCTTTGGACCCTCTCTAGCGTTTCCACATCACAATGAAAACTAGGTGACCAAATCAGAGCACAATAGTCCATATATGGTCTGACCAATGCCTTATATAGAGGCACCTCCTTATCCCTACATGTCAATGTACTTTTTATCATAGCAGCTATACGATGTGAATTCTTTGCAACACGTGCAATGTGCCCACAGACCGTCAGTCCACTGTCCACCATTACTCCAAGATCTCGAATCTCATCTACTTCCTGAAGTACAGCTCCACCAATACAATACGTAGCCTTATATCTCTGCATCCCAAAGTGTAACACCTTGCATTTATTAACATTAAAACTGCAACCTCACTCATTTGTCCAGGCTAAGAGTCTATTCAAATCTTTCTGTATAGAATTAACATCAGCACTACTCGTGATAATTCTACCTAACTTTGGATCATCAACAAACATTTGAAGATTCTAGTCAATCCACATGAAATATCACTAACAAACAAGTTAAACAGTAGGGACCCAAGAACCACCAGTCATCTTCCTTTTCTGAGACACAGTTCCATAATACACAACTTGCTGGTATCATTCACAGAGCAAATCTCCAATCCATCAATAAATATACCACTTCTTAGGAACCTTCCCCACTTCAAAACTTTCATTAAATAACCAGGACAAGGACATGGCTAACTCTTTTGCACATTCTTTAAAAATACGTGGTGATATGTCATCCATTCCCGCAGCCTTATTAACATCTAACCCGAGCAACACTTGATACACCTCCGATTCTTTCACCTTTAATTCTACTAATTCTTGCCTCACTTCTACGCGTTGCACAGTATCATTCACACCACCGTGATATAGTGTTTGTTAAATAATTGCACTAGATCATTTGCTATGGTTACTTTGCTACCATAACTATTCACCAGCATCAACCTGCCATAATTATGTTTCCTCATGCTTGCCACATAGCAGAAAAATTCCCTTGGATTAGCTTTGACCTGACTGGCCAATCTCCTCTCATATTCTACATTTTCTTTTTTAACCATGCTTGTCACTTTTCTAGCCTACACTTTATATTCTTCATGCATCTGTTCACTGCAAACTGTCTTGTACTTCCACCATAACAACTTCTTTTTGTAACATTGCTTGCTTTATTTCGCTGTTCATCCATCTCACTCCTACTCTATTTATTCACTTAACTCTTGGTATACAGTTATGTATTGCTTGTGTTAGATACTACCTTATCATTTCCCATGTACTGTCAACATCTTTTCTACACAATTCATCAATCCAATGTATTGATGCTAGTTGACTACAGATCTAGTGCAATTATTTAACAAACACTATATCACGGTGGTGTGATTGATACTGTGCAACGCGTAGAAGTGAGGCAAGAATTAGGAGAATTAAAGGTGAAAGAATCGGAGGTGTATCAAGTGTTGCTCGGGTTAGATGTTAATAAGGCTGTAAAGATTGAAGCTGTTTGGTGTGATAATCACCCACCTCATAGTTCCACATATAGACCTTCTTGATAACAACTTTTTCCTGTGACTACCTCCCAAACCAATACCTCATGATTCACTTTCACCAACAGGTGGCAGTGTTGATACGTCATTCACAACCACATCCTGTGAGGATGTCACCAAAATTAATATCGCTAAACATCATGTTGTTTCCATCACATGCTGCTTTAGATAGTTATCTTGCAGAAACTCAACAAATTCACTCTCCTTGTTACTATATACTATCTCTTCTTTCCAATCCACATTCTATAATTAAAATCTCCTGGTAGAATCATCTTTCTTTTACTTGCCCAACTAATTTGTCTAAACATTTCACAATCAATACTCTCCACATTTCCTGGCCTATAACAGCATCCAATTAGATATACTATTTTACTTATCTCAACTTCACACCAAACAGCTTCAAAATCTTTACACGTACTACCATTTTCCACTTCCACTCTTGAAGGACACAATTCTTCTGCTACCATTATCAATATTCCCACTCCTCTCTTGACCTTCCTATCCTTTTGGAAAATTCTATATCCCACCATTTCAAGTTTGACAGTATACCATCCTCAGTCAACAAAGTTTCACGTATGCAAATTATCTTTGGGTATACTGATTCAATCAATGCTACTAATGCAGCTTTTTTATTTCTGATACTCTGTGCATAGTATACAAGCATAACAATTCTCCACTCTTTGAGGGCATCCTATGAACACAATCACTCTTTACTCTCTCTCTACTACAGTGCACTTCTCTATTCATCCTGGCCATCCCTGTTTCCCTGATCCTGACTGATTTTCATTTATATTCTTATCATCTCCATCGTTTTGCACTGCATCACTTTGCTCTGCTATAAATCACTTCCTCACCTTTGTATCCATCCTGTTCCTATCTTTCCACAACCTGCTTCTCAACCTCTCTGACTCTTAGTGATACTAATTTTATATGAATCCTATGTACTCTTAGTAAACAACAATCACTCCAAATGACCAATGCCAAACCCATTCAAATGCATTCCATCAGCTTTCAACCATTCTGACTTCCCTTCGAATTCATTCCATACATTCACAAACTGAACACTCTCCACCTGACACAATTCAGCCATCTTGTTATTCATTATCACTGCTCTCCTTCTCGGCTTACTACTGTCATATCTGAGCAACAAACAACCACTTTCCTAATGATACTGTTATTCTTCATCTTCTGCAACAGGTTCAAATCCCTTTCCACATTCTTTGTCTCGCTATTCAAGTCGTTTGTGCCTGCCACCATGCCTGTTCCTTCCTTCTATGCAAACTATCTGATATTTGTTTTATTGTACCACATGTAAAACATGTCTTGTGAACTTTTTTACTACACTTTTAATGATTGAGTCACCATATAAAACAACCCTATCATCCTTAGATACTTGCTTCTTATTAACTTCCTTGTCAATTACATTAGTTATGCTCTGTTTTAAATGTTCAATTTCCTCCTCCATACACATACGCTGACTTATCATTTTCATTTACTCTTGCCTAAGCTTTTCCACATTACTTGTATTATTGCAGCATGTCTGTCCATTTTCTGATTAATCCTGGTAATGGATTAATCAGAAAATGTTCTCATTTTTGGAATATCCTAGCCTTTCATTGCACTTCTCGCATAATATAATATGTTCCTTTTTATCTTTTGATCGAACACTGCATAAATCTTTAACATTTTTGGATGCATACATAAAACAATTGTTACATCTTATCCACTGCAAAAAGTCTAAGGAAAAACTATCTATGAGTTGAGATCTTCTGTGCTACTGGCATACGCTTCTTTGCTGCTATTTTTATAATGTTAACTTGCACTTCCACATTAATCCAGATAACCGAATCGAACATTTAAAAAAACCACAATACCAAAGTACAATGATTATATCCAGTCTGGCTATCACAAAAGCACTATTTGTAAATCAAAATATTTGTAATTAATCCATCTTAATTAAATATTTTCAACTCTGCATGTGTTATTTATTCAGAATAAAGTACAATCTATCTTCAATGTAATCATGTGCTGTCCTCTATAGAGGATCAAAGTGCTATCAATGTCTTCAGCATCATAATGACCAGTCCAGAGATTCTGATTGGCTATATCTGGATAGATCAGTCCTAGATCAACCCTTATATATATAATGGAATTACCATACCTTCCTTCCTTCCTTCCACTAATTAGTAATATTGTTTGCGTTTATACTTAAAGTTAAATAACTGGTTACAGAACTTTGATTTAAGTCTCGGTTTTGGTACAGTTCCAAGGGAATGGAAAGTGGTCAAAATAATTCCTTTGCATTAGAGAAGGTTTCTGAGAATGCAGTAGCAAATTACAGATCAATCAGAATCTCAGGTAAATACTGTTAAAATTCATCAAAAAGAGAATTCAGAAATTAGTAAATAGGAATATGATACTCTATGAGGAGCTATATGGTTTTGCGAAGGGTCAGCCTTAGTAATTCACTAACTTTTTATAATCAAGTGATAACTGAGTTAGATAAGGGAAATGGCTAAACAATGATTGTGCTGGATTTTGCAAAAGAGGGTGGTTGCTGGACAGATATCAGAAAGTGGTATACGGAGAAAGCAGGTGACTAGTGGTGTATCACAAGGTTCCCTGCTAAGACCACTACTGTAATTTGTACATAAAAATACAGGCCTCCATGAAGTCAAGAGACTCATCGCGAGAAGTCCTTCCTAGGAAACACAAAGTATATCATACCACTCCTTCAACTCATTGAACGTTCTTGCTCTCACCACTCTATCAGGCAATGCATTCCACAATTCCACCACCCTCCACACAAAGAAACCACTCCTCACCCTCTTGCTCAATGCTTCCTTTCATACTTTCCAGGGATGGCCCCTTGTCATCGCTCCTTCCCACTGCTCCAAAGAACTCCCCAGTGTCCACCCTGTAACTGCCTCGCAACAGTTTAAAAGTCTCGTTCATATCACCTCTCCTTCTATCTACCAAACTCTGCAGTACATATTCCCTCAGATGATCCTCATAACTAACATTGTACATTCCTGAAACCATCTTTGTTATCTGATTCTGCACCCTCTCCACAGTTAATTTATCCCCTTCAAATCCTGGGGGCCAAATTTGAGAACAATAGTCTAAGTGTGGTCTGATCACAGAACACACATGTGTGAGAAAAGAATAAAAGGCTGGATTCATTTAAAATAAAAATTAACTGGCACATGAAGGATTATGCAAAATCTGATGAATCAGTAGATGGTACAGCAGTCATAGTAAGAATTATTTATCTCCACTGCTGTACACATGCTGTTTTTTAGATACAACTGACTCCCAGTGCACTTGGTATAGTAATCTTACAAAAATAAACTTCATAGTAATTATAAAAATTATGTATTGGCACTTACTTTTCTTCAGCATCATGTGCTTTTTCTCTTGCCTCGTGTGCCATGTGTTCCTCTTCAAAATAAAGCTTTTTTGTTTTGTCCAATTCAATAACACACTGTTGTATTTCTTCATGCATTTTTCGCAGATTATCAAAACACTATAAATTGAAATCAGTTTCATATTAAATTAAAATACAGAATTTCTTCAGAGGAGGAAGTATTTCTCCTACTAATTCAATTTTCCCTTCAATTATATCTCTTTAAATAATAAAGCTTAAATAGTATTTAAATAGTTAACTTAATCATGTTTACTCCGATCAAATTGTATGCTTGTCTTATCTGAAACCCTGCTGAAAATGTATTCCTGTCTTCTACAACCATAAAGCTAACAAAACTTAATATCAGAATGTCTCAAATTAACATGTAGTCTAGTATGATGCTTAGGCATCGATTATCATTCATGTTTTTGTGTAAAAGAGGAAACATATGCTTAGAGAAAATAATTTACAACTTTGTTTACAGAATAAATTAGTAGTTCAATATTTTACCTTGGTCATGAAGGCATTTTCATTTGCACAAAAATATGAGCAATGCACATGCATGGAAGCAGAAAATTCAGAGACAGTGCAAAAAAGGTGAAATCAGATCTCCTGAAGTCCTAATTGGTGCTATCTAAAGGTGAAGTGAGGGATTCTTGCTTGTTTAGCTCAGTCTCAAGATGAGTCTTCCTATATTTTTATTAATGAGATAATCAAATATATTTAGGTTGAGGAAATTAGGAGTACTGTGGCAGATTACAGAAACATAACTCTGATTATTTTCCACCTCTATATAAAAGAGAAGTTTCCATCATCCCGTGGTCAGTATCAACAGAATGGTGAGCAACTCCATGGTCTACAATTCGCAAGAGTAAGAAATACTGTAGGTGATAGAGATGATGAAAACGATCTTTTGGTTGAATGGATAAGGGCAACTAATTTTTTGTGAGGGTTAAAGAAATCTGTATGTTACATTTTTGAATAAAAAGTGAAAGTTTTTCTAATGTATCCCCAGATCAAATAAATGATTTGGGGAGGGGGGGGGGAGACCATGCAACTCACAACTGTGCAATGTTGTAAACATATAGCTCATTAGTACTGCAGTTAAGCTAGAGTTTATTTTTTACATAACAAACAAACCCTATTCTAGATACTAAGTGGAACTTTTTCATGCCATTTCAGGCATCCAATAAGCAGAATAGTAGTCTCGTATTATTATTATTATTATTATTATTACCACTCCAAGACTTCATGGAGTCAAAGACTCATCTGGGAGGTCCTTTTATCACACACACAGCTAATCATACCGTGTTTTAAACACATTCAAACTCTTTGCAGACACCACATTCTCAGGCAATGCATTCCAATCATTCACAACTCTGCACAAAAAAAACCTGCTTCTCACTCCCCTACTCACACCCTCTTTATACAGTTTCCAGGGATGACCTCTGGTTCTCCCATGATCTCCCACTATTCTCTGTAAAACTTCTCCAGCATTGATCCTATAACAACCCCTTACCAACTCATAGGTCTCTATCATATCCCCCCCCTCTTCCTCCTGTCCACCAGACTCTGCAAATTACATCTTCTCAATCTTTCCTCATACGCGACATTCCAGAGGTCAGAAACTACCTTAGTCAGTCTCCTTTGGACCCTTTCCAACATCTCTTCATCCTTCTGAAAACCCGGTGACCAAATCTGGGCACAATAGTCCATGTGTGGCCTAATTGAAGCCTTATACAACGGAACAAGAATCTCCCTACTTCTGCATGTCAGTGTCCTCCGCATCATTCCCAGAAGCCTTTGTGTTGTCTTCACAATTTTGGCGATGTGTCTCCTAAATTTTAGATCCTTATCCGCTATCACCCCCAGATCTCTTATTTCCTCCACTTCCAATAATATACTCTCACCAAGCATAAATTCTGCATCCCATCTTTGTTTTCCAAATTTTAAAACCTTACATTTTGCAACATTGAACTCACATCCCCATCTGCTTGCCCAATCACTCAATCTATTCAAGTCCCTCTTGCAAGGGCCACAACATCTTCACTACTCTTTATGGTTCATCCCAACTTTGCATCATCTGCAAACAACTGAATATCTCCATCCAAATCTTTACCTATATCATTAATATACAAGTTCAACAGTAATAGCACTAAAACAGACTCCTGAGACACTCCACTAGTGACTTTCCTTTTCCTGGATATTGCTCTCCCATACACAACTTGTTCATACCTATCAGATAGCCAGTCTCCAATCCAATGTACCAATCTAATATCCAACCCCATCTGTGTATTTTGACTGTCAACCTATCATGAGGTACTCTATCAAAAGCCTTTGCAAAATCCAAGTATATTACTGTGTATCCTTTTCCTCTGTCCAAGGAAGCAGTCACTTTATTGTAATAAGTAAGTAGATTACTAAAACATGACCTCCCTTTAGCAAATCCATGCTGTCCATCAAAGATAATACCTTTGTTATCAACCCAACTCTGGATCCTAGTTCTCACAAGCTTCTCCAACAACTTAACCACAACACCTGACACACAGATAGGCTTATAGTTTGATGCTTGAGTTCGATCACCTCCTTTATGAAGTGGCACAATCTTGCCCTCCTTCCACTCCTTAGGAACTTGACCAAGTGCAAGACTCATATTAAAAAAATATGTCAAGGAATGTGTCAACTCCCTGGCACATTCTTTCAGAATACGTGGTGATATATTATCAAGTCCCACAGCCTTATTAACATCTAGTTTACTCAACTCCCCATATACCTCTTGCTCACTTACAGTCAGTCTCTCCTACCCATCATCGACTGCTCTCAATCCCTCCGTGAAGTCACATTCACAAGATTGAAAGATCTTTATGAACTGCTCATTAAGTATCTCCACCACACATTCCGCATCAGCTGTATTTATACATTTTCTCCAATCAATGTCATCCTTACATAATTATTCTTTCTTTTGCTGGCTACAAATCAAAAGAACTCCTTAGGATTCTTTTTGGCTTCATTGGCCAACTGCTGTTCATACCTCTCTTTAGCTACCCACACCAACCAAGTCACCCTCCTTGCCTGGTCTTTGTAGACCTCATGGAATTAGTTATTTCCACTTCTCTTATGCTGCCTCCACAATTCCCTTTTTCTCTGTATCGCATGCTTAATCTCTTTATTTATCCATCTCACACCCACCTTATTTAACCTTTCACCCTTGGAATACATTTAGACATTGCATCTACTAAAAAGTTTTTGAAAATCCTCCAAGCTGCATTGATCTCTTTTCCAGCTAACTCCTCATTCCACGCTAAACCTGCAAGCTGTCTCCTTAGCTCTTCATAATCCCCCCCCCCCTTGTAGTTCCACATATACTCTTTTCTCACAGAGGTCCTCGCACTGCTGGCAACCACCCAGGTAATCACCTCGTGGTCACTCTCATCAATTGGTGGATGATTTGACACCTCATTGATAATTACATCCTCTGATGAGATGACCAAATCCAAGACCCTTAATCCTTGTGTGCCCTCTGTTACATACTGTCTGAGGTAGTTATCCCTGAATGATTCAAGAAACTCATTTTCTTTACTTCCAGTTGCCATCTCTTCATTCTAGTCTATATTGCCATAATTAAAATCACCCATAATGATCACCCTTTTCTTATTTGCTTGGCTAATTTGACTATACATTTCACTATCACCGCCATCCACATTGCCAGGTCTATAACAACATCCCACCAGGTATTTGATTCCGTTCACCTCTATCTCACACCATACTGCCTCAAAACCATTGGCACTATTTCCCTCTTGCATCTCTACCTTGTATGGACATAACTCTTGCTCTATCATCAATAGCACTCCCCCTCCTTTTTTACCCCTTCTGTCCTCATGAAACACATCATACCCTTCCATCTCTATTCCTGTCAGGATGTCATCCTACGATGCATCACTTATTCCGACAATCTTTGAGTGAACAGACGCAATTAGTGCAACCATTTCATCTGCCTTGTTTCTTATACTTCTAGCATTTGTATACAAACACAACAGCTCATATCTGGATCTAGAGCTTCCACTGATACCACTCACTCGATGTGATCTCTCCATGCTTGACTGGGCCATTTCCATTTCTGCTTCTTTATTTTAAAACCCTTTTCAATTCCAACTGTTTCCTCTTGATCCCTGGTCATCCCATTCCTTTCCTGCCTACACATGTTCACCTCCTCTTGGAGCATCCACTTTTCTCATGCTGTGTACCCCTGTCCACCCTGAGCTTCCCCGTTTCCCTGCTCCTCTTGCACACCCATTCTCTCATTTTCTATACTCATACCACTCACTTCCTCAGTCATAACCACCTCTTGAATCTCTCCTGTCTTACTCTTCTGCTCTTCCACATCACTTCCCACTCGATCTGATTCATTCTCTCTATTCACTTCTCTACCTTCCAGCAGCAGTCTCTCCAAGCGACTCATACCATAACCACTCAAATGCAGTCCACCATCGCTCCCATACAGCTCACTTCGTCCCTCAAACTCATTCCACACATTAACAAACTCGTCTCCTCACACATTTCAGCCAGCATATCATTCATAATCCTTGCTCTCCGCCTCATTTCACCACAGTCATACCTGGGAAACATGCTAACTACCCTTCCTGTCACACTATTCTCTTTTATCCTTCTAAGCAGCCTCCTGATATCCATTCTGACACACACTTTGTCCTCTCTCAAATCATTCGTACCTATTAACTCTTTTGCTCTCTCCTGCCTCATATCTAATGCCTCAATCATTCTACTCATTTTAGTGCCTGGAAAACATACCTTGTGCATTCTATCCTCCAGCACACCTTTAATAATGGAGTTGCCATACAACGCCACTCACTCATCTTTCGTTAACTCTTTCATGCCATCATTATTCATTTCAATAGTTTACCCGAATTTTCTTAATTTCATTCTGCATCCATTTTATTTCTTGCCTCATCCAATCCAATTCAACTTCCAAATCTCGTGAGACATTTTCTCTATCATTCAATCTTTCTAACTCTCAACCCCCCTTTTCTCACTTTCACTCTCATTCAACCTTCTTTGTTTCCGTACTTTCGGTCCAACATGCGTCCAACTTTCGCTATCGTTCTATTCATTTTCACACTCATTCATCTTTCTTTGTTTCTGTACTTTCAGTCCAACATGCGTCGAACTTTCACTATCATATATTTCTTTTTTTGCTATTATCCATTCTTTCGATTTCTGCATCATGCCATTTCTAGTTTCATTCGTTCTCTCAATTTCGTTTCCTTCTGCCACTCTCACCTCACTTTCGTCCCTTTTAACATCCGTTACGGTTTTCAAATCATTCTTTTTCTTTTTTACTGATTTTTTAACATTTTTCACCTCTCCTCTCACCATCCTTCTCTTTCAAATGTGCACTCATTTTCCCCGCAACAATCTTGCTACTAACACTTTCTGTCATCAATTTCATATTTGCATTCATCAATTCCTCATTCAGGTCACACTTCGCACACACCCTCCTTCCATCTGCACCAAATATCCACAAATCATTTATGTAATCAAAAGATTACATATAACAGACCTCACTTAACGAAACGAATGAAATCTAAATTAAAGTCATAAAATGACAATGCCGTCGCCATTTTATGCAGGTTACTAAGTCTAATAATAATGATTTCATAATTAAGTTTTGGCAAAAAAAACTCCCCCACACTAATAAAACAACATTTTATTAGTGTGGGGGAGTTTTTTTAGCCAAAACTTAATTAGCACACAACGTTTACAGTCTCTCTTACTCAAACAATTACGCATATATATTTAATTATTTTTAGAAAACTTATCCCAATCAGGAGCTCTTCTTATACATGTCACTGCACTTGACTCACGAGCGCCCTATAGGAATACAAGAAGATTAGGTGTGAGATGAATTTCTTACCCCAAGACATTCACAAATATTCATGCCCTCTGAACACTGATTGGATAGAGATAAAATCTTATAATAAGAATGAAGATGAATTTATTGAGTGCTGCAAGTCCACTTATTCAAGCAGCATGTGAGAGAAGAAACTTGAAGTCAAAGAATGTTATACCTGATCATAGTGTCATTGGAGGGTTTCAGTTAAAGATTTCACTGTTCTGCTGTCAGAACAGTGAAATCTTTAACTGAAACCCTCCAGTTTGTTTCATTGATCAAGCTGTACTGGCCGGAGAAGTGATTCAATATATGGATCTTCCATTCATAAAAGGTTACATGTTGAAGTACAAAGTACAAAATTATGAACCAAAGATAACGTTAGGTTCAGTCCCATGGTATCAGTTGCTGGATGGGAAGGATATCGATAGTACATGAAAAGCATTAAAACCATTTAAATACAATCTTAAGCAAGATTCTTTCATGTTACACGATGGTCAGATTTATATCCATAAATTCTACAAATGAATTATTAAGTAAGAGATTCTCATGATATGGAAGGAATACTGTGTTCATAAGGAAGATGCCTGTTAGGTGAATTACAAGTATTATCTTCTTCTTCCCTTCACGTATTAGGCCTAGTGGCCTGTTACGAGGCTATCCTTAGCCCTTCTAAACCGTACCCATCCTGAGGATAAGGTGGCTAGCCCTATGCCTCCCAGTGTTTCCTATGTCTGTAGATGTATGTGTTCATGAGGTCAGTTTGCCTGCTTGCAGGAGGGAAAACCCCAGATAAATTGGGGAGAAAAACCCTGCAGTCCACACCCAAGACTGGCTAACTTGGCTATGTCTGAGAAAAATCCTTAAGCTCCTCACGGCAGCGATGGGAATCGAACTCAGGACACTCCTTTCCCAGGCATATGGTTGCGAAGCGCATAGCCACTCGGCTAACCGGCAGACACAAGTATTATATGAAAGCTAATTCTGAGTATGAAAATAAACTAGCTCTGCAAGTTTTAAAAAACAATCCAAAGGAATTCTATTGTGAATAATATAAAATATATGTACAAAGTTAAGATAAACGAGTAAATAAAATGTATGTAAAAAGTTCAGTATCTACAATAATACTCATACTGAAAAGTATACTTGCACATATCCAAATTCAACTCTAATAATTTTCTTCTAATTTTCTTACTTCCAATGGTTTCACAGATCTCTAGAGTATCATCAAGAGTGATCAGATTTCATGTAGGCCAGAGAAAACAGATTGTTTTCTCTGGCTTCTGACCGTGTCCAATCCTCACTTTCTTATGATATACCCTGTTAGTAGGTATCTGTCTGGAACTATACAAATGAAGATGGGCTAGCAATTTGGAATTTAGCTGACAAATTGTATTCTGTATTGGCTTAAGCTGAGATAAATGGCACAATATAATGAAATTTCATGCTGTCTGGGATGTCACCCAGTTAAACAAGGTATTGCTGGGTTTTTTTTTTTTTTTTAAGGGAACCAGGATGAAAAGTCAGTTATTGGAAAAAATTATAACTCAACATTAGCAGAATATTCTGCTAATGTTAGGCACCATCAGCATAGCAAGCATCAACTAAAAAGAAATGGAACAAGCAGAAGAATTAGAGAAGTGCCACATCATCATATGCATTACAGAAACAAGGAAGAAAACAAGTGATATTCTTCTAAATACCATACATCATATGCAGGCAATAATGATCAGAAAAAAAGGAGTAGCTATAGTATTTGACATTAAAAATCAGATAATCTTGAATGGCAGGCAACATTAAGTAGAACGATGTGGGCAATACTAAAATGCGAAAATGAACAATGAGACATACAGTATGTTCTACTATGAAGGAAGTAATTTTTTTTTGAGTCATTAGAGAAGGAAGATGAGAAAGGAAAATTATTATTATTATTATTATTATCCAGGCCTCCATGAAGTCAAGAGACTCATCGTGGGAGGTCGTTTTTAGGAAACACAAAGTTTATCATACCAGTCCTTGAACCCATTGACCGTTCTCGCTCCAACCACTCTCTCAGGCAATGCATTCCAAGGTTCAACCCCACTCCACACAAAGAAACCATTCCTCACCCTCTTGCGCACAGCCTGCTTTCATAAGTTCCAGGTATGGCCCCTTTTCATTGCTCCTTCCTGCCGTTCCACCAAGTGAAAGAACTCTCCAATGTCTACCCTGTAACTGCCTCTCAACAGTTTAAAAGACTCGATCATATCACCTCTCCTTCTTCTATCCATCAAACTTTGCAGTCCACACTCCCTCAGTCGATCCTCATAACTCATATTGTACAGTCCTAAAACCATCTTTGTTATCTGCCTCTGTACCCTTTCCACAGTCAATTTATCCCCTTCAAATCCTGGGGACCAAATATGAGAACAATAGTCTAAGTGTGGTCTGATCACAGTCTTACAATGGAATGATAACTCTTTTATCTCTGCAGGTCAGCGTCCTTCTCAGTATTGCAGCAATCCTCTGAGTTATCCTCACCACCTTTGCAATATGCTCCCTGAATTTCAGTTTTCTGTCAATCATCACCCTCAGATCTCTTGTCTCCCCTACCTTCTCCAGTACAGCTCTTCCAATCGAGTATGCATCCTCCCATCGATGGATCACAAACCTCAAGACTTTACATTTTGCTGCATTGAACCGACACCACCATTCATTTGCCCATCTGTTTAGTTTATTCAAATCCTCTTGCAGGGCTGCCACATCTGCACTATTACTGATAATCCTTCCCAGCTTCACATCATAACTAATAATTAAGGAATTGACAACGTATGCTAGAAATATAAATTAAATAAACTTTTTAAAGAATGCCGATGGTAGGGAGGTAACTGAATCAGTTGAGATAGTTGAGTTACTGAGTGAGCACTTTGCAAAAGTATATCATCCAGGTGGTGACATTGCAGAAACGAATAAACCAGTAGATTATACGGGAATTGTGGTTAATGAAGTGGAGGTGAGTAGTCTATTGCATAACCTCAATGTCAATCCATCTGTGGGATTGGATGGTATACCAGCTCGTGTTGTATGAGAAGCAGCTAAAGAATTGTCAGTACCCTTGACCATTTTGTTTAATTTGAGTCTCGGGTCTGGGTTAGTCCCGAGCGGGTGGAAAGAGGGGAAAATAGTTCCACTGCATAAAGGTGGTTCCAAGACTGCTGTAGTAAATTACCGACCGATTAGCATATCAGGAATCATTGTCAAGGTCTTAGAGAAAATAGTCAAGAGGAAAATACAAGATTGGATAGAAGAAAATGGGATACTGTATCGGGGACAGCATGGTTTTGTGAAGGGTAGGTCATGCCTCAGTAACTTGCTCACGTATTATAACACAGTGACGGCTGAACTGGATAGGGGTAATGGGTTTACGGTGATTCTACTGGACCTTGCCAAGGCCTTTGACAGGATTCCACATGGAATTCTAATCAGTAAATTGCAGCATATGGGAATGGACATAGGGTTGGTGAGATGGATAGGAGGGTGGTTGATGGAGAGATATCAGAGAGTGGTTTACTCGGGAGTAGAGTCCACAAGACGGCCTGTGACTAGTGGTGTGCCACAAGGATCTGTTCTTGGACCACTGCTGTTTAATTTGTTCATAAATGATATAGGAAATGATTTGAGAGGAACAGTTCATTTGTTTGCGGATGATGCGAAGTTGGGTAGGGCAATAGTGAATGCAGATGACGTCAAAATTTTGCAGGATGATTTGGATAGATTGGAGGTCTGGGCTAAGGAGAATGGATGTCAGTTTAATGTGGCAAAATGTAAGGTTATGCATTTTGGGGTGAAAAGATTGGCGGCAGTTTACTGCATTGGTGGAACCGTGCTCCAGGAGGTTGATGAGGCACGAGATTTAGGAGTGTTGGTAGATAAGGAATTGAAATTTAGGGGACACATTGCAAAAGTGACCAAAACAGCTCATCAAATCACTTGGTTGCTGAAGAATACGATGACAAGCAGAGACAAGCAGGTTATTGTTCCTCTGTATCGAGCCTTGATAAGACCCCATCTAGACTACTGTGCTCAGATTTGGTCACCTAGGTTTCTTCTTGATGGGGAGGAGGTGGAGAGGATCCAGAGGCGAGTGACCAAGATGATAGCAGGTCTGTGGAATGAACCGTATGAGAACAGGTTGAGGATTTGTGGGTTGCAAAAATTGGTTGATAGGCGGAGGAGGGGAGATATGATTGAGACATTCAAATTACTGAAGGGTTTCTATAAAATTAATTCAGAAGATATTTTTGAGAACAGGGCTGGTTGTGGGAAGACTAGGGGACATCCATGGAAACTGGGCAAAAGTGTGGTTAGTAAAGGTTTAGAGCTGGGTTCTTTACTTTTAGAGTAGTGAATGAGTGGAATGCGCTCCCTGAGTCTGTGGTGGATGCTGTGACAGTGAATGAGTTTAAGGCGAGGTATGATAGATACTGTATGAATGTCAAATAGTTGTGATGAATATGATTTGGGGTCTCCCTCGATGAGTCCAATGACTCCCTGGAGTTGCCCGTAATAATAATAATAATAATAATAATAATAATAATAATATATACTTTCCGATATTTCGGCAAACGTCACGTTGTCATCTTCTTGGGAACTTAATACAAAGACACGTGCACACAAGTACTACATAACAGCAAATGGGAACTGAAGCTAGGAAGCTAACATTTTCCTAAAGTCCTTATGGTGCCCCCTGGCAGGCTATATTGGTAGTTCTTGGCCTTTGGGCTGAAGTTCTTCTGATAAATGTTTCCCAAATTTGGGGAAGTCTCATGCATCCAAATTTGTTGAGGTTTGGCATGTTCCTAAAGGCTGAAGCTGATTCCATGAATAGTCTTTCGTATTTGAACTTGCTACGTTCATCTGTGGCAGACATGATGAGGAAGAGGAAGTTTGCATTTTATGTGTGCAGGAGACAAGGTGGAAAGGGGGAAAGGCAAAGGAACTGGGAGATGGATATAAATTGTTCTACTCTGGAGCAAATAACGAGGGAAGAAATGGTGTAGGAATTGTGGTGTGTGGCAGAATGAAGGGTGAAGTACTGGACATGGGTAGAAGGAATGACAGGATCATGCAAATGAAATTGGGTCTTGGAGAAGAGCGGGTGGTCGTATTATGTGTATATGCCCCGCAAGTTGGTTGTACAGCAGAGGAAAAAGATGAGTTCTGGAACGTGTTAGATGAAGAAATGAGGAAATTGGAAGAAAATGAGATTGTGATTGTCGGAGGAGACTTGAACGGGCACATAGGAAGACAGAATAGAGACTGTGAAAGGGTGCATGGTGGCCACGGAGTGGGAATGATGAACCAGGAAGGAGAGAGGGTTGTGGACTTTGCAGTAGTGTTTGATCTGGCAATTGTGAACTCGTTTTTCTACACGAGGGAAGAACATTTGATAACATTTAGGAGTGGTAACAACAGCTCACAAATTGACTACATTTTGACTAGAAGAAAACATCTTAAGGTTGTGACAAACTGTAAAGTAATTCCAACAGATCAAGTAGCACAACAACACCGACTGCTGTGCGCAGACTTTAAAATAAGATCGAAGATAAGAACTTCTGGATGCCATGGGATGAAGACAATTAAGTGGTTTCGCTTAAAAGAGGAGAGTGTGTGAGGAATCGTTTTAGGGAGAGGGTGTTAGAGAGGATTTCGGATGGACTGGAAAGTGTACAAGATTGGTGGAAACATAATTCAAAAGTAATCCTGAGCTGTGCAATCGAGGTGCTTGGTGAGACATCTGGAAAGATTAGAGACCAGAAGGAGGGTTGGTGGTGGAATAATGATGAACAAGTGGCAGTGACAGCTAAGAGGAAGGCAAAGCAGTGAGTCAAGAGTGGAAGAGGACAGAGAGATGTACAAAGAGAGAAAGCAAGAAGCCAAGAGAGTTGTGGCACAGGCGAAGGCCATGGCATATCAAGATCTGTATGATCAATTAGAAACAAAGGAAGGACAGAGAAAAATTTACCAACTAGCGAAATGTAGAAATAAAGCAGCAAAGGACATCTTACATGTGAGGCAGATCAAAGATGCTGAAGGAAGAGTATTATGGAGGGATGTGGACATAAGAAACAGATGGAGAATGTACTTTGAGGGACTTTTGAATGAGGAAAATGCAAGGACTCACAGAGGAGATGGGCAGCCTTCTGAGGGGATGGTGCAGAACATCAGTAGAATGGAAGTCACGGAGGCCATGAAGAGGATGAGGAATGGAAAATCGGTGAGTCCCGACAGAATTCCAGTGGAGGCATGGAAGGCACTGGGGGAAGAGGGAATTGACCTGTTGTGGGACCTGTTCATGAAAGTTTGCCAACAGGAAAATATACCTGAGGAATGGAGGGAGAGTACTCTTATTCCCATCTACAAGGGTAAAGGGGATGCACAAGACTGTAAAAATTACAGAGGAATAAAGTTGATGTCCCACACAATGAAGATCCTAGAAAGGGTTCTTGATGGTAGATTGAGGAAGGAGGTGAAGATTGCAAAGGAACAATTTGGCTTCATGCCTGGTAGATCAACAACAGATGCTATCTTTGGGTTACGACAGATGATGGAAAAATATCGAGAGAAACAAAGGGAGCTACATCTGGTATTTATTGATCTGGAGAAAGCATATGATAGAGTGTCAAGGCAAGAAGTCTGGAGGTGTCTGAGGGAGAAGAAGGTGCCAGAGAAATATGTCAGGTTGGTGCGGGAAATGTACAGAAATGTGAAGACAAGTGTTTGGACCTGTTTAGGACAGACAGAAAGTTTTCAAGTAACAGTTGGCTTGCATCAAGGGTCAGCATTAAGTCCGTTTCTGTTTAATATTGTGATGGAGGTGGTAACAGAGGAGGTGAGAGAAGATGCGCTTTGGACAATGTTGTATGCAGATGACATCTTGCTGTGTGTAGATTCAAGAGAAGAAGTGGGAACTAAACTGGAAAGATGGAGAAAAGTACTGGAAGAGAGAGGTATGAGACTGAGCAGAAGTAAGACAGAGTATATGTGTTTCACAGTGGGCGGCGGCGGCCAGGAGACAGATCTGGAGCTGGAAGGAAATGTCATCAGGAAGGTGAGAGACTTTAGATACTTAGGTTCAACAGTGGAAGAAGATGGAGGTGCTGAGAAGGAAGTGGCATGCAGGATACAAGCGGGTTGGAGGAACTGGAGGGAGATGACTGGAGTGTTATGCGATAAGAGGGTGCCGATCAATCTGAAAAGCAAACTTTATAGGACAGTAGTGAGGCCAGCTATGACATATGCTATAGAAACTGTGATCCTGAGGAAAAATAACATCAGCAGGATGGAAGTAGCAGAGATGAGAATGCTTAAGTGGATGTGTGCGGTGTGACCAGAAAGGATCGTCTGAGAAATGACTATGTCAGGGGAACAGTGAAAGTTACGAACTTAGGAGCAATAATACAGGAGGCAAAGTTGAGATGGTTTGGTCATGTGATGAGGAGGGAGGACGAATATGTGGGAAGAAGGGTCATGTAGATGGATGTGCAAGGAAGGCGGAAGCGTGGGTGGCCAAAGAAGAGATGGAGGGAGCTGGTAGAAGAGGACTTGAAGATGAAGAACTTGGATGTGTGACAGCCCAAGACAGGAAGGTGTGGAGGAGACTCATTACAAACAGTGACCCCACTTAAGTGGGAGAAGCTGCAGAAGAAGAAGAAGAAGAAGAAGAAGATTTGAACTTGCTACGGTGTATTACTGTAGCTTTCTTCCATCTTATTCTGTGGCGAATATCCAGAGTGTGGTCTGCAAGCCCAGAGTGGCTGTATTGGTGAAATCGGATGTAATCCTTGTGTTCTGAGATTTTGATATTTGCTGTCCTGCCTGTTTGGCCAAAGTAGGACAATTTACAGCTGCAAGGAACCTGGTATACACCAGGTAGGTCTAGGGGAGGTGATTGGTCTTTAGTGGAGCGGATAAGGGATGCCAATTTTCTGTGTGATCTGTAACAAGTGGTCAAGTCATGTTTTTTTAAGATTTTGTTGATTTTTTCCGAGGTGCGCAGACGTAGGGAATGGTGATGGATTTAGAGTAATCTTTTTTGTGAAGGGGGGGAAGGTGGGTTGTGGATAACTGGTTTAAGTAATTTTTAGATTCTTTTGGGGGGGTAGCCATTGGCTGAGAAAGTGTCACGGATGTGATTTAGTTCAGTGGTTAGGGCTTAATCGTTTGAAGAGATTATTTTTGCCCTGTTGAATCAGAATGAGATGGAAGAAAGCTACAGTAATACACTGCAGCAAGTTCAAATATGAAAGACTATTCATGGAATCAGCCTCAGCCCTTAGGAACATGCCAAACCTCAACAAATTTGGATGCATGAGACTGCCCCAAATTTGGGAAACATTTATCAGAAGAACTTCAGCCCAAAGGCAAAGAACTACCAATATAGCCTGCCAGGGGGCACCATAAGGACTTTAGGAAAACGTTAGCTTCCTAGCTTCGGTTCTCATTTGCTGTTATGTAGTACTTGTGTGCACGTGTCTTTGTATTAAGTTCCCAAGAAGATGGCAATGTGACGTTTGCCGAAATATCGGAAAGTATATATTAAAGTTTATTTAATTTATATTTCTAGTATACGCTGTCAATTCCTTAATTATTAGTTATCATGTTTAACCAGCGTATAAGCCTCTCTACAAGAACCAGCTTCACATCATTTGCAAATAACTGAACGTCCCCTTGCAATCCATTGACAATATCATTGATATAAAGGCTGAACAATACAAGTCCCAGTACTGAGCCCTGTGGAACCATACTTGTAACCTTCTGCTTCCTTGATATTGCCCCACCATACACAACTCTCTGATACCTATCAGTCAGCCAATCCTGAATCCAATTGACTAACCCAACATTTAAACCCATGTGCGCTGCAACATAATTATCAGCTTATGATGTGGCACCCTGTCAGATGCCTTTGCAAAATCCAAAAAAATGGCAGTATATGCCTTTCCCTCATCAACTGCTCTTGTCACTTTATTATAAAAGGTAATCATATAACTTAAGCAAGAGTGCCCCTTAACAAATCCATGTTGATTCTCACAGATAACATTACCCTCATCTGCCCTATGCTGTATATAGTCACTCACTAATTTCTCCAAGACCTTAACAACTACTGATGACACACAAACAGGCCTATAATTAGACACTTCCAGTTTGCTACTGCCTTTATGTAGCGGCACTATCTTACCTTCCTTCCATTCCCTGGGTACCTTTCCTGCAGTCAGACTTTTATTGAAAAGCCAGGTCAACAGACCTGTCAGTTCTTGAGCACATTTTCTCAAAACCCGTGGTGAAATACCATCCAGTCCATAGCTTTACTGGTATCCAGAGTACTCAGCATTTGGAACACACTCTCCTCTTACACTTCTAAACCTCGAACCTGCCCTATCCCTCTAGTATTAAAACTTACTTCTCCAGGATGACCTACTCCACTAAAGTGTTTATTGAACAACTCCACTATGTCCTCTGCATCAGCCACTCTATTCCAATTTTTATCCCACAATGTCATTCTCCCATAATCATTTTCCTCCTACTAGCCACATAGCTAAAAAATTCCTTAGGATTTTCTTTGGATCTTAGTGACAGTATCTTCTCATATTCCAGTTTTGCATTCCTTACCATATTAGTCACTCTCTTGGCCTGAGTCTTATATTCTTCATGCATCTGCTCTCCACTCCCTCTCCTTATATCTCTTCCATAACCTCTTTTTCACCTGCAGTTCCTGTTTGATATTGTTTGTCATCCACTTTACACCAAATTGTGTCCACTTCTTCACCCATGGAATACAGCTTACTATTGCTGCTAACAAATATTCTTTTGTAATTTCCCAAGCACTAATGATATCCTGGCCTTCCAATTCTGCCACCATGGAACTGCCCCTAATTGATACCTAAGACTATTGTAATCACCTGCTTATAATTCCACATATGTTCCCTTTTCTTTGATACACGGCATGTCTGTTCATCATCCAAGTCAAAACCACATGGTCACTCTCTCTCCAACTGGCGGGAGAGATGTCATCTCACTTATTATTAGCTCTTCTGATGCTATGACCAAATCCAAAACTCTTGAACCTCTTGTTCCCTCTATTACATGCTGCAAAGACATTTGTCCCTCAAGAATTCCAGAAATTTTATCCCCTTCTTACTACTTGCATTTTCCTCTTCCCAGCTCATACTGCTGTAGTTAAATCTCCCATAACAATCATTCTTCTTGCACTTGCCAAGCTCAACTGCCTAAACATCTCCTGGTCCCCACCGTCTGTGCTCCCTGGTTTAATGCAACACCCCACTAAATATCCTGTCTTGGCCACTTCTACCTCACACCATATGTTTTCAAAACTATTTGTGCCACTGCCTTCCAAAGCCTCCACTCCTCTTAGAGGAAAAGTTGACCCTTGTTAGATATCTAAACAGAATAATAAAAAATGAATACCAGACATACAGAAATGTTTTCAGAAAATTTGTAGAATGGAGAAAAGTTAATAATGGTAAATATCTACTGGATTTCTGTTCCACACCTGAACTAGTCATTACTAACACCATGTTCCAACATAAAGATGTACACAAATTCCCATGGAGAGAAGACAAGAAATAAGATAAGTTTCACTGACAATGTTATTATGGATAACAATATATATTCATGCTGGTTCAGAATACAAGATTACACAGGGGATTTAAATGGAAAGCATTTAGTTTACCATTTAGTTCAGAGAAGGTTGAATATGAATTTCATACTGAAAAGGAAAAGTAGGTTAGGCAGTTTTTAAAAAAAATCGAAGCAAGCAGCTTTCAGAGGTGAACTACAGACTCAGAGATACAAATATTATTCAAGAAAATATGAAAGCATTTGACAATAAGAAGCAAACCTTGGACTCTGGCAGAAACCAGAAAGGCATGTGCTGAAATTGTCTGCAAGGATAGAAAAATGAGAGCTCCGAGGTAGAAAGGGCAAGGAGTTATTATTACTATGCAACACCTCCAGGGAGTCCAAAGACTCATCGAGGGAGGGCACCCATTCCACAACTCTCTGCCTCCACCAGTCCACCAACCCCACCACCCGCACCAACACAATCTACTGCCAACCGCCACCACTTTCACAGACAACCATATTTGGCAGGAGAGCGGATACACTAACTAATGGCTATCAATTCAATGTTAGTAACTGTAAAGTTTTGCAAAGCAACTGATATAGCCACAAGAAAGAACATATCTTAAAACCCTTTAACCAACAGGTTTCATCAAATTGTAATCATTTGTTCCTTTTCTTTTAGGAAATCTAAGATATGTCAGAGGTTTTGAAGAAATTCGAAGACACAGAGGTGCAGGCCATCATCAAGTTTTTCGTGCTGCAAAAAAAGTCTGCAACTGAGATTCACGAAATTTAAACTTTGTGAGAGACTTTAGGGGACTGTACCCCAGCATATCCAACAGTTACCAGATGGGTAGCTAAGTTTAAAACTGGACATCCTGGGACAACGTATACCCACAGGTCAGGAAGATCTTCACAAGCAATCACATCTGAAAACATTGATTCTGTGCGTGCCATGATCCTTGATAATAATACATGAATACCAGCCAAAAACATTGCAAAGACTGTGGGGATATCCAGGTAACAAGTTGGGATCATTATCCACCAAGAACTGGACATCCAGAAGTTTTCAGTGAAGTGAGTCCCCAAATGCTTGAATGCAGATCAAAAGAGAGAACATGTTGATGTCATCTCAAGGGATTTTGGGTCATTTTGAGAAATCAGGTGCAAATTTTTTGGCTCGTATTGTGACTGATGATGAAATATAGCTTCATCACTGTGACCCAGAGAGCAACCATCAGTCAATGTAGTGGAGATACATGGCCAAAAAAGTTCCAAACCCAAAAGTCAGCAAGGAAGGTTCTTGCCACACAGGAGCCAGTACTACTGGAGAGTGAAGTGAGGTGGGCACTGCAACAGCTATTCAGTAAGAAGGCACCGGGAGGAAATGGAATACCTATTGAGCTGCTCAAAGCCCTGGGAGAAAAGGCAGTTAAAATTTTAACAGCTCTATGTCAGCGAATTTGGATCACAACTAATGGCCTAGGGAATGGAAAAAATCAGTTTACATACCTTTATTGAAGAAAGGTGATGCAAAAGAGTGTGAAAATTACAGAACTATAGCACTGATTTCTCATGCAAGTAAAGTCTTACTTAAGATCATTCAGAAAAGACTGGAACCGTTCATGAAGAGAAAAATGCCAGATGAACAAGTAGGATTTCGAAAAGGCAGAGGAACAAGAGATCAAAAATGCCAATGTGAGATGGGTAATAGAAAGAGCACAGGAATATCAAAAGAATGTCTACCTTTGTTTTCTTGACTATAGCAAGGCTTTTAACTCTGTAGATCATGTGAAACTGTGGAATGTGTTAAGAACAATGGGAGTACCAGAGCATTTCATTATCCTTCTGAGGAATTCTTTATTATGAACAAGAAGCTACTGTCTGAACAGATCTTGGAGAAACTGAGTATTTCACAATAGGTAAAGATGCGACAAGGATTTATTTTATCTCCGTACCTGTTTAACTTGTACACAAATACATTTTAAGAATGGCAGGGCTGGAAGAGTCTTCAGTTGGAATTAAAATTGGTGGAAGAAATATTAATAATTTGAAGTATGCAGATAATACCACCTTGCTAGCAGAATGCAAAGAAGATTTGAAGGAACTTATTATGAAAGTTAAAGAAGAAAGTACTAAATATGGTCTTAAACTTAACCTCAAAAAGACAATTATGGCAACATGTGAACTTAATAATTTTGAAGTAGATGGGGAGAAAATGGAAGTAGTTAGCAATTTTGTGCTCCTAGGATCCCAAATTGATAAAGATGGTTATTGTACTGAAGAAGTTAGAAGAAGATTATTACTCGGAAAGAAAGCAATGACAAATTTAAGCAAGATCTTTAAAGATAAAGATATTAGACTCACAACAGAAATCAGAATTGTGAAAGCAATGGTATTCCCTGTGGTACTGTATGGATGTGAAAGTTGGACTCTGAGAAAGAGTGAAAGAAGGAAGATAGATGCATTTGAATTATGGGTTTGGAGACGCTTACTAAGAATACCATGGACTGCAAAGCAAACCAGTAAATCAGTGATAGACAAAATAAAGCATCAGAATCACCAGGAGTCGAAAACGACTTGATGGAACATAACAACAAAAACAATCCTTACCAAGTATTTTAAATAAAGGTGAAGCAGCAGTTTATTCAGTAGCTCTGAAAGAATTAAATCTGAAGGAAAAACGTTGCATGAAACTGAACAGAGGTATGTTGCCTCATCCACCCTATTTACCAGACCTGACCCCACCTGACTATTCCCAAATTAAAAAAAAAAAACATTTGAAAGGAACAAAATTTACCACAGACAATGAAGTCATATCTGCATTTGAGGACTGGTTTGTGCAACAAGGAAAAGTCTTTTCCTTGTTGCAAATGATGCAGCAGAGCTGTAACAAGCATATAATTGCCGGCCTGGTTGGCCGAGTGGTTAGCATATCCGCTCTCCAGCCAAAAGGCTGTGGGTTCAAATCCTACCGTGGGCATGGATGTTTGTGATTGTCTGTGAAAGCACTAGTGGTGGTAGTCGGCAGTAGATGGCGTTGGTGATAGATGATGAAGGTTGGTGGAATAGTGAAATGAAGAGCTGTAGAGTTGATGCCCTCCCTCAATGAGTTTTGGACTCCCTGGAGGTTTGATATAATAATAATTATTATTATTATTCATATATACTTATTCATAACACTTTGTGGGGAATACTTAGAATAATGTGTAAGTTACATGGTTCTACCTCAATTCCTTCATGGTGATTATTACAACTTTTCAGCATACCCTTGTATATTGATGGAATACTACTTGGAATAACTGAATGAGACTAAAGAACTTAGAGTTATGGCAGAAAGGAAGTTGAAATTCACATAGTGAAATTTTCAAATACAACTCAGAGGATAATTTATGTTGAAATGAACATTGGTGTGTAAGGATGTGGAAATTATTTTTCCTCATTGCAAGGTCCTGATGAACAAAATGAACAAGGTGAAAAAAATGTTAGAATGTCCTGATGAAGAAATGAACGAGGTGAAAAAATGTTAGAATTTGCTGTGGACCACGAGATGATGATCTGTAACATAAGATTCCAGCAAAAGGAGTGTAGAAAATGGACGTGCCGATCAAATGATGGGAAAACCAAGAACAAGATTGAATGATTACGATTAAAAGAAAATAGATTAGATCAGTACAACAGTGTTTAACTTTTCAAGGAACGGATATAGATTTGGATAGTTTAGTGATCGCAAACATCAAATTGAAATTAAAAAGAAAATATAAACCACATCATCAGAAACTAAGAGAAACAGCAAGAATAAGTGAAGCAGAAATAGGAAGAGGGTACAAAATAGTGTTAGAAGAGAAACTTCTAAAGTGTGGACAAAGAAAAAAAAATTCAAATATTGACCGAGTGGTTAGTGTATCCGCTCTCCAGCCAAAAGGCTGTAGGCCTGAATTCTGCCGCAGGCACGGATGCTGAGACTGTCCACGAAAATGAGAGTGGTCAGCGGTAGACGGCACTGGTGCAGATGATGAAGGCAGCCGTGGCCAGTGGAGATGGACAGCCGCAGAACAGATATCTCCCTTAATGAGTCCCCTGTATCCCCCAGAGGCACCACGCGATAATAATAATAATAAGAGGTAAAGGAGTAATGAAGATGATAGAAGATACAGTTGAAAAAACAACACCAGAAGAAGAGAAGATCAAGAAGAAGTGGATTAGACAAGAAACACTGAAGTTAATACAGGAGAAGAGAATGTTGAAGATAAGAAGAGATACATCAGAACAAATAGAGGAGCAATATAGAAGAAAGCATAATGAGGTGAAGAAAGCAGTCAGAATGGATAAAATGAAATGGTTAGAAGCTCAATGCAATAATACAGAACAGTACTATGGAGAGCATAGAACTAGGGAGGTGTATAAAATGATCAGAACTATTAGATTATCAGAATTATAGGCCAGTCTATGCGTCATCAGTTGTTGTTAAGATCTTGGAGAAAGTAGTGAGGGACCATATACAGCATTGGGCAGATGAGGGTAATGTTATCTGTGAGAGTCAACATGGATTTGTGAAAGGGCGCTCTTGTTTTAGCAATATGCTAGCTTTATAATAAAGTTACAAGAACATTAGATGAGGGAAAGGCATATATTGCAATTTTCTTAGACTTAGCGAAGGCATTTGACAAGGTGCCACATGATAAGCTGATATTTAAGTTGCAGCACATGGGTCTGGATGTCAGATTGGTCAACTGGATTCAGGATTGGCTGTCTGATAGGTATCAGAGAGTTGTGTACAGTGGAGCAGTTTCAAGGAGGCAGAGGGTTACAAGTGGGGTCCCACAGGGCTCAGTACTAGGACCTATATTGTTTAACCTTTATATCAACGACATTGCCAGTGGATTTTCATCGCACATTTAAAAAAAGTAATGGATACAATGAAGGAAGATGAAAAAGGAATATCAGTACATGGAATGAGAATTAACAATATCTGAGATTTGCAGATGACATTGCTATTATTGAAGAAGACAAAAGAGAACTACAAGAAACATTGAAAGTGTTAAATGAGGAAGGGAAGAGATTTGGACTTGTTATGAACTTGGAAAAAACAAAGACAATGATATTTGGTGAGAAGAACATGAAACAAAAGATACAAGTGAATGGAATTCATACAGAAAATGTAGAACAATTCACATATTTGGGAAGTAAAATGACATATGATTTGGACTGTAAAAAAAAAAGAAATAAAGACCAGGATAGCAAAGGGAAGAACAAATCTGAAGGCTATGTGAAAAGTCAAGTGATCAGTCTGCAAACAAAACTAAGAGTACTAGAAACATGCATCCTTAGCGGTGTACTGTATGGATCTGAAATCAGGATAATAAATAAGGAATCAAAAGAAAATAATTTTTGCATTTGAAAGAACCTATTACAGGAAGATTTTAAGAATAGGATGGGTTCAGAAAATCACAAATGAAGAGCTCTATTGAAAGATACAACCAAAGGAGAATCTAATGCAGAAGATTATATAATGGAAGCTGGAATTATTTGGATACATCTGCAGAATGAGTGAGGACCGGAAGATAAAGACTTTCATGTTTGGTATTATGGATGGTGTAAACAGAAGAGGTAGACCATGAAGAGAATGGATAGACAACATAAAGGACTGGTGTGGAATGGGTTTACAGAAACTGCAACACTGCACACTGGACAAAGAAAAGTGGAAGAAGATAGTGAAGAAGGCATCAGACACCAACGCGTAGTTAGAAGAACTGCCTCCTGGAAAAGAATATAGCATATTGAAAGTTCCTAGTAAATAAGTAAGCATATGCTCAGATAGCATACAGAGAAAAATGTGAGAAATGAAAGCAATTTGTAAAAGTAGCTAAACAGAAATCTTAGAAAGACTTTGGTAAGAATATACATGAATATCAGAAGGAATTTCTCAGAGGAAAAAAAAATGGGGGGGGACATGAAAAGCTTAGAAATGAAGGAAAGAATACTTTTAAAAGAATCAAAGATGAAATGTGACATGAAAAATGCAGATAAAGATATCTAGAGTAATTACTTTGAAAAATTATTAAATGAAACAAGAAGTAATATTATTATTAATGCCTGTCCTCAATGGAGTCAAACACTCATAGAGGTACACACTATCACAAAACAAAACTCAAATAGTGCCTTAAATCATTCACTGCATTCTCAGCCAATGCATTCCACTCATCAACTCTTCATGAAAAGAACCTGTTTGAAACTCATCTCTCGAAACCAATATAGTTTCGAGAGATGGTCTCTTGTTCTACCCTCCCCTCTCCCATTCTGTGAAAAATTTCTTCCAGTAGAGGACCCAGTAACAACCCATGACCAACTTAAATGTATCAATCATATCTCCTCTCACTCATGAAATGGCAAATTGCATTACCTTAATCTATCATCACATCCCACATTACAAACACCAGTTACCACCTCAGTGAATTCTCTCTGGACTCTTTCAAGAGGAATACAATTGAAAGTACATTATCAATATTTCAGGTAGAAAAAGCCATAACTTGAAAAGTGGAATGACAGCTGAAGTAGACAGTATTTTTTGCAGTAGAACAGAGAATAACTCAGGAGATATACAAAAGCTGAGTGAGTGTCATAATGTAGTGAAACATCAGTTTTTGGTCACATAACTTTATTACCAAATGACAACACTAGATGGCCTGATACATCGTACCATTTGAAAATGGAGATTTTCGATGGTGAAGCGTGAGCATGTTGTGTGTTTTGGTTTGAGAAAACGAAGTCTGCAACACAAGTTCAGAGGAATTTCTGCATGCAATATGGCAAAGAACCTCCTAGTAGATGCATGATCTACACATGGCAAAAGAATCTTGTCAAAACCGGCTGTTCTGTGCATCATCCAAGGTCAACAGAAGGCTACGTGCTGCCAATGCTGTTGTAGAAGAAGTTTGGGAAAGTTTCCAGAGGAGCCCTGGAAAGTCAACCAGACAGGTGTCTTGTCAAATTGGAATTCCACATGTGACTGTGTGGCATTTTATGACAGTGTCTACATTTAAGGCCCTACAAATTTACCCTTGTACAACATTTGAAGAAAGACGATAAGAAGATACACCAGGATTTCTGTATAGAAATGATCAGTAGGATAGAACAAAATTATTTTTTTGGATACGATCATTTTCAGTGATGAGTAGACTTTTCACATAAGCAGGCAAGTAAACACTCAACTGCAGAATTTGGGGAAGTGAAAATCCACATGTCATTGTATAACATGTTCGTGGTGGCCCAAAGGCTAACGTGTTTTGTGCCATAAGCAAGAAGAAAAAATGTATGGACCCTTCCTTTTTTTCAGAGTCTACCGTTAATGGTAGTATGTATCTGGACATGCTACAAGGGTACCTAATACCACAATTAGATGACGATGACCACGATAGATACTTACATTTCCAGTAAGACGGATCACCTCTCATTACCTGACAGATGTGAGGTCATACCTCAACACCCATTTTCCAGGCAGATGGATTGGTAGAGGGAGGTGCCTGTAGCATAATCACTGTGTTCCCCCAACCTTACACCATTAGATTTTTTTCTTGTGGGAGTTTGCGAAAGATTGAGTGTTAGTGCCACCACTACCAGCCAATTTGAATGAGCTGCGTTCCAGAATTAATGCTGCCATTGCTGATGTTACTTCAGATATGCTCTGCCAAGTGTGGCAGGAAGTGTTATGCTACATTTGCATGGTAATAAAAATTTGTTCATCTATCGCTATTTACCTTCTATTGTCATTTAAAGTTGTATACCCCCCCTTTTGAAACACACCGTACACTGGAACTTTTATAGTGGCTGCACTGCGTAATTCAGAAAGCATGGTCATGTCGTTGAATTCCAAATGATTGGAGTACAGTGCTCAAGAGTGGATTAAGCCAACTGTGGGTCCCTGGCAGCACAATTTATGGGGGGGACCTAAAAAGTGTTTAAATATGTATATACTATGAATATAACTAGGGCTTCACTATAACAAAAAATTAACCACACAATGCATGATTTAATTTTTTATTTCAGAACATTGGAATAAATTTTTCTTTATAATAGCATCAGGCATAAAATATAGAAAAAAACAGAAAAAAAACTGAATTTGTTTTTATCTTCTTTTAAAAATAGTAGAAACTGTCCCAAATCATTATCAAAATGCATAATATCTATATTGTTCTTATAGATCTCTTTTAATTTTTCCACATGGTTCATTTTTTCTGGAATAGGTAAGCCTAAATCAAAGAATATTTTGGCCCCAATATTTTTTTCCTTTGAGCTCAGGGCCCCCTGGCTGCTGCTAGGTCTGACACCCAGTTGATCTGCCTCTGACAGCTCTCATGCTGCCCATCTATTAAACTGAATCGAGAATCGTAAACAAATTTCCCTATTAAGTGTTCCAAGTAAAACAATGCAAATATACTTGAAAAGAGTCTATGAAAACTTAAAGAACAGACCAGGTTCAGACTAAATAGGCTGTTAGGATCAGATCTTCACTTTAAGACAATGAGTTAAGCAGTCAAGGATCTATATTTAAATTTTGTAGCTCTAAAAGAACAGTCATACGACAAAATGCTAAGAGAAAAGCTGTTCATAATGCTATTATTATATAGTCTAAACAGGATATTAGGTCAACCAATATTAATCTATATTTGAGCCATAAATCATGAGTTTGAATTGAAGGAGGTACAGGAAGATAGTCTGATGTAAAATCAGGTGTAAGAAAAGGGTGTACACTAATTCCACTGTTACTCATCTATATAGATTACATGATGAAGGAAAGTCTCCGATTAGATCTAATATCAAAACTGGAGATGTTAATCTCAACTCTTTATATAAATGATGTTATTCTTAAAATCTAGTTTATTAACGAAATTGAATAACAAAGTTGGTATGAAAATCAGCAAAAAAACGACACCATGAAAGCACACAGGAACATAAAACATCGTACATACTGAATGGAGAAACTATTGAACAAGTAAAATATTTCAGCTATTTAGGCACAATTTTTAGTGAAAGTGGCAAATTATATATATGAAAATAGGCAATAGAATAAGCTGGTATAGTAGGGAAACAAGTTAATTGAATAAGTTATATATGGAATAAGAAAGAAAAAAGTCAAAACACCAAAGTAGTAGTACACAAGACAGTGTTCAATTTTAACTCACAGATCAGACAGTAGTATTAGGAATAAAACGGCTTGGTCAAATGCTTTAGACCACTGATATGACAATTCTAATAAAAATTAGGGGAGTGAACAGATGACATGGCAGAATCATATTAAAAATGAAGATATTAGGAAAGACTGCATTTTTAATATTCAGGAATGTGTGAGCAGAACTATTATATGGTGGTATGGTCACAAACAGAATGTGAAAGGAAAGGTTAACAAAACAGGTATTTGATGCTAGGATGACAGGAAAATGACCAAGAGGAAAACCAAGATCTAGAGGGATTGGTGCAGGTTAGACCAAAATATAAAATCCAATAATATCGGAGTCTGACAAATAGTAGACTAATTTGGAGGAAAATTGTCAATAGTCAGTTAGTAATAATGTAAACTTTTTATGTAGCACTGTCATAGTGCTACTATCATGGCATTCTGTGAACCCCTTCAGGCAGTGGTGAACTATGAAAATTTTAACAAAGGGCACGCATCGTCGAGGGAAAAAAAAAAAAAAAAAGGCCTAACTTAGCCCTTATAATACTTATATTGCGACTTTGTAGAGCTTCTGACAGATATGATAATTCCTGTAGGATATCAATCATTAATGCTAGATCTTATAAAAATTCCAAATTGAGAAGTCGGTTCAAAAAGCCCTTATATTTATCGTTCGATGCAAAATGCTTGTATAAAGCTGGGTAATTTCTCCACAAAGCAAGAGCCGTTCGTAAACTGCAAGCTGCCCATCGTAGTCCAAACACACGGTCGATCTTTAAAATTTCAATGCCAAGGTCTTTTGCAATCGTATTTAATTCTCGTTGATTTTTTGGTCATTGATGATAAAAAGCATATAATTTATCCATAAATCTTTCAAAATGATTTATTTCTTTAATGTTTTTTATCGAATCGTCTAAAGCTAAGTGTAAATGATGAGTGCAATACCAAATCACAACGTTTGGAAATTTTTGTAGAAGTTTGATTGCGACACCTGATTTGTTTCCTAACATTACACTAGCTCCATCAGAACAAAATGCAATGAAATGATTTTTTATATAGTTATCAGAAAATCCATATGAATTTAAAGTAGCAATTATAGTAGCATGTATACATTCCACAGTAGCATTTTCTAGTTCTACAAGATTATTAAACAAGAAGAACAAGGAGCTTGCAAATTTGAGAAAAATTTAACAAAAGGCTCGCGTGAGCCCCTTATAGCTCACCACTGCCTTTAGGGTATTATATATCAAGAAAAAGAATTTCATGAAGATAAAATCAACAGAAAAGGTGCAGAAAAAAAAAGTTCAAGTGAACAAAAACGAATTTCAATCGAGAAACCAATTAAAGCTGTTTAAAAAATGGATTTGAGGAGTTTTTTTATGTGATATTTTAGTCTAATAAATAGTAAACTCTGAATGCCATTAGTAAATGGTATTTGAAATACAATATCCTCTGCTGCTGTTGTGCAACTTGTATCTCATCATAAAAAAGTAAATAACCAAACAACATACTTTCTTAGCCATGTGAAGTTTGGTGGCCCGTAACGTCTTTGCACTTTCGGATATTTGTTGGTTATATACTTCCGCTGCAGCCAATCGTGCCTTGGCAATTTTCTCTGTCTCATCCAGCAATGTTCTCCAAACAGCATAGACAGTTCTATATAAAAATAGTAATGATACTATTATTATTACCATTATCCAGGCTATGTACGGATTCGGTCACAAGACTTATCATGGGGGTAGATATTTTATATTTAAACAGACATTTGAATCACACACAAATAAAATTATATTATAAATTATAATTATATTAAAACCAAGTGTGTACTAGACCAAGATATTCTTTTCTTTCTCTCTCTCTCTCTCACACACACACACACACACACACACATACACAAAGAAAGTTACTCATGATAATAAGGTTTCCAATATTTGGAAATGAAAACCAAAAACCTTATTATTTTCAGAGATAAAGAGCTCATGCTAAAAATTAATAATTTAATAACATATGAAGAATAGGAAATGCAATGATTAACATTAATGAAGCACCTGAAGATAACATAAAAAAAATAAATAAATATAAAGTTGTAATTCACAGAACATGAAACATTAATGCTTTAATAACAAGAAAATTAATTTATTCAACTCTGGCTAATTATTTTTGAAAAGTTTCATTCGCAAATGGCTATTTCACTTTAAAGATTTTGTTAAAAAAAAAAAAACAGAATGCAATGTACAATTCTATATAGCATTTATAAATTCTTAGATATACGGATAGAATCTGAATACTAGAATAATGGCTGATAGAGGCCTGAAGTTCAGAGGACACATCACGAGTGTAGCAAAAACTATATGGCACAGCACATTACTGCTATAAGGAACACACTGATTAGAGACAAGGAGATTTGATTTTGATAGGGCAAAGACATCAAATGTCATAATGCACCAGGACACAGGTTACAACAGCACATATGATAAATGTGTAGTAGGACTAACATCCATGCCCTTGACAGGATTTGAACCCACAGCCAGTTAGCTGGAAAATGGATACACTAACCACTCAGCCAACCAGGCCAGCAGAGGAGGAGGTTGTACTATTTTATAAGAGGGGCAGTGATCACCTCTCACGTGGACAACTGTGTAAATTTGGTCACCTGGTTTCCAATGTGATGAGGAAACACTGGAAAGGATTTAGGGATAACTAGGAAAATACCAGACTTCTAGAATGTCTTAAATACTAGACCTCTGCAGAGAGGATGAGTAAATGTAAGTTGCAAATTTTATTAGATAAATGGAAAATATGAGGTGATACGCCAGAGATAGTGAGGTTATGCTGATGAGGATAATTGTAACTGGAATGCATTGCAGAATTTCTTGCAAATGCTATAAGTGAGAATGAGTTTAAGGTACAATATGATATATTTCTAGTTGAGTTTTTATTTGTATGGGGTCAGTCCATTCCTTTACCATCCCTTAAGACTAGTCGAGCCCTCCTAGTGAGGGATTAAGTATGTATTTATGACTGTAGATCCGTGTATGTTCACGAGCCAGTTTGCCTGTTCTGAGGGATGAAAAACTTGGGTTTCTGGGTGAAGAAACCCTATACCTCCATATGAGACTGGCTAAATTACATTTAGTCAAAATAGACCAGATAAAGGTTCCTCATTATGCAAAAAGCATAACAACCAAGTCGTAATGCTTTTCAGCAAGTTTATTCTTTAACTTCTCAGATAAGTGTCCACAAAATGCATCAACAACAAGCATTCTAGGTAGGTTATAATAGAGATCTCAACTGTCTGTTCCACATTACTTTTAGCCAGTGTTCTATTCATTCAGCTCTCATCCATTCATATTTTTGAGCATATATATATATATATATATATCTGGGGAAAATCTCATTCTTAGGGATCATTTTCTAGATTAAAATTAAACATAGGAACAGCTTTCAGCCATTGGCAATTATTATTATTATTATTATTATTATTATGTAACACCTCCAGGGAATCCAAAGACTCATCAAGGGAGGGCACCTACTCTACAACGCTCCGTCTCCACCACTGTACCAACCACAACTACCTGCATCATCTACCACCGACCACCACAACTAGTATTTTCACAATTACAAACATCCATGCCGGGATTCGAACCCACAGCCTTTTGGCTGGAGAGCAGATACGCTAACCACTTGGTCAACCAGGCCATTAGTAATATATTGCTTTTTCATAACCCATGTGCATGATTTCTTTAGCATCGAGAGTATAGTTCTGAGGCATATTGAAGAACAGAGTTTCATTTGCATTTCCTATTTTACTTAATCCCAGTTTTGTTTTTTTTCTCTCAGTTGAATCATATGGTGCTGGAAGTTAAATAGCTTTTATTTAAATGGTAACAAAACATAATATTCAATTCAGTGGCATTCTGTATGTATGGATATCTTTCTTCCTTTCTATAAAATACTCAGTTGTTGCTTTGCAAGAGAATATGGAATTGCAGTCATTTCTCCAGTGTCAAATATTTGCTTCACTAATATCAAATTTAAGGCCTGCAGGTTACTTTTAAAAAAATGTGCAGTTCCATTGCACATTTCTCTGTGCATAATGTTTACTTTTGCATCAAATTGTAATCTTTTTAAAGACATTTTAAATGGTAATGGGAATAGAAATTATTATTATTCAGGCCTCCATGGAGTCAAAAGACTCATCATGGGAGGTCTTTCCTAGGAAACACAAAGTCTATCATACCACTCCTTGTACTCTCTGACTGTTCTTGCCTCACCACTATCAGGCAATACATTCCACAGTTCAACCACCTCCATGTAAAGAAACCACTCCTCACCCTCTTGCTTACAGCTTCCTTTTGCAACTTCCAGATGGCCTCTTGTCATCGCTCCTTCCTGCTGTTCCACTAAGTGAAAGAACTCCACAGTGCCAACCTGTAACTACCTCTCAACAGTTTAAAAGTCTCAATCATATCACCTCTCCTTCTATCTACCAAACTCTGGTCCACATTCTCTCAGCCGATCCTTATGACTAACATTATACAGTCTTGAAACCATCTTTGTTATCTGCCTCTGTACCCTTTCCACAGTTAATTTATCCGCTTCAAATCCTAGGGTCCAAATTTGAAAACAATAGTCTAAATGTGATCTAATCAGGGTTTATACAATTGAACAATAACTCTTTTATCTCTGCAGGTCAGTGTCCGTCTCAGTATTGCAACAATCCTCTGAGTTACCTTCACCACCTTTGCAATATGTTCCCTGAATTTTAGATTTCTATCAATCATCATCCCCAGATCTCTTGTCTCCCATACTCCCTCCAGTACAGCTCCTCCAATCGAGCATGCACTCTCCCATCGACGTGTATTCCAAACTTCAAGACTTTACCTTTTGCTGCATTAAATCGACATCCCCCATTCATTCGCCCATCTGACTAGTTTATTCAAATCCTCTTGCAGGACTGCCGCATCTGCACTATTACTAATAATCCTTCCCAGCTTCACATTATCTGCAAACAACTGAATATCCCCCAATCAACTGACAATGTCGATATAAAGGTTAAACAATACAGGTCCTAGTACTGAGCCCTGTGGGACCCCACTTGTAATCTTCTGCCTCATTGATACTGCCCCACCATACATAATTCTCTGATACCTATCAAACAGCCAATCCTGAATCCAGTTCACTAACCCAATATCTAAACCCATGTGCTCCAACTTAAATATCAGCTTATCATGTGGTACCCTTCAAATGAGTTTGCAAAATCAAAAAAATAGCAGTATATGCCTTTCCCTCATCAACTGCTCTTATCACTTTATTATAAAAGGCAGTCATATTACTAAAGCAAGAGTGCCCCTTAACAAATCCATGTTGACTCTCACAGATACCATTACCCTCATCTGCCTAATGCTGTGTATAGTCCCTCACTGATTTCTCCAAGATCTTAACAACTGCTGATGAAACACAAACCGACCTATAGTTAGACACATCCAGTCTGCTATGTCCTTATGCAATGGCACTATCTTACCTTCCTTCCATTCCTTGGGTACCTTTCCCATAGCCAGACTTTCATTGAAAAGCCAGGTCAATGGAGCTGTCAGTTCTTTAGCACATTCTCTCAAAACCTGTGGTGAAATACCATCCAGTCCCACAGCTTTACTGACATCCAGGGTATTTGGAACACACTCTCCTCTTGCACCACTAAACTTCGAACCTGCCCTATCCCTCTAGTATTAAAACTTACTTCTCCAGGATGAACTACTCCACTAAAGTGTTTATTGAACAACTTCACTATATCCTCTACATCAGTCACTCTATTCCCATTTTTATCCCACAATGTCATTCTTCCATAATCATTTCTCCTCCTACTAGCCACATAGCTAAAAAATTCCTTAGGATTTTCTTTGGATCTTAGTGCCAGCATTTTAATATTCCACTTTTGCATTCCTTACCATATTAGTCACTCTCCTGGCCTGTGTCTTATATTCTTCATGCATCTGCTCTCCACTCCCTCTCCTTATATCTCTTCCATAACCTCTTTTTCACCTGCAGTTCCTGTTTGATATTGTTTGTCATCCACTTTACACCAAATTGTGTCCGCTTCTTCACCCGTGGAATACAGCTTACTATTGCTGCTAACAAATATTCTTTTGCAATTTCCCAAGCACTAATGATATCCTGGCCTTCCAATTCTGCCACCATGGAACTGCCCCAAATCGATATCTAAGACTATTATAATCACCTATCTTATAATTCCACATACGTCCCCTTTTCTTTGATACTCCTGCATGTCTATTCATCTTCCAAGTCAAAACCACATGGTCACTCTCTCCAACAAAGGAAAGAGATGTTATCTCAGTTAACATTAGCTTTTCTGATGCTATGACCAAATCCAAAACTCTTGAACCTCTTGTTCCCTCTATTACATGTTCTCTATTACATATTACAATTCTTCAAGAATTCCAGAAATTCCATTTCCTTATTACTACATGTATTTTCCTCTTCTCAACTTATACTACTATAGTTAAAATCTCTCATAACAATCATTCTTCTTGCACTTGCCAAGCTCAACTGCCTAATCATCTCCTGCTCCCGCCCTCTGTGCTCCTTGGCTTATAGCAACATCTCACTAAATATCCTGTCCTTCCCACCTCTACCTCACATCATATGCTTTCAAAACCATTAGTGTCACTGCCTTCCAAAGCCTCCACTCTTAGAGGACATAAGTCATCACTTATCATAAGCAGTACTCCACCACTGCGTCTTCCTTTCCTATCCTGCCGAAAAATGCTGTACCATGCTACTTCTATTCCTGTTATTATAGGCTCTTCCATCAACCACGTCTCAAAGATCCCAATAATCTTTGGCCAGGCTGATGTTATCAGTGCCACCAATTCATCTCTGTTATTCCGGATACTCCTGGCATTAGTATAAAGCATAAAAATGTCACTGCTTCTATACCTATCATTATCTTCTTCAGACTCTACTGGACTCAAGAGTTACCTGATGTCGTCCCCCTTCCCCAAGCACCCATTCCCATAAGAGGCCACCTCCTGCTACCATCCACCCTGGGAATTCTAGTTTCGCTGCATTGGCACACCAACTCGTTCAGAAAACAGCAAATCTCTCCAGATGCCTATGTCCTACCGCATTCAAATGCAACTGGTCTCTCGCATACAGCTCCTTTCTGTCCTCAAATGCACTCCAAGCAACCACGTATTCCAATCCTCTCTTCTGACACATTCTGGCTATTATGCCATTCATTATTACTGCTCTTCTGCTCAGCTCGTCATTATCATACCTGGTTACCAGGTATGATAATGACTAATGTAACATGCACACTAATCTTTCCTCTCTGTGTTTTCTTTTGTACAACCTGAAGCATGAATCTCGGATCTCTTGCCACCCAATTTACACTGCCTCTCAAGTCATTCGTGCCCACCATCACAATCATATCATCTACCCTTTCACACACTTAATCGCCATAGCCACACTTTCTTTAATTCCTCCAGGAAAACACTCCTCTGGTATCCTATCTTGCACACCACACTATAGTTCAACTCAAAACACAATACTCAGCTGAAGTGAAAATTATGAATGAACAAGTATTTACATGCACTAATTATAATAATAATTAACAACCTTCCCCTGACAAACCAATCTTCCTTTCCACTTAAGCGGTAACATCCTTTTCTTTGTTTCTTTCTTTTCTTTTCTTTTTTTTTTTTTTGAGAATAACTGTAAGACACCACTGATTCTAAGACATTCCAATTTCAGAGACTTTAAAATGCAAAAAAACTGTATGTCTTTGAATCAAAAAAATCATCACCACTGTAATAGTAAAGTATAATACCTATAGGAAAACTATTTAAGGAAAATTAAAATCTCCAACAAACTGATAATTAGTGTTTTATATATATATGAGGTGGTATCAAAAAGTTTTGAGACTAGCTCTGTTTACGAGAACTTTCTTTATTTATCTACATTTACACACTATCACCTTCAAAATAGTCCCCTTGCATATCAATACAGTGCTCCCAGCATTCTTGCCACTTATGGTATGTGTCCTGGAAGTCTTCTTTTCAAAGCATATCAAGCACCTTCTGCGATTTGTGCTGGATCTTCATCTTCGGGAAGAGGGCGAAGTCTGCAGGAGCCAAATCTGGTGAGTAGGGTGGGTGCGGAAGTGAGATCATGTTGTTTCTGGTGAGAAACTCACATGTGAGGAGAGCTCGGTGACAGGGTGCATTGTCGTCGTGGAGCATCCAGTTTTTCGCGTGCCACAGATCTGGTCGCTTTCGCCAAATGTCCTCCCTCACACCTTAAAACCTGGCAGTAGAAATCGCTATTGACGGTCTGGCCCCCGAGGATGAATTCTTGATGCACAATGCCGCGAATGTCGAAAAAGACGATGAGCATGCACTTGGTCAAGGTGCAGACCTGCCTCGCCTTTTTCGGTCATGGAGATGATGGGCTCCTCCACTGTGAATACAGCTGCTTCATCTCAGGGTCATACCCGTACACCCAAGTTTCGTCACCAGTAATGATCCTTGACATGAAGGATGGGTCATCTACGGCACGCTGACAGAGTTCTTGGCAGACTTTGACGCGGTGTTCCTTCTGCTCCTTGGTCAGCAGCCTGGGGACGAACTTGGCAGCAACAAGGCACATGTTCAAATCACACGTGAGGATTGCCTGGACTGTTTTCCGTATGACACACCGACAATGGCAGCAATGTTGTGGAGTGTTCTCCAACAATCATCATGCACAAGTTGCCGAATGGTTTCGACATTTTTGGGGATTGAGCTCGTTGAAGGTCTTCCTGTTCTCTCATCGTCTTCCAGTGATGTTCTTTCGCTCTTGAAGCACACATGCCACTCAAAACACCTTGAACGACTCATTGCAGCATCGCCGTAAACTTGCTGAATCATGTCAAATATCTCTGTGGCAGATTTGCCCAGTTTCATGCAATATTTTATGTTTGCTCTTTGTTCTAACTTGCTGTCTGTGATGAAATCGCAGATGTGGTAACGCAGGTGGTCAAGAATAGCATCAGTTGCACAGCTCCCGATGTACACAGGACGATGTCTTTTGGCACACTGACTTATGAAGGTAGGTGTTCCCTGTGACTGTGCATGCAGCCTTGTGCTGCCATCTGTTGGCGTGTTACAAATCTAGTCTAGAAACTTTTTGATACCACCTCGTATATAAAACACTAACTAACACAAGTACATGTATGTACATATACAGTATAACAAATTGACTTACTTGAAGCTATCTCCATTTTCACCTTTTGCTTCAGGAAAATTAGGAATTTTTCTTTGAAGATGTGCTGTTGCCAATTTTAAAAGTGCCTAAAATAAATTAGCAATTCTGATTATTACATAATAATTAAACATGTCAACATTAACCATAATTTTATATTAATTAGCTGAAGTTTCAAAAAAAAGGCAATTTTTTAAAATTTCAATTACATAAGTTTCCAATCAAGATTTGTATTCATTGCAAAATATAATAAACATAGCAAAACTATAAATAAAAATATAAAGGAAAATTTCTGCAGTCCACACACCCTCAATCTATCCTCATAGGGAATGTACCACAGATCACTTACCATATTGCTCACCTCTGAATCCTCTCCATCACTCATCCCCCCAAGAAACCCAGGAGACCAAACCTGAGCATAGTAATCCAGATGTGGATGTATCAAGACCTCATAAAGAGAAATAACAACTTCCTTATTTCCACCTGTGTTCTTTAATAGCAGAGATTCTTATGAGCTACCTATGCAATATGTCATTTAAACTTTAACTCTTTGTTTACCACCCCTAAATCCCTAGGGGTGGTAGACAATGAAATCCCTAAAACCCCAAAATGCACAGCATTGCATTTCTCCGCATTAAACTGATACCCATTATCTTTTGCCCATACCAATAGTCTATTTAAATCATCCTGCGAGCTCTTCACATCACCTTGATTCGCTGTTACTCTACCTAATTTTGCCTCATCAGGAAACAACTGAATATTTCCTTTCAGATTATTTCCTGTATCATTTATGTACAAATTTAACAATAGTGGTCCTAGCACTGAGACTTGTAACACACCACTAGTTACCAGCTTTAGCCTGGATTCTGTGGCTCGATATACCACTTTTTGATATCTGTCAAGCAGCCACATGTTATTCACATAACCAGTGTCATATCCACCCCCATTTGTTCTAATTTGTGTAACAGAGTTCCATGTGGTATTTAGTCAAATATCTTTGCAAATCCCAGCAGAATCAATGTACAGCCATTTCCATTTCCAGCTCAGGTGTCACTCCATTATAAAAAATTAGTAAATTACTAAGGTATTACTAACCCATCACAAAGCCATGTTGTCTCTCATCAAGTATCATATTCCTACCCCCATTCCTGTATTCTCTTTTTGACTAATTTTTCTAGTACATTTACCACCACTCTTGAAGTACTGATTGGTCTATAATTTGCAACTGCAGTCTTAGAGGAAGGGAATTTTGCCCTGTTTCCATTCTCATGGAATTTCACCAGAGCTAAGACTTAAATTAATGAGCCTATTCAGAAGCACTGCCAGTTCCATTGCACATTCCCACAAAACATGAACTTATATCCCATTTAATCCCACAGATGTATTCACATTAAGATTTTGCAATATCCCAAGAATCTCCAATTCATCCACCTGTGTTCCCACATAGGTCTGTCACATGCCACAGCATTAACGTCACTTGCTTGATATACCCTTGCAAAGTGGCTATTCAGTATCTCAACTATTCTATCTTCTTCTTAATGAGTGTTGATGGTCACCTCGTGACCATCAACACTCATTTCCTGGCATTTTGACTCAAGAAATGAAAAGAATACCATGGTAGTAGAACAACTAAGGTTTGTTATCTTGAAGTCAACAAAATTTCTTTCAGATTTGTTAATTACTTGTTAAATTTTCAGTATCATCATACATTCATCATGTAATAAGTAAGAATGTGGTACTTACAGACCTTTAATGCCCTTACTTTCCAAGCATTTTTGGCTTTCATAATCTTAATTTATTATTATTATTATTATTATGATAAGGTTGTTAGTCTGTTTGCCTACTTTTTTGGGATTTTGAACAGGGGCCTTTCCAACCATCATCAGTAGCAATTGAGTTTAAGTACTCTACAATATCATTAATCTGACAGTTCTACCTTCTAAAAAAAAACTTTGTAACAGTATAAGATCTATCTTGTAGATCTTCCTCTGCATACTGTTCAACATTTTTTACTTTAGACATTCAGCTATTCTTTCATTTCCCCATTCTATTTAAATAGCAATATCACCTTAACTTAACTCTGCCTATGCATTTTTAACTGCTAATAATAATTCATGTTACATGATTTTGCCAGAACTGTCTGTGAGCTATGTGGTTTCCCATCTCTGATCAAGTTTTTAACAAAACTCATCAGGTTAAAACTAGGCTGAAGACATTATTATTATTCGTGACACCTCCAAGGAGTCCAAAGACTCATCACGGGAGGACACCTATTGTACAACTCTCTGTCTCCACCACACACCGAACCTCTACTACCAATCATCAACTTCAGCGCCATCTACTGCCCACCACCACATCTAGTATTTTTTTGTCTGTAAATTGCGTGTGTTCTGAATGGCCAATTTGTCTGTATGTGGGATGAAAAACCCGAGTTTCCGGGAGAAAAAAACCCTGCTACATCTGTATGAGATCGGTTAACTCACCTTCAATTGAAAATGTCCATATAAAGATTCCTCCCGTCATGACGAGAATCGAACTTAGGCCTTTTCCAATCGAAGGGCGTTGTTCTTCCAACTGCAATACGGAGGTGCTAAGACATATCATGTAGTGTTCTTCCATTTGTCCTGTTTCATATAATTTTCTTTAACCAACTTCCAATCATAAAGCTGCTGGGAAGTGATTAGTGAGTTTTATTGCAGATTCACTGTCTGATAGATATCAACAAGTTGTGTATTGGGAGAGCAATATCCCAGAAGAGGAAAGACACTAGTGGTGTGCCCAAAGGGTATGTATTGAGGAAACTGCTGTTTAACCAGCATGTTAATGATATTGGGAAATGTTTCAATGGTGATATGCAGTTGTTTACAGATGATGCAAAGCTGAGCAAGTCTTCTAAAATTCTGGCTTTTAACCCCACATCTCAAGAAAATTAACCAGAGAATTCACAATATATCAAAAAATTTATAGTGTTAAGGTTCGGGAACAACAGCAATTGTTTGCCTTACTCTTCCCCTGAAGCTTATGAAATCTCCGATAGGCTTTCTGATGACTGGCCCAAGTCTTAGGGTGGAGATTTTAACTAAACCTTTTTAAAGATTGAAGGGGAAGCCATTCAATCTTCAAAAAGGTTTAGAGCTAAAAAATCACCTTCTTTTTCTTCATGTAGCTTCCTCAGTGAGAGGGTGCAGCACCATGTCCTTCCAGTTCGCTCTGTTGGTGGCTTTCCTTTTTGTTTCTGCATAGCCATGTGATCCCGTCCATGATCTTATATCTTCAAGCCATGTCCTTCGTTTTTTGCCTCTTGATCCTTTTTCCCATAATTTTTCCTTCTAAAATTGAATATCCTCTGTCCTGCTGACCCTCTCAGTACATGTCCTGCCAATCTCATCTTTCTCTAGATCATTTCCTGTAATAAAGATCTCTGTTTACTCATTCTCTTAGAACATTTGCCACATGCTCTGTCCATGGGATTTTCAGAGCTCTCCTATAGCACCACATTTCAAAGGCCATTATCTGTTGCCTTACTCTCTTCTTGAATATCCAGGTCTCCCGTATATGAAAATTGGCCACACTAATATTCTTATCATTCTTTTCTTTGTTTCGATACTCACAGAACTTCTGAACAGATTTTTATTTTTCCAGAATGCATCTTTAGCTATGGCTGTTCTTATTTTTATTTCTTAATCTTGCTTTCCATCTGCAGTAAAGTAGGTGCCTAAATATTTGTATTCTGTTGTATGTTCAATTTTCATATTGTTTATGAATATTTCTGGCTCAGATCTACTTTCTTTTGAGTTTTCATAAATTTGGTTTTTTTTTGCATTAATATCTAATCCAAATTCTTTACCTTCTTCAATTAGTAGCTGCAGTAATTTGATTAGTTTGTTTCTGTTTTCTGCTATTAGAATGATATCATCAGCATATCTAAGATTGTTGTATTTTATACCATTGATACTAATTCCTGTTTTTTGTTTTTCAATCTTTTTCATCACTGTCTCACTATAGATATTAAATAGATTTGGTGAAAGGATACAACCTTGTCTAACTCCTCTTTTTATTTTCACTTCAGAAGTCTCAGAGTTAAACAGCTGCATTTTCTGTTTGGTGTAAATCATTTTTATAATCTTAAGTACATGATCTTCTATGTCTAATTTATCTAATATATGAATATTTTATTATGTTTTACCCAGTCAAAAGCCTTCTAAAAGTCTATGAAGCATATGTAAATGTTCCTATTTCTTTCAAGTGATCTTTATATTAGTATTTTTAGTTCCAGGATAGCATTAATGGTTTCCATTCCTCTTCTGAAGCCTTTCTGTTGTTCACTCAATTCACTGCTTATGGCTCTTTCAATTTGTTTGTTAACGAAGGTTAAAATAATTTTAGATGAATGGGATATTAGGCTCACAGTTCTGTAATCCTCACAATTTTGTGCATTATGTTTCTTTGGAATTGGTATACAGATAGATGTTGTAAAAACTTCAGGTAATTCTTGTTTTATAGATGGATTCTGTAAATATTTAGTGGAATCCATTCAGAATTCCACTAAATAGTTGTTATTATTGCCAGTCAAAGCTTTCAGCAGCTTCACAGAGATCTGATAAGATCTCTATGATGATGACCCATCTTCATCTTCCATGTAACTTTTCCTTATCAATGAGTATGTTTCCATCTTTGTCCTTGATGTTATTTGACTATGTGCTTTTTGCTTTTCCATTAAGTTCTTTCACTTTCAGGAATGCTTCTCTGGTTTTGTTCCTATTTTGTAATTCTTCTATCTCAGTGCACTGCCTATTTATCCAGTTTTCTTTCAATCTTTTACATAACTGTTCGATTCTTTTATCCAAAGTTTTATATCTTAACCTTTCTTCTTCATTTGCTCCTCTTTTCCATGTTCTCCTTTCATCAATAAGGTTGATTACCTCTTGAGTTATCCACAGTTTTTTCTTTCTTTCTTCTTGTTTATTGATGTGGTTTTTAGCAGATGTTATGATTAGCTGCTTGTAGTCTATTCCATTTAGAGAGATCGTTTTTGTTTTGCAACTATGCAGACAGCAGTTCTGAAATATTTTCATTAAATTTTAATTTTATAATTGGATTTTGTACCATTTGCAGATCCTATTTTAGGGGTTGACTTCTTTTAAATTTTATTGTTTTCAGGCGAATATTCATCTTCATTAAGACAAGTCTATGATCAGATCCACAGTCATCACCTTTGAATTCCATATTCCATTGAAGTAACATTTACTGACTACAATATAGTCTAATTGATTTTTGTATCTTCCATCCGGACTTTCCCATGTGTATCTTGCTGTTGGTTTTTGCTCAAAATAAGTGTTAGTTATGATGAGATTGTGCTTGTTACAGAAATCAATCAGCTTTTGTCCTCTCTCATTCCGAATTCCTGGTCCAAATGGACCCACGCGTGTAGGTGTTCTCTCTGATCCAACTTTTGCATTCCAGTCACCCATAGCACAAATAATTCAATCTTTCTTGCCTCCAACTTCCTTTATACACCATTCAATTTCATCATACGTGATATCTATTTCTTCTTCCTCATTCTGTTCTGTAGGAGCATATATTTGGATGATCAGCATATCTCTAGGTTTAGATTTCACTAGAATTACCATTACTCTATCTGATTTTTTGATTATATGGATAATGTTTTTATTAGTTTTCTTCTCTACAATAAACGCTACGCCTCTTCTTGATATTTCACCACCTGACATATATATTTTATATATCTTACCATTTGGAAGTTTCGACTCAAAATCTGATGATCCTTTCCAAAAAGTTTCACTTATTCCTAGTATACTAATATTCAATCTCTCTCATCACATTAGCCAATTTCCCGCATTTATTCAATCCTCTTATATTCCAAGTAGCAACATTCAAGCAATTTCTGCGTCGCGGACTGACGATACTGCAGGGCCTGCTATATCACCCTGACACCACCATTCCGCATACTGAGACTACTTGGGCTTTAATTCTTTTCTGTGTAGACATGATGCTTTACACAGCGGCATTTTTTACGGAATGGGTCGCCAAAACTATCCAACCCCCAATATGAATGGAGGACTGCAGCTACTCACTTTGAAAATAAGGCATTAAAGAATTTTAAATTATTTATTTTGATTCTATTATTTTGCACAAAATTATATGTTTTAGTGGAATAAGATAAGTATTCCTTCTCAACTTATAATTTCATACTATAGAGTGGCCTGAACCCATGCAAAATGTAATAACTCAAACAGTACACTTAGCTTTATCAGCTATGTACAATCTCCAACTTAAATTACAATTAGCTTTGGACAAAAAAATGCATAATGACAATAGCTTTTTTCTCTTTCCATACTATTAATGGAAAGAGAAAAAAGGCTAGTTTCACTGAATTTTTCCGTATAGTTCTAAAAGGTGCACGCATATTATAATGTCAAAATTGGAACTGGATATTCCATTTTGCAAATTACATGTTTTATTTTTGTTACATTTACACCAAGTTTATTTCAGTGAGACCAACATTTTACTTGTAGATCAGAGTTTACCGCAATATACATTTCATACTGTGTCTGAAGGAAAGGTCAAAGCAATGTCATCTACAAAAGCATTAATTCTGTTATTTGATAACATTGATTTTCACAATGTTCTGATCTAGAACCAAAGATTTAAAGTTAAAAAATGCTATAGCTAGTTTATAATCTATCATTTAAAATAATTTTTAAATCAATTAAGTGCAGCACTATCTTGAATATCAGTCGCATCCTTTATCCACAATGTAGTTGCATTTTCAGTTTCAATTCTTACAGACGTTTTCAATACCAATAATTAGTTAAGTTATGTGATACTTTATGCTAAATTTAGATAGTTTTTTAAGCCATCATTGCAACAGAGCCGTTTGTTTACAATCCCACTTCTCTCTGAGTACAGTTCTCAATAAAGCAGGAAGGGAGGGGTCGTGAAAAGCTGCGTATACTATTGCTCATTAACCGTATGCATTTCTAGAACATATCGTATTTGCAATAGTAATTTTCCAGTCACATCCACAATAAATAAAGCTTAATATTTCTTTCACAGCAACATGAATCTAAAAGTACATTTTCAAGGGCGTTACTGACCTAGTACATTTGTACAATATGATACAAAAATCACTATACAGTGCAAGGAAAGATAACCACTGCGCTGCGTAAATCAATAGGGTGCGCAAGCAGGGATGAAGGGAACAGAGAGCGTGGGGGGGGGGGGGGGAGAAGCGAATCGATTTCTCACATACAGTTGAACTTGCTGTAATAGCACCACACTTTGTTTTTAATGCTCATCCGAAAAATTCTTGTTGTTTCGTATGGCGATGAAGTAAAAAAGATTGATGTATGGAATACAATTAACGTTAACATTTAGCATAGTTGGGTTAAAAAAAATATACTATTTACGAATTATTTTCAGTAATTATCTATTACAGTATGTGGTTTTAGCCATAATATGATCAAGTGCATGCAGTTTAAAAATAGCATTATAATAATAATGCAAAATATTACTCAAATAAGAATTAAAATACGCTACTATCGTACTTGTACATATACTCTATATACAAGTAGCCCAGCCGCGATGATACTTTACGCGCAAACATTGTTTGCTTACACTTAGAGAAAGGATTAAACCAAGAATATAAGCTACTATCCCACCATGCCCGCTTTCTAATTATTCACTAATCGTAGACATTTTATAAGATGTTTCGTTCTTCGAAAGAAAAAATAAATAAAAAATTATATAACATTTCCGAAACGCTGTTATAGACACAGTATGTTGGCATTTCACTGTTAATATTATTTGATATTAACTAAAAAGTGAGATCAGTATACTCCAAAAATATCAAAGTAGGTTTATGACTCTTTATCCTGAAGAGGTTGTCAAAATATAATTTTCTTTAAATTTATGCCCAACTTCTTTACGTATTACGCCGAAAGGTCTGTTGCGGACAAGTAAACTTAGCTTTCGTAAACTTATCCATTGTTGTATAGACTGTTAGTATAAGATTATTTGTCTATGTCCCGCGATGCATGTGTTCTCTGGCGATTTGTGGTACAGAGTGAAACCGAACACCAAGTCATTGTATTTTCCTGATTTAGGCTGGTTTACTCTATTCAACGATATCTGCTGTTATCTGTTGCCATCGGCATTTGTTGCTTTTAAGCTGAAAAGAGCAATCGGATAGATATAACTTAGCATTAGCAAGTCAGTATAATATCTGCAAGGTAAACATAACTCTCGTGAAACAAAAATATAACGGATGCATGTGTATGTATCATTTCTATTTCTGTAATAGAAGGGCATTAAGTGTCCGTGTGCATTTAATCATGATTTATTCATGCATGAAAAGGGAATATATATATATATATATATATATAAAGGGCGTCCCAAAATTCACGCAAGATTTAAATTTAGCGCCATTTGTGCGGTAAAGTGTTGCCAACGAGAAAAAAAAGACAGCGTGACAGCTGACATTTCAGGGTTATTAAAAATTGAGCGCTACACGAAAGAACAACGCATTTTCATTGTTGAGCAATATTTTTAAAATAATGAAGGTTTGGCAGCTACAGTTCGCAATTTTCGTACAAAATATGATCGGAATAGTGATTTAACTTCATCAACTGTGAAAAAGATTAATTAAAAAATTCAAAGAAACTGGATCAATTAGTGATCTTATACACTCTGGCCATCCTTCAACAAGTCGTTCAACAGAAAACATCGAAGCAGTTCGTGAGAGTGTTGCTGAGAGTCCAGGAACATCAATTCGGCACCGTGATCTTGAATTGGGCATTTCGAGAAGCTCTCTGCAGCGTATTCTCACGAAAGATTTGCATCTTTATGCTTACAAAGTTCAACTGACTCAAGAACTGAAGCCTACTGACCACACACAGCGAAGAGAGTTCGTTGAATGGATTATGGAACAACAAGTGGATGCTTATTTTTCGAACAAAATCATCTTCAGCGATGAGGCTCATTTTCATCTTGATGGCTTCGTTAATCGACAAAATTGTTGCATTTGGGGTTCAGAAAATCCACGAGTGATTGTTGAGAAACAAATGCATCCACAACGTGTCACTGTTTGGTGCGGATTTTGGGCTGGAGGCATCATCGGTCCATTCTTCTTCGAAAATGCGGCTGGTAAGGCAATAACAGTTAATGGTGCTCGCTATCGCGACATGATAATCCAGTTTTTTGTGCCTAAATTGCAAGATATGGATGTGGACGACATGTGGTTTCAACAAGACGGTGGCACATGCCATACAGCCCGAGAAACAATTCAATTACTGCACGAGTCATTTCCTAGTCGTGTAATTTCCCGTTTTGGTGATCAGAATTGGCCGCCAAGATCATGTGATTTAACGCCGTTGGACTTTTTTCTTTGGAGTTTTTTGAAGTCTAAGGTTTATGCCAACAAGCCCACGACCACCCACGCCTTGAAGTAGGAAATTGAGCGCTGTATCAACGAAATTCAGCCACATTTATGCATAGCGGTCATGGAAAATTTCGACAAAAGAGTGCGTATGTGCCAGCAAAGCCGTGGAGGCCATTTACCCGATATGCTGTTCCATGCATAACCCTATACTGTATACTTTATGAATCAATAAGAAATTACAATTTTTAATTAAAAACCTGTGTTTTCTATCAAAATTACTTCTTGCGTGAATTTTGGGACACTCTGTGTATATATATATAGCAAAAATACTCATAGAGTTAGTCTATTAGACGAAAGTGGTTGTGCCAATTGGTAGAGCCTCATCTTCAAAATGACGTTTGACAATAGTCACAATATATAAATATTGTCAAAACTGCTTCCTTGGTCTTCCTCATCCTCTATGTCCATGCCTAAGTTGGTTGGTCCCCAACCATATAAGCTGAACATTTACTCAATGAATACAATTTCAGACATATTAGGTATCCATTCCCCCCCCCCTCCCTGCCTTCCCAAGGGAACAAAAATATACTTCGCTAGAGGAAAAAACTTTGTCAGTTTTGTCTCTTTTCAGCTAATTTACTTAGTCCCATACGGGGAACGGCAAAATTTTCTTCTCCGAAACTCGAGTTTTTTGTTTCATAAACTGGCGGGGAATACCAAATTCAGATTCACAGCTTCAAGCTGTTTCATAATTCCAATAAAAACCAAATTAAGTCTCACAGCCGCGGTTAAAAATAAAAGAATCCATATTGATTAATCGGTTTCAAAAACCCAAATTTTTCCAAAAGATGTGCGATAGAAAGGTCATGCCTCGAAAATGTTTAATTTGTCATTAAATACAAAATGATAAACTTAAGAGCTCCGAGAAGCTAATGTTCACCGCATATGCTAATAATTGAGAGTTCTGAAAGAAATGACGGTATTAGGAAATAATCTTAGTAATTCCAAGGAAATATTCTGTTATATTAAAAAAATGTTTTTATTAATGCGACGAAGTTTTTGATAAGGAAGTTAATTTGTTTAAATAACAAAACTGAATAAATGCATCCGTGATAATTTATCCCATATGGGATATAATAAGTGCCTCCATAATGCAATTGATAGAACGATGGGAAATTTATACTATAAAAATATTGTCGTCAACCAAATGTCAGATGACTTTCCTAAGCTTATCAGCCTTTAAGTTCGCATTTTCAATAGAAACAATAACTGGTGAAGGGAAATCTATTGAAATACATGCTATTTTTTCCGTATTGTTTTCATTTTCTGAAGAGAATGTTATGAATATAGTTTACTGATATCAGCGTGAAGTTCATTTGGTATAGACGAGTCCTTTGGAGAAAGACCCGGGTCTGACATGAGGAAAGTTTATTAGACCTCAATCAAATGATGAGTTAGCCATTCTCATACAGCGAGTTTTTTTTTTCCTCTAGAAGCAGTTTTTTTTTTAATCCCTGAACATGGTAATTAAAATTACCATGTTCAGCTCAGTTTTTATTGATTATCTAACCTTTAACCAACTAAGCACTAATGTCTTAATGGAAATATAAGTTTTCGTGAGTGAGATTATCTCGAGTTTTAAAGTGGGAGAAAATAAATCGGATGATTTGGTTTTGAGGAAGTTTCTGCAGTTATCATTTCCCAATAGATAACTGCAGATAAAGTGACATGATGATTAAAAACTTTTCTGAGAGAAATGAAATCGCATACCCAAAGACTACTGATAACGTACTCGGGTACATTATCATTAGCAATTTGATAGTACCAAAATGTCATTGATAATAATAGTTTATATCGTCGTCAATTTATTACAACCGATGTACATACGCAGTGGTAAATAATGACAATGTCTTTTTTGCACCTATATCGTCAGCAGTTTAGACGAACCTGCAATATTTATAATAATTTAGAAGTCACGCCTTCAAATAATCAAGTCAGAGCACTACTGTATTTCCAGCTTTTATAACTGCATGAATGTAATATGATAGTGTAATAGACGAATAAATTATGCCTTCTATAGTGTCTCCATTGTGAAATACTTGAAAAGACGACCTGGGTTAGAACGGGAGGAACTATTATACGAGTTTTTCAACTGGAAGAGATTTCCGATTTCACATGGAGGTGCAATGATTTTTCTCTAGTATAAACTCTGGCTACCTATCAAACAAAACAGGCACAAGCCAGAGATACTCTTCCAGAACAGTGGTACCCATAAAGAGGAGACTGTCTTAAGCAGTAGCTTGCCGGTTTTACAGGGTGTTCGGGATAAATTTGACATATTTATAATTAATTATATTTTTCCGTAAGTTACATGTATTAACACACACTTCTCTTCATTTAAAAGTTTGGACCCTTCTTCATTCATATACAAGATGTCAGAAAGGATGGATAGCTGGAACCCACCTGAATCATGGAAGAGAATAACTTGTATCATGATGATTCGTGCCCGCCATCAAAATAAGGATATTACGACTGCTGCCCAATGCTCCCTGAATACAGTAAAAACAATCAGGCATGAACTAGAGACTTGCAATGGTGACTACGAGGATGTAGCAAGAAGAAAGATCCCTAGCAGACGATCTGATTGCGTTCGTACAGCAGAATTCCTCGCAAATCTGCAGGAACAGGTGTTGAAGAACCCTGGCATTGGAATTCGGGCTTTGTTCGTGGAGTTGCTAACTGTAGTCAAGCCCTGGATAACAAGGGTAGCCAATGGTAGACCGTATGTATGGCAGCAGGATTCGGCCCCTTGCCACACCTCTGGGAAAAGTCAAAAATGGTTGTCTGAAAATTTCTACGACTTCACCAGTCCAAATGTTTGGCCTCCAAACTCCCCAGACCTTAACCCCATGGATTATTTTGTATGGGGCGCAGTTGAAAAAGACACCAATCGCACTTCCAGTAATACAAAAGCCCAGTTAATGGATAAAATTAAAACAGTTTTTGCGGCCCTTCCCAGGGAGACTGTAGCATCAGCTTGTTCGAGGTTCCGAAGCAGAATTGAAGCTGTGATCGATGCTAATGGTGGTTATTTTGAGTAAATCTTGTTGATAGTATTGTAATTAACTCTGCCTGTAATGTTTTTTTTGTCAATTCATTAAATTTAATAGATACAAAGAAGATTTTCTTTTTCCTTACGAAACTGTCAAATTTATCCCGAACACCCTGTAAATATTGGGCGTTACCGTTCGAAATCATTCTGACTGGTTGCTCAAAGCAAATCTCCGGCCATTTTCCAGTTTTTAGCTTACATTATGCCTATTGATATTACGCTAATGTCACTTCCCCCCACTGCTACGAAATTTAGAATTGACGCTATAAACACGACTTAAATATTTGTATTTCAGAATCTAGTAAAATTTTACTTTGCAAACATCTAAAATGAGATGTCCATCTCTTCAAAAGTGTGCCGTTGCTTTGTTCAGTACATGGAACAAAGTAGCATTTCAATCAAGATATCACTAGGCCAAGTGTCAACTTGGCCTAGTGATATCTTCCACTGCGTTTGTCAATAATTAACATATGGAAATCATTGATTTAGAAAAGATAATATAGAAAAATCAGTTTCAAATGAATTTATTGGAAAGTCCATCCTTTATTGGAAAATACTCATTACAGTAATTCACTATATAATCTATTGGGCGCATTATTAATAAAATAGGAGAATTTTCTTAGAATACTTTTTCAAAAAAATCAGATTAACATAACAAAAATTGTTACGTTAATCCGTTAAACTTTTGGCATTTTTTTAAAATAAAAAATTAACAACAGAAAGGAATATAAGCTTTAAGTTATCCCTTCGTACAAATACTCATGCGAATGACTCAGTAAAAAGTAGCAGGTTTATTTTCTCCCGGATGGTTTTTCATCCCTCATACAAACAAATTGGCGTTGCGGGATGAAATTTACAGGCAAAAATACTAATGGTGGTGGTGGTGGGCAGTAGATGGCGTTGGCGTAGGAAATGATGGTAGTGGAAATTCGCTGTAGTTGGTGGATTAAGTGGTGGAGACGTAGAGTTGTCCAGTAGATGCCTCCCTCGATGAGTCTGGACTCCTTGGAGGTATCACGTAATAATAATAATAATAATAATAATAACAATAAAAATAATAAAGGGGAGGTGATTTTACAGCGGGATGAAATTCATAACCCACCTAAAAAAATTCAGATCCAAGGCGGGATTCAAACTCAGTCTACGAGGTAGAGAGCGAGTACGCAATCCACTCGCTGTCAAGTCCGGTAGTTTCCTACTCTTGCAATAATCCAATTCAGGACACACACACACACACACACACACACACACACATGAATGTGCATGTTATGCGTGACCGAGAAATATTTCGTCTAGTGCTCGAATGAATTACGAGGTCTGAAATCATTCTCAAACCGCTGTAATTGAAACTGACTCACTAAAGATACCGCTATTTCACATCACTTGTATTGTCCGACCACAGATCCGAGATCCTCGGCTGGCAATGTGCCAAGAAGAGTCAACTCAAAAGGGAGAAAAGAATAAGGCGATGTAAGAATTCGTCACGTAATACAGCACGTGAAATCACGTGGTTTATATTCCAACTGTTGTACAAGGAAAATAGTTACCATTTTAAAAATTAGAATTTTCATAAAAGAAAAGCTAATTTTCCGATAATAATAATAATAATAATAATAATAATAATAATAATAATAATAATAATAATAAACACTCATCTCACGAAACGCATTGATCACCCTATTATCGGAATGGATTTGCCTTCTTCGGACACGCGCAGAAGTGTCGAGGGGTCTCGCACATCACAGCACAGCTTAATAGAAGACCTTTAAAATATTAAAACCCACAAATAAATTATGCACAATGAAAGTAAATATAAAATCTCACCTGCTGTTTGCAATATTTTAGCAGTCGGGCGAACATCATTCGAGTGACAGTTTTTCTCTTAAGTGTAGCTTTCAATTTTCACAGTATTAGTATGGAATTTTACAGGCTTGCGTTATTTACTTATATTTAATGTATTTTGTTAATACATTAAAGCTCAATGGGTATCACACCAAATCGCTATTATAGCTAATGTAATATAACGGTTATACCGAGAGTTATGACCAAAACAGCGGCACTTTGGCACTTTCGTGCATAGCGAATCCCCTTCCAATTTTTCTTTTAATCCTTGTTACTAATCTTTCATCTCGCATTTTTAAGTGACTATACAGGTATCCCTAGGTTAACGCAGTTAATTAATCCCTCGATGTTACCGCGTATATCAAAATCGCGTTAATCAAATCTAATAATCAATGGTAAAAATTACAATTCGTCCCTGATCGATTACTGTATTAATAATTCGCTTTATATGGTACTCTTTTAGGAAAGATAAAAATGAATGCAAGTAAATGTTTAATAAATATCTGTACCTACATTATTTACTGCAAGTTTTTTATCAAAAAAAGTTATCAAGAGTCGTTTAAACAGTTTTAGTTTTTTTCTTATCGGCATATATTCTACGTTAACAAACAAAATGACTCTCCAGACCTCGCAAACAAGCAATAAAACATAAAGAAAAAACACTGCAAATATAATACATGATGGTACAAATTAAGTGGATATTGAATCCAACATTATTTCATAGCCGAATATAGACACTACAAGAGTTTCGTGCCGAATATATAGAAACTAAAAATTTCGGCGGATTCAAGCATAAGCAACCTTATGGGCAACTCGTAGTAAAGGTGGAGTAAGCTCCGGATCACTTTCCTTAGTATTTTTCCATAATATAAAGCACATCTCCTAGAGGACATGTATGATAAATAAGCCTTTGGCTCTCTACTTCAGTAAAATAAATAAACCATCATCTAGAAATTATTGAACCAAGAATAAAAAAATAACAACTAAACCATACTATACTGATATCGGAGGTCGCGGTATCTCTCAGATACAATTTACTGTCAAATATCACAAACCTTTCCATAACATGTGTTAAACCAAACTGACAACGAAAAACAATGCGGAATATCACTCGTAACATAAGAATGCACAACTACTCATGACCTCCAAGCTATACACTGAATTGTGTAAGAATATTTATATTAAACATTTTGCATGTATCTGTCAGATCAGATACACCTTTAACCCTGCGGAAGTCGCAGGGTTAAAGGTGCGTTAATCAAAACTCTTGCGCGTATATCAAGGGATTGCTGCAATTAGTTTCGCAGCGTTAATCAAATCCCGCGTTAAGCAAGGGATACCTGTACTTTCTTAGACTCCGTAGCTTAGTCGAAACCGGCAACACTACGGACTAAGCCATTATAAACAAATGTTTTATAGTTTGAATGCTACTACAGGCACAGATGTTTTAATGTTTTTAGTTTGGAGATGAATTTCGTCGCTCGGATGGTGTGACTACTGCTTATTAGAGGGATAAAGTTATTATTATTATCATTATTATTATTAAGAGAGACCTCCAGGGAGTCAGGAACTCATCGAGGGAGGCCACATAATACACACACCAGCTATCATACTTATTCTTGAATTCATTCACACTGCTTCCACCCAGAACATCCAATGGCAATCCATTCCAACTACCTTCTGAGAGAAAAATCTAGCCCTCACACCCTTCTTAGCGGCTTTCATTCTCAGTTTCCAAGGATGTCCTCTTGTCTTATCCCTACCCTCCATAAATTGAAAAATTCCATCAACTGAAATCCTGTATAACCCTTTCAGAAGTTTGTAAGTCTCAATCATATCACCCCTCTTTCTCCTGTAAAGCAATCTGCAGTCTACAAATTCTCAATCTGTCTTCATAATCAGTGTTCTACAATCCTGATATTATTTTTAACACTCTCCTTTGTACTCTCTCCAATATTTCAGAATCACAACGGAAACCAGGAGACCAGACCTGCACACAATAGTCCAAGTGAGGGCTTATCAAGGTCTTGTAAAGGTCTTATCAGAAGTTTGTAAGTCTCAATCATATCACCCCTCTTTCTCCTGTAAAGCAATCTGCAGTCTACAAATTCTCAATCTGTCTTCATAATCAGTGTTCTACAATCCTGATATTATTTTTAACACTCTCCTTTGTACTCTCTCCAATATTTCAGAATCACAACGGAAACCAGGAGACCAGACCTGCACACAATAGTCCAAGTGAGGGCTTATCAAGGTCTTGTAAAGAGGCAGAATGACATCCTTATCTTAACATGTGAATTTTCGTTTCAACATTGCAATTATCTTTTGAGTTGCATTTGCAACCTTTGCTAAATGGCCCTGAACTTCAACTTCCTATCTACTAAAACTCCAAGATTCCTAGCCTCATCAGTTTCTTCAAGCATAATCCCAACAACATCATGACATGTTGCTAAAATAGTGAAGACAACACAGCGGATAATGGGAATGATGCGGAGGACATTGACTTGTAGAAGTAAGGATGTTATGGTTCCTTTGTATAAGGCTTGATCAGGCCACATATGGATTACTGTGCACAGATCTGGTCACCTGGTTTTCAAAAAGATGAAATTGCGTTGGAAAAAGTTCAGAAGCGATTGACTAAGGTGGTTTCTGGTCTCTGGAATGTAGAGTATGAAGACAGATTGACAAAATGCAATTTGCAGAAATTGGTGGATAGAAGGAGGAGGGGGGATATGATTGAGACATATAAGCTGTTGAGTGGTTATTACCAGATTAACGTCGGGGAGGTTTTGCACAGAATGGGTGAGGACAGCAGGAGAACAAGAGGCCATTCCTGGAAGCTGTATAAGGAGGGTGTGAGCAAGGGAGTGAGGAGCAGGTTTTTTGCATGGAGAGTGGTGAGTGATTGGAATGCTTTGCCCGAGAGTGTGGTGTGTGCAGAGACAGTGAATATATTTAAGGCACAGTATGATAAACTGTGTGTATAACAGTGGACCTCCCACGATGAGTCTTTGACTCCATGGAGGTTTTTGTAATAATAATAATAATAATAATAATAATAATAATAATAATAATAATAATATAATACGATTTTGGATATCTAATCACGCTGAAGTGAATGACTTTACATTTACTGACATTGAACTAACACCCATTTTCACGTGCCCACAATACCAGCCTATTCATATCATTCTGCAAGTACTACACATCAGCAGTATTCCTGATTACCCTACCTATCTTTGCATCAGCAAATAGCTGTATGTCGCTTGTCAAATCCTTCCCAATATCATTAATGTACAGACTGAATAATAGTGGACCAAGCACTGAACCTTGTGATACACAACTGGTTACCTTAAATCTGTAGACTCACATCCCCCCCATATACCACGTTTTGATATCTGCCAGTCAGCCATCCTCTTATCACGCTAATATTCTATAATCCAAACCCATATTCTCCAATTTATGCAACAGTCTACCATGCTGTATTCTGTCTAAAGCGTTAGCAAAATCCAAAAGTATCATGGTGTATTAATTCCCCTTGTCCAGTTCAATGGTAACATTGTTATAGAATGTGACCGAGTTGCTAAAGCGTGACCTTCCTTTAGTAAACCCATGTTGCTCATTGCAAAGTAGAGATTCACTGTCAACCCATTTCTGAATGTGAGCCCTGACCAATTTTTCCAAAATCTTCACCACCACTCCTGAGATACTAGTTGGTCAATAATTAGATACATCAGTCTTTGCACCACCCTTGCGTATTTGGAATTACCATACATTCTTTCCATTCCTGCGGAATCTTCCCTGTTCTGAGACTCAATTAAGCATCCTGGTCAAAGGAATGGCCAGTCCAGCTGAACACTCTTTTAGCACACGTGCTGATATCCCATCAGTCCCTATTGCTAAATTCTTATTCAGTTTATGCAACAGCTCTAATACCTCTTCCTCATACACCTAAGTTTCTTCATCTAGCGAAGAGGTAGCAGTGAACTCAATGTCGCGTATACCAGGTTGATAGCTTTTAACAAAATGGGCGCTCATTAGTTGAACAACGTCTTCTGCATCTGTTACCCCACCCCATCTAGAACAGTTATTCTTTCATATTCATTCTCTCTTTTACTTGCAGCATATCGATAGAATTCTTGTGGGTTGTCTTTATCACGCAGAGCCAGTTTCTTTTCATACTCAGACTTTGCTTTCCGTACAACAGTTGTGACTAATCCTGGCCTGCTGCTTATAATTTTCATAACGGATATCATCCTTATGCACACGGCATTCCTTCCATGACATCCTTTTCTTACAAATCTCTTGCTTAATGCTTAATAAGATTATACATCCATTTGACTCCTACCCTATTTATTCTTCGAACTCTCGGGACATACTCTGATATCGCATCATTTAAGTATTGTTTAAATGTTTCCCATGTGCTGTCAATATTCTTTCCATCCAGCAACCGATCCCATTCCACTAAATTCTGTATACTCCTCAGTTAATCATAATTTCCTACTTTGTAGTTCAGCATGTAACCTTTTCTGAATGGAACATTCATAAACTTAGTCACTTCCCAAGTGAGTACCGCATGATCACTGTCACCAACTGGGGCCAGAATAGTTACGTCTTTAACTGAAATGCCCTCTGACAATATAATCAAATCTAACACTCTTTGACCTCGAGTTCCTTCTGTCATATATTGCTTGGGGAGGTTGTCCAGTAACAGCTCAATAAATAAATTTTCATTCTTCTCATGAGATTCTACTGCTACCAATTAATATTTGGATAATTAAAGTCTCTCATTATGATTACTCTTTTCACGCTCATATTTTCTATTTGGTGATGCGTACCTTCATCACTAGCAACCGATCCACCAGGTCTGTAACAACACCCCACTATGTAATTGATCTGTTAGATTCCACCTCGCACCAGATGGCTTCAAACCACTGCCACAAGAAATACTGTTAGTAGTACTACAATCATAGGTCTCAACTCTAGCTGGATTCAAGTCATCCTTAGCAGCACGCCCCCTCCTCTCCATTCTTCCTAAAAAATACTGTACCCTTTACATTCCATACCAGTTCGTACATCTGATTCTGATAGCCAGGGCTCACTAATGCCTACAATCGCAGGTTCGAACATATTAACTAAGGCAACAAACTCTACCCTTTTGTTTCTGATACTCCTAGCATTCGTGTAGAATTGCAGACATAATAAGCTACCTGCATGTTCTTAGGTATACCCTTGTCTGCAGTCTGCATGACACAGTTGGACAACTTGAAGATCTCTATTCTCCTCTAATAATAATAAAATAATAATAATAATAATAATAATAAGTTGCTTAACAAAAGTTCCATGTTTGGTCTTTCCGCTATTTTGTAGCCTGCTGACAGAGGGATCCATCTATAACTCTCGTACTTGGTCTACTTGGTCTTGTTTCCTTCCATTCTGATGACATCGTCTTTTTTCCAGAGTAATTCAATCAGTTCTTGCATTTTATATCTAGTCCTCTACAAGCACTTAATCAGCTTAGCTAAACTCCATCTGGAATTAGTGCTCTATTGGTTTTAAGTAGTTCAATGAATGGAATAGAAAAAGATTTTGGCGTCTCTTCTTACCAATTAAAAATATGAGTATCCATTGAATCTTAGTCTCATGGCACGGTCTTTTTCCAATAATAGCTCCAGTTACATTTCTCTAGCTAACTTCCTTCAATTAAATTTAATTACTTCGGACGATTCCATTTGGGTTTGGGATGTACTACTTCATTTCGCAGTTTGTAATCGTGCTGCATATTTTAAATTTCCATTGAGTTTATTTATTCGTTTTTTTTTTTTTAATCTTAGTTCCACTTTAGACCTGTTTCAGGTTTGTGAAGTTGTTCAATATTGTATTTCGGTTGTTTTCGATGCTGTGAAATATGTACTGCTTATTTTAATTTCAAGATAGATCCAACTGAATAGTCCATGTTCTGCTGCGTTGCTCTTTAACTTAGACTTCGATGTCATATCATTTTATTCGTCATAATTCACCCCATTAAGATAATATATAGAAAACAGTTAAGGTGCATATTGAATTTAATATGATTAATTATAAATTCCACTCTAAAAATTATACCGAATTTCAGAAATAAATGGAGCTAACTGAAATCAACGGAAGCGAGAAGGGTGAAATCATGACAGCCACATCGAATGATGATTTATAAAAACGTAAATATTCTTACATAACTATTCGTAATTATACTTGAAGCCAGTCTCCGAATTAAATACGATTCGCGAACTGGCTCTACAGTAACATAAAATTACAAAATTAGCAAAATAAAAGAATAAGATTAGCAATGATGATAAACCTTTTGATGCATGCCAAGTAACAATATTTGGATAATGGCTAAGATTATTCCTGCAATTTATTTTCAAGAAATCTATAGCAGTGCAGTAAATGAAGTTGATAACACGTGAAATAATAAACGCAGGACATTGTGTTAAAGACATCAACGCCTAAGAATGAAAATTTACTCTATTCGAATTAAAGGAGCATGGCATTTAGCAGAAAATTTTCCCGAAAAAGGTTACTATATATCGGATGACCTAGTTTCGGTGTGAACGGGACTGCGGTGCATAGTACCACACGCAGATCGATAGAAGCAAATGAAATCTGTGTAGCGCGCCATGGAAATATCTTATGTTGGCTTTATTTTTTTTAAATAAGAGTTTATTCCTCCCAAATAGCAATTCAAATAATACGGAAAACGCAACGACTCCGCATATGTATACTGAACTTGGCTGTGTGTGGCGCGCGCGTGCACACACACACACACACACACACACACACAACAGAAGGAGAAGGATAAAATTCAGTGACATCAGCTACCTACCAAAAAGGCAAATGTTTAAGTTTTGGATTTCGAGATAAGAGTCGCAAAGATCTTTAATTGTAATTTTCTACCAAAGTACAATTGACATGCGCAAAGTCAAAGTTCATAATAATTATATCTCTTTAGGGTTTTTAAACTTAATAATTTGAGTTGCTAACATTTATGCTGATTGCGTGTCTTATTTCTCAAGTGAACCATGGTCACGAATCACAAACCTAAACCAATGTGTCGCCTTACAAAGCGGGTAAGAACTGCTGCTGGAATGGATAATGATTCTTGACGTCTGAAACTGCAGTACCTCGAAATCGTCCTTGTATTTTTTTTCTTTTATAATTGATTTTAATATGCAACCTCGCTGACATGAAACAAGTGTTTTTTGGGGGGTGGGTGGGGGCGGGGTGAGAATGAATACAGAAATGAAGATCGATGCACGGTAACCTAAAGAGCTAGCCACTACGAATCTCCACAAATGCTTTTTACCGCATAGTTCATTCAACATTATACGACTACAAAGAGAATTATGGTTTGATTTCATTTGAACATAATACTCATCGTGTTGGTTAGAAGCCCGTTGCATCCTGTTAGCAAACTCCAAGTAACGCACACTACTTGAATTTTCAACATAATTCAAAACATCTAAAAAGGATAACAGCACATCATGCTTTAAAAAACAAATAAAAAAAAATCGGTTATTTTTGTGAACGACGCCATGGTGTGTTATGAGGTCGATATATTATGGGTTAAATGCAAGAATCTTATGAAGATTCTTCGTGTCCTAGGCGGAAATCGAACTCAGGTCTTGTGGTTAAAAAAAATCTATATTAACATATGCATCATTACGTTCTCAAAAGTAACAACATTAACAGTTGGATTCAAGAACAGAAACCGGTGCCATTTATTTTATGATGCCAAAATAAAACTTAAACTGCACTGCCTTCGTTTATCAGTTCTTCGGTACAGCAACAGATAACACTTTTGGTATAACACAGCAACAGACCGATGACAGAGAGTCAACCGTCAAACAAAAATCGTGCTATTAACTTGCGTCAACTACTTGTCCACTTAAGAAAACTCGGAGTCATCAATCCAGGATAGACGTCACCGCCTCCTGCTGCTAACTATCACCGACGCGATCGCCGTAACCAAGACAACGGAGTTTCTTATAAATGCGGGACGTCACACAAAACTGATCCTATTTATAGGCCGAAAACGGAAGAGGAAGGCACGTACAGAAAAGAGAAAAATTGTGCTTGTAGGGAAACGAGGAAATCAGTCGAAAGAGCGACGATGGTTTCAATCGGCATATACATGAACTTCAAGTCGTGAAACAATGTTGTGAATACTGAGATTGTATTATTATTATTCACCGCAGAGTGATTATTCGAAAAAAATCATTTGCGTCACTCACCTGTCCATATTCTTTTTCAATGCTGGCCCTCTGTCTCGTGAAATTTCTAGAAGATAAAAGCAAATGTTAGTCGCATGCAAATATTACACAATGATTCAGTTCATATTAAAATTTCTAAATAAGTGCAAGTCATAATACTGTCTGAACGGTACAGATCAATCATTTTATTTCTTACAGAGATCCAAATCAGCGGAGACTAACGAAGAAAATTAGTTTTGTGTAAGATTCCATTTTTCGAAAATTCATAGCGTGGTTGGGGAGTAAGGATTAAATAAATTACGAAATCCTGCTCCACAGACCAAATACGAAACTCTTCAACTACTTCGGGCCTTCAGTGAATGAGATGGCAGTCTCACGTCGAGCGAAGAAAATGATTTACAACTTAAAGACACAACTTAAAGTGTGTTTTCCTCCAAATAGTAACCCTACAGGAGGTGATTTATTCGTACATGCTCCGTTGCATACAATGCTTATATTACATGTAGCTTACAAGTACTGACTAACATTTCTATTTCTATTTTTATATTTTTGTATCAATTTTCATATTTACATTTATATTTTTATATATACATATAATAATACTATATAAATCACACAATGTCAGTAATTTATGTTACATTACATCGACTGGAAGTTGATCTTATTGGCAAATTTGATTAATTCTGTGGATAGGTCTGTTTTGACACTGGCCACTTGTCTCCAGAAGTAATGACGTGTTGCACTAGGGGCATCCGAATGTAGTCCAGTAGCTGGCAGTCGTAAAGTATATGGTCAACAGTCTGTTGAAATTGTGGACTACAAATGCACGATGATGATTCCAGGATATGGAATCTGTGTAAGTAGTGTCTTAGTTTTCCATATCCCGTTAGTAGCGTGGTTAAACCTGGAAAAAGTGCGTGTTTTTTCAGCCGGAGTCTGCTTCTGATGCTAGGAAAGAATTCTTTTGTTGTTGATCAGTTTTTTGATGTTTTCCATTCTTCTTCTTCCCAGAAGTTTAGGTTTCTTTCTTCTGCAAGTAAACACTTGCAGAAGATAATTTGTGCATAAATAAACAATCTCCACATTTAGAAGATTGTTTCTAGCCACTTCTGTATCAAGCTGATCCGCTCTCTCATTTCCTGTTATTCCAGTATGTGCGTTCATCCAGCAGAACTTGATTTCCCAGCTCTCTAGAGTGAGATTTCGAACCAGATTTCTTGTCTGTTCTATCAATGCAATATGGTTGTTCTGGTTTTTTATGCCGTCTATAGTGCTTCTACTGTCACTGTAAATTGTTGTTGTCTTTTGTTGAGTTCTAATTCTCGGAGATATTTAAGTGAATGAACTATAGCAAGTTGTTCTGCTTGGTTGTTGGAACAGAGAGGATTCAGTCAAGAGCAGCGTTCTTGTCTAATGGACTGTCTGTTGTATACAACGAAAGAACAACCGACGTTCCCTTCGGTTTTGCTTCCGTCAGTGTATATTTGGAAATCGTCTCTTTCAGAGCTTTCCTTCTCCTTAACATATGTTCTCTTTGCTGGGTGAGGCCACTTACTGTAGTGAAGCGGGAGTTCGTAGCAATTTGGATCGATGTTGTAACTTTCATTATATCTTCCGGAAGTGACGTCATACATAAGAGATAATTCTTGTATTTTCAGGCAGATCGGTGTTAGAGCTGCAATAATGCAAGCTGCTTTGAAAGATATTGTCCTGTATCCTTTAATTATACGTATGGCTATAAAGCGTTGAACTCTGTTTAGCTTCTGTCGGTTTATCTTTGATTTTAGTGCATGTTTCCAGGCAGGTGCAGCATTAGATGTCATTTGTAGTATAGCTCCGGTATATATCATTTTCAGCGCTCGTTGGCCTAATTCCCACTTAATCTTTGCCGACTAGAAGGTTTACTATTTGTAAGCTTTTTTTTCAGCAACATATGAGATGCGCTTGTTGAAGGTAAATTTTTCATCTATTGTTACTCCCAGGTATTTTAGCTCACTGGCTACCTCGAGAACGTCCCCGTTTAGGAAGATCGCTACAAATTGTTTTGATTTTTTTGCATGAGATGTAGAGCATTTTAGACTTGGTGCTGTCGAAGGTGACTTTCTTCTCGCGTGCCTACTGTGCAATTTTAAAGAGTTCTTCGTTGGCCGTTACTAACTGTAAACCGTCGCATCCCGAATCATTATCATCGGCGAAGGCTATGACTTTTGTTGTTTCAGTAGTAAAAGGAAGTCTTAATAGCGAGTCATACTGGATGTTCCAGAAACCTCTTAAACCCGAAATTGAAGAAAATCGACTAGAACTATTATTCTGTTAGAAAATATGCCTGTTACGATTAAAAGAAAATGAGATGGCGGCACCGTCTTCCGCAATCTCTCCCCTGATGGTTACTGAAATCATCAAAAGCTGTAGGTTCAGCTATTCTTGATAACAAAGGGTAGTGACCAGTTAAAAGAGCTCAAACCTTTATGAAATGCTCCTCATATCCCGGATGGGATTTGTATCCGGGTATTCCCAGAGTAGCGGAATCGCTTATCGACTACGCTACCTTTTTACTTAATTACGTTGTCCTAATTACTACTTTACTGCTCATATGCGGACAAAATTAACGTATAATAGGGCGGATGATTTCAAACTACATTGTTTTAAAAATACAAATTCATACAAGGAATCCTCTGTGCATATCGAAACCAAATGTACGCTAATAATAACCTGCGATCTTCCAGATCGTTTGTTTAATCTTCCAGATAAAAGAAGGTCGCTCTATCTACAATTACTAACAGACGATGGGAGCTTTACCAGCTCGTTCCATTTAACTTGGTATCTCATTTCTTCGCCCTCCCTTTTTTTGTGTTATACTTTTTCTTCCATCTTTGCTGTAAACAGCTGCTGCTATTTGTAGGGGTTAATCGATCAGCTGTGTCATCAGTTGTCGTGGATCACGTGTTTACCACGCTGCATGAATGCTGATAAAGCACACTTTATCTCACTTTTGCAGAATCCTTTTTCGTTTTACTATGGATGACGGAACCGTAACATTTTTGCCATCCTCATAATACGATCAGCTATCACCAAGTAAGAACAACAAAAAAAGTTAACCCCACAGTGAAAGCGATTCCGCTAGTGAATTTTCTTTTAACAATTCTTAAAAGACTAAAAAAAATGAAAAATGTTATATTATATTTATAATGCTATTATACTGTATTTTTCTCGTATTATATTGTTTCTGAATAGCATCATTTTTTGTCATATGTTTGCTTGTGGTAAACAATTTCATGATTCTTTTCTGTTTCTCATTCGTCTCCCAAAGTAAATCGATTTCAAATAAGCAATTTTAGCTTTACGTGTATGCAATGTGGAATAATGGTTGAATAATTCCCCGTGTTTTTCTGTAGATCCCTGGTTTTCATTCGAAACTATTCTTGGCTCACAAAACCGAGTGAAATGTTTGATAGTTTACGGTTGACGTGTTTAAGAATTTCCGATATACAACATAAGACAAGTTCCCAAAATAAAAAATAAATCTTATGCCCTCATTCTTGAACCTACCAATGGTATTAGCGTATTTGAAATTCAGCAGCACTATTTGATAGAGGAACTGGGCTATTAGAAAAATCCAGTTTCTACTGGCCAAGGCAGAGTATCTCAAAAAAAAAACGATATTTTAATTCAAAATATTTGGCATGCAGTGACGTTTGTTAGATCTCACGCCATTGGGCTATTAGTTTATGTTGACATAACGTAGCGAAGTCGTTCTTCTTCAATAATTGATAAACTTGCGAAACCGAGATAAATATCATTTACTATATGTTGCTTTAATTTGTTCTGCTATTACTTAATTTGCTCCACCTTCCAATTATCGAGTATTCTTCTGATCTGAAACTCAGGCCTAATAACAAGTGCTCAAATTTGCTAATAAAGTAGTCATGGAGTAGGGGAGGGAAGCAGAATAACATCGTTTATGCAGCATCCTCTGAAATAAAAAAAAAAAAAGAAAAGAAAGGTAGCATGTGTACAGATGGAGAAGGAGAGGCAATACCTTTGCCATAATCGATAGCACAAGTTATAGCCTGTAAAGCGAAGAAGTGTGAAAAAAAAAAGTAATGCATCAGAAGTCACTGCCCTCTCAATTTGAGGATATTCAATGCAAGTAAACTATTAGGATTCTTACGTAGTATTATAATATATCGTTATAATATGACTTACCGTAATAACTCCAAGTAATTACTTTATTTTTGGAATTGATTTGGCCAATACTGAAGGGAAAAACCCTTACGTTATCGGGCATCCACCCACGTTTTTCAAATTCCCTCAGTCTGCCAAAGAGCTTTTCAAATGAAGTACGATATTTCAATCTTATGCCTTTTTATCTGCTTCGGCCACTATTATTACGTCTTATATATCTACCATTGCGGAGGCGTAATGGTAATCGTAAAAATAAACTCTAGTATCCGTCAAAATCAGTAGTGTATCGACCAAGAATGCCGGACTCTCGTAACCCTATAGCACGTGACTCTGCACAACTTCCAAGAGATCAGAATTCCGCTCCTGCGTGCCTTTACAGCATATCGAATGAAACACGGATGAGCTATTGTGCATCTCGATGCCTTAATTAACAAGTAATTAGGTTTTGACTAAAATCATCACAAAAAACGAACTACTGCACTGTTCTGTGAAGATAAATAATAATATTTAATGAATAATTTTAGCTCACCATACTATTCGGACTGCAGTGAACTAAAATCAAATCATTTTCTAATGTATAAAGATAGATGTACATGTTGATAGCTTACGTATTTACCTTACTTTATAGTCGATCAACTCTGTAGCAGAACACGAAATGGTACATGTTTATCCGATGAATTAAATTGTGAATCAAAATAACATACTTCGTTATTTATAATATGAGCAGGTGTGCACATTACGAAGAGCTAAACTCTCGTCAAAAAGAGTAATCGTTAGGCATTGCAAATTAATTTAATTTTAGTTCGCAGAGTATGGGTTAATTTTAGCTATTTCCTTTGTAAAGTTTCCTTATTTTTCATTACTAAGAACAGGCCGCAAAAGCCCTTTGTTTTATCATACTAATTTAGTCAACTTAATTACAGCGAATATACATTGTAACGCCTGCTTTATTAATCACAGCTCAGTGAATGACGAAGAAAATTAATTCCTGGTGATAAACATGGCGAGTGCAATTTTATTTCCAGAGATGGAATTTGATGTACATTACGCAGTAATGCATTATGGGTATTAGAGAATGTGTTGCCAACGGTTACCAAATAAGGCGCTTCGTGTTATTTTCTTGAACAAAAAAAATGTAATAATCACTTTAATATAAATAAAATAAATAACTAACGAAAATTCCGAATACAATTAGATGAAGTCGATTAATTCATGTTATATTATTCTTGTGAAATTTATTTTTTTTTTCTACATTAAAATAAACTAAATTATATTTTCTTACTTTCCTTAAAAAAAAGTGTTTATTTTACCAGCATCTGAAAGCGAAAAATATTGTAAGATTTCCAAGTTTTGATTTACTCATCCATAATCACCGCGATCAATAACAGCAGATGTTACAGCAGTGTCCTGTATTGTACAAGTGACTAAATAGTTTCGTATAAATCAAAAAAGGTTATTTTCTGCTTTCTCGTATTTATTTGGATGGAATGATACTGCTGGACGTCAATAGCTAACATCACATCATACAGACCAATGCAGGAAAATAAATTAAATATCGATTAGCAGCAGCCATTCCAAGAAGAACGTACAGGAAGAGTCTAATAGGAATTCTCTCTCTCTCTCTCTCTCTCTCTCTTTCTCTCTCTCTCTCTTTCTCTCTCTCTCTCTCTCTCTCTCTCTCTCTGTGTGTGTGTGTGTGTCTTCACAAAAAGAAATAAATGTGGACAAACTATTTCAAGAATCTGAAGCAGCAGATTCTTGCTGATTAAGTTTTTTTTTTGTCTTCGATATTGCATTTTTGATCCTTTTCTACTACATGAAATCATAATTCGAGCACATTCTTGTAATTATTGCTACACCTAACCTAGTTGGGCATATAACAGATAGTGGATAGTTAGAATTCATGGTTTGCGCCTGAAAATACTTCAGGAGCAAACTTTGTTTGCTTACACTTGGACAAAGGATTAAACCAAGTATATAATTAAAAAAACAAAAAAAAACTTTAAACCCACAGAAACGATTAGACAATTCTTAAGATCTCCAAAAGATAGGCATCCTTTCTCCAAATATGCTGGAGTTTATAACATACCCTGCTCGTGTGGCTTGAATTACATCGGCCAAACTTCAAGGAGCCTTGAAATTAGGCAAAAAGAACACATAGGTGACGTCAATAATAACAGAGAAGAAAAATCGGGGTTAACTTTTCATTTCTCAAGAACGAACCATACCATAAAGTGGGATAGAAGCACAATTCCTTACATGGAGGAGGACTTCCGCTCCCGAATTTTTAAGGAGGCCACAACAGTTGCCCGCTGTATACAAAACCTTAACAGGAGCCAAGGACTAATCTTGCTCGTGATCTGGAAGACCCTTATCAGATCCTTCAACTCGCCAGAACTGAATTATAGTGCCAACTATAGAACGTTCCTAAATAACAAGTGATATCATCCACGCTCTATGAATGTATTGTACGCGCTCTGTTCTTTGTCTAATATAATTGGAATCGGTTGATTATAGTTTGTAACAGTTTTTTTACTTTTTAGTGCCGTACATCAGTTATGTACCCTGAAGATGCCAACAGACTTAGTTGGTGAAACTAGTTGGTATAACTTAGTTGTTTATTATATGCACTTGATCAATATAATCCCAATAAAAGTCTTTCCAAGTATATAATTTCTTGGTATCTTTAATTTATAGTATCTGATCTGATCCTGTGGCTTCCTCTCTTTGAGAAGGTTGCAGCTGATTACTAGGGAGATAGTGATGCAAGGTGGTTTCCTGTTGTCAATCAATTTGTGATCATATGATTGAAATGGTAACAATATATTCGTACGTCATGCATTTATAAAAAAAAAAATTCGTTATTCTTAGGTTACACATTGACTATCCTAGTCTTCATTGGAGTGGTTCTGACAACCCATGAACAGAAAAAATATATAAAGATTATTCAGTAGCATGTTTAAATTATTACATAATTATTTTTTAATAAAATAGCGATCTAATATGGTGACTCTTTTCGAAGCCTCTTAAATATTGGAACTCAATTTCAAGTTGAGATAACGCTTGAACCAAATCAATGTAGCTATGAGAAACATCGTAACCAGCATCTCTTCACGTTGACTATTCCAAATAATCTGCATATAAAGAACAAATGCATGGCAAGAAGTGATGCACGGTTATGACAACAAAGAAACATTCTCAAATAAAAACCACCAACTCTCTCTCGGAAAAACAAAAAGAAATTACCTGCAGATTTTTAATGATCATCTAAAGAAAGCTCTGACCCTCTCAAAAAGAAACGTTAAGAATTTTTCAAAATTAATTTACTAGAACATCATCACCTATTCCTGAAATATTTTAATAAAAATGCTTGTTTGAAAACATTCAAATGGTATGATGAAAAGAAAATAATTTCTAAAACTCGCATAATAGTATGTCCGGAAAAGTAGTAAACTATCAGTGCAATATTTAACAATATCCAGTATTAAAAAAAAAAAAAAAAAATCAACCTTGTGAGTGTCTAACACCTTTGAGTGCTTCTCTGCAGCTTACCAAAGCATATAAAAACATTTAACGATGACAATCGAAATGACTCAAAAGGCAATCATAAAGAAAAGTGTTTCTTCAACATTTTAATAAATATTAACATCTTCCTCGCGCACTAAGAAGGTTTATTTTTCTTCCAGAAACTATATTTAATACAAGTCAGGAATGTGTATGCTTTGAGAAACCTAGAGTACTGTAAAACGCAGTTTAAGAAACATTCATCTAGAAGATGGATTTCGTGCTGATCTGCTGTTGCAATTTTTTGGAACGAAGGGATTTTATTCATGTAACATTAACATTAAAATTTTATATACGAAGTCGCACGTATTTTCTTTATATCAAGAATGTGAGAGGCTGATGCACGATGGAGGGAGAGGGAAAAGAATGCATAGATTTCAAAATGAATAATTGTATAATTATAGAATATCCTTTCGGTAAAAATGTAATCGTTGCAGTCACTGCTTAAAGAAATCTCAAAAAAGGTTGTTCAACCCGTACTAACTACTAATATTGTTAATGAAAGGTTGGAATGAAAGAATAAACTTAGAAAGATCGTTTCAAATAACAGTTAAACTGTTCTACACGAGTATACCAATTTGAACTATCGATGAATAGCCACAATACTATCTTCAGATTTAGGCGGAAGTGGCGGAATTACTGAAGCGAATCCCTTTAGATCAGTGATCAAGTACGTATGCATTGCATGCAACAGAAACTGGACGTCCAGGTGTGCAATAGTGGAGTGAATCGCAAGGAAGACAGTTATTAATCAGCCTAAGTGCTCTATTATGCAATTAATCGATTTTTTTATGGAGTTGGTTTTTCGAGAACCACGAAAACATATTCCACATGGTTGGACGGATTTGGGATTTCTATTTGTTGTATGATAACCTTACTCAAAAATGTTTAGTACTTAAAGACTTAGGGTGATTGATAATCTGGAAACTCCTATGCTTCAGGTATTGAGTAAGCAAGACATGGTATTACACCAGGCTATGAAAATCATCTACTACTTAAAAAAGTGTAGAGTAGCGAGATAAGTGATGTCAATTAGGTTTTTATACGCAGTCCGTATTGAGGGTGGGGGGGGTCTCGTTGCAGTCTAATTTCCTAAGTCGCAGATAATAAAACAAAATCAACATTATATTTCGGCACATACTTTTAATGCCTTTTACATAAATAGAAATTACTTTGTCAATTTAAGCATTAGTGAATGAGAAAATGGCATTAATTTTCTGATTCCCCCCCCTCCCCGAAAAAAAGATAAAATCCAGATTTAATATTTGCAACAATTTCGAAGACATTCATCGATTAGCCAATATTGCAACTTGATTTTGTGAACACTTGTAAATGTTGATCATTATTATTACTGAGAACTAACTTGAACTGCACCAGCGAGATGAAGAATGACACATAGGGCTTACTTAAAATGTGAGAGCCGGTTGTTTTTTTTTTTTTAATTGCATATGCAAACGATAAAGAGACTCGCATGATTCAAAACTAAAAAATTATTCTATGTGAACATTACTGGATTTCGTTGAAATTGGGGCGAGGGATTATCGAAATGTTTTGGTTCGAAACATATGACGCTGACACTAACTTACGACACTAACAATCTTTGGAAGTAATGTTGCGAGACAACACTTCGTAGATTCGAATCGAACAATCCACGTAACGAACATAGTAACTGGGCATGTTCATATTGTTATGAACCTTCAAACTAGGAGACATGAATCAGGCCTGGGTGGCAGCATCATTAAACTTAACGAATTATCCAAATTCACATTTATTCCTGGATATACACGTAACTACTCTGGAATATATTCAAGGTCGGTTTTATGTTAAATAATTTTTCACAAGAAATCGGTTTAATGATTTACTGTATATAAATGATCGGATAAAATGTTAAACATATATTAATATTGTTATATGCCCCAAAATAGCCTTATTACTAACATTAGTTCAAATTTAAAGCCTGAAGTAAATCTTCAATTATTGTAATCTTAGTCTATTAGTAGTAGCAGTATTGCATACCCAACTAAAAATGACAGGCAAACGAATATTTGTATTGTGAATTAGTTTTAGCATTCTTCTAACACTGATTCTCATAATTTGTATCAGATTTTAAAATATTTTCAAAATCTCATACGAATTATAACGGAGATATCCGCATGTTATTATGAATCAAATAACGGTTGGTACATGTAAAAATTATAAAATTTATTAACTCCATAAGCGGACATGAGTCACGTAGAGTACCTTTACTTACTCCTATCTCGGTCACAGCTGAATAAACAGAAAAACGACATCAAAAGGAAATAGAGAGAAACTAATTCAAAAGAAGTTGGTGTTTCAATGTTTAGAACAAAACTGATCTTTAATTTTTATTTTTGAAATCAAACTCAATTAATTTTTGGACACTGAGCATTCTTGGGACTTTCCACTATTGATAAATTAAGAAACGATTATGCTCATCCTCTGCGCATCTACGGGATTCTCAAGATACATAAAACAAGATTATCCATCATATTTTGCTAAATATCTTTCGGATCTCCTTCAGAACCTGACTGGCTATACTGCGTATATTAAAAATAGCAGGATTCTTTTATTTCAAATAAAAAATGAAAGTTCTGCTTGCAATGAGGTAATGACTTCTTTTGATGTGGTTTTCCTGTTCACCAATATGGCACTCCAAGAAATTCATTCTTACAGACCAGTTAACACGATGATATATTAGTAACTTTATACATATGTCTGAATTTAAATTTGTTTTCAGGCTTATATAAATGCAGGCTATCTCACATGAGAAATAAGTAATATATGCATAGTAAAGGAAAAGATAACGTCAGTCCTATCTCGCCACTTTGATGGACTTTATGGAACGTCTAGAAAGTCAACTATTCAGTACCTGGTATTTGGCTTCGCTTCGTGGATGACGTCTTCGCAGTTTGACCACACTTGAAGACGGAATTACTTCCTGGATAAAAAAAGAAACTTCATGTACTGCCGTATCATATTCACTCTACGAATCTACTTAACAGCTTTCCCTTATTGGTTACTTGAATAATCGTACGTCTACAGACGACATCCAACTTTCTGTTTATCGAAAACCTTCAGTACTGGTAGACACAGCCATCCGTCACAGAAGACAGGTATTATCAAAACTCATACAGTGAGCTCGCGCTATTTGTTCTACTGATTCCTTTTTGTCGGCAGAATTACATAAAAATAATCATCCTCACTGCTTATGGATATAATCATGTCGTTATCCAGGCATGGATGACGGTATGGTTATATTCATTATCGATAAATATCACTCCTCAACACCGAAATCGGGTGTACAAAAAGACTTGCCATACCCTATCTTAACCTAACATCAAAGCAAATAACTTGGGTCCTTCGCAAGTTTAATCTATGCAGCACCACCTTTAAACCACTTCGGAAGCTGTCCACTTTTCTAGTATCCACCAAGGAGAAATTATCACCTCATTGCCTGGTCTTATCGGCTTTATTTTGGATAGAGTGACCATTCTGCTAGGATTAAAACTTAGGAACATCACGACTACATTAAATACTGATATGCCTGGCCTTTCTTACTATGCTATTGATACTAGACAGTTCTTTGGTATCGAACCAAGATTCTGCAGTCTAACAGATTGAAATTTAATCCTGTGCTGCTGGAAGCTTATGAAACCCGACAAATTTTTACACGTGCTAACCGTTATTTAATTCATAATAACATCTACTACAGACGTTTCCTTAAAACGCCTGGTTACTAATTTTCATCATATAGCGTTATACAGTACGTCACATACAGAATATGTAAAATACTGTATACTTTGATATGCACAGTCTTATTTTTAATCTTATTAAAATGGACTGCAGCGCTAGCTAAGAGGTAATATTAATTACACCGATAGCGTGACCGGGATAGGAAGAAGTTATATAAAATTGTTTTCCCGTTTCAATTTATCACAACTGTTCCACTATATAAAAATACAACCACATACTGTTAATGTGTATTCTACCTATGCAGAAATGTCATGTACTTCCGTAAAAGGCTCCTGAAAACAAGTCGTATTTGTTTAGTACAGCATTTATAATAAAAGTCCAATGTTGCATAGGACTTTTACCGAACATTAAACGTCGGTGATCTAAAGTGAAATCCGAAGTGCAATAGCTATTCTAGTCGTCGTCGTCCCCCCCCCCCCCAACACGTTTCAAAGTACACGCTTCGTATCGATTGAGAAACAATATGACAGAGAAAAATGATCGATAGATTATAATATCTGGAAGAGTAGAATCGTTGAAGTCGTTGCCACGTTCACGTTTAATTAATAAGATGCTTATTAAAATATTTCACATTAAAGAGTTCTCCAGTGTAGTAACTTTTTGACGTCTAACGGTTTAACGAAGAAAAAAAAAATCATTAATATTTTCTTAGTTACTGAAGCAAATTCGAGATAAGAGGGTCATAGCGTGATCACGCTAGCAAAAAAGGGAGTAAGAATGCGAAAGAATTAATGGATGAGTAGATTTTCGAGCAGTTTCTCGCATCCATATGTGGTTTAATGTGGATAATCTGGAAGATCATATCAAAAAAGATAGAAAAACTAGTACGAAAAGCAGGTTGGTTAGGATCAGTCAACATTCACGGAGTAAGACACCTATACTATCCTAAAGGAAGCAGATTTAAAAATAATAAATTTAACAAGTCTTAGTTGAATAAAGATCATCATCATCAAATTCCTGCATGTACCCTCAAGGGGTGTACAGGTTGAATAAAGATGACTTGAGGAAATTTTCTGAAGAACTCATTTCTTCGCTTTGGTCCGATATATGATGAAACCATGCTTACCAAAGGCCTGAACCTATTCCATCAGCTTATTGGAAGTCTGAAGTGACTCGCAAACACTACCATGGCTGATTTCTAAAGCTGAAACAGGCTTTAATCGAAGCCTTAGTCCATCGACGACATTAATGTGCTGTTGGTGTTTATAAACGAAGAAATCCAGCTAAAGCTAATTAGTCTCCTAAGGAAGGTGGGGGGGATTTGTCCTAGAAACTTGGATCCCCCCCCCCCTAAACTACAAGGAACTAGTCTAAAAACATATGCAGTGTGCTGACGCTTTCGCGCTCGTTACGCCCCCAAATAATTCGATTACATTTGTTTATCAGCCAGAATCTTGGCTGAAAGGCAAAGTTCAGAAGGAGCAGTCGAATTACCTTTAAATTACCGACGCACTTGTGCACCTGCAGCCAATGTACGTGGCACGCAGTCTATCAAACAAGAAGCCTCCCCCCCTCTTCCCAGAGTAGCAGCTAATATAGGAACGAGTTAACAGGCGCTCTTTACATCTTATGACGCTGAAGAGCACGCACGCGAAGCTCGACGGATTTGCGTTTCTACCTTCTCCATTGGCAACTCTTTACTATATAAGAAGTGGCATTTGGTCAACGTCACGTATCCCCTAACTAACGTTGAACTGAAATAGCCTTCTCCTATTGATCGGAGTGGGATATTAACGTTCCCTGGTTGGTTTATTTATTTTCCTTTTAAAGTTATTTTAGAAGATATTTCGCTTCAGTTGCGAGACAACGGCAGCCTACTAGAAGTTCGGCAATAGCTCGGAGAAATAGGCTACATGAATGTCAATATTCCAGCAATAAACAAGAAGAAAAACCCAGCTAGGAATGAATCAGTTCTCATACATTTCAAATGGATCCCAATAGCAATTGCAAAATGGTTAATTCGTGTAGTAACCCAGCATATACTTCTTAGCTGCGAGGCTCTTCTTTCGTATCGATATAATGATACTTTGAATTGTAAATTAAAGATAATAAGAAATTATATACTTGGTTTAATCCTTTATCCAAGTGTAGTAGCTGAAGTATCCTTCAGAACTCGGACAACTCGTGGCAAAGGTGGTATGACTTCACATCACTTGTCTTAGTATCCCATAATGCAAAGCGCATCTCCTTGCGAACATGTATAATGCTATGCATTATGGGAAGGGTCCCATACCGGCTTCAACCTTTATTGAGGTCTCATCAGTGGGAGCCAGACCCGGAGGTGAGATACCAAGGTGAAAGTAATGCAGAAGTCACATTTTCCTATATGAGTTGCCAAAAGGTGTCCCACCTTATTATTAAAATACTCTGGATTAGAGATAGTTGTTGAAAGTTTTTTACTTGGTTATATTATAAATTAAAGATACCAAGAAATTATATACTTGATTTAATCCATTATCCAAGTGTAAGTTTCGCTGAAGTATCTTTCAGAACTGGGGCAACTCGTGGCAAAGATGGTATGACTTCACATCACTTGCCTTAGTATCTTGCATATACATGCAAGGCGCAAACTTTGTTTGCTTACAATTGGATAATGAATTAAATCAAGTATATAATTTCTTGGCATCTTTAATTTATAATATAACCAAGTAAAAAACTTTCAACAACGATCCTTTGAATTCTTAGTGTATTAATTTATTTCTATTTCAGCAATTGAAACTTTTTGACTAGTATTTTTCTGATATATTTTGGTTATTTTTTTAATTATCAGGGATAGGAATACTATAATCACGAAAGTGTTCGGATAAAAATGACAAGGATACAATTGTAGACACTATATACTATAACCAAATTGACAGCGGTAACTATAAACAACGTTATGACATCGAAAGAGGCTGCGTCGGATTGTTGAGTGATTGGTTAAATTTTTGATATGCCGAAATAGTTCATCCGCATTTTAATCACGAGACATGGAGTGATTAATAATAGTTTTAACATCAAAACGTACTTTGATAAAGGGGAGATGTGGTGGCGTTGTTTATAAGAAATTCTTAGGCGTATCGGATAAACTGCTTTATGCATTTTTACTTTGCAAAATATATGAATATTATTCTCCGAAATATGTTTCCTTCGTTCACCAATTAAAACTCATTCCGAAAAGAGTTTTAATTGGTAGGATTTTATCGCTTTATAATATTTGGAGGGGGTTCTGCGGGGCTGTATTTTGGTCCTTTACGATGTCTAAGAATTATTACAGTAATTCAATATATTTCTGAATATAGTAATATTGTGTTCATTCTTACATCATGGTTATTTTAAAATCATTTGATAGTTTTCAAAAAAGTGAAATGAGAGATTAGGTTCTGGATTATGTTGTTATTAATGATTTCGCGGGGAGGACTAATTCAACCCCCCCCCCCGTGGTAAGGAAAACATCCTTGAAGAAATCGTAAAATTTAGGCCTTTATTCAGAGCTTCTTTTTTGTCCGGTGAAAGATTATAGACGGATAACTTAACAAATCGCACTGAAATGATTTCGCTTGCAGGAGGAGGAAGAGCCAGAGAACGTAGGAATACTAATTTGTTAATTTATTTCATTTTTTTTTTTCTTAAGTCAAGTGCCTGCGTAGCCTTCTGGAAATGGTATTTGCTTACACGACGCTAGATCACAAAAAAAAAAAAAACAAACAAACATTGTTTCTTGTAGCGGTCAAGAAGTTCCTCTAGTCGCCGACCAGAGCCACTTTGTCTACTTCTTTCCCGGCAGGATCCCAAGTTAGACTATCTTTAGAACCAACAAGCAGAACAGATGGAGAGGTCTGGGGGCCCGATGTAAATTTTTTTTCTGCCGACTACTCTACCGAGAAAGAGACGAGCATGTGCAACACAATTGGCATGGGCCCCCTTGCAATTATTATGGTCACACACACACACACACACACACACACACACACACACACACACACACACACACACACACACACACACACACACACACACACATACACACACACACACACCCTCTCGTTGATCCTGCAGGCAAGTAGGCTTCTACTCTATCGGAAAACCCCGCAACTGAAAAACAAAAACATGTAGAAATCACTATGTCAGACAATATTTAGCGTTATGAACCACAAGATGGCAGCAGTTGTTTGTCGTACTCTCTTCCCAGGATGCCTACGAAATCATTGCTAGCCTTGGGCCATCTATCAGTGAAGAGTGAGATGGAGAATGGCTGCCCATCGATCTTTAAAAAAAAAAAATTTCCGAAGATCAGCTTGGGGGAAGAAATAAAAATTCTTGGAGAATTTAATTTTTTATTTTTTTTTTTGGCATGTTTCTTTTATAAGAATATTATTGATTAGAAAACGAATGATTTGAGAAGAGTTACCATTCTTTGGTAAACATAATTTATGGGTCGCATATCCTTTCTTCGTGTATACCAATCTGCTAATAGGGATTTTACTCGATTTTTGATGGATTTTTACTGCATGCTTAGTGGTCCGAATTAGTAAGACACTTATTTTTATTTCCTGGAATGGATTTATTGCCATAAACCGTACTGAAGTTTGGGATAACAGTATTCATAAAAAGGTATTAATTTTAGAAATTTTATGTGTAATGTCTGATCAAGAATAGTTTAGAAGCATTATGATGTTTCGTTATTTTTGGGAAATCAAGGCTACGTAGTAGCACTGGGCTTCATTATCATTAAAAGCTTCATCAGCCAGATTTACAGTATATGCAATCATGCATAGTAACATAAAGTTAGTTGTATTCACATTATGCAAAATACCTGTATGTGTGTGATGCTAATTCATAGACGAAAACAATTATTAACCTCTATTGCTGTATGATTACATACGATGACAGATTCGGGAATCGGCATTTCGGAAAGCATCCCAACTGTTTCTACACACAAAAAACGAGTACTGCTTTCCCATGAAGAAACGTAATAAAGAAAGATTTTTCCTTTTGCTACAAGGAAAGATTTAATAACCAGTTTGTTCTATGGTTATGATAAAAAGAAGATTGAAAATACGAGTGGCAATCAATACAAGCTTTGCGATTAGCGTGGCAACGGCGCACTTTGTCGCTAAATCAATTTTCAACCAAGATCACCCTCAGTTGTTACTTTGTATTTTATTGACATTTACAGATCGTTTCTTTTATTAAAATGATCAGCTGCGACTGGTAAGTATTATGATTATTAAAAAATAAATAAATAAATTAAGAACAAAAAAAGTAAATTTTTTTACGCTTAGTTATTAGTTCCTTCCATTCTTATTTAATAAGAGAAGGCAAGCATGCTATATGTAAATAGGCAGGATTATGTCGGTAGCGGAAATGGTAGAAGAGAGAGGGGAATTCAATTTATTCAGGATAGCAAAACTGCCAATCGACTGTACCAGACATTTCATAACAACGTCGAGCTTTTAAAACTAATCCGAACAAAAATCGCGCACATCAATTTGTTATCAATGCACAAAAATTAATGTTTTTTTAACAACAGGTTTCTTCCAGTTTCCATTTGAAGAATGCAGCAAGTTTTTGTTAATTTCATGGAACTCGAAATGTTTTTTTTTTTTTTTCTTAATAGCAAAATAAATTCCAACGAAAGTTTTAGCCATTTCCAATAGGAGAAACGTTTTTTTACAGTCCGAAACAAGGATTTTTATAGAAATACTTTCAGTTGTAGATAAGCGCACTGATATTTCATTATTTACGCTGTTATTAACGAATTCTTTTGGTTGTTTTTTCTGCATTCGCGTAAATATACGTCTGCCAGTAACTAAATTGCGCTATTCGAGAATAAAATTGGCTAGCGCTAATTTTATTCTCGAATGCCGGCCAGGTTGGCGTACACGCTTTCCAGCTCCAGAACAGAGTTTATGGATTATGTAAGAAATACATAATCCGTAAACTCTAATAATAATAATAATAAAAATCAGTCTATCCAATGCTAATATATTATAGATTTACAACCTTTCTTCGGGAGGAATTACATTAAAAATTAATTAAATAAATAAAAATATTTACCATTGTAGTTGTGCGCATAAACTTTATAAAATCTGTTTTGGAATTTAAGAATACCGCAATCTGAGAAAACTGTGCTGAAAAACAAATTCAATATTACATACAAGTACGATTTGTCTTATGATTCTCTCGCAATACATGGTCATTTTTTATTCGTTGCTCTTTGCATTTTAATTTTAAGATGCATTAATGCATTTTAGGCATAAATAAAACTATTTATATGCAAAGAAATGGAAAACAATGAAAAATATTTCTAAAAATTCGGAATGCATATACTAGCGACAGAAGTACAGGGTGGCCCATAAGTCATGGAACATTTCGATTTTCGAAAGGGCCATAGGGATCGTCTTTGGCCAAAAATGAAGGCATTTTTGGAGATGTCCACATGAGTGAACATAAAAACGCTTCAGCTTAGCAAGAGATGGGATTATATATAATCACATATTGACTGATCTTTCTTTAAAATGGCCATAATATATCTGTTAATAAGATACGGAACTATTTGAGTATAAATCCTTCGGTTGTGATTGAAAGTCCTAATCTATTTCTTATGCCAAAGACGTTTCCACAGATCCAATGAAAACAACTTTCTTAGTTCATCGTTGTGGATATATTAGCTTTGGAAATACTAATGTTACTAGCATCTAGTGAAATGTGAGCTGCTTAATCTTCAATAAATTAAAGAAAAAACTGTTTCTATTTCTTATTTAAAATAAAACTCGTTATGGCGGACTCTAATGTACGTAAACCTGAAATTCAAAAAACGCAAAATATGAATTTTAAAGTAGACGCAAGAATGTTTACCCCAACTGCTAATGAAATCCTGTATATGGCATGTGCTTGCAGCAATTTCCCCCCCCCTTTCCCATATTACCAATTTCGAAATTCAAGAGATTTAAAAAATGAAAGAGTGAAAGATGTACGACATCCTTAGATGTGATATCCTTAATACATCTGATTAGTGTTCTCAGAAAAACGGAGCAGGAGCCTTTAATTAGGCAAAGTCGCGACTAGTGATGTCACACGCACTCACTGATATTTTTAGGCGTGTGTTTACGGAGGTAGAATTGGAATTAATCAAAATTTAAAATCCCAGTAACTAGAGAAAAGTTAATTAGCGCTTTTTTTCTTCCCCAAACTGTGCGTTGATTACACTAACTGGTAGACCACGCGCGATTTTTTTTTTAAATGGCTGTTAACATTTCCTGTTAATTAAATTTATGGAAATTCATTGTCTGTCGCAGTGTGGTATTCAGAAGCGTAAAATCGGCGTCGACTACCCATTAGTAACAGGATTTGCCGTGGTAGTGGGAGATCGTTTCTTACTGTATCACTAGCGTTGCTTACACATCATTCAACTTAGCAATGAAACAAGTGACAATACTCCCATACCCAGTATATATAAAAAACGCCTTAACTTCAAAAAAAAAAAAATCTTAAAACTCGTTTTAAAGAACGAGTAATAGTTGAAGAAGAAACACACACACACAATAAAAATGAAAAGACAAAAGTGAGGAGACTGACTTAAGTAGTTTAACTTGTTGGAAAGGTAAATATACGGTATTTACCTTTGGTATTAACGATATAAACAATTCCACACTTAAGCCACCAGAAATGTTCCTGAACACCTTCAAGACTAGTAATGCGAAATAATAGTTGTGGGCATGTCAATGAATTACGTCAAGAACCTAAATTCTCTGTGGAGAGAATTTATATTTTGAAAGAAGAAATAGCGGATGTATCTTGATATATGTTTAAAGAAAGCAAGGATTAACAACAAGGCATCGAAATTAAATACAGTAGTATCTCGCTAATCCGAACTAATAAAAACCGTCTCGTTCGGATTAGTTAAAAGCTGTTCGAATTAGCGAGTTTTCCCCCAAGAGACAATAACTAGTATTTAAAACAAAAATAATCAGATTCTAATGGTACATCAATTTAATTCTGTAAATAAATGAAGTAACTGATAGAAAAAAAAAGCTACTGTATTGTAATGTAAAACTTAAAAAAATAATACAGCACACAAGTTTATTTTAGTAAAACATTTAGTTTGTATGTACCTGTATTGTTGAGGATTCTGATTTAATAAAATTGCATAGTTCAGTACGTAACTTAATTTGCGTAAAAAATATCACTTGTACACAACACAAAAAAGTTGCACAAAATAACACACATAACAAGTTTTTATTTCTTTGTAAAAAAAGACTGATTTTCTTTTGCTTCTTGGAAGCTAAACTTTTTTCGAATTCTTCTTCTCGAGGCTGCATTAGGAAAAAAATTTTGTGGAATGGCGCATCGTTCTGCTTAGCCCATTCTATACACATATTAAAACTGTCAACTTCCTCTTCGTGTTTATTTTTTTTTCTTCGAGTTCTTTATCATCATCATCATCATCATCATCGTCTTCTAATTCATTCTGCAGCATGATATTTATAATTTCGGCATCTAATTTGATTTCGAATTCACTTTCGGTTCCACCCGTAATCCATTCCGCAACATCTGTTTGTGAAATTTCAACATCTGGATTTATATTTTTAAATAAATGATGCACGTTTTGAATTTCCTCTTTTTGTGTATCACCGTAGTTATCTTGGTAAATTCTAGAAGGCCACAGTGTTTTTACATGATGCTCGAATTGCTTCAGGTTCTACGGCTTCCCAAGCAAACGTGAACACAGAATAAATCAAAATAGGCCTACATTATAACACCGTACAATTGACAGCATGAAAAAAAAATATATATATATTGTACTGTAATAATAACAAAATAAATAATAATAGTTAAAATAATAATTATTAAATAAAAAATAATAATTTTTAAATAACCAAATAAAATAATTTAATAATAATAAATAATAATAAATTTAATAATTAATTTAAAATAATAACCAAAATAACACGTAATAAATAAAACTTTTTTTTTTCTTTCAAGCCGCAGTTCGGATCACTGGAGGGTTTGGACTAAAGAGTTTCGGATTAGCGAGATACCACTGTATAGTAAAACAAAGCGGGTGAGGATAAGCGTATCGACCAAATGTACGCTCAAGCACTAAGCAGTAATCAATTAAGCGAGGTGTTTATGTTAATGCACATCTAACAGACCGATGTGTTAAAGAATGAAAAACAAAAATCACACCAATAAAATAAAATCAATAAAAGTTAGTAGTCGAGTTACACTTGCTTGATCAGACAAGATAAAATTGTTGCGTTACCTTTTTAATTGAAATAATCCTGGTGTTTTTGAACTGTAATAACAAAAAAAAATGCAAATGTTTGATACACGTAGTTTTTGTTGTCGAATTTCAAAAAAAAAACATCGTAATTGTGTGTAAAAATGTAAATGTAAAAATGCCTAAAAATGTCTAAATAATATTGGCATGGACTTGAGAGATAGGAAAATAATTTATCAAATTTATAAAAACCAAAATGGACTGATTAAAATCAGTGATAAGGAGAAAATAATAAATATAAGGAGTGGAGAAAGACAAGAATGTATACTTTCACCACTTTTATTTAATTTATATATTGAAAATACCATTCAAGAAATTAAGATAAAATAAATAGCGGCATAAAGATAAATGGTGAGCAAGTCATGTGTATGAGATTTGCTGATGACACAGCCCTTGCAGCAGAAAACAGAAGAACGTTAAAAACAATACTAGAATTACTAAATAATAACCTCGAAAAATATAAAATGAAAATTAACACAGATAAGACTAAAATCCTTGTTACAGGCAAAACCCCTATCAATATAGAGCATATAGACATCAGAGGGAAACAAATGAAACAAGTAAAAAGCGTTAAATACTTAGGAAGCCTAATAACAGAAGATGGCGGAACAAGAGAAGACATGCGATCAACAATAAACAATGCAAAAGCCCAAATTCTCTAAGATGAAAAACATTAACAGGAAACCTCAGCCTACAATTGAAAATAATAATAATAATAATAAAGACAATGAATGGAGCATTGCACTGTATGGATGTGAAACCTGGATTCTAGGCAGAGAAGACAGGTTGGAGGCTTTTGAAATGTGGTGCTAGCGTTGCATGAACAGAGAAAGAACCAAATGAACAAGTCTTGAGAGAGAGATAAGTGAAACAAGAAGTCTAATTAGATCGATCAAAATTAGAAGGGATAGGTGGTATGGGCATATACTTTGGCATGATGGACTTGTGAAAAGAATAACTGAAGGCAAAATGGCGGGGAAAAGAAGAAGAGACAGACCAAGGAAAAGCTTTGTTGACCAAGTCAAAGAAAGCACGGGCTCAGGAGTTACCAGGAGATTAAGAAGAAAGCCAATGACAGAGTGGAATGGATGAAATTGCTGCTGAGCTACCAGTCCCAAAACAGATGCAACTGTTGAAATTACTAGTTTAAGATGTCTGTATGTAATAAGTCATTTCGTTCTAGATACTGACTGCACATTCTATTTTTATAACAAACTTTCAACCAGTCAGTCAAACATTAACTAAAAGTATTACAATATATCCGATATTATTTAAAAATTGCTTTAAGTTATGATTAAAATAAGTTTATTAATATATATGAAATAAATACGCAAAAGAAATCAAAAGGAAAAAAAAGTCTCAGTCAGGCCCTACACTATATGTTTATCCTGACGTTCGATCGTAATCCGGATCTGTTTTATCCCACCTGATTAGCACATGACGCAAAAGGCGAAATCTGTCATAAAAATGGATAAGTTACAAAGTATTCACGTAACTCGAATCGGGAGGTGAGATGGTATTAGCGCCCACTATACTTCGTAGCAAAGATGAAGACAGCACTAATTCCTCTTCGAAACAAAAAACATTCGCCCTAAATATAATCATTGTCATCGCTTCCTTGCAGAAAGCATTGATAAAAGCTGTTTGACATTAAAAAGGCCCCTGATCGCAGCTACTCCTTTTCCAAAAGGAGTTTCTTCACTGACTCAACCATTCAAAAATTAACCAAAATCACATAAGCATCCATATATACTCAATTTTTATATATTAATAATTCATCCCAAGAAAAGTTTCTAATGATTTTAATGGAGGTGTTTCGGGTACTCTTTACACATTATACTAATACTCCGTAGCAATACAGGAGTAATGGATAGCATACAAAAAAAAAACTTTCACAGAAGGAGAAACTTGAATGACTTGTAGTACGTTATGAAAAAGTTGCCAGTACCACATTTGAGTTCCCCCATCTTACAAAAATAAATCATTGCAATTTATTTTTGTAAGATTTATTACTGCAATCATTACTTTAAAAAGTGTTTTTCGACTATTGTTAACTGGATAATAATTTGTCTTAAGACGTATTCGTTCTGTATTCATCTTTCTGACATGGTTGTCTAGAGCTCTTTCGGTCGCTACTAGCGCTGCGTATGAACTGTGGTCCATTCTTCTTTTCGTGGTTAGTGAGCACCATTAAGTCTTGTCTTAGGCAGATGCTTTCGATTTTTGTTTGGCAGGCTAACGTGCATTAGCTTTCTAAACAAAGTCTTGGAATGCGTATCGAACATTGCTGTTAAATGGTAAAAATAAAGACACGTGGTAGAATAGGATAGGGCAATCCCTGTTAGTTTCTTAGTTTATATGAAGATAGTGTATGAAAGGATACCCAAGTTATTCCTGGGATTAATTCATTTCCTACATAGGTTCACACATTTCTTACATTTATAGGAACCCATAAAATCTGGGTTTTTCCATAACTGCAATGGGATGGTTTTAAGTTTCTCTTCTAACTGTTCTGTACCTTCTTCTTATTTTGATGATGAATCGGATGGTATACTATTAGAAGGTCACATGAATTAAAATGACGTGAAATTAGTCAATTTTGTAAAGTTGAAAAGCAATATAAAAAAAAAAAAAAGCAACGCTACAGGATTTTAGATATTACTTGAATGGATGAGAAGGTTCCCAAAATTTATAAATATTGCAGCGTGCAAACTGAAAGATTCATGAAATGTAGATATAAACCCGTATTGTTTCGATCTACGTGAGTTGAGTGGACGCAAGACAAACTTAAAGTCGAGTAGCAGATGAATGGCACTGATTACGCAGGAGAAAGGTTGCCGCATAAAGCGAATGAGGCTGACCCTTGAAGAGGCTAGCTCACAAACCAAACCAACCTGTCTGAATGCCGCACCCTTTTAAAACAGGACCTGAAGCGAAAATACGCTAGTGCGTTTTTTTCAACAGCGTTACTACAACAGAGTCAGGTAAGATACAATTAGAAGTGCAACAGAATTCGTAGGTAGTCGAACCCAAGAGACGATAGGAATGTCTGTGCAACGTTAGTGGATAGAAATAGATATCCCTTACTTCATGCTCACTCAGGCGTTACTGTGCAGGCTGATAATTTTGCACTGATTAAATTTACCAAAAATCCCAGTGCCGCCTGCAACATTAACAACAGTGGTCTAACGAAAATTTACTGCTGGACTAGGAAAAATAGTGCTATTTAATTAATCTAGCCAAATACCACGTGGTATTCATAACAAGTGATCTATATATTACTATAGACATCAATATCAAGGACAACAAAATGAAATACTCTGATGCTCCGCTTATAAAAGTGGCCAGTACCACATTTTGTAAAGTAATTTTTATACATACAACTATAAAAAATCTGTTTGCGCTACAGTATCGGCGACCTACTACCAAAAACGTTGAGCTCCTCTTTCCTCGAAGTCCTCAGGCAACGAAAAATGGATTTGCTTGGAACACAAAAGGAAATGCTTATGTCGGCGATAGATTCGCAAGATCTGTCAATACTTCCAATTCAGTTAAATAAAGACCGCATTTTATACCCCCCCCATTTTTTGGGGGAATGAAATTTTCCTTTAAATTTTCCTTTTAAACATCTGTTGAAAACAGATGTTTAAAAGGAAAATGTTTAAAAGCAAAAAAAATAAATAAATAAATAAAAAAAGCCATAATTTATCATTGCAAAACAGAAAGGAATAAAGTTCATAACACATTAACTGCAAATCATATTCAAGAATTTAAAAAAAATACAAACTCGTTGTCTGCAATTACTTATTCTCTGCAACGAACACATTTTTTTTTTTTTTTTTTTTTTATTTTTTTTTTTTTTATTATTGGGCTTCTCCACCCACAGAACTCATCTTTGTTCCCTGATTAGTACAATACCCATTGCTGGAAAGAAAACTTGATGAATTACAACATACTTCAAGATAATTTCAATGCACTGAGTTGAATTTTTTTTTTCTTTTTATTCCTCACGACTTACATTCCGAAGTATTCACTACCAAAAACAACCGGTAATTCATAGATCGAGATATGCATAAGAACAGCAACTGCAAAAACCGTTATACTCGATTCAAAAAACAATAAGGGACGTCTTTTCGGTTTTGCGATAAATCATCTGCTTCAGTTCGTTCCTGGAGAGCCCAGGGCGCTGTTGAAGATGCTCTCGGCTGCAATCGTTCTGGTTCACCTCTGCAATTTTCCTAGTACTCTTCAAGGTCACGCAGTTATCTCCCTCGTTCGCTCTGAAGGTTGCGGTGTGTTTGGTCTTGATTTGGTTGGTATCCCATGCCCGATTGTTTGGGAAGAAAAAGATAAACATAATATTTAACTCACCATTTTGTACCAATGTCAAAGGAAGATACTGATACGTTATAGCCCTCTCCCTTCTGAATCATACAGTGTTACAAAAGCGCCTTCAACAATTCTAAACAGACGTATCCGCTATCGACTTTCCATCTAGACACGAGGTTCGGTAACAGACAGCAAATATTCATGAACGTAGGATGCAACCTTGACTCCCTGGAGGTGTCAAGTAAATAATAATAAAAAAAACTCTAAATTTTGTATATTTCGTGAAAACAGTTATCTGAATAGCATCTTCTTCACTTTCTTTGCATAATACTACAGGAACTAATGCTAGGAAACACTTCGTGTGCTCTTCAACAATCCGTCTCAAGTCCCCCCTTAGTCGGGGACTTGAGACGGATTGAAGAAGTTTCATGTTTGGTTTCTAGAGCAGAGCTTACGGATTTTCTGACCATTTAACTCACTCGCGGTATTATAATACACAGCCTTCCTTGACTGCAATTCGTAATAATAATTGGTCCAGAAATTACACTTTAGCGAATTAGTTTGTACTCGGATTTCTGCTAGGAAGTACAAAACATCATTATGCAAACACAAAATGAAAGACAGTGGTGATGTTGTAATGATAAAAATGTTCTTGCAAGTCCACATATATGGTCTTTTTTTGTTTTAGAACAAAAAAAAAATAGTATCGTGTTTAATAATTTAAAAACTTCCTGAACTGCAGTCGTGATTAATTGGTAAGCAACCCTTCTTGTATCATATGCAAAGACTAAAAAACTCACTACCCGCGTCTTTAGAGTTCCATGAAGGATCACTGCTTTCAGTTGGGTTACGCCATGGGCGCATTCGTATCGATTTGCATATTAAAACAAAAAAAAAAACACGACTAGACTTGCGAGAATGCGATGTATATTTAATGTGCGCGCACACACACACACACCCGTAGGAAAGACGGTCTCCACGTGAGAAGGCTAAAATGAAATCTTCCTCGCATCCGTTTTTCAAACTATCAGTGATACAACCAAAAATGAAATGTTGGTTAGGGATTTTCGTATCTTCTCCGAAGATTGGTGAGCTAGCCTTCCTTAACCTACCTACACTATAGACAAATAAGCATATCATCTTATAGGCCTTCCAGACGGTTTATATTGAAAATGATCATTAAAATAAAAGACTCAATCCAGTGCAAACTATTTTTCGCTTCCTCCCCTATATACGCTTTCAGTAAGACTTGAAAACTTTAGATGGGAATCCTTGCATGTTCGAGTCCTCCAAACGCTATAATCCCCCCCACCCACCCACACACACACAATAAGCTCTCGATACCCCACCTTTGCGAGGTTTGGCAGTATGGTAATTAGGACACTAGCTGAATAGTAGCATAAATTTTCTGTTTAAGACGGTATTATTAAAGTCGTGTCAACAATTCCGATAAAATAGGATCAAGAAGAACCTTAAGGGGATAAAACATGCAAAATGCGCCACGTATAGGAAAATCAAGAAGTCGGTAGAAACTTCAGCTCACTGAATCGTAAAGTTTAATAAAACAGCAAACCAGTCATTAACGTGTTCAGCTTTCTAATTACATTTTGATCGGATAACTGCATTCTTAATGGCGTCGTCTAATTATCACTCTCCACTACGCACAGGAAATTCGGCAGTTCGAGGTATGTTCCGTTTGACTTGTTGGCTTAAAAGCAAGTCCAAAGTCGCATCGCTTTCATCGGCATACTTTAACAGCAATTAACGATCGGATAAAGCAACAGTGGTGCTCAATGTTTTTCTAACATAAAATATATTACTTGCTAATCACGCATGCTATCTTTTAACATATGTTGTATTGTAATCGTGTGGTATTAGTCATTGGCCGGTTAATCTCAACTCTTCCATATACCTCTCAGACTAAAACCTTCACTCGATACCAAGCAAACGTTGCAGATTTTGACAAGGCCTTAGTAGGATATGTTTCCGAAAGATCCTCACAATAGTCAAAAAGCTTTTGGAATGCATTATCAGGGTTTTCCATCCGAGCATACAGGTGAATCGTTCCTAGTACACACAATTTATAGACAAAGTGGCATAAATGGCGCAGTGTATAGACGGATGATTAAGTTGGATAGAGGGTAGGTTGTGCGGAGCTGTGTCCTCACGTACATGTCTATTGTACAAATTGATTAAAAACGTCACAACATTTATACTTTAGAAATTTCTTAAATTAAAATAATCTTATTTTAATAAATTTCATCATCATTAAATTAAATAATAAATTTAATTTAATTTAAAAACCAAAGGGTCCGACAGGGATGTCCCCCTCTCAGCAACTCTTTTTAATATTTACCTAAATGAAATAATAATAAAAGGGAATAAAAATTTCCATCAAGATATTAAACTTTCTCCTACAGTGAACTTAAACACTCTCCTTTTTGCCGACGACCAAATAATAATTACAAATTCTGAAGATAACTTACAGAAAGCTATTTTAAATCTAAATGAGATATCCAAAGATTATGGTATGATAATATCAACAGAAAAATCAAAAACTATGGCGTTTAAAGGACAAGATCCAGCAAGAACTAAAATAGTATTAGATAACAAGATCTTAGAAAAGGTGAATTCATTTAAATACCTAGGATGTATGATCACATATGAAAATGAAAAATATATAAACGTAAAAATTGCAAAATATTTAAAAATAATAGGTGTAATTAACTATATTTAAACCAAACCTAGTTCAAAAACAAACCAGACTAAAAGTATACAATACATTAGCCCTACCAGTCTTAATGTATGGAAGCGAAATCTGGACAACAAAACTAAAAGACGAACAAAGATTAATAACACCAGAAATGAAGTTTATGAGAAAAACTGCAAAGTATTTGAATATTTGATAACAAAATATTTGATAACAAAAGAAACGAAGAAATTACGAAAGAATTAAACCAAGAATCAGTAATAGAAAAAATTAAAAAATATAAACATAAATGGATGTTCAAAGAATGAAAACAGAAAGATTACCAAAACAAGCCTTGAAGTACAAGCCATTAGGAAAAAGAAAACCAGGACGTCCTCTTAAAAGATTCAACGATGACTTCAATGGCCGGAACAGGCCGCTCTAGACCTAAATCTAGATGAAAGACAAGACAAACAAGCATGATGATGATAATGATGAAAATAATTTTAATTATTCCTTCTGCAGATAAAAAATTTGGAATCTTCTTTCTATTAAAAAAAAGTTAAGGTGTACCGAACTCCGTGCTATTGTACTCAGATAATATTAAACTTAAATACTGTACAGTTCCCTATGGAAACAAAGTACGATAACTAAGTACACAGACATGATTAAGGACAATGACTGGCCAACTAAGTAGTCTAATTCCATTTAGGGTTGAAAGCTTCCTATTCAATTAGTTGCATTAAATTAATGCACATTTTGCGAAGATGTTGCACGTAATCACTGCATGATTAAGTCATTATATGATAAAATTGTGATTTCAAAATTTTTAAAAAACATACCAAATTGAATGGAAATGATTTCTCTCGCAAAAAAAGAAAGAAAGAAAAAATAAAGTTGATTTTCCAAGTGTTTAGTAAGAAGGTGACGCACATTATGTAAGGTACTTAGCTGGATTTAACATTTATCTGTATGAATATCACTAAAGGCTCATACACTAATTTCGTTTACTCAATTGCAACTAATGTTTCATTCATTTAATTTCAATAACTGTAATAATGTCTCATTTAAAATTAATTTAACTTGTGAAAATTAGACATTACGGAGACCATTCATTTGCTAGAGATTGTGTCACACTGTATGTTTCATTTAGGCAACTTTATAATAAATAGAAGGTTAGAGGTGGGGATAACAAAAGTAGCAGCTGGTAGTTCCCGTATAATAATAATACGACAAATTAACTTGGCTTGTTCCACCCCATCCCCCACACCTCGTGTACTATCACAAAACATTTTCCCTATCTGTGTGATAACCAGGAAATTCCATCTTTTGCTTCTAAATATTTACAGGGTATTTCTCCATCTCCTTTTGTTTTGCCTATCGTAATGATTCCATGCAAGATACCATCATCTTTTTGTTGTCCCGATCCAAATGTTAGCCTATAAAAAAACCGACTAATTACATTTTAGTCTAAAAATACATCTTTCACTTGTGCCAAGACTGAAAATACGCAGATTAATTCAAAAATTAACATATTACAGCATTTGTAAGTAACCATTATTCATCTTTATAAAAATACGGTTACAATAACAATAACGTTTAGAATACTTGTACTCTAAGAACCGTTGGTCATTAACCATGTCTAGCACGAGGTTTAGATAAGTTCGGAGCCCCTACTTTGGAAAAAAAAAATCTAAAACATGGTTGTGCCAGGTCAGGAATTCAAAAATTTATAATTTTTTTTAAAAAAATTGTCTTCTGATTGATAAGCGTTGAATTTGTCATTTTACTTCTCCATATAAACGCCATTTTTCTGACTAGTCCTTCCTTGGCATTGAGTACACATGCAATGCATAGAACATCAGGGAAGATATTCAAATGCAACTTTTCTTGAAGAAAATAGAAGTCACCGATGGTAGTTAGTCTTTTTTTTGTCGAAAATCCTTTTTAATAGATGCAGCGTTAACTACATTTAAAAAAATCGCCAACTAAAAGAAATAAAAAAATATTTTTGCTTACAAAGTTTCAGTAAAATCGTTAGGATGTTTCGTTAAAAGCAAGCTACAACTTTCTTAAAAGGTTATCTCGACATTGAAAAGTAAAGCCGTTGCTTATATTGTTGACCTCGGAATGGGGGTTCCAAATACATTCCCAGTGGAAAATATATACTGATTCCGATCACGACCAAATAAATCAATGACCACATAACTCTACAGATTATAGCAATGTTGTTTCAAGAGAACCTTTCGGAGCCTATCCTTTTTGAAACCAAGAAAGAAACAGTTTCTAATCAGATCGAAACTGACATCAGTCCGATATTATGTGCTATTCTTCGAAGTAGTCCTTACTAGGCCCTGTTCTCCTCAGGGGGTTATTTGGTTTCCTACTTTCTGCAGACGTCGCTGAAAAGGTTTCCGATGGTTACCATCACACCTAGACAACTGAAGTCACGTGTATTACGTCTGCAAATTGTATGTACTCACTAGCTCATCCGTCTGTTTAGGTGAAGTAAAGAGGGCCGAGTTTGTAGGACAAAACAGTATCTATCCAACCACCTCCATAGGACACCTGGCAAATCAGTTGTAAAGACCTTATAAATGTTCGTAGCGTCATGGACGGTATTTCGATCCAGGCCTATTCAGAAGCAACTGTCGCTTTGACTTCAATACGCCTTTGACAATTATCAAAAGAAAAGAGGCCACACGTTGGGATAAATGGTGCCCCTTGACGCTGATGACAAAAGGTTACATGGGTAATAGGAAACATCCGGGTCTGCAAGTCAGACAATGCGTGTACCAAGTATTGTACCCATATGCAAATTTCTTCCAAGAAGTACTCCAATTTTACATATAAGTGAGAAATTTATATTTTACATATAAATTTCACGCGTGCGAATCCAGCACACTGTAATAAGATCTTAGTAAGTTCGAATAAAAAGCAAATTGGGCAGACATTCAATGATAAACCACAGAAAATGCCAAGGTGTGAAGAAAAACAGATATGTGTGTTAGCTACTGCTCAAAAAATTCCTTTGGGATTGAACAAGTAGAGGAATATTATTATAAGAGTTCAAGATTTATATTCAGGCATTAAAATCATAGGAGAATTTGACCTTTCTTAGCAAACAATTATAAAATGTTTATTCTTACGCTCACTCTCAAGTGACTGATATCTTATGACACAAACTTCCTTAGTTAAAATTCTTGATAGTTTTAAAACAAACAAATTAATCCCATCTTAAAAGATTATCCGCCACCAGTATTATGGAATATTTACATACAACGTTTACACCTTTATATTATCCACTTAAAAAATTTTCCCTCGGTTTTCTATTCGCAACAGGAAAGTTCTCAGCAATTAATGCCTTGCTTAAAACTTTAAATCAATGAAATATCAAAAACGCATTAAATTTTGGCAGTCTAAAGTAGGTAATCACTGCAGATGGTCCTGCTGTGTATCCTATTGCCAAAGAAAAGATGAAAGGACAAAATCCTTTCGCAGGTTCTAGAGGGCATTCATTTAACCAAATGAATGCCCTGTAGAACCTGCTTATCTGCTGGCCTTCGAAACCCGAAGGAGAAGCGAACTTATTCAACTTGTAGTCCCACCGAATATGCAAGCTTCTCCTCACGAGCTATGAAAAATTACTCGTGCTAATTCAGAGGATCTTGATGTCGGATCTCAATTAAATTCATGGCTATCAATCCATAACGAAACATGCTTAAACCCAAGAAATTCAGGTGCACTTCGTTTCCAAAGCCTTGCCGCCCTTTGTTTAATAGTATGAGAAACGCAACCAAAGTCCACATGTCACGTTATATCTCTCGTTTGTCCGTTTTACAGCCGTGACGTCTGTTTTACGGGTGGAAAGTCCTATCATCTTGCAATAAGATAAGGTTAATTAATCGTTCTAATACCGCCTAGAACGCGAAGAACTTTTATCAGGGATTTTCAATTGAGTACACACGTAATTTATGTAGACAAAAATACAAATACACTACATGGCTTTATACTGGTTTCATAAAAAGGCCGTACTCGCCCATCATATGGGATTCGATCCAGATCTTTCCAAAGATGTAGTACGTACTCTTCTGCTCTACAGAGCTAAAGTCGCAAATTCAAGAAAACAAATAGAACTGTTTCACTAACCTAAGAGCTGCTCTCAATGAGAACTCCTCATTCGTATGTTTGGATATCAAATCTTTTCTCTCGCGTTTCTGCTTCCAAAAAGCCAATTACTGATGTCTAAAATTATCTTGCATTAACTGAGAAGAGTTTAATCCCTCTAAATTGCTAACTTATTCTGCTGCACAACTCAATTATCCTCTCCTCAATCATATACCAATTCACACGCTAATTCAGTTTACCTAACTCTTTTCCCTGGGGGGTTCTCCTTCATTCAGACAACCTCTCGCAGTTAAATGTTCTGCCATTTACTAATTCGATACTCGGTTAACTCTTTAGTGAACTATCTTAAGCTTCCTATTGCAGTGCTGCCCTATCTCAGACAATTTGTAATACAGTCAGTAACACATGCTTCAGTTTCGCTAGAAATAGTTTTCGCTATTTCTATGCACTGTTGACAAAATCAACTTTGTTACTTTTAATTACAGTGTAAGCGAATAACATATCCTCATAAGACAAATACACACAGTAACATTTTTCTAACACTTCCGAATAACTAACGGCTTTCTGACTTTGCCTAATAATCAAAATCCAAAAGGCTAATCCAACGCTATACTTATGGTGTTACTGACAATCTAAAATACTTATGAAGCCTTCCTTACGCTAAGCATTTAACAATACCAAACTTTTCTAGAGTAATAAAAACCATTAATAACAGAGGAATTAGAATGTGCTTTCACAAATCAACAAAATTTGTCAAATATATTAAGTAATAAACACAATATCATTCTTCTATGATTCGCTATATATTTAAGTGGCCCCCAGATCATCTGATCTGAACGAAAACTGAATCCAGGGTTTATATTTTAGTTCTGCATCATATTCCAAAATTCAGAATTCATTAAGTTTAAATGTAAGAAATCGGTGTGCTTCTATGCACAACGAATAGACATGGCATAGCATAAGACATTATTAACTTTGCTAGAGCTTTCGTAGCTCAGTCGGTATACACGAAGCCCTTTGGTCGGAAAGACCTGGGTTCGATTCTCGTCCAGAGCGTGAGAAACTTTTATCTGGTCCATTTCGACTAAAGGTGAGTTATTCGGTCTCATATACGGAGGTGGAGGGTTTTTGCACCCAGAAACTTGGATTTTTCGTCCCTCAGAACAGGCACACCGGCCCGTAAGCACACACACGGATTTACAGTCAGAAAATACATACTTAATCCCTCTCTAGGAGGGCTCAACCAGTCTTAAGGGAAGGTCGAGGAACAGGGGGAACTTTGCTGGTAAAGAATGCCTACTAAGTGAAAACAAACATGACAACTATTTGAAAGTTGTTTATATATTTACAAAACTACTTATACAACAACTACTCGGAAAGTAATATAAATATGGGGTTATTCTCGCATCACTATAAAGTACAGAAAGCAAGATAGCTTTCAGCAATTTTAGTATGTCTTGGTGATCGATTATCCCTTCCACCATATCATTGCACTGCTCTCCGGACATCCTCATCACTCTACATTGATGTCTCTTCAGGCTGCATTACTCTCGTCAGCACGCTCCTTCACCAAATCGACTATTATCAAATTTTTATGTTCGAGGAAGAGAAGAATGAAGAATTTTTCATACTTGTACACATATGCCTTCAACATTGTCCTTGTAAACTGTAAAACAATGCAGTATACTTAATTCGTTATGCAGTGACAGAAAAGTCATCATTTCTAACTGGATTTTAAGCTGATTTTAAGCAGCCGTTTAAAAATTTTCTCTCTATAAGAGTTCCATTCCATTGATTTAATAACGAAGGATTTTATTTCATTAATTTTTTGCGAACTTCAGCATACATTATTACAGTTACCTACAATAATTACAACTGAAACAATAAATGATAGGATTTTTGCAATTCCTTCTGTCGTCCTTATATAAAACCAGTACCATTCATTTCCTATTCTATTCTTTCACTTTCAAACAACTAATTTGTCTGAGAAAGACCGATTCTTAAGAATTTCTATCCAAAACGAATGCAATGGAGAAAGTTATTGCTCAGTTGCTTTTGATTGCAAAAGTTTTAGTAAAACATGCTCCAGAAAGGTGCATCTATCATTACATACTTGAACTGCGTATATTGTATTCATGACAGTATTTGTTACTAAATTCTATGGCATTAGTATTTCACGCCTCGAGAGAAAGAAAGAAAAAAGTACGAACCTAGATCTCAAAGTCACAAGGGACACGAAGCAAGATCGATTTATCTTCGGGCCGTTGTCCCATGCACGTGATACGGTTTGCGAATCACCAGTGGAGGCAGCTTTCAGATAGACGAAATCAATTTTGGGGGATGGCTACAGTTAAACGGGGTCGGCAGTTGCAATCTGAAGAGAAATGACTTGCCATATGCTAGGAGAATTAATCTTCGCAACATTTCTATGGAATGTATTCTGTCCTTAAATTAATCTTAAATTACAAAAATGATTCTACGAAATCAGTTATGTAACATTACCGAAAAAACGCCAAAACTAGTTCTTCATCTGAAGTTCTATACGCTGCTCTTTCAGTAGAATCATATAATGAAGCCGCCTCTTCGGAAACAAGCATATAATTCTAATATAATGATCAGTCTGGTTGACCAAGTGGACAGCGTATCCGCTCGCTAACCAGCAAGCTGTGGATTAGAACCCCCCACCTTGGACACGTAGATTTGCGAACGCCATGAAGTGGTAGATGAATTATCAATATACCAAAGCTTTCTTTGAGGATTTTTTATAGGGATTAAAAAAATTAATTATGCAAATTAGACCAGTCGAATCCCGAAACAAAACAGTTGAAGGCCTTAGGGCAGTGCTTCCCAACCAATGATTCGAAAATCAAACATTTTGGAGATATTACACACCCACAAAAATTGGAAAAACTATTAACATTTACCAGTTTGCTATGTAGCTTTGGCTGAGACACACTGCTTCTTCACAACCTATAGTATCGTATCAAAAATGGTAGCACACACCATTTGACTGAAGATGTGGAGATGGTGGATTCATAATCTGCCAAGAATGTGAGGGTTGGTATTAAGATAATACCAAACTGAGCTAGGATAAGAACCCGCCAGCTACTGATTAGTTTAGCACGATACGTAATCCTGCTGTTTGATGGACGCAGAGAGCTAACATTTGATGAAGTATGCGTGGCGACCGATAACGAGGCGCAGATTTACGATTTCGGACGTCTAAAATCCACGCTGTTTCTAGCATCTACACCTAATACTTTGATAACCTGGAGAACCTAAAACCTCTAAGAAGAGTTCCCGTAAATTATTTCTTACACCTTTATTCTTTAAGATCAACTATTACAGTCCTGATTTGGCACCATTAACATTAAACAGGTATAAATGACGTTTAAAACGATTTGGAAATACTTCGATTTAGAAATTTCAAGGATGGCGATCGATGTGTCTCCTCTTTCCTAAAATTCATTTGTAATAAATTTTAAGAACAAACTTCAGACACTGACTAAATATCAAAGCCTGAATTGCCTTACGAACAGTTGAAGTGATTTTTTTTTCTTTGTGTAACGATGTAAGACTTCGCATTCCAGAAACTTCGAAGCTGACAAATCATGCATCTGATGATCGCATGCGTCTTAAAATAAAAATTTAGTTATATTTTTGTAAATCCGCGCGGTTAGCCTAGTGGCTTTGCACTTCGCAACCATACTCCTGGAGAAGGAGTGTCCTAGGTTCGATTCCCGTCGACGACGTGAGGAGCTCGAGGATCTTCCTCAGCCATAGCCAAGTTAGCAGGGCGTGGGCAACAGGGTTATCTCCCTTCCCATTTATCTGGGGATTTTCATCCCGCAAGCAGGCAAACCAGCCCCGTGAACACACAGGCTACAGTCATAGGATACCTCCAGGAATAAGGAGTAACCAACCTTAGGATTTCGGTTCGGAATGCCTACACGGTAAAACGTGTAGGTATGAGCGTAAAATTAGGAATAGGAATTTTTGTAAATTTACAAAATTTTTTGAAGCAATACATGTTTCTATTGTTTAGTTAGGGAAAAAAAATTCTAGATTCCTTTCTCGCTTTAAATATATCGAATTCGGGTCTGTGCAATGACAAGTAGCCAAGTGCAACACGTGGGCTAACTATGGATCAGATATTATTACTTGACACCTCCAGGGAGGACATCTACCGCCCACCACTATCACTAGCGTTTTCACAGACAATCACAAAAATTCAAGCCCACAGCGGGATTCGAACCCACAGCCTTTTGGCTAGAGAGCGAATATGCTAACCACTCGGCCAAACAGGCCTGCCATATTAACACTACAAAAAATATAATAAACAAAACGCTTCTTTTCACAGAGACGATTACACATGACGTACTACAAAATTCGTTAAAATCTTCAATTTTCAAAAAATCAGGACGAACTGGAAGTGAGACAGCCAGTCTCATATGTAGATAGCAAGGCTTTTTCTTCCATGGAGCAAGTCAACATGGGACCAAAGCAACAACGCAGATAACTACGGACTAAAGCGGATAGAGACAGGGTGCACTGAGGTCTATGACATTACTCTTGCTCGAGTTTCTGTGCGCATAAGAGTCGTTTCATAGCCTTGTTTCATTCGGAGATTTCTGTTCGTAATAAAGTAGCCTATAAATGCTAGTAGGTCCTCATTTAACACGACTTTGCACAACAGACTTTCATCATTGCACGATTTTTTCCCGATCTCGGTGAATCTTTTAATATATCAGGAAGCGTTTCCGCTTTTACTTGCTTTTCATGCTCCAATAACTAATATATTTATGACTCCACCGCTAAAAGGATAAGGGGAAGCATATCAAGCATAAATTTCTATTGACCAAAAAGTGCGAATTTATTTCGCGAGGTGATAACGCTCATCGTCCAAGAGTTGCTTACATCATGCAAGCACGGTTTATCAAATGATGAATTAGGCAAATGCTAAGATTGCTGAAGCTGGCGCCTCTGGCACATTGTCTGCTAACAGAACGGCGCAAGCTTTTCATCGTGTTCAGTGACAAGTTGCGATGAAGATGATTCTGGTAAACAACGCAGTTCTAAAGTGTTAAAACTGCAGTATTTTAAAGTAATTAATGACATTATTTGGAAATCGCCATCTGTTAAACAACCCAAATTTTACTCATAATATGAACTAAGCAGAGAAAAATAAAAAGTAATACTGATTTTTGTATGACATGTCTTAGAACAAATTAAGATAATATTAATGATTATTATAAGAATCAGATAATCATATATGGCTTTATTATCACGATGGTCTGCAACACTTGAACCGAGTTAATTTGTTTTTATTGTTACAATTTACTTACACTTGTTTCTGATTCTTATATCTTTTTAACTAAAAAAAACGGTATTGGTTTTCCTCTGCTAGCTTTTTTTCAAGTTACTGAATATTTGGTTGCAACCCCCCTTCCCCCCCACACACACATACACCGTATCCAAAATATTTATAGCATAACAAGGAATAAATATATAAAGTTGATAAATTTTGCAATTGTAGCTTTAAAATTTATGAATTTTGTTATAAAGTTCATAAAATTTAGAATTACACACACACACGCACACACTGGAAAATCTTATGTTTGTAAACATATTAATGATTAATTTTTCTAGCTACCAGAGCGGAAACTTCAATTAATGTGTCGCTATTCAAACAGAAACAAATCCAACTACGCATTTTTGAAAGACAGAATACCCCAAGAGATTGGGGTATTCCGTCTTTCAAAATCCCTAACACAGTACAATATTTGATAGTATGTAATTTTTTATTATCTTAATTCTAGAAAAGAATTTCCTTCGCTTTTCTTTGATACTCGTAAAGTCAATTGAATTCTTAATAATAATTAAATATGCAAATAATGATTATAAATAGCGCATGTTGCTCAAGAATACTTACACGTAGCAAACCTATATTGCTGAAATACGCCCGTTGGTCATGGCTCTGTTATTTCTATCTAATATTTAAATTATGTATATGAATTATAATGTATACATTGAAGACTTACGTAGCCTAGGAAGCTTATAAACCGTAACCCCCCCCCCACCTACATAACTAATACATTCTGCACTAATGTCAATTTCATCTTCTCCTCCTCAATGACGTCAGAACACATGACATTATCGAGAGATGAAATTGAAAAACTTGAGATATTCGTGTGGAAATATGGAGGGGGGGAGGCACAAAAGAAAGAGAAGATATAAATATATAAAGTAATAAATACATAAAAGGGCTTCCGGTTTATTTTTATTGATAATTTTTTTTTCGGCATCCACACCCTCCTCCAACTTTGGCACTACCTTCCCAATTAAATCCCTCTAATTGATAAACTATTAATTTATCTGAATCTAAATAATCTAAAAATAAATTGTACATATTTGGTCTGATGTATTACAATAAATAACTTTTATTATTAAAAGACCAGAAGATAAATGATAAAATATACAAAGAGCCAACAAGTTTCACTAGCCACTGTCTAGCATTTTCAAGGCTGAACTGGTGTGAAAACAAATGCATTGAGTTACATTTCAAAAACATACACTTTAGTAACTGTTAGGCCGTTACATTTGATCATTCTGTTTGAAGGCGTGCATGTGTTCGAAAGCTTCAGTCAGATACCGGTACATGACCACGTGTTTTGTAGTTGTTTGCATATTGTAATTCTGTTGAACTGAGAGAGATTATGAGATTTTTCCATATGTCTTTAAGAACGATGCCCTGATTTCTATTTAAATTATTGCCTGTGCGTAATACCACAGCTGCTTCTTTTAAAGTTCTGTATCTGTAGTCATTCTCGATGTAAGGCATAGAACTGTTTTTCTAATCTATAACGTGATTTGATGTTGAGAAATGATGTGCTAAACCAGATGTGATGATTCTATTATGATTGACATCCCCCACATGTTCCTTCTGTCTTATTTCAAAACTTCTAGAAGTCTGACCAATGTAAGAAAGGCCACACGTGCATGGAATTTCATATACTCCAGGACATTTGAAGAAAGGTACCTCATCTTTAGGTGATCCTAAGATTTGTCTGATCATGGTAGTTGGTTTAAAAACCACTCTGATGTTATGAGCTTTTAACATTCTTGCCAATTTTGTGGAAACTGAATTAATATATGGAATGACAGCTGCGGACACATATTGGGGTACTGTAACACGTTGTTGGTGGTTGTCTTTAAATAGCCATTTGTTTAAAATGTTAGAAGGGTATCCATTAAGAGACAGAGTGTTAGATATTAGTGACAGTTCTCTCTGTACCTCTGTTTCTTTTGAAATCGACATTAAGGCGCTATTACGGAGCATGTGAATGATGCTGTGTTTTTGTGATCTATGATGGTTGGACGAATAATGTAGATATCTACCAGTATCTGTGGGTTTCCTGTAAATGGACAGTTGGAAATTGTTATCTTCTTTCTTCACTAGGATGTCAAGAAAAGGAAGTTCTTTGTTCTTCTCTAGTTCTATAGTGAATTTGATCTTAGTGTGTAGTGAGTTGATTTTGTTCAGAAATACGAGAAGGTTTTCCATGGTGTCTTTCCAGATGATGAACACGTCATCGACATATCTCCACCAAATTGATGGTTTGGTATAATGGTGGAAAGAATATCCTTTTCAAGTTTTTCCATAAAAATTCAACAACACTGTATACAAACAATTGGAAGGACTAGCCATGGGCAGCCCTCTGTCACCACCATGCGCAGACCTTTTTATGGAAAAACTTGAAAAGGATATTCTTTCCACCATTGTACCAAAACCATCAATTTGGTGGAGATATGTCGATGACGTGTTCATCATCTGGAAAGACACCATGGTATTTCTGAACAAAATCAACTCACTACACAATAAGATCAAATTCACTATAGAACTAGAGAAGAACAAAGAACTTCCTTTTCTTGACATCCTAGTGAAGAAAGAAGATAACAATTTCCAACTGTCCATTTACAGGAAACCCACAGATACTGGTAGATATCTACATTATTCGTCCAACCATCATAGATCACAAAAACACAGCATCATTCACATGCTCCGTAATAGCGCCTTAAGGTCGATTTCAAAAGAAACAGAGGTACAGAGAGAACTGTCACTAATATCTAACACTCTATCTCTTAATGGATACCCTTCTAACATTTTAAACAAATGGCTATTTAAAGACAACCACCAACAACGTGTTACAGTACCCCAATATGTGTCCGCAGCTGTCATTCCATATATTAATTCAGTTTCCACAAAATTGGCAAGAATGTTAAAAGCTCATGACATCTGAGTGGTTTTTAAACCAACTACCATGATCAAACAAATCTTAGGATCACCTAAAGATGAGGTACCTTTCTTCAAATGTCCTGGAGTATATGAAATTCCATGCACGTGTGGCCTTTCTTACATTGGTCAGACTTCTAGAAGTTTTGAAATAAGACAGAAGGAACATGTGGGGGATGTCAATCATAATAGAATCATCACATCTGGTTTAGCACATCATTTCTCAACATCAAATCACGTTATAGATTGGAAAAACAGTTCTATGCCTTACATCGAGAATGACTACAGATACAGAACTTTAAAAGAAGCAGCTGTGGTATTGCGCACAGGCAATAATTTAAATAGAAATCAGGGCATTGTTCTTAAAGACATATGGAAAAATCTCATCATCTCTCTCAGTTCAACAGAATTACAATATGCAAACAACCACAAAACACGTGGTCATGTACCGGTATCTGACTGAAGCTTTCGAACACATGCACGCCTTCAAACAGAATGATCAAATGTAACGGCCTAACAGTTACTAAAGTGTATGTTTTTGAAATGTAACTCAATGCATTTGTTTTCACACCAGTTCAGCCTTGAAAATGCTAGGCAGTGGCTAGTGAAACTTGTTGGCTCTTTGTATATTTTATTATTTATCTTCTGGTCTTTTAATAATAAAATTTATTTATTATTAATCTAAAAATAATTGCTTGACTATTGAAAAGAACTTTGTGCGCATGAGCACATATCGCATACTAATCAGCAGATGGGAGTTGTTCAATAAAGCTCAGTACTTTTTTTTATGGTATACAAAATTGGGTCAGTAAATCGTGTGCATTGAGAATTTACAAGAATCTATCAAGCTAGTCCACCTGATAGAAACATCCCGAAGTGCTAAATGTCAAAACTTTGAAATTTCAAAATAAAAACTTTACGCACTACGTGTCATTTACAATATTTGTTACTGCTGCATCCAAATTAAAATAATAAATATTTACGCTTTAACTGCCGATATTATTTTATGAAGTGACTTGTATTCATCATTCGTCTGAAGGCACGTCTCCGATAAATTTTCATAATTGTAATACAATTTTTTGTATTTAAGTACTTCTAATTTTTTTAAAAAAATTCGAATGTGGTTCAACAGCCTTAAGATTTTTAGAGAGTTTCCACAACACGATGCGAAATAAGGAAATGAATATTTAAGGTGCAGACGACAGTTAAAATCATGACTGGCGCAAAAGCGTTATAATTGGGGTTGTAACGCTGGCGGCGCTGCTAGTATTATTTTGAAGTCTGTACATTTTTAACCTCTCACTTGCGTAAATAGTCTTCTTACAAGCAATACAAAATTAATTATTTTAATAGGAGAAACTCGTCTATTCTCGGTGCTGCACTTCTGTTGTGTCAATTCTAAAATATTCAAAACTGACAAAGAATATAAATGAAAAATTTTGAAAGCGCCCTCACACTAAAATTCAGGCTGCATGATCTCTCTGTAATACTATTCTTAAAAATAATACAAGGATATTCTGAGACGAGAGTAGTATTGCTCTCGCATTTGTCTACCATGTTGCATTTTAAAGTTCACTTCTTATCAGAAAATATCAAATTAGAAAAGTATATGGATACAAAGAAATAAATTCATTTTTAGTACGACCATTGATAATAAACAATGTAGCTACTAAAGACAGCCTCCTGTCTTTGTCGGTTTCGTGTGTCACAAAATAACGAACACAAAATGGTAGCCTGGTTAATGGTGTCCTCCGAGGTAAAGAAGGATAAAAACTAATATAAATTATATGGGGTCATTTTACAACGTTGACAAAAGGAAACTTTTTTGTGAGAATGGGAGAAGAGAAAATTCTTATAATTTTCTCTTTTATTATATTCTATTCTCTCATGTATTTTAAAGCAATATCTCACACAGTCTAAAAATATCCTGAAATATAGAAAATATATCATTATAGAATTTGCCTGGCACACAACCTGAGCATTTCGCATTGTTTCTTATGAGGAAATGATGTTCATTTAATACATTTATCCAATGCTTCTGCAGAACGTGATCTACCATTTTAATAAGAGAACCATCACATCCTACTAACAACGGCGATCTATATTGTGGTTAGTCATTTTAGGTGAAAATATGCTGCTGTTTAAGAATTTTATATTGTTTTAAGAACTCACATTTATCTCTAGTGCAGTCTTCTAATTCAATTAAAAAATGAACGTAAGATTTTTTTTTAATATGATTCCCATCTAGTCTAGAGACCAACCGTGGAATTTTTTTCAAGCCACTTCAGACCTCCAATAAGTAGGATGGTGGCCTCACACCAGCCGATGAAATTCGTCTTCCACTCAAGAGCAATCAAGCATCCAGAACCTCAGTGGGAGAAACCGCGATATGTTGGTTGGAAAGCAAGTACATCAACCACTTGATCTACCAGGTTGGCAAAATGTCTCGGAGAAAATGTACCAAAACTTCCTTCATGTGCCATCCTCCAGTGTTGCGGTGATCTTTCACTTTTTTGTTGTTGACCTTACAATGTCCAAATATTACACGCCTTAAGATATTTTACAATTAATTCAAATCTAAGCACTACTCTCTATACCATTCCTCCATGAGACGAATACAACTTTGCTCACTCCGTTGATATCAAAACATATCCTGTTCTCTTACCTCGAAAAAAAGGTCAGAGTTCACACGATGATAGTATAGAGGGAACGACGAGAAGCAGTTTCATGTCACTGAGGACCCTGATCATTAGGGAGAGTCCCTTTCTAATTACGAAGCGGTTACATAGTTTAGACACTTGGGTTAATGAAATAAGCAGCGAGAATAATGTATTCGCGTTTGGAATGGTGCATCAAAAATCCTTCGAAAAAGGCTTGATGCTGTGGAAAGATGGTACTTCGACTAAATTATATCTTCTTATGCCTCACGCCTTTTCTACAAGTACTTTCACTAACTTGATCCTGCCTGTCATTCCTACACCTTTCGCTAAGCCGATAATAAACCTGAGTAGCGGATTATCAATATACATTCATAATACTAGATCTACTCCTCCTCTGACTCTTTTATTCCATCTGGCTACAATGGCATAACATTGATGATGTTATTTTTTGACCACTGAATATTATACAAAGAAACATATGCAACTGGGTTTTAATTGGTCGGAATTTTCTACAGAGATGTAGCCTACTAGACTGTTGGCTTTCTGGGCATACAAAAAGCAACAAAACAGCTTAAAACAGAACAGAAACAAGCTAAAGGTTAAAACATAACCGAATGCTAAATATTATCAAAATTCAAATGAAGCGTTACACTAAAAGCATGAAGAGTGTATGTTAGCAGTCATTGTTATACAGGTGCGTTCTATAATTGGCTGCAAAGTTGAACTCCCGTGTGCTGAGTGATCTTATGAGTGTTTTCCAGATGTCACCAAAGACCATACCTTGGTTTCTGTTAAGGCTGCCTGTTGAACTGATCACTACTTCAGCTTCTCTGATGTTACGGGTATTCCTTTTGCTGGCAAAGTTTCACAAAAAAATTCCAAACCTGCTAAGACCTCAGGAGATCCGAGTGGCCTTCAAACCAATAAAGACAGTTCGCAACTTATTACGGTCACCAAAGGACAAGATCGCTTTCTATAAACATCCTGGAGTATACAGCATTCCTTGCTCTTGCGGTTTAAATTATATAGGACAAACTTCTAGAAGTTTAGAGGTAAGGGAAAACAAAACGCATCGGAAACGTCAACAACAACAGAGAAGACAATTCCGGTTTAGCTCTCCATTATTCTAATACCAATCACAACATTGAATGCGATAAAAGTACTATGCCGTACTTAGAAGATTTTTACACCTGCAACATCAAAGAAGCTGCAGTAGTAATCCGTTCAAGAGGCAGCCTTAACAGAAACCAAGATATGATCCTTGGTGACATCTGGAAAACACTCATAAGATCACTCAACACATTGGAATTCAACTTTGCAGTCAATTATAGAACACACCCGTATAACAATGACTGCTAATATACACGTTCCATGCGTTTAGTGTAACGTTTCATTTGAATTTTGATAATATTTAGCATTCGGTTATGTTTTAACCTTTAGCTTGTTTTAAGCTGTTTCGTTGCTTTTTGTGTGCCCAGCAGGGGGGGCTCGTAGCTTGAAATCGTGGGGGTGCTGCAATTTTCGAAATATACATACACACACTGTAAGTACAGTGTATACGTGTTTGGATAAAATATCAAAATTATGGTAAAAATTTTTTTTAAAAAAATTAAACATGAACAAATATTGTTTATTATCGATAAAATTATACAGTTTGGTATCATTCAAAATTACTTAAAAATAAAATCGATTTCTTTAATTGCAATTAAAGGAATGAATTTACAATTTTTGGCCATTACAATTAAATCCTTTAATTGTAATGTCCAAATATTTAAAGAGACGGAGTAAACACAATAAGCAGTACGAACACTCTACTACTGGCGCAAATTGCATATAAACAATAGTGGAACTGCGCGACGGACAGTGCCGCATTAGGCTAATAGCTCGCATCTCACTATGATGTGCATATGCTTGTGAGTCGTGGCAATATGACACTGTGGTAAACACAGTGCTGCTAGCGTCCCTCCTAAGTGCTACAAGATGGATTTTTATTATTTTTTATACAAAATAAGAGAATTGTATAGGATTGTTGATGATAAAATTAAATATTACAAGCAAATATAAATAAATGAATAAATATATTTTTATATCGAGAAAATTGGGGGTTCCGCAGTGCCTATGCACGAAGCCAACAGTCAAGTTGGCGAAACTAGTAGGCTACATCTCTGTAGAAATCTCAGACTAATTAAAACCCTGTTTCATATGTTTCTTTGTATGGCATAACATTGAATTACAGCTACTCTGGGAATGTTCAACTCATCCAGAGTTGAACATTCCCAGCCAATTGTATTTATAGTACTATATATTTACATATGTTATAGAAATCTGAATGTTAAAATTTACAATCAAGAAGAGGTAACGATATCAGTGTTCAATAAGGATATGGTCGTCGGGCTTATGTACCGGGTACTCTCCCCCCCCCCCCGCCTTTGATAAGGAGGGAGAACTCAGGTTACTTTATGATAATACAAAATGACATTATGTAAACAAACGGAAAAACTTCATTTAACGAAACGATAAACAAGTACAGGATAACGAATGCATGTGAGCGAAAGGTACAAACACATACCGCCTTGGCAACAGGTGGCGTGGTAATGAGAATATGAGAAGTGCAGTGTAACAATATTCCAGTTCACAGAGTGTCGCACTCCTGCGTATATCAGGTTCATGAGAAGAAATCCAATAAGTCACTCTCTACTCGCCGAAGGTCGTTGAACCTATCGCGTATGGTTTCACCATCCGTCCAAACTGGTTGACGTGCTTTCATAGATTTGGTATGGTTTGCTAATCAGTAATGGGACTTCAGTTGTGTTCTAACCAGCGCATGACCGATGTAAAGTACCAGCGCATTCCAACGAACGCGTTTCCTGGTTAGTTAGCGTATGATGACATAACAACGGACAGGTTTAGTACCATCTTATGAAACCAATATAAAGTCTATTACGACGGCCATTCCATTAACACGTTCACCAAATTGCTGGTATTTAGGAAAGAATATAGCTTGCATTGTAAAACCTATAGATGCAACATGGGATGAGTTGATAGTCAAGTGTATGAGTGGTGCTTGGAAGAAGCTGTTGAAAAGATATGTTCTTATACATTCACAGGATTCCACAAAGACTAAACCTTGCAAGGATGATTTGTGACAAGATGGAATTGCTAGCTAAAGAGATGGAAAAAGACTGACAATTAAGATACATAGTCAGTGAAAGAAGAGATCTCAAATGAAAATCTAACAGAGCCAGACGCACAAAAAAATTGCAGAAGAAGAGGAAACCGCAAAGGAACAGGAAAAATAAGCGATTCCCCTCCTAAAAAACTTGCTCTATCCTCAATTCGGTCATTTGAGGTAGAGCAAGTTAGCAAAATAGGTAGAACGATGCACACCGTAATTGCTTGCTACTCGTACAGAGAAATTTATACAAAAAAGAAAAGGTGAACTGTGCAGGCATTCTTGGACATAATGTACAAATTTTAAATAAGCCCATTCCTGCTGTCGCTGTAACCCCCCCCTTCTCTGAAGACCAGTCTACCCTTTCGGCAAGTTATGTATCTTGTGAACCATCATCAGAACTCAGAATTGTTGGAATTCCTGAATTTGAAAAATTTATTGATGAACTAGCTTCTCATGTCCAACTAATAAAGCAACGGCTTTGAAGAATTCCTCTTGCTCCGTGTGTTTCCAAGTTGGTTATTTTACTGTAAGCGCAGTGTACACTCATGTTTGATTATTTATTAATTACAGTACTGGTATACAGTAACGTCATTCATATTTGGTACATTGTATTATTTGATTATAAACGAAGAGTAAAATCAGTCAAAATCAAAACAGTCCTACATATTTCGGCATGTTAATGGTGAACATATCCTGATGGTTTCATGCGGCGATTTCCGACTTACAACCTTTTCGACGGGACCATCAGAACCGAACTCCTTCGTAAGTCGAGGACTGACTGTATTTTTGTCCGTCAGTTGCGTCTGTTTTCCTGGAAGGTTTGCCTAGTTGCAGGCTGAAAAAAACGAGTTTCCGAGAGGAGAGGGGGGAAACCTTCCCCATCGGTATATGAGACCGGCTAACTCACTTTCAGATGAAAAACTCTGCTAAAGGTTCGCGTTTTAAAAGGGATTCGAACCTAGGTCTTTTCAACCGAAGAACATAGTCGAAACTGAGCTACGGAGATGAAGTTTTTCGGGACGAAAATGAGCTCGCTATGTTACTGGGCCAGTTCTGTTTCGGGGGACAATGAATTTGACCTGGGTTTAATGGTGAATTTAACGGCCAATGGATCAAACACTTAAAGAGCCGCAAGATATTATAGACGATGTGCGCTCTGCCATTGATGGACTGTTAGATTCTTTGCAAACATCATGGCTACATCCACGCCCAAATATCATTGGACATCTAATGGAAATACTGCCGCGGGGATGGGAGTTATTCGAAGGTGACCTCATCACGGTATTACGCAGATAATTTTCTCGGTATGATCTCTGTAACAGTTTTCATGCAATTTCTTATGTTTTCTTTTTTTTTTTTTTTAAATGTAGAAATCGCAAGCAATTTTTAATTTTGCGATATTGTTGACACCAGTGCTGTAAGCTCCCCTCCATTTCGGTTATTACAGTTTGTATAAAATGGAAACAAAAAAAAAATCACTTCGAATTAAAGAAATTTAAGGATGTTTTGACGGCGAATCCAAGGTTATGAGCTAATATGGATTGTCATATAACAACAAAAACTTTTATTTCCAATACGGAAAAACGATAGCTTTCAACATTTACCTATTTATGTGATTATTTAAAAAAATAATATGTAGACCGTTGAAAATGAAAAACCAGACCGTAAGAACATGAGCAGTTAACAGCCATAACACGACAGCCTCATAGCCTGAGGCCGACATGTTTTCTTAGTTTTCTAATTAATCGAAGGTACATCCCGAACAGGGGTGGCTCGTGCACAGGCACTGCGGAACTGCAACACCCCCAATTTTTCTCGATATATAAATATATTTACTAATTTATTTATATTTGCTTGTAATATTTAATTTTATCATCAACAATCTTATACAATTCTCTTATTTTATAAAAAATAATAAAAATCCATCTTGTAGCACTTAGGAGGGCGAAGGACGCTAGCAGTACTGTCTTTTCCACAGTGTCATATTGCTAGTATTTGCTACGCATGCAAGCATATGCACGTCATAGTGAGATGCGAGCTATTAGCCTAATGCGGCACTGTCCGTCGTGCAGTTCCACTGTTGTTTCTATGCAGTTTGCGCCAGTAGTAGAGTGTTCGTACTGCTTATTGTGTTTACTCCGTCTCTTTAAATATTTGGACATTACAATTAAAGGATTTAATTGTAATGTCCAAAGATTGTAAATCCATTCCTTTAATTGTAATTAAAGGAATAGATTTTATTTTTAAGTAATTTTGAATTATACCAAACTGAATAATTTTATCGATAATAAACAATATTTTTTCATGTTTAATTTTTTTTTAAATTTTTACCATCATTTTGATATTTTATCCAAACACGTATACACTGTACTTACAGTGTGTATGTATATTTCGAAAATTGCAGCACCCCCACGATTTCAAGCCAAGAGCCGCCACTGATCCCGAATAACGTATACTTCGGTCCTCTTCTTCTTTTAGCTGCTATCTTCCTTTCTAATGGTTGCAATCCATTTGGTACGTGTCCCAGGATGTTATCTTCTTTTCTATGATTGCTTCTTGAATAATCGGTTCTCTTTTATTACACGTTAGATTTTTTTCCCAATATCCAATGCACTCTTCTTAATATTCTTGATGCATCATCCAACGTTCTATCGAACTGGTGATGTGATTCTAAACGATTCTTTCTGTCAGGAATAATTACAGAAAGGACGCCATGAAGGAAGTCTACGCTCTCGACTCCAGCTCCAAAACAAGAACAAAAACAGAAAATGAAATGCCCTCAAGAACAAGGATAGTTAGTCATCTCATTTTCTGTCTTTGTTGCACGTGTATCTATGTTTCAAATGCTTAGAGATAATGCCAGCTTGCCGCTGGCGAAACGTCGACTTGTAACTGTTCCGTTTGGTTATTAAATTATTTATTTTCATTCCTGTTTCACGCAGTTGCCCTTCCAGACAAAAAAAAAAAAAAAAAAAAACACTACAACATGAGTGATTGATATTATCTTTCTAAAAGCTATTTTCTTAAGTTGCGTATATTTTCTTCTTTCAACAAAACAAGAAAATTTTGAACCAAAATCAGTCATTTACGAGAAGAGTATTAAGCTATACATTCGCAATGAACGTGTGGACGGACGAATGTACGTTATAGCAGCCTCGAATAATAATCAGCATGGGCTCCAAATATACCGCTGCGTGCATGCCATTTTCGGCTCACACAATATCCATTAGCTATTGAAAGCTGATTCAAAGACTTTGCGTGCGAAACAATATTGGCTCCTTTGTGAATATTAAAGAAAGAAAAGGAGAAACTAATATTTAAAGTATTTTAGTCGAATGTCGAAAGAAAGTAATTCTGAGAAAAGTCAGATGGTGCTTAGAACAGACACTTATCTTAAGACAAAACCCTGGGTACGTACGATGGGAAATTTTGCAAATTAAGTTTCATTTAAATAAAAAATATATATATATTCGAAACAAAAAGGTACGTTTATATATATATATATATATATATATATATATATATATATATATATATATATATATATATATATATATATATATATATATATATATATATATATATATATATATATATATATATATATATATATATATATATATCTTGGTTGTATTAAATAAACATGAATTCTGTTTTACAAAAACATAAACGCACTGAGTTCATCATGCTCTGTGACTTGAAAAAAAGACCCGAGTATGAACGAATCAACATAATAAAGATGCTGATCATTACCTCTGAGACTCAGATTGTAGCTACTGCTGAAACAAATCCGAGTACGAACCAATCAACAAAATAAAGATGCTGATCATTACCTCTGAGGCTCAGATTGTAGTTACTGCTGGTTGCATTCCACAGAGCAGTTGTTCCATAAGTCACAGATATCAAATACAGAACGTTTGTTCGGCAGCCTGAAGTGGATCCCATAAAGTGATATCTGTTGGACACTCCACACATCCATTACCACGCAACTCAATGCGATAATGGATGGGCCGTATGCACGTCATATTAGACATATGCTATCTGGAAAATTGCGGGTTCTGGCTTGTAGCAACGTGATGGACATGATAAATAAGATAGCATTTATCGCAATAAATAAACTTTACAATAATGTACCCCAGTTCATTGAGAATCACTTTCAACACCTGGCGCAATACTCTGATATTCATACGTACAAAGAATGCTTACAAGATTTAAGATCACAATACTTAAAAGAAAGGCGAAATATTTATTTACTGAAGCTACACACACGTAACAATTATTATCCAATTAACTTATGCCATTCGTCTACTAACAGCGGAGAGCCAAGGTTCACTCCATTTTCAGTTCGTTTACGTTATCTGAAAGCACACGATGCTTAAACCTAGTGTTTAAGCACACGATATTAATATTAAGTGACGTATGCATTTACCCTGATTACAGAGAAAAGCGAATAACAGTGTTTCAGTTGCAGTTTCTAATTTTCTTACCGTTGAACATGGGGGGGGGGGGGGATTTCAATAGTCTACTCCACACATTCATTGACATTACTACCACAATACGAATTGCAGACTAGCCCTACTATTTTGTATACGTTTTATTCCAAAATCTGCAATTGTTCATCGATCTCGTAGTTTAACACTGTCGTTCCTGAATCCACTAATGCTATCACTTTCAAGTAGCAGGCACGGACTATGCTACACCTCCAACTGCACTCTTTCTATTCAGGAATAATTTTAATGTAAGGACTGGCAATAAATATACAAGTGTAAGCGTTTGATATATGTTCAATAATTTTATTAAACAACGTAACTGCTACCAAATATACTGACTCAGTACAATAAACCTTCAGTTAACACACATACTGACACCAATGTGCGATACTGGTACAGTATACAAGAGACACTAAGCTTTCTATAGTCTCGGAGGAGGGAAAAAGACTGATTTTTAACTTCCTCCGTCGTTAATGGTGATGCCCTTTTACTGGAGAGACCTGGGTTCGAATTTAGTCTGTACGATAACCTTTATTGGGACTTTTCAAGTGAAGGTGAGTTAGTCGATCTCATACGTGGTGGCAAGGTTTTTACTTCCGGAAACTTGGATTTTTCATTCCACAAACCGGCTAAAAGAACACACACGCAATTATAGCCAATCCAGTAGGATTAACGATAATCATCGAAAATCTATTACCATTTCAAAATACACGATTGTTACATTACTAAGAATAAGTTCAAAGAGGAAATGCCGTTTAGTAGAAATCAAAGGATTAAATCATGGCTCAAGTAATTCAAAATGTAGTAAAAAAAAATAAAGAGAAATGAGTACAGTTTCTGTTTCATAAACGATAATTAGTTGCCTTAACTGAAGTGTAAGGAACGGAAAACTCAAATTCGTTAAAACGTTTTATTTTCGCCTTTGCATCTGGCTTTGATCACAGATATTCGAAAGCATTAGGCGTCAACTTGCGTGCGCTGATACAATCGACATTAATTAGGATCAAAATGTTGCTGCGTTTTACATTATTAGCTGATGTTCGGTAGAGAGAGGGGGGGGGGGGGAATATTACAAAACTGATAAATGAACATTCCGCTCGTAAGAAAATCTTCTCGTGTGAATAATTGTCATTAATTCCGTTTTATATCGACTTAAAAAAGGCAGCATTTTTATCGTTTTATCAGGAAATCTTATTTTATTAATAGAATGCACTTACATTACAACTAAAATGGATATCCGTTTAGTTTCGCCCGTTTCTATTTCACAAAATATTAAACCGAGGAATCTCCAATCGTCATTTCAATGAAATCTTTTTCTATGGATGATTCCCATCCTTCGCTTCTCCACATTGAAGGCTGTGTCGTGATGCCGATGTGGGTCACGCGAGCATTATGTGTTCGGCCATAAAGATTGCGTGTTGACCATTTCAACAACTGAAAGATGATTCTTTTTTGGCATATCTAAATTTTACAGTGTTCGAAAACTGAAATTTCTTTTATGCTACGCAGTAGGATTTCTTTTTTAGAAATTCTGTAAAAAAGAAAAAAAAAAATTTTTTTTTTTTTTTTTTTTTTTTTTTGAGTAGTATAGAATTTTAATTTTTTACAATATCCGGAGATCACTTATTTGTTGAATCCTGTCATTAATAAGTATATATTCTTCTATAATTTACGAATACGTTTTTGCTGGGAATAAAATATGCAACTTTGCTTTCTTTGAGTTTGGAATCCCGAACTGTAGCTTCTTTTAAAATATTGCCCAATATTTTTTGCACGAAATCCGTTTTATAGTGGCAGATTTGGAGCATCCCAGATCATTTAAATTCAAATGTATTCTTGGGTAAATCAGCGTTGGGTATACGAACCACCCTTTTGTCTAAATTTCGTCTAGACGATAACAAATAAGTCCTTGTGATGCTTCTCCTATTGCCTAAAATTGATCAACTATGCTCCACGGTTAAATTCCGGGACTCAATTGAATTAGATAGCGTGCCGGATGAAATGGCATCAGTGACTTACAAGACGGCACCACTGATGACGCATGCACATAGGCTAAAAACAAATGAGACGATGTTTAGTGAAAACTGGATTGTCTGTCGGAAGTGGATAGTAGAGAGATGTGCAGTGAAAGAAATTCGAACGCAGGATCAGAGACTAGAAAGAATAACTGAAACCATTAACACAGTCAAGTTATCGTATAAGTTTGGCTTTGTTTAGGATTCTGCCTTTGTAAATTTTGTTAGATAATACAGAAAACAAAATAAAAGCATAGTTGATGTATCTCATCCTAGTAATTTGCGCAATTCCATTAATCATTTCACAATTAAAAAAAAAAAAAACTTGAATCAAATTAGTATTAGACAGCAAAAGCATTCTCGTGAAATGAGACAGTTGGAATAAATAAATTCACTTACCATTAATTATCTGGTAACGGAAGAACACATAACATAATTAATATCATTTTGAATATATTAATTTAGTAATAATTTTATTATGGTGTCTGAAGTTCCCATCGTACGCTCCACTATCGCACACTTTACAAGTATATACTATTTCTGAAATTCAGTCATAATTCTAAAAATAATTCAAAATTCAGAATGCCTCTTCTATTTAGAATACGAATTTAGAATAAATACTTCATCTTGCCCAAAATAAGAACATAAAACTTATAAATATAGAAAATATGACATGATACAGGTGAGAATTCACTTTCTGCATATACAACTTAAAAAATATTTCAATCCTATAAAACATAAGCATTTAAAAATTTATTATTAAGTCTAATTGCTTGATGACGAATCCAGAATTTAGTTTAGTTTTTTCATTTATTTTCAATTATTTTTTAATAATTCAAAAAATCAATTTTTTTAATTAAAGTTAGTTTTACAATATTGTTGCACTATGATTTCTTTAAAAGAGAAGCAATCTCACCTATCGCCGTCCCCCTACTCTGGATTCACCACTGCTTAAAGTGATAGAAAAGTATATCACTTGACCATATAAATACACAATGGACATTGGATTATAAATTCTTTTACCTAATATCTTCCAAGAAGTCAGCATCTTGCTGGTGTTTCGTCTGGAGTTTTGTTACCTGTTCATTATGCAAATTTCGGAGAGCAGTGGTGGCCTTTGCCTATGAAGAGAAGAGTAAAGTGGTCTGTTCAATCTGTTTTCCATGTATAAATGTAATCGATTATTTTGATGTACAAAAAGTATTTCTGTAAAAGTATTTAAACTAAGTTTGATGGTGCGGGCAATAATCACAGAATGCTTGTGCATTAGTTCTTTATTAATACGGTTATCTGAATGGCATATTCCTTTCGACAATGAGTAAAAGAGTAGAGAGAGAGAGATCGAAAATAATGGCGCAGAACATCAGAACCAAAAGCAACGGGGGGATATTAGGTTGAGGTATGTGGATCAATAACCGAAGCTTCTAAATTTTTTCCAAATTTTCTGAAGTAGATTCGGTTCGATATAACAGATAGTGCATTTAACGAATATCTTCTTCTTCTCTCCCGTAGTCCTAAATGGACCATTGGGTCACTCATGGCTGGTAGGTGATATTCTTTGTTAGCTTCCTCCATTTTCTTCCATTGGTTTATCGATTTCCCCCCCCCAATATTACATTCATACCATAATACAGGGACTCTTCATCGCTGTTTCTTCGATTCTAGGACGGGATTCGAACCCAAGTTTTTCCAGCCGAAAGGCAGATGTCAATATCCCAACGAGTCGTAGGTACACTACCGCTTCGTTGTCCTAAGTCAGTCAGTACTGACGAATGCCCTTTGATTGGAAAGACCAGAGTTTGAATCTCACCCAAGTGAAGACTGTATAAGGTCCTTTCAACCTAAGGTAAGTTAGCAGGTCTCGTATTTACCTCATAGCCTTACTTCGGCCGTAATTCTAAATAACAACAGTAGCTCGCTATCCTCAGCATTTCCTTCCTATTGTGTGTTTAAATCCGTTATACTAAAATAGCATTTAGAAAGTTCATGATCCGCAAAATTAATAAATCTTCAAACATTATTAAATACTGAATTAGCATCCGACAATCGCCACAATGGATTGATTTTCCATTCTCTCCTAATGTGGCATGCTTTTGTGAGAAAAATAATCCTTCGAATACGACAGAGAATGATATTTAAATCATTTTTCATATTTTCCCCAATTGGGACCGCTACGTTTGTTGGCTAATGTTCATGCTAATATGATCAAACAGTAATTGATTTCAATTTATAATAAGTGATATTTAATTTTTTTTCCCCGCTTAATTAAAATTACTGTGATATAAGCAGTCATATGAAATAAATGACAAGAATTGATTTTGTTCTATTACTTCATTTTGATCGTTGGACAGTTTTTTTTTAAACCGTTATACCAAAAACAAATAAATATATCATCATCAACAACAGCTTTCTTCAGTCCACTGGTCGATGAATGCCTCTTTCCTTTCGGTCGATCTTGTGCATCTCTCTACCATAAATGTCCACAACATCTTCTATCTCATCCTCCCATCTTACCGCTGGTCTACCTGGTTTCCGATAACCAATTCTTGGTGTCCATTCTGTTGTTCTCTTTGTCCATCTGTTCAGATATTCTCATCACACGTCCTGCTAACTGCCTTTTGTAGATTATATATTTGTATATACAGTACGCTTTATACTTGTTGCATATATAGTTTACTTTTAGTTGATTATGTTTTTTGTTTTATCATAATCAAACTCGTATGTGTTCTCAAAGGGCGTGCAAGGATAGTTAATACATGCTTACGTTTACATTAAACTCCAATCCACAATTTTTCCCTCAATTATTCCGCTATGTGTCAAGACTCCAACAAGGGACCACTTCTCAGTATGGATAACCTAAAATTCACTCGGTAGCGGGGCATCTGAAAAGTTACAGCTTGGGAGCCACAACAACCTTAAATCCGGCCTTGTCTCTCAAGTCATTTGCTGACTTATTTTCTAGAAAGTTGCAATATGTTTTCTTTTCATGACCGGCTCCAACTTCTTGAGTCCACCGTGAAGTTTGATTCTGTCAAACTTTTATTCACTTTTATCCTGCTTAAAATAAAGTGGTGATTACTTCCTATTTCCAACTTCCTGTATACTCTTGAATTCCTGAACCAGCATGAAGATATTACTGTCAGCAATAATGATTTCTGAACAGAAATTATTAGCTTTCTTTTCTTTGTGTGTGTGTGTGTGTGTGTGTGTGTGTGTGTGTGTGTGTGTGTGTGTGTGTGTGTGTGTGTGTGTGTGTGTGTGTGTGTGTGTGTGTGTGTGTGTGTGTGTGTGTGTGTGTGTGTGTGTGTGTTGTTTCAATTACCTGCTATTCAATATTATATTCGTGTTTAATGTTGAATACTGTAGCTATTTCTTCCTCTCCCAAATTACTATTACCCGAATATAACATCTTATAGTAATTATTTAGCAAATCTATAGCGGAAATTTATATAACATATTAATATTATTATTTTATTTTAGGATAATCTCCAACATGCAAAAGCTTCCACTACATAAGTACAACCAGATTTCTATTTTTGGCGAAAATACTTCGAATTTATTATCATTCCAAGTAAACATTCATCCTTTGCGAGGGAAAAGGGAGAGGGGGGGATAAAAGTATAAGTTATGGTAACAATGAAACTATATACAGTATTTTGTCTTCCTCCCTCATTTATTAACCTTCACTTAAACAATACGGAGTTTTGTTTTATGTCTTATTGTTTTTCGTTTGCTATTCTTGAAGTTTCCCAGTTTGCGCAATCAAAATTTCTTAACTGAAACACACGAAATTAGTACTTGTATATCATTGTCGGCATAAGTATGGGCGAAACAGAATACATTTTCTTAAGAAATTAAGAGCGATATCCTCCAAGATAATCGCACCAATCCTTAAGTGCAGCGTATTCTCATCGTCATCCCTACATAAAACCTTTGATTATTTAGAACTTTTGAACTTTGATTATTTAGAAATTAATAATAAGGCAACTAAAGTTGTAAGGTGTTTCCTGAAGGAGAAATGCTACCCCCTTTAAAAGTATTTTAATGACTGCGCTTACTCTTGAATTAAGCTCGAAAATGAAGGCAATCATTTACAGACGTTCTGTATCTGCTAATGATAAAATTCAGCAAAACGGTGCCGATAAGTTTCTGCAGACAAAAAAAATATTATTTTAACACCAGCGTCAGAAGAAGACGGTTATATTTTGTTAATTATTAATCAAGAATATACAAAAAAGACGCAAGCTACTTTAGTTCGTCTCTGAAAATATAATATTATCATCGTGGAACTTGGAATTTCTAAACAAACGGCATGCATTTTTCTCCCGACATATAACCAGAAGACTACGATATCCGTCTCTTACCAGCGTTCACATTTTTTATTTATTATTTAAATATTTTTATAATATAATGAATGCAGCTTCGATATTTAAAATAAGATTAAAAAAAAAAACGAAGATATCGCTCAGAGTTATTCAAAACAGTTTTTTTTTTGGGGGGGGGGGTCTGTTTTCGGTAACTTGAATGAAGGGCTAATACGTTCTCTCGTATTTTTACTTTTAACACGTAAACCATTCATATAAATTAACAGCGACAACGCACTGCAAATGCAAAGACCTATTTCAATATATAAACTATAAGACATGATTTTTAGAGCCATGAGTCAGTAGCTACCTTGAACTTGGTGATGACTTCTTTCTATCGAATTCAATATTGATCACCAGAATCTTAACTCTCCCTTGATATTAATTTCTAGTTAATTCCTATTCTTCATTATGTTTCAGCGTTTTTCGCCGATTTTAGTGAGTCAAAATACATCTACTGCTTGAACACCTAATGAAGTTTCAACCCCGATTCCCCAAACCTTCTGGGAGTATTGTTACATCCTCCTGGGACCGACACCGAATTTTAAAAATTCACACTGGGGACAGAAGTTTGCAAAATGCTGGCGTAGCGTTTTCTCTTAGTCATAGGGTTAATGGTTACAATACGATTTATTTTTCTTACTATTACCAATACCTCGGGGAGTAGGGAATAATAATAATCTGTCAAACATTTGTTGATTAATATCAAACAAATAACCTTTATTGAAGACTGCCTTGACTCAGCGGATAAAAAAAAAAAAAATATTTGCGCGTCCTTGATAGAGTTTGAATCCTAGTTATTCCGATCGAGGGCCAGGTCGTTCTTCGAGTTCGAAACGAAATTGTCCAACATTGCCCGACAACATCGATTACCTAACATAACTGCATTTAAAGAAACTAGTAATACAGCTGTTATTTAAAAGAATAGCTAAGTAAGATAATCTGTTTGCTGACAGGTTATGTTTTATGTAACTATGTAATTTAACTGACAGATGAAAAGTTTCAGTTGGTTTCTGGATCCTCCCCTTTCAAACGCTTAAACGAACAAAAAAGTTCTTGGATTGGCAATGATACCAATGTAAAATAACGTGTATTCCGTTTCCACTGTAAGCCATGATATTAAAAAAAAAAAAAAAAAAAAAAAAAAAAATATATATATATATATATATATATATATATAGTATCATACGTCTGTGTTTATATAGTATCATACGTTTATGCGTATATATATATATATATATATATATATATATATATATATATATATATATATATATATATATATATATATATATATATATATATATATATATAATTTATAATATATATATATATATATACATTATATATATATATATATATCTTTTTTTTTGTACAAATATATAAACAGGTTCGCAGTTAATTATATATATGGTTTACATCTTAAAATTTCAAATTTCAAAGAGGATTACATTTTAAATTTATAATATATTAAAGTTTTTTTTAATTCATTTATAATATTAAATCAAATGTCCTCTTAGATCCATTAAAATATCGACAATATATTTTCGAAATAAATACATAAATAATATAAATATTCTCTGAAATGTTAACTTGATGAATTATTTTAAGTGCGAATTTTAGCTTCAAAAATTATTACTAGAAACAAAATAGTAATATTATTATTAAATACCACTGTTATTTAATAATAATATTACAGCAACATTTGATCTTATAGCTGTTACAATAAAAGATTTTAGTGTACATAAATAAGCAGAAATTGAAGAAAATAGCTAATATATGTGTCGACATCCTATCGAAATAATCCGAAAATACCCTAATTATGGAAACCTGCTACTGCTTAATCCTAAACCTTCATGGCCTACCAGACCTATTTTTCTGAAATCCATTGCTGATGAAAAGTCTGTTGTTTTTAAAGAATCCCCCCCCCTACACGCGGGATACAAGATAATAATAATATCCGTTAACATTTATGTGTATAAAAGCACACTATGTGTAGTAGAAGGTATTTTTTTCTTTATTTATTTCTTCGTGATTTTATTCATGCGTGTACGTAGTCTATGTTAGAAACAGATCATACAAATAAACAGTTCTCACCTTTCTAGGAGGCGGTTGCATGTTTTTACATTCAGTCTTAGAGGCTTCGTAAATCTCCGTTCTCTTACCGCACTGCAGTCGCCATCCTGAGTATACTGCTGTTACTACACGGAGTCGATACGATTCCACTGGAACAAATGTTAAGCGTGTCCATTTGTTTATATCCAGTGGCTCCACATGGTGACCATGTGATGAATGAAAAATACGGCCACTATTAATTTCTGTGTGAATAGCGTATTCTAGAAAGTGGATCATTCTTGGAATATCATAACGGTTTTGATTTTTTTTAAAGTATTATTATAATCTACTAACAAAGAATTGTAGGACAAAAAAAAATGTAGTATATTGCTTGGTTCAGCATATCTTTCCCTCACACAAAGAAAGCTAATTTGCCTAATCAGTTGATTAGAAATTCGGATGTTTCAGTCTTATATCGTGGTCCAATAAGATTTATTTCCAAGTATTACACAGTGGCGCACCCAGAAAGGGGAAAAGGGGGCCCTGGTCCACCAAAGAAAAAGGAAATAAAAAATAGAAAATTTTCCAAAAATCTTTTCATAATTAATAAAATTCATTTTTTTTTTTAAATTTATGTTGTCTCGTGTCTTCTATTTCTATACTACTTATGAATTAGCGATCATTACAGATGCTCGTCATAGATCGTATGCGACGCGTAGTGTGTATTCTCAAATCTCAAACCCTGAGTGCGCTACTGGTATTACGCATATAAATAAATAAATAAAATCAATCACTGCTTATGGTAAAGGATATCGTCTACAACATCAATGAGTTTTTTTGTTTTTTTTTCCTTCCTACTACTGTATTTTCATTGACGTTAACTGCAATACCACAAATTTTCAGACTATACACGGGAAGGACGGGATCAAAATACAGCAGAGACCAAGCGAAAGCAGTCAAAAAAAAAAGGGGGGGGGGGAGGAGGATTATTTCACGCATGACGAAGAACATGTTATTGCTATCTCTGACAAATAAGAAATTTAAAATATCTTGTTTACCTATATCAGTCTTGAAAAGGGAAAATTAGTGGATTTCTCGTTCGAATAAAGTTTTAGTAATTCTTAAAATAAATAAATAAAGGAATACTAATAAAAAAATATGAGATAAATTTTAGAAATAAATTACATCCAAAAAACATGGAGGAAGGTTTGAGCAAAATGGAATAGAAATACAATGAAAATTCAAATATACTCATTTCTAAAAACTCTTCTCGTAAATAATAATAATAATAATAATAATAATAATAATAAATAAATAAATAAATAAATAGCGCAGAGTTAAAACACCTAAAAAATTACTGACTTTAATCACAAAACAGAATTTTTCCTTCCGGAAACGTTTTTTTTTTTTTTTTTTTAAATTCCACATACAGAAAAATCGACCAAGATTACGCATAATTTTGGAGAAAAATACTGTTCGTCGGCTGTAGATGGCGTAATGTACAGTTCAGAGTAGTGGCATTGTGTAGAGCAGTGCTTCCCAAACTTCTGGATGTCAAGGCCCCCTTTGGAAAAATTAAAATATTTCACTACGCCCCCCCCTAGAAAAAATCGTAATATAGACATATATTATTATAATATTTATTGTATTTATATTCAATACAAAACATACACAGCGAATATTGCAAAAATCAAATGCGAAAATTTTTAGCATCTTACATACACATTTGACATGGCACATTATCTCATATTTTTATAGAGATAGATATATTGTTATTGTACATATGCAATACAAGCACATGAAACGTAAAACGATTAGTAATAAAGAAAGAATTAAAAACTTAAAAGAAGAAATACAATTTTATTAATACAGACCAGTATTTTACAATAAAAACATTTATTCAAACCTACCAGTTTCGCCAGCAAACTGTCTGGCTTTTTCAAGGCATTACTTTTTCAAGTTTTTCATGGAAAAACTTGAAAAAGAAATTCTCTCTGCAATCTCTCCGAGACCATCTACATGGTGGAGATATGTGGATGATATATTCATCATATGGCAAGACAGCTTAGACCAGTGCTTCCCAAACTTCTGGATGTCAGGGCCCCCTTTGCAAAAATTAAAATATTTCACGGCCCCCTTCGAAAAAAAATCGTAATAGGGATATATTATTATAATATTTATTGTATTTATATTCAATACAAAACATGCACAGCGAATATTGCAAAAATCAAATGCAAATATTACATTTTTTGCCTCTTACCGTTTGGTTCTGAAGACGATGCGGGCTGTTCTGGTAAAATATGAAATACTGTCCTTTTTTTTTTTGAGTCTGTTTCTGCTTCTGATTGTTCGCGGGAATTTTTTTTATTTTTTATCAGCCACTTATCCATCTCAGGGTTAAATTTTTTAACGTAGAATCGATCAAATAATATCACCACTTACCGATACTGGCACACCACAGACTGATAACATGAAATTAGTGAATATTACCTGAATAAGGGAATCCCCGGACCAGGAACATTTTTCTCTTTTGTGACTTTTCTCCCTTTACGGTAATTAAGACTAACGCGAAACAGACAGCAAAGGCATGTTATTAAAACGTGCATATGATTGGTGCGGTATTAACAAAAGATCGCGCAACCGAAAGATAAAAACATAGCTGACAATTGAGTTGAAATGCTAACTCTCTTCAACCGAATTCCATATGTGAAACTGCCATAACATTCATTTTATATATATATATTACTTAGTTTTAACACTTTTACGAATTTTAACACGTTCGGTTGAATTTTATTGCTGCCTTGGGAAATCGAATTCATGCACATCTAATTAATAACAATAGTTTTTAGTTAGACTCTGTGTTTGCCCATGCAACATATAGTTTTGTTTCAGTCTATACAGCATAGTTTCTGTATGAGGGGACATGTGATTCATTAATTAGTGTGTTTTTATCCCAGTTGTCTCTAATGCACTATTTGTTGAGAAATATATTACACAGACTGCTCATACCTTATTCACTGGCATAATAAAAGTACTTGTTTTTATTGCCTCTGCAGTATAGTGACTGTTAAGGAGAAGTGTTGTTTACCACTGCAAGCGAGTTTCTATCTCCCCACATGAACTTGTTTAAGCTTTTTTTCATGTGTGAAGTATGCGAAACTTTTATTGGTAACAGAAAACTAGCTCGGATGACAGTGATAATATAAAACGAGTTTTGATATGTATATAAAGTCAATATCAACAGTCCCTGATTACGAACGCGTGATGAAAGGGACAGGAAGATTTGGAGCTTCCCTGAAGAGCATTCGAAGTAAATACAATTAACCACTGTTATTAAAATTCTTTGAAATGAAACATATGAATAAGCAATATTTACTAATATTCATTAAGCACCGAAATACGCAGGAAGCAAAGTTTGTGAACCAACACCAATGTGTGCATTTTTCCATTAAAATATAAAAAATAACAAAAAAGAAATAATAAAAGTTAAATACGTTTCTTTTAAAATAAAAAAATCCACTTAGTCTTAAAACATTTTAAATTTGTTTTCATTATTTCACGGCCCCCCTCAACAAAACCTACGGCCCCCAAGGGGGCCGCGGCCCACAGTTTGGGAAGCGCTGGCTTAGACAACCTAAAATCGTTTGTGGATAAAATCAACTCAATACATAGCAAGATAAAATTCACTCTGGAAGTAGAAAACAACAACCAACTGCATTTTTTAGATATCTTGATAAAAAAACAACCTAACAGTGTCAAATTATCCATTTACAGAAAGCCCACAGATATACTGGAAGATATCTTCACTATACTTCACACCATCACAAGTCACACAAACTGAGCATTATCCACATGTTGAAACATAGAGCCAAAAAGTTTATATCAGAAGAGGAGGATACACAGAATGAACTCTCACTAATAGCCAACACATTATCACAAAATGGATATCCTCAAAACATCATCAAAAAATATCTATACAATGACAACCCCAGACAAGAAGAATCCCACCGTCAGCACGTTTCTACTGTAGTGATACCTTTCATCAAGTCAATTTCTTATCAAATAGCAAGAATACTAAGAGCCCACAACATCAGAGTGGTCTTCAAACCAACCACCAACATCAGACAAGTTTTAGGATCTCCAAAAGATAAAGTTCCGTTCTACAAATATCCAGGAGTATATTACATTCCCTGCTCCTGTGGTCTTGCCTACATCGGACAAACTTCACGAAGTTTAGAAATTAGACAAAAAGAACATGTTGGTGATGTAAACCACAACAGAAGCATCTCTTCCGACTTAGCACATCATTTCTGCACGTCTAACCACACGATAGATTGGCAAAACAGCTACGACTATAGGCATCGTGTATTTAAGGAAGCCACAATAGTACTAATAACCGGCGGAAACCTCAACAGAAATCAGGGTGCAATTCTAAACAGTTCGTGGAAAAACTTGATCCTCTCTCTCAATCAATCTGAACTACAGCTAGCCAGTAATCACATTACAAGTCTACAACAAACACGCATGCGTGATAATGAATAAGAACAATAAGTCATCTCTGTCACGCGAAACGTGTAACCATAGATACTAGTTTGGTTTACAACGTTTTTTATGTTCCTTTTAATTTGCATTTACTAACTTTCATATCTCCGTAATGCTTTGAAAAAGCCAGACAGTTTGCTGGCGAAACTGGTAGGTTTGAATAAATGTTTTTATTGTAAAATACTGGTCTGTATTAATAAAATTGTATTTCTATTATAAAACGACCAAAAATGTATAATTTAAACTTAAAAGAAGTTTAATAACAATTTAATGTGATGGATGTGTTTCAATACTGCTGCGCTAAAAGTCAATATCAGGTGAAATATTTAAAACTGCACTTCTTAGATTTCTGCTTTGAAATGAAACTCATATGAATAAGCATAGATTTACTAATATTCATTAAGCGCCGAAGTACGCAGGAAGCAAAATTTGTGAACCAGCACCAATGCGTGATTTTTTCCATTAAAATATAAAAAATAACCAAAAAAAAAAAAAAAAAAAGAAAGAATAAAAATTAAATACGCTTCTTTTAGGATAAAAAAATCTACTTAGTCTTAAAACATTTTAAATTTGTTTTCATTATTTCACGGCCCCCTCAACAAAGCCTACGGCCCCCCAAGGGGACAGCGGCCCACAGTTTGGGAAGCGCTGGTGTAAAAGATGAAGAAGTGATCGTATGATAATAAATAATAATAGTTTCTGGTGCTAAGCAGTTACGTATCCTTAGTTCTATTTCACATCTAGTTTTTAAATGCTATCAAACCGAATGCTGTAAGTGCAGATATTCTCAACCTTTAACTCTCACGGATTCTTCAAAATTACTATCGTGGTTCGATGAGTTCTGATTTGTTTCAATGTATCCCTCCAACAAGAAGCCTTCTTGCATACTTCCTTTATCTATGCGATTATTAAAGTAGGGCAACTTCTAAAGTATTATTATTATTACGTGACATCTCTAGGGAGTCCAAAGACTCATCGAGAGAGGGAACCTACTCTACAACTCTCTGTCTCCCCCACTCCATTCACCAACCACAACGAACTGCAACTACACCAATGCCATCTACAGCCAACCACCACCACCACTAGTATTTTCACAGACAATCAGAAACATCCATGCCCGCGGTGGGATTCGAACCCGCAACCTTTTGGCCGGAGAGCGGATATGCCAACCAGGCCGACCAGCTGTTGCACTGCTATCTGTTCAGTTATCAGGGCATCTTGGTAGAACTTAACAATGCTTCTTATTATTAAGTAGCTAGACTTCACAAAGTGCAGTATAAACTAGCTGATGGCGAATTTTCTCTTCGCAGATATTTACTCGTATGGTCTGCATTGGATTACACGTACACTTCGAATACAATGTAGCTCTGATTATTCTGTTCTATATTCGAATCAATGGAAGCAGATTATTGTAATAATCTCCACCTGATACCATATTGCAGATCAGAAATTATCAAAATATGCATCTTAAAAATGCTGCATTTACAAATTCATTAACATAATATATTCTGTTAATTACGAACCTCAATTTATTTGTTAAAAAGAGTTATGGGAGTTCCATTTCAGGTTGTTGTCGATATGGAGGCTCAAATACTTGACTGATTTTTTTTTTTTTAATCAAACTGCAGTTACAATTTTGAATACCAGTATAATCCGTTTCATACCATTTTGTAATCTCGTGATCTAGTTTATCTGTTAAGGTGAAATATATGTACTTAGTTTTACCGGTATTAATGAGTCTAAGGACTCCTTGGAATTGCCCGTAATTATTAATAATAATAATTTTAAAGCCATTATTACTAAACCACTTACCGTATTTAGTTTCGACATATCATGGTTATTCCGGTTTTCTAAATTCTCAAAGGTCGTTTCAGTATATATTATTACCGTGTCATCAGCGAACGATATCAATTCGGCCAAAAAAGTCTGTATTCGGATCATTTGCATATATTAAAAATAGGATAGGTCCTAGCATCTACCTTCTGGTATTCCACGTTTTATTAATTTTGTTGCACTAATGAAGGTCTAGTTGATATATTGTTTTCTATTAAGATTTGAATCAAGCATGTGTAACGCTTTCAATTGTAGACATTTTCAGGAGCACATCATATGATGTACTCAATCAAACGCTTTAGGTGTATCGAGAAAAACGGGTGCCGTATACATCCCTCTATTTATCCCATTATAAATTGTTTTATGAAGCTCCAAAAGCGCTTTTTCTATTAAGTCTGGATCTAAAAACCCGCACGTAGAAAGGACATGGAATTATTTATTTGTATCTTTCTTTTTCATTAAGATTATCTTAATAAAATAATATAAATTACATTTATATTATTATATCCCATTTTTTTACCATTTTTTTCAAAAATCCGATTACTACATCCTTTACTTCTTTTTCATTTACTGCACGTAGATCCCTTGAATTCTTAATCCACGGTAGGTGACTTACAGGGGCGAATTCTCCATGTTTGCTGCGCAAGCTCATTAATTGAGAAAGAAGCAATATTTATTTGTTAATAAATATTAGCATGCATTTATAAGCATTCCATTTAGGCTTTTATTTTTGTAGACAGAAGACGTCTTAAGCTTGCGCGGCAATAATTGAGCTTTGCGTTGGGTATAGAAGGCCGATGCTTGCTCGTCTAGTCAAAGCTACCTTGGCTTGCTCAGTTGTAGGAGCTTCCAGGTTCTCGCAGCAGCGCTGTGATTTCATGCGCGCACATAGCCATTTCACATCGTCTCACTGTGTTGCCTAAACACAGGCCATACGCAGTCAACGTAGCTCTAGCCAGTGGGCTTCAGCCAGCCTTTACAAGTGTGCGTGTTGCTTGGGAACATGAAGTTACAACCGACTTTTTATGACGATGTTATTGACCAGTTCATAAAGAAGAACCGTAGGGTAGAATTTGTGTTCAAGTAGCTAAATTGAAAAAGATAGAATATCATTTGTAAAATAATTGTTGTATTTGTATGATTAAATGTACATAAATTTCTAAATATATAGTTTTAAATAGTCAGGAATTCATTATTCCGCTAATCAGACTTCAATCACTTCTCACTCCCTGAATGATAACAAGAGCAAGCGTGAATTTCAAGACTAGCATTCGCCCCTGGTGACTTACGTACTTTGCCCTGTCTCTGGGATCAAAATTACTACTTCCGCAATTAGTAAAGAGATCGTTCATTTCGTTAAGAACAGTGGTGACATCATTGCCCTTTGAGATCCACGTATTTACTGTTTTGTTGCCAGTTACGGTGCTTGCCAACCTCCATTCTTTACTCTTATGTTTCATACAGGAAAGAAATTTCATTAGGAGATCATTTTCTTTGGCGTATTTTTTTTTTACCTGTAAGCATTTAGTGAAATTTTGATAAGCATTTACAAACACTAAACAAGGACTCATCCTATCTATATTATATACTTTTCTAGAATTCGTCCTGATCATACACTGCTTGAAAAGAAGTCAAAGGACACCCACATGGGCAAGGTGCTTCGTGCCGTCTAATGTATCACGTGTTTGTAGCCGGTATAAATTGCAGGAAAATGATGCTCCAAAGTCAGTGGAGTCGATTGATTTTCGGAAGGACTTTGTACGCGATACTTGTTGCAGATGAGTTTCGAAGATCTCGCCATTTTATGTTAGTGCTTTTATCCTAAAAATTAAGAGTTTTGCGAAAATACCGGCCAAACTACAACTGCACGGTAAGCGTCTTGTTTTTTTCTTTTCTTTTCTTTTTTTTTTAAGCTTCTGACACTTCACATTGACAGACATGGAAAACAAATACATGAGGAGATATTTGAGGAAGTATGTCATGAATTCATCAGACAGGTGAGCTGCTTAACTGGCCAGGAAAGGTGAAACTTTACGATACACCCCCCTCCCTCAAGCATCACAGGTGGTGATGACGACAATAAAATGGAGGAACAGTTGGACTCGGTGATCTCTACTCCCTCAGATTTCGAAGTCGTCCGCGCATGCAAGAAGCGGAAAACAACCGTAGAACCACCCAAACATAAAGAAATGGAACAGAACAAGAAATGGAACTGTTTACAAATTGATTACACAAAGGCCAAAAATGTGGATGAGGGTATCGAGATACAACTCCCCACGGTAAGAGATTAGAGAAAATTAACAAAAGAAATGGACATCAGAGATATTCAGTACCATACCTTCTCACTCAGTTCAGAAAAAAATTTAAATGTGGTCCTCCGTGGCGTCTCTGAAGACATTGATCCAGAAGAGATAGGTGCTGATCTTAACTAACAGGATCTGCCTCCTATAAAGGTCAGCAGAATGTATAGATCTGACAAGACTCCTATGCCGTTAGTCCTTGTAGAGATCCACAACATATACAAAAATATTTACAACTTAAAATAAATCAGCGGACTCATCATCACACCAGAGCCACTCTTGAAAAAGGCATCTTCTGGGCAATGCCACAGGTGCCAAAAGTTTTCCCATGCCCAGAAGCTGTATAATGCTGAGTTCAAATGTCTGAAACGTGGAGATAGCCACCCAACCAATATTTGTACAAAGCCGAAAACCACCCCGGCTAAATGCGGTGGCCCTCATCCAGCCAATTATAAGGGAATACTCAACAGCCGAAGAATAGACAGTTTGAGACAATTAAACAGTCTTCCTCCTCTAGAGCACGAATACCAGAGGCCACTGCACCACAGCTGGAGGCTCAGCGGCCACAATCAGAGGCCTTCAAGAATAGAGTATACAAAGGCAAACAAGAAGTTATGCAGATGTGACCCATTCAAACATGTCAACACCAGAACAGAAACAGCAAACAGCACTTACAAACCTGACAGCTGTTAAAACTGCCTCTCTAGCAAAGGTGCTACAAGACTTCAGCCTGTCAAACCCTTCAGCAACCGCCACTAAAAGATTCCCACTCGAAACACAAGCCATCCTCACAGCACTTATGGATGAACAGAAACAAACTAATTCCAGTCTCTCTTCAGATCGTTTCATGGAATGCAAATGGCTTCAGAAACAAAATTTTAGAAATCCAAGACCTTACTCATAGATATCAGCCAGATGTCATTCTAATAAGCGAGACACATCTAAGACCCTCGGACAGCCTCAAAATAAGGGGATATCTCCTATACAGAACCGACAGGATAAACTATAGAGGCCGAGGCATTGCCATCTTTATTAAAAATGATATCAAACACTATCCTGTAAAAAACCTTCCAACCACTAACCTTGCGGTCACAGGAGTGGGAGTGTTCACTAGCGCGTCTGGCAGACTGAAAATCTACTCAGCTTACAACCCAAACATTAAAAACTCTGATCTAAATGCCATCTTAGGCGTTAGAGAGTCTATCATTATTGCCGGAGACTTAAACCCCCCCCCCGGCTGGAATTGTAGAACCACCAACAAGAATGGCTGTATCCTTTCCAACTACATAGGATCAAACTATGCTGTTGTGGCAGGCCCCACCGAACCAACTCATCTCAGTACGTTTGGCACTGCTGACATCCTAGATATAGTTATCCTGCAAAATATTAAACTTCAGTACAGCCTAAAATCATTGAACGAGTTTTCATTTGATTATAACCCAATTCTGCTACAGATGGGAAAACAAGAATACCTGTCTCCTCCCTCTCACTCATTTATATCGTGGGAAAAATTGTCAAAAGTACTCCTGGATTACAATGGACCTGTTCCTCATATAAGTTCAAAAGATGTTGAAACCGCAGTCACAAGCCTCACCCAACAAATTAACTCCACTATAATGGCCGCCACCTCCTACAAATCTTCCCCCCAAGCCTGGTCGTCTGCCTGCAGACATTATGAACTTGATCAGGGAAAAAAATAGAGCAAGGAAAAGATTTCACAATACCTGCACACCATAAGACAAAACAGTTCTTAACAGACTAAATGGGGCAGTGAGAGATACACTCAAAGCTTACAGAGATCAACTATGGGAAGAAAAGTTACCTTTTATCTCACCTACTGATCACTTTATCTGGGGACTACTGAGGAATATCAGAAACAAAGGCAGATCCAATCGCGCGCCAATAGTGTCCGGTGCCTATGTGCAAAACTTTAGTTGGCGCCCCCATGCCTCCCCCCCAATAAAAATCACTTTACAAAAACGTATCAGTAAGTAAAAATGAAATACGAAATATATTAATTAAAAGTTTATTGAACAAAAATCAGAAATTACAAAAATATGTATAAAAAAACAATAAACATACAAGGGTACAAAAACAACAAAAATAATTTGGAAAAAAATAAAGTAATTTATGTTATTTGGCAAGAAAATCATTTGCGAATTGCACCTTATATATAATAAGATCTTAAGGAATAATACCAAATAAGTGATTATAATAATTTGTTTAAGACAAATCTAGTAAATATAATTAAAATTTAAACAAAAATATAATTTATTTGGATATAATTAATGAATAATATATTTTTTTAAGTATTTCCTCCTCGCCTGAAATCTTTGGCGCCTGTGTGCGTCGTACAAATTGCACACTGTGCCGGCGCGCCCTGGGAAGATGGCATCACAAGTGATCAAGCAGACACACACCTGCTTCAAAATTATCGTCCAATCAGTCTCATCTCCAACTTGGGTAAGTTTGCAGAGAAAGTCATCCTCTCACAACTTCAAGCTTCAGTAAATGAACTAAACATCCTTCCTAAAGAACAATTTGGTTTTCGGCAATACCACAGTACTACCTCAACAAATCCTCAGAACAGTTGAATGTATTACCACCAGCTACAACTGGCATCAATACACTGGAGCTATTTTTCTTGATTTATCCAAAGCATTTGACAAAAGTGGCATTTCGGATTGCTACATAAACTTATCTCAGCCGATATCTCACTGAAAATGGTACACCTAGTTAGATCATATCTACAGAATCCAAGCAAGTCAAGATAAATGTACCATTGGCGCACCCAGGGAGAGGGTCAAGGGGCCCTTCCCCCCCCCAAAAAAAAGAAAAAGTAAAAAAACACTAGAAAAATTTCCAAAAATATTTTCCTAATTAAAATTCTTTTTTTTTTATTTAATTTATGTTGTACCGTGTCTTTTATTTCTATGCTACTTATGAATTAGCGGTCATATAAGGTGGGAATACCCTATAGCGCTCGGGAATCCTGGCCGCTGTGAACGCAAGGCGAACGAAGTAGTACTTGGGCGCTACTTTGTTTGCCCAAGCCGGGCCAAAAGAGATCTATGACTGAGATCACAGCAGATGCTCAGTCATAGCTCGTATGCAATGCGTAGTGTGAATTCTCAAATCGTCTACTCAACACCCCCCAAGATTAAAGCTTGAGTGCTCAGCCCCCTCCAAGATTAAATCCTGAGTGCACCACTGAATGGTACTACCTCATCCCAACGCTATATCTTGGCCGGAGTACCACAGGGATCCTTACTGGCTCCATTATTGTTCTGTATATACATGTCAGACATTCCGCACAACCCATTGTCATCCATCATGGCCCTATATGCGGACGATACAGCATTATTAGCCAGATCTCTTCGGTCACACCTTGTTACTAAAAAGCTTCAAGAAAACCTTCTAAAGTTAGAGAAATGGTTCTCCAAATGGAGACTACAAATAAATCCCCAAAAGAGCTCAGCCATTCTCTTCACGAAAAGATCGATATTTCCTGCAGGAGACGTCTTACTATTCAATACTAAAATCCCTTGCAGACAGAAACAAAATACCTTGGTGTCATGTTCGACAAAAAATTAACTTTTAACCAGCACATCAAGACTACGTGCGCAAAGGCATCTAAAGCCATTTCCCAGATCTACTCCCTAATCAACAGGAACAGCATGCTAAACATCAGAACCAAATTGCTTTTATACCAGCTGCTGATTCGTCCTATAGTCATTTACATTTCTCCAGCCTGGAGCCATACCTCCAACACTAATATCCTCAAACTGCAATGCACAAAATAAGTGCTTACGAGTGATTCTAAACGCACCATGGTTCGTCAGAACCATGCAACTTCATCGAGACACAAATATTCCATATATTTTCTGTTTCCTACAATCTTTAGCAACAAAGTTTTTTCTAAAAATGTACATACACCCAACGATCTAGTTCAGCAAGCTGTATATGATGCAATGGATATATTTAAGCATAAAAGGCCAAAAGCCATTCTAATTTCCTGTAGCGATACATAATCTCCATGCTCATTCAGGGTGAGCAAACTGCTCACAAAATTTTTTCCTCACTGTAACTGTAACAGGTAGCGGGGAATATGAAAAACATCTTGCTTTATCCCTAAAGCCATTAATGTCAAATGTCCCAAGTCAGTGCAACTGTGTACGGGTGAAATGGCAGTGAGAAGGGAACTGACAGAGTTTGAAAGTGGTGTTGTGATACTGTAGCGAACAAATTCATCCGAACACTGACATTTTAAAGAAAAAATTTAGCAAGCAAATGAATATGAAAATTAAACTCTATATGTGCTCCTTTGTTCCTAATAAATTCATTAAGGCATGGACTCTACAAATGTAGAACACATTTTTCTTATTTCTGCATCTCGAAATCATACTTTTATAACAGATTGTATTAAGTTATCCGTTGTATCACAAATTAATTTTCCAAGTCTCTTTTTCACTGTGGCCCACAAATTTTCTATTGGTTAATGTCAGGCGAGTTACCTGGTCACTGAAGCAATTGGATGTGATTTTTAAGGAACGTTTTTTGAAGATGGCTTCCATGTCTTTCTGGATATGTGGGACCATTCTAATCTCCAATATTTTTATACGTCACTTTTCATTGTTGCGTCAACAAACACAAGTGATCCTGGACCGTCATGTGTAAAACTACCCCAGAGCATCTTTTTGGCAGGGTATTTAGGAGACTGTTGAAGATAGGAAGGAGAAGTCTTCTCAGCCACTGATTTGCTAACATAGGGTACTTGCTCTCCTTGGACAAAGAAATGGCTTCATCTGAGAATATGACCTTCTTCTCACAAGTCCAATCTTTGTACACTTTTGCCCACTGAAGCCTCTTATTCTACATAGCCTTCATCAACAATTGTTTCTTTTTGGTCTGTGGGCAGTCCTCCCTACTTCCCACAATCTTCGACGGATTGTCATGTTAGAAACATTAATCTCACTAGCTGCAAAGTCTCCAAGTCTACAGCAGACAATCTTGGATTAATTTTACTTTTCCTAACTAGTAAACGATCTTGAGTAAGTGTAGTTTTCCTTTTCGCCCACATTTCCCTTTTCTGTCAGGAAGAAAAGATACCAGTCTCCCTAAACCTCTTTAATATTGAATTAACAGCACCCAAACCAATGCCAATTTGTCTGAGTCATCGATGTCTGCTGAGAAAGAGTACATAGTTTTGAATGCTTTCTTTTATAGCTACACAGAATGAATACTATGAATGTCAACTTATTATTATTATGGACAACTCCAAGGAGTCCATAGACTCGTCGAGGGAGGCCCTAAACATCACGTCAAGAACAACTATTCAACATTCATACAGTATCTATCATACCTTGCCTTGAACTCAATCACAGTCATGGCACCCACAACAGACTCTGGCAGCTTATTCCACTCATTTACCACTCTCAAGTAAAAAACCTAGCTCTAACACCCCTGCTAACCACACACTTGCCCAGTTTCCATGGATGGTCCCTAGTCCTCCCACCACCAGTCCTGTTCTCAAAAATATCCTCTGAATTAATCTTATAGAAACCCTTCAGTAATTTGAATTCAATCATATCACCCTTCTTCCACCTATCAACCAATTTCTGCAACTCACAAATCTTCAACCTGTTCTCATCAGGTTCATTCCACAGACCTGCTATCATCTTGGTCACTGGCCTCTCCACCTCCCATCAAGAAGAAACCTTAGCGCCCAAATCTGGGCACAGTAGTCAAGATGGGGTTTTATCAAAGCTCGATACAGAGGTACAATAACTTGCTTGTCTCTGCTAGTCAAAGTATTCTTCAGTAACCAAATGATTTGATGAGCTGATTTAGCCACTTTCGCAATGTTCCCTCTAAACTTCAACTCCTTATCCATCAACACTCCCAAATCCCTGGCCTCGTCAATCTCTTGGAGTACAGTTCCACCAATGTGGTATACTGCTGCTAATCTTTTCACCCCAAAATGCATAACCTTACATTTTGCCACATTAAATTGACATTCATTCTCCTTAGCCCAGTCTTCCAATCTAACCAAATCATCCTGCAAAATTTTGACATCATGTGTATTCACTATTGCTCAACCCAACTTTGCATCATCAGCAAACAAATGAATAGTTCCTCTCAGATCCTTTCCTATATTATTAATGAACAAATTAAATAGTAGTGGTCCAAGAACAGACCTCTGTGGCACAATCACTAGTCACAGGCCGTCTTTTGGACTCCACTCCTGAATAAAATACTCTCTGATATCTCTCCATCAACCACCCTCCTATCCATCTCACCAACCCTATATCCATCCCCATATGCTGCAGTTTACTGATTAGAATACCATGTGATATCCTGTCAAAGACCTTAGCAAGGTCCAGTATTATCACTGAAACCCATTATCCTTTCCAGTTCAGCCATCACTGTGTTATAAAACATGAGCAAGTTACTGGGGTGATCTACCCTTCACAAAACCATGCTGTACCCCATACAGTATCCCATTTTCATCTATCCATTCCTTTATTTTTCTCTTGATTACTTTCTCCAAGACCTTGACAACTCCTGATATGCTGATCGGTCGGTAATTTGCAACAGCAGTCTTGGAACCTCCTTTATGTAGGAACTATTTTCCCCTCTTTCCACCCCCTCGGGACTAACCCAGACCTAAGACACAAATTAAGCAAAATGGTCAAGGGTACTGACAATTCGTTAGCTGCTTCACATAAGACCCGAGCTGGTATACCATCCAATCCCACAGATGTATTCACATTAAGGTTTTGTAATAGACTATTCACCTCTACTTCATTCACCACAATTCCCATATAAGCTATTGGTTCCTTCATTCCTGCAATATCACCACCTTGATGATATACTCTTGCAAAAGTGCTCGCAAAGTAATTCGACTATATCAACTGATTCAGTTACCTCCCTACCATCAGCATTCCTTAAAATCATTCTGCCATATACATTTTTTCTTTTACTCGCAGTATATCGAAAAAACTGTTTGGGATTTTCTTTAGCTTGCATTGCTAATTCCCTTTCATAATCCGCTTTTGCTTTTCTTACCACACTCGTAACCCTTCTTGCCTGCGCTTATACCGTTTGTGTGCCTGCAGGTCACATTCCTCCTTAAATTCCCTCCAACAGTTGTTTCTTTTTTTGCAGCTCAAGCTTAATGGTGTTATTCATCCATTTAACCCCTACTTGATTTATTATTTGGACTCTAGGTATATAGTCAGCCATTACCTCCTGCAAACGCTCCTTAATCACCTCCCATGCACTATCAGCATCCAGCCCTTGCAGTTTTACATGTCATGGCACTGATCCAAGCAATCTCCAAGTCATACTTGCCAGCACGGTAATTCCACATGTACCCTGTCTTAATTGAAAATTCCACACATTTAGCCACCTCCCAAGTCAAGACCTTATGATCACTCTCACCAATTGGTGGCAAAGTGGTCATATTCATTACAGTCAAATTCCCAGATGCAATTACTAGGTCAAGCACTCTCGAACCCCTAGTGTTTTCCATTACATGCTGTCTCAGATAGTTATCCCTTAATAACTGCATAAAATCCAATTCCTTCCTCCATGTCATCTTCTCCTTCCAATCAATGTTACCATAGTTGAAATCCCCCATAATAATTACCCTCCTTTCACTCATTGCATCTATTTGCTTATGCATGCTATCTCCACCATCTATTCCCTCACCTGGTGTATAGCAGCACCCAACTGTATATTTTTTTTTGCTAATCTCAATCTCACACCAAATAGCCTAATATGTGCTCTTTTCACTATCCTGCAGTTCAACTTCAATTATCCTTGGCTGCAGTTCATCAGCTATCATCAATAACACTCCCCCCCCCCTTTTATTCCCTCTGTCCCTTCTGAACACACTATAGCTTTCACATTCTATCCCACTAGCTATATTATCTTCTGTCAGTCATGTTTCACTAATGCCAATAACCTGTGGCCAGGAAGAGCCAACCAAGGCCAAAATTTCTTCCTTCTTGTTCCTAATACTCCTGGCATTAGTATACATGAAATGCAGAAGCCCATTAGTCCCACCCCTATCTTGATGCCTTATACTAACTATCCCATTCTGATTTTTTGTCCTTTGTACTAGCTCGGGCATATTATACACATTCTTACACTCAACTGCCTCACTAATGTCTGCATATCCCCCCCCCCCCCTTAATAGGTTTAGATTCCCTGATTCTGCACATCCACTTTCACTTCATTCAACAATACTTTTTCCAGTCTCCTCACACCAAATCCATTTAGACGCAAACCATCCATCTTGTATAAATCCTTTATTTACACTTATTTTATTAAACTTATTTACACTATTAAAAATGCACAACACTATCACTATTAATAAACATCGGAAAGACAATAAAACATGCAGCACTGAACCAAAATAGTGAACTAAACCCAAAACTGAAAATAGTAAACCAAAATCAAAATTATTGTGAACAGAAGCAAAAGCAAAGCCAAACTTAAAGCAAAAACTTGGCAGAAATTTGGCTTGTTCAGATTAATTTGTTCACTATTGTAGAATGCCATGTTACAGGCCTATCTATTCGGCTAACTGTTGACAAATTGGGCCGTCCCAGTATGGCATCACATGGGAAGTCAACTGGACGTGCTACCCGCAGTGGACGACTCACCTCCCTCACCGAGTGTGACAGTTCGTAGGAGGTGCTATGATGAATAAAATGTAAAAACTGCCATTCATCAGCCCACATATTGAATGTAGATTTCTGGGCATCGACTGCAACACTAATCTGTACAACATTCTGAAGGCTCACAACACAGGTTTCCATGGTAGGGCTGCAATATGCAAGCCACACATTAACTCGAATCAGCATGCAGTATTGCCTTCATAGTGCAAAAGAATGTATACATGGGACGTAGAAGAGTGGAAAGCTGTGTTACGGAGTGACAAATCACGCTACACCTTCTGCTGAGAAGGAAACTGATGGGTGCACGTCTTTTACCAGGATGTACAACCCCAACTATGAAATCTGGTGGTGGCAGATGATGGTATGGTCCTGTTCTTCCTGGGTTTGCCTTGGACCCCTGTTTGTGGGGTCATGAACAGACCTCTGTCTCTTTCAGCAAGACAATGCACCATGTCATGCAATGTGATTATCATACATTCTATCTACTCATGTGGAATCTTCCCTGTGCTGAGATTCAAATTATGCAGCCTGGTCAAAGCAAAGGCATCTGAACTGACAGTGCTGAATTCTTATTCAGTTCATGCAATAACTCTAGTACTCCTCCTCCTCATACACCTGAGTTTCTTCCAGTCTTCTTGAGTCTTCTGTTGCATTCTCCAGGTAATAGCTTTCAGCAAAATAGACACTTATTAGTCTAACAATCTCTTCTGCAACTACCACCCACATACCATCTACATTCAGTAAAGCTATTCTTAGGATATTTCATTCTGTCTTTTACTTGCAGCATGACATCAGAATTTTTTTGGGAGATCTCTTCTGACTGCATCTTAAAATTTTCATAACTGACATCATTAAGAATCGCTTGCTTAATAAGATTTCAATCCTACCCTATTTATTCTTTAAATTTATAATTATTTTATTACATCCTCTGGAGTCAGCAGACTCATCGTGGGGCATTTCAGGGACACATCCTGATACTGCACCACTGATGTATTTTGTTTAATCCTTTCAATGCACTGCCAGTATCTTTCCCATCTGGCACCTGATACCATGGGATTGAATCTCAGTCATAATTTCCTGTTTTGCAGTTCAGCATGTAACCTTTTCTGAACAGAACATCCATGTACATCAACATACACTTCCCAGGTTAGTACAGCAGGATAATTCTCACCAACTGGGGGCAGAACAGTTACATCTTTAACTCTATACAAATGCACTCTACTACAGGCCATGATGTCCATAATTACATGGATGTGAAGTATCCATTGAAGTCAATATAATCTTTGGATATTATATAAATAATATGAATACAAAGCATATATTTTTTATTTACAATCTGTGAGGCCATTTGGATGGTTAAATGAAACCCCACTTGACACTATAATCAGGTCTAGTGACCTAGTATCCCTTCTGTAACATGCTGCTTAAGGAAGTTGTCTTGACAGCAGGTCAATAAATTCAGCTTCTTTCTTCTCATAAGTTTTCACTGCTATCCAATTAATATTCAGATAATGTCACTCACTGTTATCACATAATTTGTAGATACATATGAAAATCTCCAGTTGGAAGCTCTACAGCCAGTGTGAAGCTTTTACATTGGCAAAATCCATCTAAATATAGTTGTTTTTCTTTTAGTCTGCATATAAGAATATCACTGATATAACTAGGTATAAGTTTCTCTAGTCCAAATGTTTTAGAATACTGTCAAACCTAACTGATACTCCTATCTCATACTGGTGTATATCCCCCAAAAGCTTCCACATTGCTCAACAACAAAGCATCACAAGAATCAATAAAGGGGAAAAAGATTTTTTTTTTATGTGGTTCCCACCCACATACGATTATTGGTAAACTTATAGCACACTTGTACTGTGGGTGGGTGAAGGATTTTGTTTTTACTATTTTTATATATTTTTTGCAATCTTTTTTATTTATTTTTACATAGTCTGAAATCCTGCTCTAGAGACCAAATAGGGAACTTGTTTTCAAACCATTTCAGGCCTCCACTATGTGAGGTGGTGGTCTCACACCAGGTGATAAAATTCATCTACCACCTTCTTCATATAACTGAAAAGTTAATTCTTTCAGAAAAGGCTTACAAACTCATACTTCCATATTTCATTCTTATTCTTTCCCTCCTCTTTTACCTTGCAGTGTTGAGGAATTTCTTCATTTAATCGTTACCATATTGAGGAAAAAGTAGTTAGCCCTATGCCTCTCAGTGTGTCCTATGTCTGTAGATGCATGTGTTCAAGGGCCGGTTTGCCTGTTCTGGGGGAAGAAAAACCTGAGTTTTGGATGAAATAAAAAACCCTCCTACCTCCGTATGAGACCGGCTAACTTACCTTAGTCAAAAGAGATCAGATAGAGGTTCCTCATGTCACTGACAGGAATCGAACCCAGGTCTTTCTGACCAAAGGGCTTCGTCTATACTGACTGAGCTATGGAGGCTCTCCATATTTCATGATAAACATAATTTGGAAGAATTTATCTAGATGCTAACGATTGGTCAAATGTTTTATTAAAAATACTAAGGGGTCCAGTTGAACACAATGTGAACAGTGACTGATTAAACATTTCACAACTTTTGGTTGAACAATATAAGCTCATATTTCAGATCAAAAAGACTACAGTTCAAATTTTTATATCATTCTTGAAATTGTATTCTTTGGGTTTCATATTTTGCAGTTTGAAACTGCATACCTGGAAATGCACCTGTGTAGTTACGATTATCTTCATGGATGAACCAGTAGATTTATTCATGCTGATAATCTTAGTTACATATTTAATTTATCTAATTCTTCCCTTTTCACTGATCATTATCACCTAAATAAATAATTCCATACTTCGTATTTTTTTAAGGATCTCACCTGTTTTAGTCCTCTTGGTTTCACTAACAATTATGTCCACACATTATTTCTGTAATTATAACATTATTGATATAGTGTGCCTTCAATTTTGTTAAGAGTGGAAAGCAACCAGAGACCTGAGAGAAAGAAAATGAGAAAAAAGGAGAATCTATAGACAAGATGAATGGAGTAGAGACAGACAAGGATATTGACATAAGAAAGGTCAGCAAATTAGGTTCTCTACAAAACCTCTACATGTTTAGGCACAGAATATCAACTATTAGTTAGTTTTTAATTATTTGCATTAAAAAAAATATTGTCAAAGTTAGGTTTTCAAAACTGAAGCACAATAATGAGCAAATTAGTTAACAAAAAACTCATTTGCTACAAAGTTGTTTATTTCATTTATCTTCTCTGAATTTAGTAGGCACAATTTACCTATTAAGGTCAAGTGCTGGCATTACAAAAAAAAAAAAAAAAAAAACTGTGATAAAGCAGTTAATGCTTGAAAGTTGTTTAACTGTTTCCAAAGCTAATCTGTCAGATGCTTGACAGATTTTGTTCTGTAGGAAGAATATCCTGCCATCTCTATTATGTAACTAGATAAACACAATCCTCATTTGAAAAGCTCTGATGTTTCTCCTATCCTATATGAAACTCAAACATTTATCTAATGGTAAACTAATTTTGAATATGGTGAACATTTGGCATGAATTATTCAAAGCCGATTTTACATTTTACTTATCTAAATGCCAAATTCTGTCTGGCATTTGGATTAAAACTTAACTAATTTTATTTTCTTTACATTCATGAATTATTACATGGATTATAATCAATATATATATACCGGATGATTATAAAATAACGTCAAGTGATCAGAGCCCCCTAGCGAGTAATCTATTGGACGAAACACACCAATATTCGGTAGACATACACAGTGGAACATCGGGATTCGATTTAACGAAAAAAAAGTACCAAAAGTCGCCAACAGGGGAAATTTTGGCGCTGTTTACCGAGTAAAATGCATTAATTTGCATTATCGCATTTCTTGTGAGCGATCATGCAATAAAAGGAAAGCCTGTGAGATTTCTTATCATTCGTAGACGAACTGCTTTTCGATGCCTCTTACCTAACGTGAGCGTGCTTTGTTAGTTAAACTCTATCATCAGCAGAACAATAATGCCAGTGCTTGTCTTCGTGATTTTCTGCATATGAAAAATTTACGAAAAGGATCGGTTAGCGTAACAAACTTACGAAAACTGATTCGCGATTTGAAATTACTGGAACTCTAGCAGTGCAGGTAGGCAGGGGATGCAAACCGATCAATCACCAACAAGTTGAATAAGTTGCAACTGCTATTGTGGAATAGGAGATGATGAATGTGCAGGGTACTAGCAGTGCACGAGCAATATCCCGGCAAACGGATATACACAACATCACATACACAACAGTGTGGACAATCTTACATCAGATGTTTAAGTTTTACCCATATAAAATCAGTCATGTTCAAGAATTGCGCTATGATGATGCGACCACATGAATCGACTTATCTTTCAGATTCTTAGTACACATGGAAGTGGATGATGCATGACCGTGGCAGATTTTATGGACTGATGAAGTGCACTTTTATTCGAACGGCGATATTAACACATTCAACTGTCGCATTTGGGCTGCAACTAATCCGCACGTGTGTCTGCAGATGCCTATACACTCACCCAAAGTAAGTGTGGCGTGGATTTACGGCATCTTTTATCATCTGTCCATACTTTTACGAAGAAAATCACCAAAATGGACCAGTGACCTGTTCCATCAATGCTAACAGGTATGCCAATATGCTACAGAACTTTGTGGTTCCACAACTGTAGCAAAGAGGATGTCTCAATTCGACCATCTTCATGCAGGATGGTGCACCACCCCACATCGGACTTCAGGTACAGCGTGTTTTGCAACATTTCTCTGACGAATCATTAGTCGTGCATTTCCCATGCCATAGCCACTGAGATCGCCTGATCTCAATCCTTGTGACTTTTTGGCTGTGGGGATTTCTTAAAAGCATTGTGTATCAAGGACATGTACCCGATATTCCAACTTTAAAAGATTGAATAACGTTACACGTGAGACAAATCAATTCCGATATGTTGTGAGCCGCTGTGGAAAATGTCATGCACCGTATGCAGTTCCTGGAACAACAGAATGGTGGTCATATTGAACCTCATTTGTAATTAACAATAAACGTCATGAAATTGATGTGTGCTGTCTCTCATTTGCCATTTAGTCGTTCATTAGTCACACCTACTAAAATAAATTTGGCAGCGCCAAAATTTCCCGTGTTAGCGACTTTTGGTACTATTTGTTTTTCATTAAATCGAATCCCCATGTTCCACTGCGTATGTCTGTCAAGTATCAGTGTGTTTCGTCCAATACATTACTTGCTAGAGGGCTCTGAACACTTGACATTATTTTATAACCACCTGGTATATCAGAAGTAGCAGACTTACTGGTATTGGAAACTTCATATTCACATTTTTTTTTAATGAGTCTCTGCCCATGACCATGAATGAGCTAAGGAATTTATAATTTTTTAAATAATTTATTATTTTTTTACATCCAGAAACCCTGCTCTAGGGATCAAACAAGGAAAATTTTCAAGCTGCTTCAGTCTGATAAGTATGGTGCTGGTCTCACACAAGACAATGAAATTCATCTTCACCTAAATACAATCACAAACATCCATGCTGATGACAGGATTTGAATCTGCAACTTGTTGGTTGGACAACAGGTGTTAACCACTCAGCCAACCAAGCCAGGATTCATCATCACTGATTATACTGTATGTCTCTGTTAGAGGTTCAGTAGGAAATCTTGATGCTAGAGATCTTTTTTCATATAATACATTAACTACAAAACCATAAGCACCCAAATTGCTTTTGAATACTGCAGTACGGGGAAAGAAAAAAAATTCAAGGATGCTGATAGTTTCAGCACAATTTAAATTACATCATGCTTTATGACATCAATGAGGGCACAGATTTCATTCATGTATTTCAAGTCAGTTCTATGGCTAAATTAGTTTCCGAAATGCTGGGTGGATTACTCTGTTAACCTTTTCACTGTGAAAAAATGGAAGCCATTCAAATTCTTCTTTACTGAGTAATTAAGCAGTATACAGACCACTTAAGGGCGACCTTAAGCCAGCAGAGCTACTCATCGTGTCTGACTTCTCAACTGCTCCCATATGATTATTGTATTCTATTACACAACAGGGCTTTGTTATTGACTCACTAATTGTCTCTCTTTCCTAATGATTTCATCTTTTCATGATCTGTGGTCAGCATGCATACTTCTCACTATTTTTTACTTTTCCTGGCAAGACAAGGAGCAACACATCAATCAGGAGATTTGTTCTACTATGTACACCAGTACAAATACTTTCCTGAAGATAGTAGACAGATATATAGATAAAAAAGTGCTTGAGTTGAACTAAATTATATTCGCAATCACCACATGCTTAAAGATTATTTTAGCCAAGTTTATTTTATTTTATTTTATTTATTTATTTTTTTTTATGCAAAAGAGCATTCAAGAATACTCAAGCTCAGTAAAGACACTATTTTTAAATTCAGGATAATTTAGCTTAGAAGTGAAATGGTTAATTAAATCAGGAATGTAACAAATAATTGTTCCTCTATTATAGCAATGACTGCAATTTATTTTTGCTATTTCTATTGTATTACCAAAAAAGTGCAACTACTATACTTCTTTTTCCACTATTACTATGGTTTTGATGAATCAATCACTATATCTTAAATGATTAAACTGATGTGACAGTGTTGTAAATTACCCAAATTGTGATCAAAATATGTCTTTCTAATGTTGAAACCCCAGTCCTTAAAATTACATGGTAAGAAGAAAGAAAAAAATAATGATAAAAAAAAAATGCTAGTCATTCAACAAAGTTTTCTTAAATACCAATTGTTATTTTTTTAAAGAAAATTTTTATTTTATGATAAAAAAAACTCAATTTTTATCTCTGTACAAATGTATAACAATGGCTGTACTTGACATAAAGATGCTCAAGTAAAACCAAACCATAAAAATGGGAGACCTGCAGTTTAATACTCACTATTTCATGCTAAATGATATTTTATAAGTGTTTTCATACATTTATAGCTCTTGTAAATATTTTGTGTGTGTGAAAATTAGAATGTCCTAAGTCATTAGTGTATGTTCTCAATATTACAATTCATTGGATATATATCTATTTGTATATAAAGCTTTATGTATTTTTTGTTGAAAAAAGAAACATCAATATATGTGACTTTCACTTCTCCAGATACACAAAAATACTAACAAGCTTTATCAGATATAAGCTGAATTTATTTTATTAATTTTTTTTTTTTTCAATTTTATTTTAGAGAAGTGCAGCTAGAATAAATATTCTGGTCAGAGATCAATGTTACATAAAACATATATGTCAACTTAGCTTTATGAAAGTAAATACTAATATATTCCTAGTCATGTACCCATGAAAGCCACTCAGATTTTGGCCAACTACTTTGTATCAACTAAATAATCACTGAAATGAAAAAATAAGTATAAATTACATCCACATAACAAATACCATTGTTTTCATTCACTATAAACTAACTACTGAAAAGTCCCAGCTAAAGCCCCTTAACATCAATTGTTTGCTAAAGGAAATTAACTGTAGCAAACCTTCCTTTATAAAGGTTGATGAGGGAAAGGCATATACTGCTTTTTTGATTTTACAAAAGCATCTGACATGGTGCCAAATGATAAGCTGATAGTTAAGTTACAGCATATGGGTTTAGATATCAGGTTAGTGAATTGGATAGGCTGTCTAAGAGACATTGGAAAGTTGTGTATGAGGGAATACTATCAAGAAAGCAGAAGGTTAAAAGTTGGACACAGTATTGGGATTGGGATGGATTGTAAGGAGATGTTCAGTTTATTGCACATGATGTGAAACAGAGAAGGGTTAATAGTGATGCTGCTGATGTGGTACCCTTCAAGAGGATTTGAACGAGCTGGACAGAGGATGGAGATCAGTTTAATTCAACTAAACATATATTTTTGAAGTTTGGAATGCATTTTCTATTGTAAGAATTGTACTGGAGTAAGTTGGGGAGGCAAGTGATCTTGGGATGATGATTGATAAAAACTTGAAGTTCAGGGGACATATTGCAAAAGTAGCGAAGGTAGCCCAGAGGATTGCTGGAATACTGAAAAGGACACTGACTAGCAGAGAGAGAATAGCTGTGATTCCATTGTACAAAGCTCTGATCGGACCACACTTGGACTATTGTGCTCAGACCTGGTTCACATAATTTGAAGGGGATAAATTAACCTCAGAAAGAGTCCAGAGGCAGACAAAAAAAAAATATTAGCACTGTACAATGTTAGGTATGAGGATAGACTGAGGGAATGTGGACTTGCAAAGTTTGGTAGATAGAAGAAGAGATATGACTGAGCCATTTAAACTGTTGAGAGGTAGTTACAGAGTTGACACTGGGGAGTTCTTTCATGTGGTAGAACAACAGAAGAGCGAGGACAAGGGATCATTCCTAGAAATTGTGAAAAGAAGTCGTGAACAAGAGAGTGAGGTGTGATTTTTTTGCATGGAGGGTGGATGAACCACAGAATGATAGGTTGTGTGATAGGGTGGTGAGAGCACGAATGGTGAACGAGTTCAAAAAGCGGTATGATAGACTTTGTTGTCTAGGATGAGTCTCTCACAATGAGTCTTGCGACTCCATGGAGATCCTGAATGATAATAATCACAAACTATTAGTTTTAATTTGACACTTTTTGAAATGCTGTTATTTTTCCATATTTTGATTAATTTATTCATATTAAACCATCCTTTGTTAAGTCTGTATTTTACTGTTTCTGTGTTGTCAAGGTTGTGAGTAATGAGACTGCCAAGATATATAAATTGCTTTACTTGTTCAAGTATATGATTTTCTAAGTGTATTGAAATCATTTCATCTGTTCCTATTTTCATTGTTTTCATGACCCTGCAGTCCTAGATGAATACTTCAGCAAATGGAGATTACACCCGAATCCTAGCAAAACACAAGTTTCATGCTTCCACCTGAACAATAACCAGGCTAACAAAGAACTCATGGTCTACTTCAACCACAAACTGCTACACTACAACAGATTCCCGAAATATCTGGGCGTCACTCTAGATAGAACACTATCTTTTAAACCACATCTCATTAACACAGCATCCAAGCTAAAAACAAGAAACAATATACTGCAAAAACTATGTGGAACAACTTGGGGTGCCTCAGCAACAATGCTTCGCTGCACTGCTCTTGGCCTCGTTTTCTCTACAGCTGAATACTGCTCACCCGTATGGCTGAACAGCACCCATGTGTATTTGGTTGTTGCCCAGCTTAACACCACTATGTGCCTTATTTCTGGAACTGTAAAATCAACCCCAACCTACTGGCTCCCAGTGCTAAGCAACATCCCACCTCCATACATCCGCAGATCCAACTTTCTTCTACATGAATACAGCAAAATCATGGAAATCCAAAATCTTCCAATCCATGAAGACATCCCACCCTTAGAAATAAACAGGCTAAAGTCAAGGCACCCTCCAATCTTAACAGCAAAAAATCTTGCAGAGACAAGCTTCAACATGAAGGAGAAGTGGAAAGAGTCCTGGTGTAACACTTCAACAGGGATCTTCCATGAATTAGTGGACCCAACACAGATACCTTCGGGTTTTGACCTACCTCAGAAAACTTGGTCTGCCCTTAACCGAATCCGCACCAACCATGGCAGATGTGCAGACCACCTTTACAAATGGGGCATGATTGCCTCACCCAGGTGCGACTGTGAATCACCCCGCCAGACAATTAATCATATTACAGCAGAATGTGTCCTACATGCATACAGTGGAAACCTGTCAGACTTCATCCACGTTACACCAAGTGCAGTCGACTGGATAATCAACTTAGACATTCAGTTGTAGCCTATTCTTGATTCTTGAGCCTCTTTTATGACTGTATTATGTCTATTACTATGTCCATATATATTAAGAATTAACGTAATGTAACTTTTCATGTGTGAGCCATACGCTAAATAAATAAATTCATTGTTTTAGTTTTGCTTAGTTTGATTTTCATTCCAAGTTTTGCATTCTTCATTTAAAATTTTTTTTATTCCAATTGTTCTTTAGATTCTGCAAGAATTATATTGTCCACATATTTAATGTGGTTGATAATTAATAATAATAAGAACCAATAATAGATTAACATTAGTATTGGGGTGCAGCTCAGTGGAGGTGGCACTTGCATCCTCTGCGCTAGGCAGCCCGAAGATAGACTTATAGTTCAAGTCTAATGATCAACTGGAGGAACTTTTTCTAGGCCTTCCTTCGACCGGTTTCCGAGTTAGTCGATCTCTGGCACAGGCAAGTGGGTTTTTTCTTCCAGAAACTCGGGTTTTTCATGTAAACTCAACTAAAAAAAAAAAAAAACAGACAGTAACATATCCTGTTAGGGTCAGGTACCAAGAGATGGCAGCATTTGTTTGCCAGTCTCTTCATCAGTGGCCGCCTATAATTAGTGATAGACATGGGCCAGCTATCTCTGATTGGCTACCAGTGGAGAATGAACTGATCACTCAGTCTCCAAAAGCTAGACGGAGTTTAAAGGCCTCATCTAGTCTCTATAAGGGAATAAAAGGTATTAGCTTATCTGCTTTAAAAACTATGTATGAAGCACTTCCAAACCACTTCAAACCTCCAAAGTTAGGTTATATATGTTAGAAAATAGTGAGTGAATGGACAATAAATGTTTAACAACAGAAGTGAACATAACTGAAGTAGATCACCTTTTAACTGCAGTTCTACAGAGATCTAAAATATAAACAGTAAATTTACATGGACTTTTCAATTGAAGGTGAGTTAGCCGATTTCATATGGAGGTAGCAGGGTTTTTCCTGCGGAAACTCTGGTTTTTCATCCCGCATACAGACAAATCAGCCCTTCAGAACACACGCAATTTACAGACAAAAAAATACTAGCTGATGATTGGTGGTGATTGTGAGTGGCAAATGGCGATGATGTAGGTGACTGGTAGTAGAGGTTCTGTGTAGCAGTGGAGACTGAGAGTTGTACAGTAGGTGTCCTCCCACAATGAGTCTTCAGACTCCTTGGAGGTGTCACGAATAATAATAATAATAATAATAATAATAAAAAGAAATTAAAAAAAGCTTTAACTTGGTAATGCACACCTTATAAACAACTATCTAACATAAGGTACTGTAATTATTCCTGAGTTTCTATATGACCTCCCAAGAGAATAAATGGATGCGAAGTCAAGGGGTCAGATTAATAGAATCACAAATCAGACATCAACAGAAGTCAATGTAACAAGGCAAAAATATCAAAATTCATTGACTTTTTATGAACATTCTGCTTATTAATATAAATGTGTTATATATAATATATAGAGGAAGGATTAATTGCTCAAGACCTAAATATTATTATAATTAATACTATCACTTCACCTCCAAGAAGTCCAAAGACACATCATGGGAGGATCACTACACCACACAACCTACTCTACACAATCTAGGTTTCACCCCACACACCCAAAAAAAACTCATTTCCTATTCACCTTGCTATTGCTAATAAGTTGCATGTAGATTGTTTGCACATAAAGTATTCAACTTTTGGAAAAATATCTTTTTTTTTAAAATGAATAAAGCAGATTAAGGTTGTTAATCGGCAGCTGAAGAACAAGCTCCATTGGCTTCATAATTCATATACATGGCTTTTTGAAACTTGCACTGACACACCCACTCTTCGATGCACAATATATTTTTCCTTTGTGAATGTTAATAACTTACTGTGGCTCTTGGGGATATTACTATGATGATTTAATAGATTTATATTATTACACAAGAATTAAAAAGTAGATATTTTAATATGATATTTTGAAAACTGTTACTATGGCATTCTAAATATAAAGTAATCACAATGATTTCAGTGGACTAACACAATAAAGAAATTAGTATAATGAAATACTAAAGCTAGTGTCCTGACTACATTCTCTTGGTTTAGTCAGGAGTGGCTGGATTTGTTGTGGCGTCTGATAGTCTCCAACTGTGTCCTATATGGCAGGCAGTTTCTTGGAGAGAATTTATCCAAATCAGAAGTGTTCTGTAATGCATATACTGATACTAAAACATCACTTTTATAGATCATTTCAAATTTAAATAAATTTGGCTGCAAAAAAACTGCCATGCTACCTGGGAGAAGTCATCCTCTGTGTGTGCATGCATGCATACATCATTGTAATCACAATGTGATCTCTCTCTCTCTCTCTCTCTCTTGAGAATGCCTCAGTAAATGCTAGCAACAAAGTACAGCCGAAAGTATTTAATGTTTACTCTTTGGTGACTTAGAGTGCGACCTCACTCAAGTCATTCATTAAATCTCAGTTTGGCCATACTTGCATTATGGAATAAGTTTACAAGCATAATCCTATCCATCAAAAATTATTTCTAAAAAAATTCATCACATTCCTATATATAAATATATATAAAACAACTTTCACCTGCTAGTCTTAATGGCCAAAAGCCTCTGCCTTTACTAACAAACAGTACATTCAAATCATACCATGAAATGAACGGTGGATCTTGAGAGTTCTAACAACTGTAAAATATACAAGGATTTTCAAATGAAATCAAGAAATAGGGCAAAAGTAGGTTTATTTATATATATATATATATATATATATATATACACATACACACACACACAGGGTGTCCCAAAATTCATGCAAGAAGTAATTTTGATAGAAAACACAGGTTTTGAATTAAAAATTGTAATTTCTTATTGATTCATAAAGCATACAGTATAGGGTTATGCATAGAATAGCATATTGGGTAAATGGCCTCCACGGCTTTGCTGGCACATACGCACTCTTTTGTCGAAATTTTCCATGACCGTTGTGCATAAATGTGGCTAAATTTCGTTGATACAGCGCTCAATTTCCTCCTTCGAGGTGTGGGTGGTAGTGGGCTTATTGGCATAAACCTTAGACTTCAAAAAACCCCAAAGAAAAAAGTCCAACAGCATTAAGTCACATGATCTGGGCGGCCAATTCTGATCACCAAAACGGGAAATTACACGACCAGGAAATGACTCATGCAGTAACTGAATTGTTTCTCGGGCTGTATGGCATGTGGCACCGTCTTGTTGAAACCATGTCGCCCACATCCATATCTTGCAATTTAGGCACAAAAAACTGGATTATCATGTCGCTATCGCGACGTGATAATCTAGTTGTTACCAGCCGCATTTTCGAAGAAGAATGGACCGATGATGCCTCCAGCCCAAAATCCGCACCAAACAGCGACACGTTGTGGATGCATTTGTTTCTCAACAATCACTCGTGGATTTTCCGAACCCCAAATGCGACAATTTTTTCGATTAACGAAGCCATCAAGATGAAAATGAGCCTCATCGCTGAAGATGATTTTGTTCGAAAAATATGCATCCACTTGTTGTTGTTCCATAATCCATTCAACAACTCTCTTCGCTGTGTGTGTGGTCAGTAGGCTTCAGTTCTTGAGTCAATTGAACTTTGTAAGCATAAAGATGCAAATCTTTCGTGAGAATACGCTGTAGAGAGCTTCTCGAAATGCCCAATTCAAGACCATGATGCCGAATTGATGTTCCTGGACTCTCAGCAACACTCTCACGAACTGCTTCGATGTTTTCTGTTGAACGACTTGTTGAAGGATGGCCAGAGTGTATAAGATCACTAATTGATCCAGTTTCCTTTTCACAGTTGAAGTTAAATCACTATTCCGACCCTATTTTGTACGAAAATTGCAAACTGTAGCTGCCAAACCTTCATTATTTTTAAAATATTGCTCAACAATGAAAATGCGTTGTTCTTTCGTGTAGCGCTCCATTTTTAATAACCCTAACTGTCATACTGTCTTTTTTTTTCTCGTTGGCAACACTTTACCGCACAAATGGCACTAAATTTAAATCTTGCATGAATTTTGGGACACCCTTTATATATATATATATTTATACACACACAGATACAGAAGAAAATGAGTGGGTGAAAGTACAGAGTCCTAGTGTACTTCTGCATTGGTGAGCAAATCTAAGGAGAGGAATGCCTCCATGACTTGCAGTCAAAAACCACAGAGAAAGCTGGTGATTAGTTGCAGAGGTGTGTGGCAGACTGTAAGATGGCAGTTTGCTGAGCAGGCTGTGCCAAATCTGATTCAAGATCTTAGAAATATATGGAGAGAGAGACTATATAAGTTTCTCCAAATTTTTTCATGGCTTGAGTACAATGGTGGAGGTGAAAGCTAAAAGATCAGCTGTGGATCAAGAATGACAGAATCCATATTTCTGGTTACTTATTAGCTGATGGGCCTCCCTCCAGATGGTGCAGAAGTTGGATGTTGATAACCTTCTCCACAGCTTTTTTTTTTTTTTTTTTTGAGAGAAGTGAGAGTGACTGGATGGTAGTTTGTTTTGTGTCTTTTTTTGGAATGGGCTGTATGTAGGCCTGTTTTCAGCATGAAAACAGGCAATTAAACAGAATAGATTGAAAAGGCAATATAAGATATGCATTAATTCCACAGCACAAGTTTTAGCATAATAGATGGGATACCACCAGGACCAGATGCTTTATTTATGTCAAGGTTATTAAGGATTCTTCTGATTTATTCCTGGTGGAAGAGCAGGAGAAGCATTGCATGAACTTTGTCCTGGTCATCAGTGCAGGAATTGGAAGAGTAAAGTGATGCCAGTTAGAACAGTCTTCAGGTGAAGTTACTCTAGCAACATATGGATGTTAGAGTGGTGGAAACATGGATGGCCAATAGTTATACTGATAGTAAATTTAGTTTAATCCTTTATCCAAGTGTGTGCAAACAAAGTTTGCACCTGAAAGTATCTTCAGAACTGGGGTAAAGTGGTACAACACCGGGTGCTCCTTGCAAAGGTGGAGCAAGCTACCAACACTCCTATCTCAGTATCTCCCATAATGCAAAACACATCTCCTTGCGGATATGTATAATGTTATGCATTAAGGGAAGGGCCACTACCCAGACTAGTTTCAACCTTTATTGAGGTCTTTTCAGTGGGAGCCAGGCCCAAGTGGAGATACCAAGGCAGAAGCATTAGCAAGGTTATCTCCTCCTATAGGAGCTGCCAAACGGTGTGCCACCTTTTTATTAAATTACTCTGGATTTAGAGAAAGATGTTGAAAGTTTACTTTCAACATCTTTCTGTTGAAACATCTTACTGTTGAAAGTAAACTTTCAACATGAAAAAAAAAAAAAAAAGTTATACTGAATGGCCTTGGCAAGGGACCAGAAGAAGGCTTAACTGCCATTTGGAAAAGCAGCAAATTTGAACTATTTCATTCTTTAAAAAATCTGATTTTGATTCAACATTTGTTGCAAGCTGCAATGTAGGCAGTGTGTGTGTGTTGCTGGAGTTATGGTCTTGAGCTGCTTGTGATATGCTGATGTTTTTTTTTTTTTTTTCCTTGTACTGCATTGGCACACTGTTAGAACCAAAGCCTGGGTAATGGTTGGGAATTTTTTTTTAGTGGAATATGAGATGAACTTTCAGTCTTGTGCAAATTATTTCTGTTATTTGGTTTGAGCAGGTGTTTGGATCAGGAGAATCAGACCATGGAAAGGAAAAGCAGAAGTTATGAAGATCATCCATTTGGTGCCCTTCTAGTGCCAGAGGGCAGACTAAGAATTGAAGATTCTTAGTCTGTAGGAATTGAAGATTCCTACCTAGAACTAGAGAAGGGAAGGCACAGTTTGATTTGTGGAGTTGAAATTTCCAAGGATAACCTCACTAGTAGAATATTCTGACTGCAGAAAATTGATTGAAAATGTCATAACAGTTGTTGAAATTTAGAGATCAATAGACAGCAAATGTACACTGCTTGGAAAGAAGTCAGCAGACACCTCCATGGGCAAGGTGCATCGTCGCATGTAATGAGTTGTGTTTGTAGCAGTATAAATTGGAAGAACATGATAGGATGCTATATATTGCAGGCCTATATGTTCAGGAAATTATTGACAAATTGGGCCATCTAAGTGATACCATACTGAGACGGAAGTACTACCAACAGTGGACGACCCTGATGTGTCGCCCACTATGGGAGCAATTGAAGCATTGGGTGGGATTAAAGGATGTCCACTCCCCCTACAACAGTCCAGGACTTCAAAGGTAAAAACTGACATTTGTAGATCAACACATTGATGCAGAGTTCTGGGCATCGACTGGAACAGGAATCTACACAAAAATATTCAGAACTGAGGCTCACAACATGGGTTTCCATGGAAAGACCACAATATGCAAGCCCCACATTATCTAAACTAACAAGCTGTGTCATGTTCAGTGAAAAGCTGTTATGGAGCAGCGAATCACATTACACCCTCTACTGAGCAGAAAGACAGGTGTGGGTGTGGCAGATTCCCGGTGAACGTCTCTTACCAGAGTGTGTAACCCCAACTATGAAATGAAATTCAGAGGTGGCAGTGTGATGGTGCTATGAACACTACACTCCAAGAGGTATTTGAACATTCTGAACAATGCAATGCTTCCTACTTTCTGTCATTTCTATGGAACTGACCATTGTTTCTTTCAGCAAGACAGCACTGTCTTGCTGAATAGCATCATAAGGCTGCTGCTGTTGTAACTGCATGGTTTGTAGACATGAATGTCACTACACTTGATGGGCCTCCACAGTCCTGATCTCAAACCTATTTTACATCTGTGGGATGAACTGGAGCATCAGGTGAGGTTCAGGGATGTCTACCCTATAACAGTCCAGGACCTTATTACATGCTTACAGGAAGAATGATCCCAATATTCCTCTTGATCACTATCATATGCTTGTGGAAAGTATGTCCCCATAAGATTGCTGCAGTCATTGCAGTGAAAGTAGGTCCTACATCTTAAGGTGACATGTTTATTCCTCACACTATGGTGTCTGCTGACTTCTTTCCAAGCAGTGTATGTGAAAAGATGGTGAGGTAAAGAAATTTTGATCCAAAGCAGATCAAATGGGGGAGGGGGATTTGAGGTTTTGCAATTTCTGATACAAGATAGCAGTACTTCTGAATGCACACATTGCACAGTTCCTTCTGCCACAAGTGGGAGGAACTGTGTAATGTGTAGTTTGGGAAGTTGTAAAATTATAAGCCTATACTACATTGGTAGAGTGATTGGGTTATGGATTTTTTTTTTTTTTTTTTTTTTTAAATACATACATCTTCAAGGCCCACTCTTCCTAATTGGGTTGTGGGGGCAACAGCTGCCAGAAAACTTCCAATGGTCACGATCCTCTGCCACTAAGCTCAGGTGTTCTGGTGGGATTCCCAAATGTGTCCACCCAAGGTTTTGGATATAATCTATCCAGCGAGTCCTTGGCCTTCCACATGGCCTCCCACCCTCTGGCTTGGCAAAGAGGGCCTGCTGAGGGAGCCTCTCTTGTGGCATTCTGACCAGGGGCCCGTACCAACATAACTGTGATCTCTCAAACGGAGAAGCAGCGGTTGAGTATTGAGGGTTTCCCAAATTGCAGAGCTTCTGACTCTGTTGAGTTTTGTCAGCCCCGCAACCCCTCGAAGGAACCTCATTTCAGCTGCTTGGATTTGTGGATTTTTTTTTAATATAGTTCAGAAATTATTCTCCAGAGACAAAACATGGTACTTTTTCAAGCCACTTCAGGTTTTCAGTAAACAGGGTATGGTCTTGCACTAAGAGATGAAATTAATCTCAAACAATACCCATGATAGGATTTGAACCAACAACCTGTTGGTTGGAGAGCAGACATAACTCTTAAGGATCATAAATGTTGAAATAGATATGAAAACCTTTTCTTGTAAAAATTAATGTTTGTGGGTTTTTTTGTTTGGATTTTTGCTGATTATATGATTTTTTTAAAACTGTTTTTGGGAGATTTTACTGGGGATCAAACTGATTTATAATCCCCAATAAAACTTGATTTTATGGAATGTATACAGTGCTCTTTTGCAACCAATAAGCTGCGAGTTGAAATTCCACTATGGATTTTTACATGGTAGACAGATGGTCATTGAGTGCATATCGTATTGAAAATTATCATCTCTACACTACACTCTCTAATACAGAGACTAGACGTGATCTCAAATGCAGGGTTGCTGGACAATCTGCAGTTAACCAGCAGGATTATCATGAAAAAAAGTATATATGTGTCTATATTAGATATCATTAAAGACAGTTAACTTAGCTTTAGGTTATCATTATTACATAAGCATCTCTGTTAAGTTTGAAGACTCATCTTGCAAAAATTACACTAATCACCATCACACAATAACTATGATAATTCTCATTTAACTTATCAACCAAAAATGGGCTGCCAGAGTCGGAACTGACTCTGGTAGATCATTCCATGGATAATGCTTCACTACAACTGATGAGATTTATGCTAAAGTGACCTGCTTATTAAACATACGAACAAAAAAGTTTTGCTGACAGGAATACAAGACTTATCCAAATGTCCGGCATAAAAGTTTGGTTTAACAACAGAAGTACAGTACCCAGAATTTTTAAATGACCCTCATATGAAATCCTTTTCAGCTTACCAGAAACATTCCACAGACTTATTACACTTTGATCACTTGCCTCTGGATCATCTCCACACCTGTCTCATTCCCAAGAAGCCCAAAGTAACCTGTATGCAGTAAACCAGTAGTGGTAATATCGTGCTTTATTATATAAAGCATTATCTTTGCTTATCCATTCTTCAAAACTAAGTGATCTGAAGAGCTATTCTGTCCAATTTTGCAAAATGCTCGCTGAACTTCAATTCCCCATATACAATCATCTGCAAATCCCTATCATCATCATCAATGTCATGCAGTCCAATTCAGTAATCTAGCTATGTTGTAATATTTTGATCCCAAGGTGCAAAACTTTCCGCTATGTACATTATGACAACCATTATTCTCTGTTATGATGTTGATCTATTTAAATCATTTAAATCTTCTTTATAGCACTTTTATCCCACTTGGTGAAGGGTCCGCTATGATTATGTGACTGTGGGAAACCCCAACCACTTTGTCACAGAATCTGGCATTGGGGGGGGGGGGGGGTTATGACAGTAGATATGTGTGTTCACGGGACCAGTTTGCCTGTTCTGGGGAAAAACCTGAGTTTGTGGGTGTAAAAGCCCCCCCTACTTCCATATGAAACCAGCTAGCTCACTTTAGTCGAAAGAGACCAGAAAAAGGTTCCTCACATCTTGGAAGGGAATCGAGCCCAGATCGATTCCCTTCCATAGACAAAGGGCTTCGTCTATACCAACTGAGCTACAGAGACTCATCCCCTATATATATATATATATAGATTATTATTACTATTATTATTACATGACACCTCCAGAAAGTCTAAAGACTCATCAAGGGAGGGCACCTACTCAGGCTCTACAAGGGAGAGCACCTACAAATAAACAGGAGCAATCCAAGTACAAGGAGTCTGTGGCATACTTGTGGTCCCTTGCCTTCTCTTGAATTTTATTCTAATATATGCTATCAGGCACTCTGTTATCCCCATTTATGTAACAAACAGAATCGCATGCAATATCCTGTGAAATAGCTTTGCAAAGTCCAGCAGGATTGCTGTGCATCCATTTATTTAACTCAAATGTCACTTTAATTGAGAAAGTCAGTAAATTACTAAGACAAGACACACTCTTCACCCTTCCATGATGCCCACCACATAGAGTATTGTATTGCTATCTCCCATTCCTGAATTCTGCCTTTGCTTAACTTCTTCAAAAATACCTTAACCACCACCAGTACTGAGATCATAATTGATCTATAATTTGTTACCTCAGTATGCAACTCATCCATTTAGCTCCAACCATATTTCTCTCCCTCACATTGGAGAAACAGTCTGAAACTGCTTAATTCAAATACCCTTGACCCATATAGTTATTACATCCTTGCTATACAGATTCTTATGCCATTGCACTTCAAGTGGCCTCCAAGTTTATCTGTTTTGTAATTCTACACATACTACTGTTTAAATGAAAATTCCACTTCTGGCAATCTTTCAGGTCAAGGCTACAAAGTCACTTCCTCCCATTGGAGACAATGCATCTTGGTTATGGACAAATTCTCTCGTTATCGTAAGACAGATCCAACACTCCCAAAGTCCCATTCACATCTGTTTCAGACACTCTTAAAAGCTGTATAAATTCCATTTCTTCCCCTGCATTTCCCCTTAATCTTTCATAACAATTACTTGGCCTGCACACAGTGCTAATTTAACAATGCATGTCCTCTACATCTTCCTTTGCATGTAGTAGTCTATCAAAGGCCTTTGAAAAATTCACATATGCTGTTATATGCATCTCCTTTATACAGTGAATTTGTTATCTTGTAATATGTAAGCAGATCACTTTATAGGTCACAATCTTCTCCCTAACAAACCTATGGTGATCATCAAAGAATACTGCTGTTATCAACCCATTTCTGAATCCAAGTCTTTACCAACTTCTCTATCACCTTAACAATTCCAGACATACAGACTAGCCTATAATTTGTAGCCTCAGTCTTATCCCCCTCCCCTTGTGAAGTGGAAAAGTTTTTTCCATCTTCCATTCCTTTGGGATTTGTCTTGTTGTTAAACTCATGTTAAGCCAGTGTGCAAAAGGTCCATTAATTCCCTAGAGCATTCCTTCAAGACATCTACAAGTATTTCAATTTCTGTTGCCTTATTAACATCAAGTTTACTTAATTCCTCATATATCTCCTGCTCATTCACCATCAGTCCCTCCTCCACCATATCCTCTTTAATCCCACTTCTCCCAGTGTTGCCTTCATGAGGATGAAGTACACTGACAAGCTGCTCATTATATTTCAACTATACTGGATTGGTATCTGGATCAGTTACCAATCCATTAGTGTCCTTACCTAGCATCATTCTTCCATAGTCAGTTTTTCTTCTACTTTCTGCATATCGAAAGATCTCACTAGGATTTTTCTTAGTTTGATTGGTTAATTTCTTCTCGTACTGCACTTCTGCTGTCTCTACCAACCAAGACACCTTCTGGCTTGCTCTTTGTACTCTGCATGCAACTAATTATTATTAACATTCATCTTGTTTTGCCTCCACAGTGCCTTCTTTTTTCCAGATTTCATGCTTAATCTCTTCATTCATCAATTTTACTCATACCTTATTTAGCCTTTTTGCCTTTGGAATACACTCATATAACACCAAAATTTACAAATAAATGTTAAAATATCTGTCAACCCTTCTTCTCCGAAAAAGTTGGTATGTGAGATCAATATGTTAACTGCATTTTCGAAAATGAAAAACACTGCTACCTCCATGTGAGATTGAGTAACTCATCTTCTGTTCAAAGCCATTATAAAGTTTTACCAGTCGTCTAATAGAAACATGAGAGGTAGATATATTTTAAAATAACAGTTTCACACATGTAATGGAAACTTGAATTCATTAAACAATCTTATATATTTTGTTCAATGTGAAATGAGCATCATTCAGGTTGAAAGTAGAACTGGCTACAGCATTTAAAATATGAACCCAAGAATGAGTCATACAGCAGTATACTTCTACACATCTGGGTCACAGCTGAGCGAATAAGAGGAAACATTAAAGTTCCAGGGAAACAGGTCTAATTATGTAATTTAAAAAAAAAAAAAAAAAAAATTGATGTCGATTTTTTGAATTGTGTGAAGCCTTATGCCAATGACCTACTTACTGAATGGACTGCATGCCTATATCTCTAAGTTTCAGGAAATAATTGCCCTTAACTGTTTATAATTTTTACATAATCGAATTCTGCCTGATCTCTGATGAGAACCAACCAGTTCAAAACAGCTGTCTGACAGTGAAATCTTTATCAAAAGCACTAATAAAAACTATATGGACCTGGGAAGCACTTGTGTCTTTTAAGCAGTGCAAGATATGGCAAATTCGATGGCAAGGACTGTATTCTCATAAGCTCTCTGGTCAATTTTCAGAGAAATTAAAGGAACTTTCAAAATTTCTGTTTCTTTGGCTATGAAATAAAGATGGATCTTTAATATTCTCATTTTCAATCTATTTTAACATTGCAGAAGCAAAAACTTAGGCTCTTTTTTGATTCCCCCCCCCCCCCCCCCAATTACACAATCTGTTTCCCTGGAACTTTAAATAGTGTTTCCTTTGATAAGACTGGTAAGAATATAGCAGATAAATATCAGGAGAGTGCCAAATGTTCTAGAAGAGATTGAAAAACCTTAAAAGAAAAAAAAAAACTAAAGAAATCACCTGGAAAAACAAAGCATCTTTAATTTAATAAATGAAATTATTTATTAATGATGGATTATTAATTTGACATATATAAATTCAACAAAATAAATTACTCCTCACGACTCTCAAACCCAACTCTTCTTAATATACTGTTTCATAAACTCCACAGCAAGTGCACAATTAGTTTTCACTGTCCTTCATGTGACAATGTTTTAAAGAAAATGGGCAGCACATGGTCATCTTGCTGGCTTACCATATATATACAACAGGTTTTTTTGCTCCTTTTATTTATTTTCAGTTTTTAAATTCACAATTTGATTAATTCATTTTTTGTCATTGATTTTATTTGTTTTTTGGCTATCTGATAAAATATTTCTATGCTCAGTTATCAGTTCATCTTCAGCACTTCTAATTATAACCACTCAGTCTATATGGTATATAATTAAGAGATTCCCCCCCCCCCCAGTAAGGATGACTCAGTACTTGATTCTGTACCGAGTACTGTGCATCTCCCTTACCTAAAAAATTAAAAAAATAAAATAAAAAAAAAAAACTATGTCAAATTAATAGTCCATCTTTAATATAATAAATCTCTATTTATAGTTGTTTATTTTAACCTAAGCTGGACAACAGAGAAACAACTCTCTTACCAAAATAATTTTGCTTCTCCAGATGATATCAAATATTAGGAGCATCATAAATTTTTCAGTTAATCCAAAGCATTGAAAACTAAACATGTTGTACATTCCTGAAATAATCAATTTCCAAGATTGAAAAATGAAACAAGAGGTGACAGAACAGCAGCAGGAAAACATTCAAGAGAAATGCAATCTGGAATACATATCAATATTTGAAGCCATCAAAAATATCAATGTGGAAAGGCAGCTGGAGTAGACGATATCAGAAATGCTCAAATATGGAACATAAAAGTTTTACAGTTGCTGCAAAACGTACAATCCAGAAGTCGTGGTTTAGAGGGTCAAATTCCATATGATTGGGCCTAGAGCTCTACTAGTACATACCTATAAAAAGGAAAATGAAACAATGTGAAAATTACAGAGGAATTTTTTTTAAATGGATGTTCCACCTAAGATTTATGAAAGTCTACTTGGAAAGAAGCTAAGAAAATTGTGGAAGGGAAACTTGAAGAGCTGGGTTCAAGCTAAATAGAGGTTGTCAGGATCAGATTTTTACTTGAAGACAGAGTTGAGAAATCATGAAAAAATAATAAGGATTTGTATCTAAGTTTTGTATATCTAGAAAAAGCATATGACAACGTGCAAGGGAAAAAAACTGTTCAAAATGCTCCAGTTACATGGTTTAAATAAGATACTATATCAAGCAATAGATTGCCTATACTTGAGTCACCAGTTAGAATTGAAGGAAGGCACAGGAAGATGGTTTGTTGTTAAATTGGGCACGAGACAAAAGTGCACATCATATCAACTGTTATTCATTATGTATATGGATTACATTGTAGAAAAGGAGCATTAAACCTGATATCAAAATTGGAGAGTTAATCTTGGCTTTTTTAACTTTATGCAGATGAAGTTATATCTTCAAGTAAATCCACTGCAAGTCTGCAGTATTCCCTGACTAAAATTAATAACTGCTGTAATAAATATGGTATGAAAATAAACAATTAAAAAAATACAATGAAAATAGGCAAACACATTGAAAACATCAAACTACATCCTGAATGGAGAACCTACAGAACATGCAAAACATTTCAGCTATTTAGGCACAATTTTTAGCGAAGTTATTAAATTAAATTTGGAAATAGATCATAGAATGAGCAAAGCTGGAATGGTGAGGGAGTCAGCTGAATACATTTACATGGAATAAGGGAGAAATCAGTCAAAATGCCAAACTACTAACTGTATATGTCAGCATTCAAAACTACTTAAAAAAACCACAAAACAACTTCTGAGAGTTGAATTACAAATAAAACAGAGGTTCAGAGATTAAAGGCCATAGATAAGAGTTCTGAGAAAATTAACAAAGTGAATAGATGTCATCAATAACAGAATCATATTAAAAATGAAGATACTACCAAGGAACTTGAAGTTAACACTCAGGAATGTGTGCAGAGCTGATCTCAAGTAGTCACTTAAACAGAATGCCAGGAAAAAGATCAGAGGAAGACCAAAATGTAGGTGGAATGAGACAGTAAGAAATGTCTTAGAAGATTAAAATATATAATCTGATGATGGAGTCCTGACAGATAACATGAATTTGGAGGATATTGTCATGATGTAAACTTTTCATGTAGTACTATCTTAATATCCTGTACATTGCCCAAGAATACATATCTGAAATTTGATGGTGATATAATTATTGAGGAATATTAGCGCACGCACACACACACACACAGGGCTCAACAAGTACACCTGTGGTGAGTAGTTGCACACTACACAAAACAGAATATTTCTTATTTGATAAAAAAAAATAACTTTCTAAACAAATCTTTAATTTTAAGAAAACACAGGAGAATATGCATTATATAGAGAGCCCTTCCATTAAACAAACAAAAATGAAAATAACAAATAGTATATTCCAAAATATCAATATCGTTTTTAATGTTCTTCCTATTATTATTATTTATTGAACCCTCCTTATTAAAATGGTTCTCATACAAAGGAAAATGTTCTTCAAACAATAATACAGTTCCGATAATCACTTTATGGAACTCCTATTGACTTATTGGGACATATCATTAAAATAATAGATAGGGGTCTGTCTTGGGTGAGTAAATATTTTTTGTGGCAAGTAGGATTTTGCATAAACCCTACTTGCCACAGAAAATGTTTACTCGCCCAAGACCCCTATATGTATGTTTTATGATGGCTTACCAGACGCCAAATTTCCTAATGCAAGAAAATTCACAAAACAGATCTCAGGAATTACAATACGTGTGCAAGTTCAAACATATAACAAAAAATATACTGTAAAACAATTTGAATTAACTGTGTTAAGAATATGGTTTGGATAAGTGTTTAAGATTCACATTATTTTTATTACGATTATTTTGTATGCCTAAGCATTCTCCTCCTTCCCCTCTCAAACAACAACCTAAGACATTTTCGAACACTGAGGGATTCAATCCCATAGCCTACTAGTTGCAGAGTGACTGTGCTACTTACACAAGTAGGCCAGCATATATTTATGGACTCAAAACATCAAAGATGTCACATACCAGAAGAGGGGAAAGAAGAAAATAACACCTTTGATAAAGAATTACAGAATGTCACAGATTATTTACTAGCAGTAAGAGATTTCAATGCCAGAATAAGAAACACAAAATACAAAACAAATATTAGGAAATTGGCAAAGATAATCATGATACATGCAAACTATGAGATTTTGTAATTTATGAGAATAATGAACTCAGTATTTCAACATGTCTATTAATGGGATTACAAAATTCTAATACTAGGCACAGAATCAAAAATGCACTGATGAACTGCACAAAAATGCAGGTGAAAAATGTAATGATTAATTTAAAAGAAACTAAACAATATCGTAGAAGACAAACTACAAGAACAAAATGAATTCCAAAAATTCTGATCAATGCAGACTGAAATTTTATTTTAAAATAAAAACTGAAAAGAGAATTTCCAAAGAGAAACACGTGTCCTTGATGGATTATGGAAAGGCTTATGCTGATTCAAATATACCAAGACATTCTTACAGTTTATTCATGAAATATATATTGGAAATAAAACAGCAGTAAAATTAAAAGAAATAGCAGAATGGAAAAAGATATCAAGAGAGTATGGCAGGGATGTACCTTATCATCTCTACTTTTTATATACTTTCTATATATATATATAATTATAACAATCTGGAATCTAGAACTTTCATTTGTAGGTGATCAAATTGTATTAACTATACCAGATGATTTACAGATCACTAACATCATTATATGAAATCGCAAAACAGTATAATATATCTGAAGTAAAAACAAAAGTAATGGCTTCCAAAGAAGTAAAATAGTGATAGATAATAAAATATTAGAATAAGAAAATACTTTTGTCAATTGCCTGAATATACCCCTTGAGAGATGCATTCAGGAAGTTGATGTTAATATTTCAGAACCCAAGATGTGATTTATCATGTGAAGATGAAAAGACAGACATTAAAATATCAAATTTTGTTCTAGTATATGGCATAATAAATAATATACTTTAGTCATCCCTAATATGTTTTAGTACAACAACATGCTAGAATCAGACTATATAATGTCCTGTCTAAACCAACTTTATTATACAGAAGCAAAATATTGGTCTATAAAAAAACAGTTGGATATACCAGGTAGAGCCATAAAATAAATGAAGAAATTTTACAATTTCTAAATATAAAACCAGTTAATTAGATAAGTAAATATAAACAAAAATGATATATCTAAATTGGACAGGCAATAGGAGACTGCCAAAATGACATATAAAATAAGAGAAAAAAAAGATAAATTGGAAGATGAAGCCAATCTAAAAATCCATGATAGGAAGAGGTATATTTCATATTTCAACCTAGCCAAAAAAAAAATCAAGTGCAATATTATTTCTGTAGAGCAATTTCCAGGTTACCTAATCCTTATCCCACTGTTTCTCATGTGTTAGTGAAAGTGGATTTAACATGTTTTTTGAAAGCTTTTAATCAAAACAACCTTCTAAGGATACTGTCCAATTTTTATACAATGATAAAATATGTAAAATTATTTCAGAATGGTCAAAATCAAGCCATTTACCAAACACCATTAGAATTAATAATAAAATAAGATGAACTCTTCAAAATCATAAACATAGCATAATATGACAATTCTCAACTTACCTGCAAATGCATGTTGAAAAGAATAGCACCAACTATATTCAATCAATGCACATATGAATGGGACATAAGAATAATGCTTCATATTATTCTCAGACTTTGTAATCTCATGCACAAATGTTCACATATTTTTAAATGTTACCAAACAGAAAAAAGCTGTCCTCCCCCCCCCCCCTCCCCACTCCAAAACTAAATATGTCTAGCAAACTGTATTAGAGGACCATTCTAGAATGAAGCTTAAAATGAATAGTGTTAATATTCTCAAATATTTAAAACAAAAAATAAGCACAAGATATAACCTTTAGTAACAAATGATTTAATACTGAATCTTCCATTTCATTTATGGGAGGGGAGAAAAATATCTACAATATCATGTGTCAATACAATAAAAGAAAATTTACCAAATTTAATTTAATTAAACTTGGATATCCAAAATTTATTCACAGGAAATTATTGCAAGCAGGAGTCCATAATATATTTAAAATCACTGATCATTAATATAAATATCGGTAGGTTTATATAAAACTTTATACATGTTTAATTCCCTTTAATTTCAGCATTAACTGAAATTAACTTTAATTTAACTTTAACTCTAATGCTGAAAGTTAATTAACATTAACTTTCAGCATTAACACCTTCCAGAAGCTTTTAATTCAACAATAATACCTTACAATTCTGATAAATTTGCCTCCTAAATTCCTATAAGGCCCAAATATAACATTCAAAAGGACTTTGCTGTAATCATATTATATCGTGCAAAACAAAAATAATACAACTTGATTTTCGAGAATGTTAAACTATAATTACATTAAAATGTATAATATTAATGAAATTACATTGCTTGATGCTATTCCAAAACATAAATACACATAATGTCTGTAACAAGCAATAGCTTTCATTTTTTTCTTTCTTTTTTTTTTTTTTTTTTTTTTTGAGTATAAAATTCTTATGAATTAAAAATATTTTGACACATTACATTATGCAAATCGAAATTCATTATGAAAATATCAGCATTCATCTTTCCAACAGAAAAAATAGCTTATTGCAAATTTAATGAATAAAATAATTTTATAATATTAAAAATCAAGATGAAGATAAAAAATTTCATATGGCACACATAAAACTTTATGACAAAGAGTGATTTCAATGTAGCCATAATCCTTCCAAGAATGAAAAAATAGTTTTCTTTCAGTTATTATTCTCCAACATCCTAAAAGTAATATGATTAAAAATTACAAAATTGGAGACAGTTCATATATGAAAGTATAATATAAATTAATTTTATTTTTAGAAAAAAGGGATGATTAAAGATATGCATGGTAAACTATTAGAATTCACTGCTGCAATTAAAGAGATATTTTATTTTAAAATTAGGTATTTCCAGTACCTAATTTGTGAAAGATAAAAAATTAGGAACTACATACTAAACCCAATGCATGAGTATGGTATGTATTGTATGCATTTTATAACTAGACAACTAAGTCACTATATTAAGTATTTTTCTTTCTTTTTTTTTTCCTTTTTTTTGTTTTTCATTTGTAAAATATTTTCCTATTTACAAAATTTAACAAAAATGAAAAGTGAAGCAAATTCAAACCACAGATCTCCCATTTATGATTTACAATTCCAAAAATACAATTTAAAAAGTTTCACATTTTGGTAGGCAAGTTTCAAGGTCGAAGAATATTAATATTTCACATTACCAACAAGAAATCAATTACACCCAGATAAACTTCTGAATTTAAACTTCATAAAAGTTACAAAGAAAATTACGGTAAAATGTTAATTCATGTGAGAATCTTCATGAATTCAAATAAGATTTACTTTTGACAACAGTTCAAATGAACCAACATTTTACTGTAATTATTACAACAAACTAGAGATGAGCTCTGGTTAGTTAAAAGCAGAATAAAATGTTTACTTATATATTCTAATCTTATGAAAAATCTCACTTTAATTTTATACCACTTATGGGTTCCAACAATAATCTGGAATATGAGTGGCTGTGATTCAGAAACAAGCTCTAGTTTGTAATTTTCAGATAGTGTGCTTGTTAAAATTCATTAAAAATTTAACAAATTCCCCTAATCAAGAGTTTAATTACTAGCTAACGCCAAAATCACGTTTTGAAGGTTTTTGAGTGGATGGTCTCATTCTCATTGAATACCTCTGTCCATTTTCTTTACTTTCAGAATCAGCAGGCAAAGTCCGTGCTTGCTGAGAAAGTTTATCGGAACGCAAGCTTCTGTCTGATTTTAACACTTTTGTATCCCAGTCATTTTGTACTACCCTAAATGCTTCTGTGTTTCCTGTAAAATCTGAGTCTCTTTGCCAAAGCTTATATTCAGGATCTTTTCTTAACCTGATGACTAGTCTTGGAGATTGAATTTGGTCCTCACCATTTACAACATGTCCAGAACTAACACCTTTACTCCAAGTCCTGAAACATTTTGAATTTTTGTGTTCAATACACAAGTTGTCCACTATTTCTTTTGCACTGTCATTTTCCAAAGGAAGCAATGCATTATTATTTTCTAAGTCTTCCTGGTTTGCATTTAAGAGTCTTTCTTTTACTGATGATTCACAATTCTTTGATGAAACATCAACAGATGGTAAAGTTTCATTATACCTACTACATTCCTTATTCTCACAATGAAGTTTGCATTCTGATTTTTCATCATTAAGTAGTTTTCCATTTACAACATCTTTTTCTGAACATTTCAAAGATTTGTCTTTCCTTACTGTTGGCTTTGTGTGCAATTCAGAATTAGATATTTTTGAAATGGGAGCTTTAGAAGAAGAAAAGTTATGTTTATCACAGTTGTTTAATGGGGAATCAGGCTTTTCACAGTTAGATGACTTAGGTCTTATTACTTTTTGCCTTGTATTAGGTTGTGCTAAAGAATGAAGATGGAAAGGTTCGCTATTTACAGGATGAAGTTCAATGTTGTGACTACGTGTCCTTGTATGGTATCTAACAGGATGAAAAATAGGTGTTTCTGTTTTTACTTCTTTAGGTAAAACCTTTAGGTTACCATGCTCTAGATCTACTGTTTGGACAGGAGTAGAATTCTCACTTTTAATCTCTACAGGCACTGGGGATGATGATGATAATGTGGGAGGAAAATCACATGATTCATGATGATTTGCAGCAGACATATCTGCTGGAAAAGGTAAACTAGCTTCTAATTCAAGACTTTCTTCAAATTTTCTTTCCGACCACTTTGGTAATGTTTTATGAAGATGATTTGTGTTATCCTGTTCAGTGATCTTTGTACTGTTGTTAGATTTTAAAGAATCCTTCACTTTATCAGCATTTGTGTCTTGTGTAGATATGGAAGAGAGTCTTCTTCGGGATCTAGTATGCAAACCGTTAAGATACTGCTTTGCATATGGATTTGGCAACCTTTGGGGAACTGATTTTTCCATCTTTTTTGAATTTCTGATAAAATTGTTTACTTCCCGTTTTGTAATTTCACACCCTTCTAACACAGCCAATATTGCTGAAACAGAGGATACTGAGTCTTTTTCAGAGGAGTAAATGATATCATACACAGTATCTCCATGGTTTGCTTGTAATATAGCTTCAATCTCTCCTTCACTCAGATGCACTGAAGAATCACTAATGAGATCCACTTGTTTCTGAAAGATATCTTCTTTAACTTTAAACCAAGACCGGAAAAGCTTCTCTCTTCTGCTAACCATGTAACATAAATTTCTTACCTTTAAAAAGAAAATAAAAATGAAAATTAGAAGTGTTTAAAAAGTATATTCGAAATACAAAATCTATGAAATCAAAATAATTAGAAATACAGCAATTTTGTAAATGCTTAAACAAGTATGTATTACAATTTCTTTATGCACTTTCACAGTCATCTGAAAGACAAGCTTTTTTTTTTTTATGCTGCTCCCACCCACGACGGGTTATTTGCAAAAATGTGGACAAAGAATTTTTTTCTATTTTCATCAATTTTAGACACACACACACACACACACACACACACACACACACAGTATTTTTTTTTTCTTTTTTTTTCAAAGTCTGAAAACAATGCTTTAGAGACCAATATATATATACATGGAACGTTTTCAAGCCATTCAGACCTCCAATAAGCTGGGTAGCTCACCAGGCGATGAAATTTATTTCCCACTTAAATGACAATCATTTTGATTTTATTGTTATCAATTTATTAAATTTAAGTAAATGAAATAAATATATAAGTAATTATTGTATCTGTGCTAACAAATTATATAATTTGCAATAAACCATGCCTGCACAGGGTGAGGATCACCAGACTAATGCTTCCATGGTATTTTAAAATAACCTGTAAATAGAAGTATATATAAAAAACAATATTAAAAAGATAAATAAACAAACAAATATATTACGATGACATAAAAATGATGTAAAACTACTGCAACATGCAGAGTTCAGAAAAACTCTGCATGTTGCAGTAGTGTGACTTTAAAAAGCTACACATACATTTTATATATACTATATAGTATATGCATTGGTGTCCAAAAGGGACAAACTACATTTTTACATGTATATGAAAAAATTTTCATGACTACATCCACCAAATGTGGACTTAAAAGTATAGTAATCATACAAATTAAATTGCAATATGTTTTTGGAAAAAGTTACAAATTTCCTAAGGACATAGTTAAGGAATTAATGTACAGTGCTTACAGAAAAACTGCCGAGAAACATTTCAGTATGGAATATACCCATCTCAAACTGTGATGCAGCTCTCACAATGTCATACCATGCTTAGCACGAAGTGTTTCAGGAGTTCTTGAGGCAAACTGGCCCACTACTCCTTCAGAGCAAGGATAAGGCCTTGTTTTCTGGAGGGAAATTCCGAACAGCAATGAATCTCTTACTGCGGCCCAAACATGTTCTATGAAGTTGAGATCTGGGGAGCATGCTGGCCACTCGATTTGATTAAAATCCTCTATCTCCAGAAGTATCCCCACTGCTTATGTACAATGTGGTGGGGCACTGTCATCCATAAAAATGAATTATCTTCCCACAGCATCACAGAACAATCGAACATGGCATTGTGTTGCAATATCCTTCACTAGTCATAGTGCTTTTTTTTTTTCAGCACTTGTAGCTCAGCGCATCCATTAAGCACAATGCCTCCCCACATAATGGCCCCAGCAATGCTATATCTATCCCTTTCAAGAACATTCTCTTGATGGTAAGCAATACCACTTTCACACCAGATCAAGTGTCATCTAGAATTGGAGAAAAGACTAAAACAACTCATCTGTAGAGAGTACATTAGCCCAATGATGTCTTCTCCAATTTTTATGAATATAACACCACTGAAAACATGCTCTATGATGAGCTGTGGATATAGGGATGCAGACTACAGGCCTTCGGGCATATAGGCTGACTTGTCGCAAATGTCTTGCTACAGTTTGTCAAGATAGCTGTGTACCTTTAGCTAGAATGGTGCTGGCTTGCAAGCTGACCTGCCATGATGTGTTGATTATTCATTACTGTTATAACCAAAAATCTGTCTACATGCTCCATGATGGAGTGAAGGCAACCTCTTAGAAAACATCTGGAACACATTCCATTGGTTTGAAATGCTACCCAGAGCCTTGATACAATGCTATGTGAGATTCCATACTGTCTGGCAATATAATTTTGCATCCTTCTTCAAGCTTCCATATCAATATCAATCAATAATTCTTACCCACATGAAATCATTTAGATGTTTTTGAGACATTACAAGACATTCAAGTTTGCAACTTTTTGCCTTCATGAAAAGAGCTTCCTTGAAACACAATTTACTTAGCATAGTCTTTTGCCTTTTATCCTGCAGTGCTACCTCATGATTTCTTTGCACACGATTGGAAAATCTGAATGTGTACCTGCTTTCTACACGAAATTGTCAGTTATATAAATGGCCACAAGTTGATTCATGTGAATTTGCAGCTGTAATTTTCAGAAATAGTGTTCGTTCTTAAGTTTTGGATGCTAATATATTTTGTATATACTAAATATACATTACATACTTAAACAAATTGATGTCAACAGAAAAGGCATGAAAAGAAAGATGTAATTTCTTGTCTATTATAATTTACTTGATAATTTGCCAAAAACTTTCTATAACTATCTTTGAGCCAGAGTAATTTAAAAATGTGATGACATACTAATTCACTAGTTGTATTCGAAAAATGACTTCTGCATTGATTTAACGTCTGCATTGTCCTGGATCTAGCTCTCACTGAGTAGACTTCAATAAAGGTCAAAATTAGTCTAGGCAGCGACCCTTTCCATAATACAGAGCAAAAATGGAAGTGTTCTACATTATGGGATATTAAGACGATGCAAAGTCAACAGCCTCTATATACAAGTGGCCAATTGTGAAAATAGTTCATGCGCAAACTTTGCTCACTACTCTTGGGTTGGAGTAAAATAAGAACATAATCTGTCTATTACAGTTTACCTAATTCATAAAAATGCATTTTTAATATTTAAAATTTATAAAATCTTAAATATTAAAAATTTCAGGAATGAAGAATGCCTAAATATTTGATCTGCTTTAAAGATAAAATATTTGACATACTTTTTTTCAACATAAATCCTAACAATGTTTGTGATGCTATGCATATTTGGTACCATGAGTGTGAGCCAAGGGTTAGATAATCTGTGAACTGCTCCTATAAAGAAAACCAGTATGTTATTTTTTCAAGTGAGTTCAGTTCTCTCCAGTTGGAAGTTCACTAACTATACTTTCACACACATCAAAATCACAGTAGAATATGAACTTTGTTAGTTTATGGGCGGAGATGCTATCTATTTAGCTAACCATGATAATATTGTAAGAGAACAGCAAATTAATTGGAACCAAAAGAACTGCTACAATGAGGATAAGACTAAATTTGTTCTCATTTATGAAAATAAACAATTCTTATGCCCCAGTTAAAAGAGCTCCTGCAGTGTTGTTACAATATGTTATAATATATTCCATTTCAGTGGATATACTTAGATCTGAATCCCATTTAGAATGCAAGGAAACATGGAAATGGCAGTTTTTCATCTTTCAAAAGAGGGAAAAACCTGCTACTAGTCCTGTAGCTTAGCTATTTCAGCCATAAGTACAATGGATACCCAATACCCTGGTTATTGTTTCCTATGTGTATATGTGGCAAATTAGCAGTCTCCATAGCACAATTGGAAGAACAATGGTACGTTGCATCCCTCAGTTGGGAAAAGGCCTAAATTCAACTCTTGTCATGATGAGAAAAATCTTTATATGGATTTCTTTCAATTGAAAGCAAGTTAGCCAATCTCATATGGAGGTAGCAGGGATTTTTTCTCCTGGAAGCTGGTTTTTTTTTTAATTCTGCATACTGGCAAATCCTTGAGAACACACAGAATTTAAAATATTAGTGATGGTGTTAGCGGGAAGCTGGTCTCGCATGTAGATGATGATAGTAGTAGCAGTTCTGTGTAGTTGGTGGATTAAATGGTGAAGAAAGAGAATTGTAGAGTTCCCTTCCTTGAGTCCTTGGAGGTGTCACATGATAATAATAGGAATAATAATAGTAGTAATTTTTGCTTCAAAAAAAAAAAAAAAAATCCTGTGCAAATATTTGTCATTCCATTTCCCAAATCTTACAATACCAGAGAATTCCATTCACTGCAACTTAACGTTTTCTCTAGAAGACCCCAAGCACTTTAAATTAAGAAAAGAAATAACTTTATGTCACAATATTAGTAAAAATAGTTCAAACTTAAGCAAGATATTTAATGTGTGTGTGCATGAAAGCGAGATCTGTTTGCAACTTTCAACCCCCCCAACGCTTAACCTTGGGAGTAGCCTGAACACTGTGCATCAACAGGTATACATTGTTTTTTTTTTCTCTACTGCTGAGCTTGTTACATTAGTTACTTTTATCTGTTTAAAGTGCATTCTTGCCAAGGAATGTATGAAAATAAATGATTTTCTTAAATCCAGAGGATTTTTTTTATTTCAAAAACTTCAGGAAATGAAAAAAATAAAAAAAAAATTTTTTTTTTTTTTACAAGAAATATTGGCAACTAATTAAATTTATAAAGAATAAAACTAGCATTTTATTCTTTCCAAAAATGCTAATGCATTCTAACTTAAAATTTTTCACAAGTGAGATCATCTTATGTCATCACAGTATAAAATGATTAATAAATATTACTAAAAGAATAACTACCAAGTTGCAAAAGTTAGAACTTAGACAGAATTTTAAAAAAGCATTAGAAGATTTATTATTATAATTAAAATATTTTAATATCTTAAATTATATTTCCATCCAATGAGTTTCACTTTCAGATCATATAAAAGATGGGGGTATTAGAAGACGGTTATAGTTTAAATGAAAAGATATGAAACGAAGAAATAGACAGATCAGAAGATCAGCTTCAAGATGGAAAAACCAATTAACTTGGATCATTTATACTGGGTGTATGGCAGACAATAGCAAATATAACTATACTTTCTTTTTCCTCACTAGATTGCCTTATAAATTACAAATAATCAACATGACAAATTAAAGAAACTTTGGCAGATTTCATTATACTTCTTGGATTCATACATAGATCCTGTATGATGAATTTGAATGGCCAACCAAATTAAACAAAATAATTTATCTCTAGACACAAGTGAAGAAAGAAAGAAAGAAGAAATAATTTGTAAAAAATATTTACTTTCATTTAGACTAATAAAAGTTTAGTGACCATTGCCATTTTCTTACTCTATTTTCACTCTTAAAATATGAGAATGAAGAATCTTGAACAAAGTAATGATTGCATTCCGATTACCAATAAAGTTTCTATGCATTAATAGATTTATTATACTAAGTCAATCAGTCTATTCCTTACACACACACACAGCAATAGCAGTTCAAAAAAAAAAAAAATATATATATATATATATATATATATATATATATTGCACTTCACCAACCCATTAATTTTCTTTTACTTTCAATTTTTGGCCATTGAAAGGGGATATAAACAGGAAATTAATGGGCTGGCAAAGAGCAATATAGAGCCTCTACTATGTCAAACCCTACCTTCCTGCAATATGGCCTATTTCCACAAACACGACTATGACAAGATATTACTGCCTTGCAAGCATAGCTTTCCTAGCTGAAGGAAATGCCAATTGTAAGTTCAATTTGGCTAAGTCCCAAATTGCCAGCCCATCCTTCATTCCATACTCACTGTATACCTACTAATAGGGTGAACCAAGTGAAGGTGTGGATTGAATATTAGGTCAGACATCTCAGTCAGTTCTCCGCATTACTTGAAGATGATGTGGAGGTCTCTTTCCAGTTGTTTGGCTTTGATCCTCTTCATTGCAAATACATAGATGCACATATAAATGTTATGCATATTTGTTTTTATTCTTTTATTAAACTTATCTTCCAATTAGTGTTCAGTGTTGCAGTTCACTGTTTTAAGAATATCAACTTGGTAATATTCAATCTTGAAATTATTAAAATAATCATTTAATTTATGGTAATTCATGACTGACTAAGATAGATAAGATTATTAAGAATCAGACTGAGCTGTAATCAATGAATATCAGAAATGCTTTATGTAATAATGCATAATAATTATTTTAAAAAAATGAAAACAGCTGAAGACTTGTTGATAAACTATACTGGATATTAGCCCCTTGAAATCTAGCAGAAATTTGAAATTATTAAAATCTTCAGGATCTATAAAATCCCTCTTGAAATGTATTAGAAATTTATTAAAAATTCTAATTTATTTAGAAAAAGAAAGTGAGAATTTTTTTAAGTTTCAAAAGAAGCATTTATTTATTTATTTATGCAACATTTCAGGTCTCTCTCCCTTAGCAAAAGAGCATTGAATAATTTATGGACAAGCCCTTAAGTAAAACAAATTTCTTGAAAAGTTCTAAAGTTTAATACTAAAGAGTAGCTTTGAAAACTACAAAGAAGTAATGCACACAGTAAGTAGAGAATTAAAATAACAACATGAAAATTGAGTGTTGTACAATTTACTACTACCTGCTTTTCAAGAAACGGACACTATCAGGTAGTTTAATAAAGAACCTCAGTAAAAACATTATTTTATACATGGTAAGAAACTGTTAAAGTTATTTACAGCTTGTGGAAAGCAAGTCTACTAGAGAAAGTGTTTAACACATTCACATCAGGGTGATTGGACCTCTCTCACTGCCACCTTAACCATCTGGCAGGGTGAGAGAAAATGCAGTGCCCTACGTCGATTTTTGATTTCATGCTTGCATATAGGTGAATGTGCCACTTATCATGATACACAAATCTGTGTGGAAGGTAGGAGACTAATCTGTTTCTTTTAGGATATATCAGAAAACAATTATGGAGAATGCTATATTGGTTGGTACACTGGATTACAAAAAAGGTGCAAATATGTGAACCATCATTAATGAGATATGAGGATAAGAAATATAAGGAAGAGAAAGAACATGTGTGAATAGAAATACTTTCATTATCGGCAAATGAGTTAACAATTAACATTTGTGGTATTCTGTGTGTGTCTGATAAGCTGCTGGCTGGAGCAAATAACAAGTGATTCCTTAAACTCTATAGACATGCATATTTGCATGTATGATGGCATAATAAAAAAAAATCCTTAGGAGGAGAGAGAAAGAGATTTCTTTGTGAACTATAAATAGCTAACCAACAATAAACACCCAATGTATAAGTTTAATAGCTCAGTAAATAACTACACCTGGGCATCGACTTACGACCATCTGCACTTATGACCAGAAAAAAAAAATAATAATAAAATAAATTAATGAATAAATTAATAATAAATCAGGCAGCTGCACATACGATAACTATGGGATATGATAGTTATCGTATGATAACCCACGTACGATAACTCTCTCTCACACATACACTCAGTCGGTTTCAAGCATCTGTTGAGTGTGGTGTATTAATTAAAATTCTACTGAAATACTACCCATAAAATGTCTAGTAAAAGGAAAATGCCTTCATCTACAGATACGCCAGCTAAGAAGTAGTCAAGGAAAACTATTGATTTAGAGTGTAAAATGAAAGTTATCCAGAAGTATGAAGGCAGAAAGAAAGTGAATACGATAGCACATGACTTGAAGTTATCACATTCCATGGTATCGACGATACTTAAGGACAAAGAAAGAATTCTGGAAGCTGTGAAAGGTTCCACACCTATGACGTCTACAATTTTAACCAAATAACGACAAGGACCCATCCATGAAATGGAGAAATTGTTGTTTATGTGGATGGAAGATTTAATACAGAAAAATTCACCCATGAGCCTTTGCACAGTGTAAGCGAAGGCTAGAAGTCTCAGAGTTTAAAATCACGCAGTGGAGACGATTACGCAGAAGATTTTCAGGCTAGTACTGGATGGTTTAAGTGTTTTAAAAAAAGATTTGCTTTGCATAATGTACATGTCACAGGAGAAGCAGGAAGTGCAAATGAAGCCCAAAAATTCGTTGATAGTTTCAACTCTTTAATCAAAGAAGATTATCTACCGAAACAAATATTTAACGTAGATGAAACTGGCTTGCAATGGAAACGCATGCCTAATCGTATGTACATACACCAAGAAGCAAAAAGGATGGCAGGATTCAAAGCTTTTAAGGATCGGTTGACTTTGTTGCTTGGTGGGAATGCCGCAGGTTTTAAGCTGAAGCCTTTTCTCATTTATCGTTCAGAAAACCCTCGTGCATTTAAGCACATCAACAAACACATACTGCCCGTTTACTATCGTTCAAACCCTAAAGCTTGGATGACTCAAGCACTGTTCGAAGACTGGTTCATGAACTGCTTTAATCCCCAGGCTCATGAATATTGTGCAGAGAGAGGTATCTCCTTCAAGATTTTATTGATTATGGACAATGCCCCTGGCCACCCTCCTCATCTGGACGACCTTTAACATGACGTTAGAGTGGTTTTTATGCCACCTAACACAACCGCTCTCATTCAACCCATGAATCAGGGTGCTATTTTAGCATTCAAGGCTCACTACCTCAGCAACATTCGCATAAGCCATCGAAGCGATAGATCCTGATGCTGATTTATCTTTGCAAGACTTTTGGAAGAAGTACAACATTCTTCAGTGTATCAAGAATATTTCGAACGCATGGGAATGTGTAACAAAGAATTGTATGTTGGGAATTTGGAAAAAGTGTCGAAAATGTTATGCGAATATATTTGAAAGATTTGAAAAAGGAGAGAAACTGGAAGTGATTACAGAAAAAAAATAGTTAAACTTGCAAAAAATCTTAAATTAGAATGTGAAATAGAAGACGTAGAGGAGTTGCTAGATTGTGAAATAAAAGAACTTTCGGATGAAGAGTTATTGAATTGGAAGCACAGAGAGTGTCAGAAGAAAAAGCGAGAGAGGAAGAAGAAAAAGAAGAAGAGGAGCCAGAAAAGAAATTCACTACAAAGAGTTTATCAGATTCTTTTTCGCAACTGAATAAAGCTCTCGCCAGTTTCGAAGCAATGGACCCTAATGTTGAACGATTCACAAAGGTTGAACGTATCATTCAAGATGCTATGCATTGTTATCGTGAGATATACGAAGAAAAAAACAAACAAACTGTTCAAAAAAGCTCAGCAGGTTCCTCATCAAGAGAACATTTCCTACCTCAACTCAAGAACATGACCCTGACGATCCACACCCCAGCACAAGCAAAGATTAAAAATTGATTTTGTAAATTTCATTTGCATTAATTTTTACATTAATTTTAGATCGTATTTTTTTGTGTTTACAGTATAGTATGTACAGTATTATTTTTCACATTATGTACAATATACATAATTATAAATTTAAAAGATTATAAAAATAAATTATAAAGATGATAAAAAGATTAGAAAGGTTAAAGAATACTGTTAATAAATATATGGCCGACATATGACCTGTCAGCCAGAACAGAAGTTGGTCATAAGTTGACGACCAAGTGTATAGGGAAGGACTAGTCCAATGAACTAATAATGTTGATTAGGTAATTCATTTAGGCATAGTAGAAATACATATGGGTATATGGAACAGGAAATCATCTTGTAAATTTTGTTGTGCTTGTTTATGTGGATGGAAGATTTAATACAGAAAAATTCACCCATGAGCCTCCCTATTTTATTTATATTTCACTTGGCTTTCTAAGATTTTTCTTTTGTTCGCTGATGATCAGTATACACTTTTTGGATAGTAATAGATACATAAATAATTTCCAATCATCATGGGAATTAATCACCTTTACATAAAACCTACATTCATTACTTTTTTTTTTGTCAGCAGCTCTTCAGTCTTATCAATAATAGATATCTTGCATATGCTAGTATTTTGTTGTAGACCAACCACTTCTTACAATACATAAGAAATATTCACTTTTATTCAACAGCAGATGAATTTTTACTGTCTGTTCTTCCCAAAGACTGAAATAAAAATGCTTCTGGAGTGTGAAATATGTGCCATTCCTAATAGACACTATACTGTAGAAACAAGAAAAACAGGTATTTTGTTTCGCTAAATGCAATACAGAAACATACTACAGTCTATGTACAATATCTAGCAGCAATTAGTGTAATTGGAGACATGGGAATGACACTTCATAATGAAGAAAAACACTTCTCTCCCACAAAGACACCATGTGGCATGCATGTAAGCAAAGCAGATTTATTGTAGCAATAAACATAGTATCTAACTAAACACATTTATCCTAACATCCTCTTTGAAATTTTCACTTGCAGAAAATATATGTAGCAGCTTTCGCTAAATACATGTATTTAGTGAAACAAAAGTACCTGGCTAAGATATAATGTAGTCACTGGGTACAGAAAGCATGTAATTTATGTAAAGCAAACAAAGATGCATATGAATATATGTATATATAACTTGAAATCAGTTCAAATTGCATTTGAGATTTTTGATGTCATTAAGATAATTCACAAATGCTAATTATACAAATAAAATTCCACCATAAAAAGTTGCAACTAACATAATTCTGTGTCAGGGATCACCTGATGCAGAAGTGACATACATGCAGTAAAGCTAGTTCCAGCATGCAGTTTACCCATATCCAGATGCTACCCAGTGGGAACTTGTTAAAAGTGTTTCCTCTTAACTGTGATAAATAAGAAAAGTAAACAATATTGATAAGATATTGCTATAACCTACAGCTAGCATAGAGCTATTTGCTGATGATGCAAAGATAAGCAAAGTAATCAGGAATGTAGCTGATATGCAGAATAATTTGAATAGGCTGGTATTGTATGTGAAAAATGGCTATCAGTTCAATGTTAGTAAATGTAAAATCATGCACTTCAGTGCGATTAGATATCCAATGTTAAAAGAAACTGATCAGGCTAGGGGTCTGGGAGTTTTAGCAGTTCTGCTTCTTTGAGTGCCATCTCCTATCGAAGGTCAGCGACCACCCTCAAATTCTGAGCAATCCTCAGCAACCATAAACAGTCAAAGTTTCTCAGAGTTCATTCCAGTCCACTGTCTGATGCATGCAGCCAAGATTTTCTTCATCTTAATTGTCCTCTTCTTCCATTTATCTGCATTTTTATAATCAATTGATGTATCTTATATTTTTCATTACAAAGTAGGTGACCAAGACATGCAGTTTTTCTTCTTTTCATGGTATCTAAAAGTTCACCTGATTTCCCCATTTGTTCCAGTACTTCTAAGGCAAAAGTAATATGCTGAAGTTACATAAATGGACATATAGATCCTTGCAATCATCTTAAGTAGAATTACTGTCATAACTTGTTCAATAACAATAGTCAAGAGATTCAATAATTCTTCTTGCTACTGTTCTATGCAGAGGTAATTAGATTTAGGTGTCAGTTTTAATTTAATTGAAATCATTTTCTTGATCCCCTTTCATTATTTATTTTGTATTACTTTCACAGAGAAATGCATTTATTTTTATTTCATCTGTATTATTTAATTTTTTTTTTCACTATCACATTTTATAACATACAAAATTTTAAGTCTCAAAAATTTCTTTGTAATTCATTTTAATTTAACAGCTACATGCATTTGCCAATGAATGAAACACTTTATTCCCACTCACCAATGGCTTCTGACAAACTACAAAAAACAAGTGCTGCTATTTTTATTTCAATTAGTCACCAGTCATTTGGTTCATGCTGCTATGGTGCTGAATTTAATGGAGAAATGAATTGCTGCTATATAATCAGCAGTCAGCCTGTGATAGCATAATAACTAAAACTACTTTCCATGGAATATATTTTATCATTTATGAAATTCAGTTTGCAGAACAAATTTATCAAAAGCTATAGCTAAAACAATGCCTAATCTTTGAAAAATTTCTTTAAAGAACTTAAAAATTTCATAAAATTTTTCAAAGTCTAAAAATTTGCAAGTTATTAATAAATTCATTCTGAGCATTCTTTTGATGGCAATGATAATGTAAACAAACTAAACAAATGTTTTCCAAACCTAATCATCAGTACCTTTTCTATCACTTGTGAAAAACAAAGTTCACAGTAAATTCTAAATTTCCTTCTTCAGATTCTATTCTAATACTAGAAAAGAATTTTACTTCTACTTTTTTTTTTAACACAAACCACTTGTAGGACTGCCTTTATGATGCTGCCAGAATGATAATCACTAATTAGTGCATTAGCCTATGTTTTCTCTCCCCATTCCTTTCATTCAGATTATCAAAATATAATTTTTTGTGTTTCTGATCTTGCTTCCAGTTACCTAGAGCAAATCTCATCATCATCCTCATAATCAAATTTCTAAATTTCTGAGTACCATCAGGGAGTGTATAGGATAATTATGACAGTACTACATAAAAAAATTAACTTCTGATTGACAATTTTCTTCCAAATTAATCTGTTATTTGTCAAGATTCCAATATTATCAGATCTTATATTTCTGTCTTCTAAGGCACATTTACTGTGTCAATCCATCTATAGCTTGGTCTTCCTCTGGGTCTTTGTCCTGCCAACTTGGCAGAGAACACTTATTTTGCTAATCTTTCCTCTTCTATTCTGTTTAATGTGACCATACCACCTGAGATTAGCTCTGCTAACACATTCCTGGGATGCTAACAATGTCAAGTTCTTTCCTAATATCCTCATTTTGAATATGATATATTGATGCCATCTTTTCACGTCCCTAATCTTTCTCAGGACTCTCATATCTTTGGTCTCTGGTGATTGGTCAAGTGTTTTATTTCTAACCCAGCTCTCAGATTCATAAGTTTGAACACCATCTTGTATACAGCTAATTTACTGTTTTGACTAATTTCTTTCTTATTCCATATAAATTTATGCAGCTGACTTCCTACCATACCAGCTTTACCAATTTTGTTGTCTATTTGCATATTTAATTTACTAAAAATTGTGCCTAAATAGCTGAAATGTTTTACTTGTTCTATAGATTCACCGTTCAGGATAGTTTTTGATGTTTTCAACGTTTCTGCCTATTTTCATTATCTTTGTCTTTTTATTGCTGATTTTTAAGCCAAATTTATTACAAAAGTTATTCAATTTAGTCAGGGAATCTTGCAGACTTGTACTGGATTTATTCAGAAGTATAACATCATCTGTATAAAGTAAAGAGCTAATATTAACATCACCAATTTTGATATCAGATTTAATACAATTTAATACAACTCAAACCATCTTTCTGTACCGCTTTCAAGTCTAACTGCTGACTTATAGCTTAAATACAAGCTATGTGGTGCTTGATATAATATCCCATTTACACCATATAATTGTAATGTTTTGAAGAGCTTTCCTTTTGGTACTTTGTCATATGCCTTTTCCAGATCAACAAAATTGAAATACAAATCCTTGTTATATTCCCAAGATTTCTCTAGTATTTGTCTTAAAGTGAAAATCTGATCCTGACAACCTCTATTTGGCGTGAATCCAGCTTGTTCTTCATCAAGCTGCCCTTGTAAAATCTCTTGCGGATAAATTTTCTTTGATAATTTTTCACAATCAATTTTAAGTTTTTTTGTTTCAATATTTAGTAATATTTAAAATATAATGTGCTAGGTAAAATGTTACTGTGAAAGTGCATATATGTTGACTGTATGTAAAGCTGTAAATAGGGATTATGCCAGATTAGCGATGCCGAAGCACCAACCAAAGGTTGCAAGGTCAACCGGCTGACTGAACGGGCAGAAATGATGTCATTGCTAAAGGCTAATCCGAAAAGATAGCATAAAGAACAACGAGAGACATTTTGCATAAAAGGAGACTGTGGCTCTTGGCCCAGGGCTTTTTGTTGCAGTCGTGAGGGCTTTTTGTTCCTGTCGCTGGGGTTTTCTTCTGCTCGTCATTAAAGACTTTCTGTGGCCGAGACTCTTCTCCCGTTGTGGGGTTATCTACCTGTCGAGCGCTGTAGGATCTTCGTCTCCAGATTGCAGCAGACCGATTCCCTCGTCGATGGCTCTCAAGTTCTAGTTTCTAGAAAGAGCAGTTACATGCAAGCCTGTAACTGCTCTGGTAACTACGGCTGATTCCATATCGAATATCCGACAGAGGAAAGATCTACATGAGACCCCCTGTGATGTCCAAGCAGCTAGGAAGGTAATCAAGAAGTGGATGTTAAATTCCTGAAGAAGTAAGCTGCAATTTGCTTGGACTCTTATTCATGATAAAATTGCAAGCAGGCACATTACTTTTGTATTTTTTTAAGGAAGTGTATCTCAGAATTGTGAAAGTGCTTACAAAAAATCGATTGTAAACAGGTGCTAACTAAGCCACAAGTTCTGTGGAAAGATTGTTTGTTAACTTGTATATTTAAGCAATGAATGTGTGTTTAGTTTTAAAATTGGGACCAGTGCTATTAAGAATTTGTATGTATTTAGACAGTTGTTAAGTCAGTATTTAAGGGAAGGATTTCAGTGACCTGTTTAGGCAGTGAGCAAGTATGTGTATAAGTAATGCCCCAAGAGCTGACCCAGTAATTGTGTGAATTGTGAGTTTTGTTTTATCAATTGCATTTTCTATTTGTAAAAAGGGTTAAGTGTGATAATTACACAATATCTTGAGTGTAATGTATTTCTTGTGTCTAGTTTTAAAATAAATGTTTTTGTTTTGTAACTACCTGATCTGTTCTTTTAGCTAATGCACAATCTCCAAAAAAATGCACACCTGCAGGCATAATAAGATATGAATAGTCACGACTTGCATATAGTGAAATTGAATTTATTTAGTGATGAATGTTTTTCCTCGCCCTAACTTTCTAACAATATTTATTCAAATTGGATGGTGCAGTTGGGGAAAAAAAAAAAAAAAAATTCCAATTTGATTTGTATGAGAGTGAGGAACTGCACACATTAAATTTACTTATAACACAAAGTTTGTCTAATAGCAGAGGGGAACAGAAATTGATCACAGTAGGATTAACCTTGAGAAGTTTTTATAAAGGCAGCTGATAATCTTAACTTAGTGAAGTTGGAAAAAGTAAAATCAAGTCATGATAAATAATTTAAGTTAATATTATTTTACAAAGGCACAGCTGACATACAAATTTAAATAATTAACATATATTTTAACATCCTTTCACAATTTTTCTTAGCTGTTTTTCAAGTATACTCGCATAATTCTTATCAGAAACACTCGGAGAGTAATACCTCAAATCTAAAAGACCTAATTTTAGCTACATTTTGTTCATGATAAAATTATCCAAAAATGAAGCAGTAAAAAATATACCATGGAGTAGATGATGATAGGAAAACCTGAAGGAATGTAAAAGATGCTACGACAAAAATGTACAGTTAGCAAATTAATAATAAAATAGGTTTCATCAAGTTATTAGTGGAAGGGAAGTAACGTGTAGAATTTTCATTACTACAGAAAACTGATATGGCATGACCATCATGAAAACTCCTTGCATGTACCCTCAAAGGATGTATAAAATACTATGCTAGCACTACATGGAAAGTTTACATTATTACTTCCTTTCAACAATTTTCCTTCAAACTAGTCATATCTGACAGGACTCCAACATGCCCAATCTTATATTTTGGTCTTTTTCTCAGAACTTGCATATCTTGGCCTCTGAGCAACAGTTTTATTTCTATCCCAACTCTGATATCCATAAGATAAGGTTGGTTTGAGCACTCCTGTATACAGCTAATTTAGAGTTCTAATTTATTTAGTTAATTTGACACCACACCAACCAATTATGCATATTCTATTGTTTATTTCTATATTTAAATTTCCTATCTTCACTAAAAATTGTGCCAAATAGCTGGGAATTCATCCTGAATAGATTCTGCATTCAGGATGTAGGTGATGTTTTCAATATTCCGACTATATTCATGATCTTTGTTTTTTATTGCTGACTTTCATGCCAAAATTATTACAGCAATCCATGATTGCTGTAATAATTTTACTTATACTAGATTTATTTAAGAGGTATAACATCACCTGCACACAGTAAAGAGAGGAGATAAACTTGATATCAAAATTGAAGATGTTTATTGCTACTTTCCTTCATGGTGTGATTCATATAAATGATGAATAACAGTGGAAAAGGTGAGTACCTTTGTTTTACATCTGATTGTATATCAAAACCATCTTTCTATACTACCTTCAGTTTTGACCATAAACTTACAACTTAGTTACAATCTATGTTTGATGTCACATCCTGTTTACCATAAAATTGCAGCATTTTGAATAGCTTTTCTCTTGGCACCTTATCATATGCCTTTTCCATAACTACAAAACTTAAGTACAGGTCCGTCCTTGTTATATTTCCATGATTTCTCAACAATCTGTGCCTTTCTTTCTTTCTTTATTTTTCCAAACTAAAAGTCCTGTTTAGTGATGGTAATGCTAAATTAAAGTGGAGCAAAGCAAGTGAGAAAATTGCAAAAAGTTTTCTGTATTAAAATATCTCAAATTTCAAATAGTTTTAAGATATGAGTTTAAATTGTTAAACCAATCCCCTGCATCTTTTCTCTAATTTCCTTATTTTATCTATTTACAAATATTTTAGTTAACACGTTCGCTGCCACGCTACTCAGTCATAGTTTGTTCCCACACGCCAAGCGCTTTCGCGTCTTCAAGGTCACTACGAGTAATCTCGTAGCTGGCTTATCAGATAGAATTTTGTTTCACACGCCAACTATGAGTAATCTCTTATCACTCCCATCTTCAAGGTCACTACGAGTAATCTCGTAGCCGGCTTATCAGATAGAATTTTGTTTCATACGCCAACTATGAGTAATCTCGTATCACTTCCATCTATATATTACATGTTCTGAAGCCAGTGTTTATTGCGTCTAGTTCAGTTTTAGTTTCTAGTCTCTAAGAACCTTCAATTTCGCCATGGCCAGTAAAAGAAAACTTACTGATATAGAAATAGAAGCTTATGCTAATATGAGCAATGATGAATTTCATGAAATATTTGGTTCCGATTCCGAAGATGATCCTACAGACGACTCTAGCAGTGACTACGATGAAGAAGAAACTTTTGAAGATGAAGTTAGCAACCAGCCAAATACATCAACATCAACTTATTGGGAAAATTCAGAAGAAGAGCCCCCACAATTTGACTTTGTTGAAACTGCAGGTTTTAAAATTGACACTGGAATTTCAGTATCAAAAGGTTAGTTGAACTTTTCTTTTCTGAAGATTTTCTCACAATTTTAGTAGAACAAACCAATTTATATGCTTTATAAAATATTGAGGAAAATCGAGCGAAGCTCAAAAAAAGTCGAAGAATTTCTAACTGGAAAGCAATAGACATACCTGAAATGAAATTATTTCTTGGACTTTTACTTCATATGGGTCCTTGTAATTTACCATCTATTGAGCATTATTGGAGTACAAATCAACTTTACAATTTGCCATTTTGGCACTCTAAAATGAGCCGAAATCGATTTCAAATTTTATTGCGTCATTTGCATTTCGCAGATAATTCTCAAGCAGCTAATGATAAATTGCACAAATTAAGACCAGTCCTAGATCATTTTAATAGTGTAATGCAAAATTGCTACACACCAGACAGAAACTTATGTATTGATGAGTCAATGGTGTTGTGGCGCGGTAGACTGGCATTTCGGCAATACATAAAAAACAAAAAATATAAATATGGCGTGAAATTCTATGAACTGTGCGAATCAAATGGATTGGTGATAAAAATAAAAATTTATACAAGAAAATCTGAATCCTCTTTAGCGAAAATGGGTCACGCATATGATGTTGAATTCCACTTGATGGAAGAATATTTAGATAGGGGTTATGTATTGCATATGGACAATTTTTATAATTCTGTAGCTCTAACAGAATTGCTTACCAACAGAACGCTGAGAAATAATAGGAAAAACAATCCACCAGATGTTATTCAGAAGAAACTAAAGAAAGGGGAATTTGTCTGGCAAAGACGAGGACCTGTTGTAGTCAGCAAATGGAAGGATAAGAGGGAAGTCCTTTCCATTTCAAATATGCACAAATTTGAAAGGGTTGAAGCGCAAAATCGGAATGGTAAATTTCAGTTAAAACCGAATATCGTTAGGGATTATAATTTGGGTATATCAGGCACTGATCTTTCTGATCAAATGCTTTCATACTATTCCACCTTACGAAAGACAATTAGATGGCCAAAGAAATTGGCAATACGCATTTTTGAGGTATACATTCAAAATGCGCATAAATTTTATAACATGATTACTGGAAATGCAATGTCTGCATTAAAATTTAGAGATCAATTTATCTCAATTTTTGTTGGAATGGATGAACTTACAGCATCAGAGAATATCAGGAGGAATCGGGATTTTCATTATTTGGAAATTTTACCACCAACGGATAAAAAGAATCAACTGACAAAGCCATGCCGTGTCTGTACAAGAAACAAACGTAGACGCGAAACACGTTATTATTGTCCTGTTTGCCAGGAAAATCCACCATTGTGTGTGGAAAATTGTTTTAAAATGTACCATTCTTAATTTGAATAAATTGTTTTTTTTTTTTTTTTTTTTATTTTACTGAGTGCTTTTTTATTTCATTGATTGGTTTTTATTTTTATTGATTTTACTAGTTTTAAATTGATTTACAAATTACATGTTATACTACGGATTAACTCACACTTGGCACAGGAGGTTGGTAATCGACATACGAGTATACTCGTAGTTTGGCATCTGAGGCACATACACAATATACTATATTTTAGTTTAAATTATTTCTCTTCTACCAAGCCCCCAGATATGCTCTCCGCTTTATTCAGAATCCAAGGGTCCAAATTAAGGTAATTATACAAAGGGATAACTCGTGTTTGGCATAGGAGGTCGGTAAATCGACATACGAGTATACTCGTAGTTAGCTTGTGAAGCTCATATATGAACTACGAGTATACTCGTAGTCTGGCATCTGAGGCACATACACAATATACTATATTTTAGTTGAAATTATTTCCCTTCTACCAAGCCCCCAGACATGCTCTCCGCTTCATTCAGAAAATAAGGGTCCAAATTAAGGTAATTATACAAAGGGATAACTTGTGTTTGGCATAGGAGGTCAGTAAATCGACATACGAGTATACTCGTAGTTGGCTTGTGAAGCTCATATACGAACTACGAGTATACTCGTAGTTGGCAGCGAACGTGTTAATATTTTATTACAAATATTTTAAAAATAATTTCAGTTTCAATAAAATTATTCTAATATTTCATTTACTCTAATATTTGATTATTTTTTAAATAAAAGCCTTCATAACTCAAGGAGATATAGTTCATCCAGAGCAGAGTTTTTCTAACATCCATGCCTTAAATGATATTCAAACTTGTAGCTTTTGTCACAAACAATGTAGTAAACAAATAGTGGCTTTTACAGCAAAGCTACCAAGGCAGGCATGAAATCTTTACTTTAAAAAAAATCTTATAGTAATTACTAGTATGTAGTATGAAGAAAAAAAAGGAAAACATCAACAAATTATTACTCCATTTCTTAAATAAATCCAGAAAAATAAGGTACATATTCAACTTACTCTCTCCAAATCCTGTCTTAAATGTACAAACATCTTCATCCTAGCATACAGACTATCTTCTTGCTGCTTACCAAGAATATCAGATTCTTCTGTTTTTGGTGTCAGCAAAGGTTTGTTATAATTTGCCTGAAGGGCAAGAAATGGAATTTGATTAGTTGTTATTTACAAAAATAATATAAATCAGTCTTTCTGTTCATCAAATTTTATGCTGCTAGAACCTCATAATTCTCATTTTAATTTTTCTGAATAATTTCAAAATGATCTGCCTCTGTTTGCAACCTAACTGGACAGAGTTCTCTAGCTGTATTTGTTAAAAAAATTAAAAGATATTATTAATGTTTAATAAATACAATTTAGCCTAATAAGATTAACTGGTCTGACTACATAGAATTTTTTTTTTTTATTATTCAACCAGTTTTCTACACTATGGTGTACTTAGCAGACTAAATCTTAAAACATGAAACAATGTTAACAGCTGCTGAAGTGATGGTTGATAGCATGCATATGATATGTTTTGCATATCATATGCATGCTTCATTGTTAATCTGTGTTGCATAATGACATTACAACCTAGTTCTGTGAATTTTAGGACTTTTTATGAGACCTAAAATTCACAGAATTTTTATAAAAGCAGGCCAAAACTGGTTTAGGTATAACTTTTATATTCACTTTGTATTTCCCATTTGTACTACAAATGGGAAATACAAATTCCACTTCATCTTGAAGATGTGGCACATTCAAATTTGCCATATTTTTGGCTCTAACAATAAAGGTAAAAAAAAAAAAAAAAATCTTAATTTCATCCCTTGGTTAGTTAAACTACTGTAAGATTGCATCACTATTCTCTCACTCACACATAAAGAAAATGCTTAAGAGTCAGTACAGTTGAATAGCAGAGGGAGGAGACATGTTTTTAGTTACTTAATGGATCACAAGTGTGCCACTTTCTGCAAAATATTGCAAAACCGACAGACACTTGGCAATCAGTATTTATCTTTTAGAAGTTATCTCTGGTAAGTAATGTTTTTAAGAAAAAATAATATACACAAATAAATTATTAAAAAAAATAGATTTCAGCTGTAATTTTGCAAAGTGAATTCTCAGATAAAAAAAGTAAACCAACAGCAAACAACAACAAATGTAATAGGTGAACTCACTAATTCAAAAAACACAAAAGAATGGATGAGTGCAATGCACAAAAATGTTTGTCAAAATAAGACAGTTTAAAGAAGCACTTTCACAAAATGCACAGTGAATTTGACAACAAATTTTCAGTCAATAGCCATAGTAATGTCAGTGAAATTGCTCATCTGAAATCACAATTTCATGACCAAAAGAGCAGTCCAGAAGTAGTTGCTTTCATTGAATGAGCTGACATTATGAGTAATAAAGCCATCTGGAGTTTGACTTAAAGCAAGAAACATTTTCTGATGTTGAGATGGTAAAGAAAATGTTGATCATGGCAATGGAAACTCCATTGGAGAAAAACAATTCAAAGATGAGGAATCATATCTTGCAAAAAAGTGCAAAATTTGCAGCTAAGCTGTAGCTGTTTGCAGTGCTGGAATTAATGGAAAACATAAAAGAGCAGCTCAAACAAACTGTTTTGCACTAATACTGAACAAGTCAAATGATCTTAATGACAAAGTGCAGTTAATCTGGAGTTCAGAGTGTACTCCTCAATCTTAAAATTTATGAAGAAATCCTTGTACTTCATGGACTATGAAGTTGGGCATGTTGAATGGATATATATGAAATTTTTTTTGTTGTTGTTGCAAGAAGATATCACTTAGAACTGAAAAACGAGCTTCTGTTAGAACAAATGGAACATCCAACATTATTGGAAGTAAATCACGATTTGTTTCTTTTGAGGAAGCATTTCAGTAAGAATGGTGTGAAAACCATTCTTTGTCTTTTCACTGCATTCTGCATCAGAATTTGCATACTTGAATCCCTGGAAATAAACACTGGAATATTGTGAATTGTATCTTAAGTGGAAGTTCTGTAATCCATCAAAAGTTTGTTGAGTTTTTAAGAGAACACAGTGACTGATTTTGAACATCTGATTGACTTTGTGAATGTGAGATGATTTCCTGAAATTTGAGATTTTCTTGTTGAGAAATGACAGAAAAAAAAAATTCTGACACTGGAAGCTCTTCATGGCAGCATGCTTTAAATTTCTTGTGTGATATCATGAATCATCTGAATGAAGTGAATGTGCAGCTTCAGGTATAAAGTAAAATATGTGATAAGGAAGTGTTCTTCTTGTGGGGGGGAGGGGTTGAAACATCAGAATGTTACTACATCTAGTCAGACATTACCAGTAGTATGAGAAAGGATGTTTTATTCTATTTTTGTCATGATTTGTGAACTAGGTATTTTCTTTGGTGATAATGCATGGCTATGTCTGAGACTACAAGATTTCTCTTTTATGAACAGGGTTAAAAAAAAAAAAATGTCATAAATGATTTTCCTTCTATATAGAGGATGGCCCATAAGTCACAAAGAGGTTGAAACATTTAATAATTATTTATTTCTTTATTTATTTTTGTTATAATGAAATACAGAAGCTGGAGATTTTTTTTATTAGTTATGAAAAACTACATCAAGCAAATGCCTTCCATTTTTGGCTTCACAAAGACAGGTGCTTTCTACTACATGTTCCATGATAGCTGTTAATGTTTCTGGCTGCAACAGCATGATTTCTGCACTACTGTTCTCCTTCAGCTGTTAATGTTTCTGGCTGCAACAGCATGATTTCTGCACTACTGTTCTCCTTCAGCTGTTGAATTGTCTGGAGCTTGTTCACATATACCTATTACTTCAGGTAACCCCATAGGAGAACATTCGTAGAAATTTAGAAATTTCTGCACTACTAATGCCAGAGAATAAGCTTGTGTGATAGTTATTATAAAATACATCAAAATGAATTTTAGCATTTATTATTATTATTATTTATTTTCTATTTATTTATTTATTTCTGACAAAATCTAATAACTTTCTGTGGATATTTCCAGTATTGAGACCACATGTTTTAAGATAAAGGTGAAGTTCTGATAACATCTGATACGTGTAATTAATTGTTTCTAGTCTCTTTTCTGTACAACTTTTGCCCCCGACAATGTAAGTCTGATGACTTACGAAACTTATAGGGTTATATTTTATTAAACTCATTAATTATCTTAAAATATGTGGTCTTAATACCGGAAACTATCTACAGAGCTGCTAAAACCACAGAAACTTAAAGTTTACTAATAACTTGCTGTTTAACTGATATACTCTGAATAAGTAAATAGATCTTTTTCTTAGGCAGTCCTGCAACACTGCTAAAAGTGATATGTCAATGTAACATAAGTCATGAACATATCTGCATATGGAATAGTAGTGGCAGTAGCTGGATCAGGTATAGTTCCTGAGTGTTTATAGTGGATAGAGTATCCATCCCTGCAATGGAAACTTCTTTTTTGAGTGAATAAAACCACCTTGCTTGTTGTCATGGATGCAACTGTTTGCTAGACAATAGAAAATTAATAAGAGTTCATACTTGAACTAAATAAGAGCTGCTAACTAAAGATGGAATGCATACAAAAAGATTTCTCTGACACTCTACTGGAAACAGGATGGGCAAAAAGATTTACTTATTTCTAAAGAAAAGCAAATTAAAGATCTGCACTCAACTGAACAAAGGTCCAACCTTTTGGTAACTTTTCCATACTAATTGTTGCTCCTTAGAGAAAGAAAAAAATCATCTACAGCCTAATTTACAGGGTAAAAATTTAAATTCCCAATGAAATGAAATATTTTAATCATAGTATGTTTGGGGGGCTATTTACCTTTTATGTGTTAGTACCAACAAGTGGAATTTGTTTTAAATTTTTTTTTAGACTGACAATTATAGTATATAATATAGATAATGTATTATAGCACACCACACTATATATTCAATACATATTATGGTAACAACTAGCTTTAGAAAAAATCAAATTACTGTGCAATAACAGAGCCTGCCAAGCCTAATATGTAAAGGAAAGTGAGCTGAGATAAGAAGAAAGATTTTATTTTTAAAAAAATCACTTTAATAAAGTTTAAATAAATTAAATGTTCGAAAAACACAGTGAAATAAAACTTTCAAAATATTGCATAAATATCGAAAGTATTGTTTTACCTTTCTTTTCAATTTCCAGTACTGGAAAATGAAATCTATAGTGTCATGATCAATTTGAAGTACTTCTTCAGCATCTTTCAGACTTATATATTTATAAAATTCTGCATGCATCTGTTGAATTCTGTAAATATAAGCATTATCCATTAAACTGATCAATTTTATTTAATAACATCATTATTATATGAAATAACAATGAACATTATTTAATGAGCAAGTTAACACGCAAAAGTGGGTCAGACTGGTATGACTATCTTGGAAATCATAGCCTGGCCAGGAATGGCTTATGCAAGAGGCAGCTGAAGGAGACACAGGACTGTAAAAGTCCAATAAGCATGATACAACTGGTGTAATTAGAACATACTACTACAAACTGCAAAGGAATTATATCTGAATACATAGTGTGCTTTTCCTAGCAGTTCATTAGCAGTTCCAAATAGGGCATGACAGATAAAAACTGAAGGTGACATTTCCATTCAACGAAAATAAGCAGCTATGGCTAAGGTGGGCAAAGGAAAACATCAGAACTGGACAGAGGCTGGAGAAAAGTTGCATGGATATAATTCCTGGTTCCTGTAATTTCATGTAGTGGAAAGGACACAAGTATGTGGAAACAATATAAGGCAATTACGGTACAGTGATGGTTATGTACATTTTCTTAGTGCTCCTTAGATCCCTTAATACCAGCAGAACAAGGGTTGAGGGGCATCCCCAACCTGAACCCTCCATTAATGTTGATGTTTTTTTACACATAAATGGACACTTCTAAAGGGATGATGCAGAATGTAACAGGGCACTCATCAACTATGAGTATTTTTGATGGCAATTCCATCCATATACAAGAAGTCAGTAAAATTCTGGATAAACAGAAAGATGAGGGGTGGAAAAAAAGAAAGAAAGAAAAAACTTAACAGTGGATTTCATGACCTGCAGATTTGGCTCTATAAGAGATAAGGGGAGACAGTTCCAAATGAGAGCAGCAGAGAAAAGGCACAAAGATGAAGAAACGTCTACAATTAGCAGATAAAGTATTTGCATGGTGGATTCAGCAGTATAGAGTGACCTATATACAAGTCCTGTGACTACATGAAGGTACCATGTTAATACTATTATTATGACACGAATGATTAGAGGTTAGAGTTATTCTAAGTATGGAAATACGCTTGTTTTCTTCCGAGTTGGGTGGTGTCAAAAAAAAAAAAAAAAAAAAATTTGCAATAAGACAGGATTTTGCAAGCACTGAAATTCACAAGGTTGTTACACGTTCTGAGGAAAGATTTAGAGATCAGAATTTAGTTTATGGAAAAAGATATTCTACAGGTACTGCTGATTTGTCCAATAAGATAGACCATCATCAACAAAACCATGAATCAGATTTGCAGTCAACTGGAGATAAGTGATATAAAGGATATAAATGGGGCTTAATAATCCTTTCCATCAAATCTGAAGCCTTAGAGATAAAATCAAATCACATGAAATCACTTGAGTCATCTTCAAACATTTCCATGGCATTTGTCCAAAGGTAGGTGACATGAGCAAGAGAATGCCATGTTGATCAGTGGCAGAATTCACAGAGGTCATTTATTAGTTGAGAGGTTTCTATGTGGAAAATAAAATGAATGTTCAATTTCTACATGATTTTAGAAAGAAAGTGAAGGCAACTCGAACAGTAATCTTATGGTAAGTATATTTGTACCACACTGTTCATTCTCTTCAAAAATTTTAAGAGAAATGCAATCAGGAGTACATACGAAAATTGAGGTAGAAAAACCCGTCAAAAACCTTTTGCATCAAAAGAAATGCAAAACAGGCAGCTGGAGTAGATGATTAACCAAAAGAGCTTAAATATGGTAGTATAAAAATTTTATACTGGCTACACTGATTCAGAAGGCCCTGGACTACAGTACCAACTTTAAAAAAAAAAAAAAAAAAAGGAAATAAAACAGGGAATTACAGAGGAATTCCAATTCATATTCCAAGCAAGATTTATGTAAGATATTTATGATCCTCCCACAATTTCTTAATTGTGGGAGGATTTGATCTGTATTTAAGTAATTAAGATCTGGTAAGCTACCAAGTTAAAATAAAATACTAGGTTATGCATAATTAAAAATTAGCAAATAGAAAATATGCATTTACAGAAAGATGATTTGATGTAAAATCAATTACAAGACAATGGTGCTTGCTATTTCCACTCTTGCCATTCATCCATCTAATTCCTATCTGATTTATCCTTCTGACTCTGGGTATACATTCTGACACTTTCTTCACCCCCCCCCCCCTAAACGACCACTTCGCATGCACTATCAATATCTCTTCCCTCCAGGTTTTATGCCATGCACTACTGAAAGCCAACTCCTCAGTTTGTCATAATCATATAATCCCTTCTTAACAGAAAATTTTGCATGTGTGGCGGCATCTCCCAGATCAAGACTTGCATGATCACTTTCTCCAAGCAGAGGCAGCATTGCTAAATTAGTTGCTATTTAAGTTCTCTGATGCTATGATCAGATCTAGCAATCTCAAACCTTGTGTTATTCCCCCCATTATATGCTACCACAGCTAATTATCTCTCAGCAACTGTATAAATTCATTTTCTTCTCTTGCTGTGACCATTCCTCTTCTCCATCTGTCCTCATTATAATCACTCAACCTGCCCTTACCATGCTAATTTGCCAATGCATGTAATCTAAAATCTCGCTTGTTCATTTGAGGTTAACTCACACTAGGCAGTCTCAGATGAACTGCCCTCTGCATCACTGCCCTCCTGATGTGCTTCAATTCTTTTTGGCTTCAGTTCTTCTGCTATCATTAGCAAAAAATCCCTTCCACCATATCCTTTACATTCTATTCTTATATCATCCTTGATCAATATCTCACAAATGCCTATAGCTTTTGCCCAACTTTCCTCAGAATCCTCACATATATGAATCTTGAAGAAAATCAGGAAGTTAATCATGGCAGAATCATAACAGAAATGAAGATATTAGAAAGAAATTTGTTATTGTTAACATTCAGGAATGTATAGCTGAGATGATCTAAGCAGTCTCCTCACTTCAACAGAATGGGAGAAGAAAGATTAGCAAAACATGTTTGATTCCAGCATCTATTCCCCCCCTCCAAGATGGCGGGGGGGGAGATGATATATATGGATAAATGAAGTTAACTGTCTTAGAAGACAAATAGGATCTGACTATATTGGGGTTCAGGCAATAGATTAAATTAGAAATACTAAAAGAAATAAATTGAGTAAGAGCAGAGAACTATGAAAATTGTTGATATGAAGCTGGTAATAAATATACATTTAACTATCACAAAATACTGTGCACTTCTTGTGAGTGCATTATATTAGGAATTGATTATAAAAAATTTTGAATAAATTGCATAGGGTAATGTATGGGACAGACTGTATAATTCTGAAAGCGTTGTCACAAGGGTCAATTCCAAATGTCTGAGTGGAAGACTAAGTTGGCCAAGTATTAACATACTTAATTTTCAATCAACAGACCGTAGGCTCAAATCTCACTGTTAGCATGGGTGTTTGTCAATGTCTTTGGACAGGAGCTCAATTTTATCACTTCTGTGAGATCATCTGTGACTTATGAAAGTCCGAAAAGTGGTTGAAAAAATTCCATGCTTTCATTTCTAGATGAAAACATGGAACTTTTTTAACCACTTTGCAAGATTTCTAAGGATGTGAGGAAACAAAATTACAAAAATGAAATATAAAACATCTCAGACCATTAACAGAACTAATGTATTATAGGTTTGCAACCTATCATGAATGGGAGTCACATAAAATTGTATATAGACCAATAAAATAGAAGGTTAGAATTATATAAGACTTTTCCTACTAAGTGTTATGTGTAGGTAAGAAAATATGTATGCAAACACGCTTCAGAACAAGTAAGACAAACTGGTGAAAGTCTGGATTTAGGGTAATTAATAGTTGGTAATACTAGAATTTTTACATTGTGATAAATTAAGAAATGATGTAATAACCTCTATTTCATTTTCACCTTTAAAGCTTATAATAATAGACAAATTGAAAGATTGTTCAAACCACTACATTTCATATCATCAAATTCCTGAATTTATCTTCAGAGGGGAAAGGAGCACACGATATTATGATATTAAAAAATGAAAATGTTACATCATTACCAACCTCTTATCAATCATTTTTATTCAAATTAATCTGTTATCTGTCAGAACTCAAAAAACCTAATTTTTTGGATGCTATTATTTGTAATATGTTTATGTCAATAGAGATGGGAAACAAGAGTAATACCAAGAAAAGAAATTTACTATCTGGAGATTTGAATGTTGTCAAAAGTAAGACTTCAAGAAAATGTTCTTCCAGTGGTGATAACAATTGGTTCAGTATCTCTACCTACTTGATTCTGTGCAACTGGAAAAATAAGACCACTTGGATTTTGTGAATGTTAACATCAAAAAGAAGATGACCTAATTATAAAAGCTAAACTGAAAAGCTAAAAGAATCAGCATTTAAAGAAAGGAAAAGTTCAAAACAGTTGGTGGAATTAAGAAAGACAGATGGCAAATGAATGATAGAATGGACAAAGATTTTTTAGCCAAAGATCAAAAAGAGGAAATTCTGACATCAATATATGCACAAATGCCCCATTTGTTACAAAGAGTCAAATAATGTGTAACTGTGATGAATAGTGTTTTAAAAAGCTGAACATTTTTGAGTTTCTGTTGGGAGTGTGGTTTTGCAGACTGAAGCATGAAATGAACATTGCAGACTTTTGGAGGTTTGTCTTTACTCCCCCCCCCCACCCCCATGTAATGCATTTCTATTTGCAATCTAATCCATTTAGGTATTAGCAAATACACTACCAGCATGGCTTTTCAGCAACTAACATGCTTGATGTCTAAGCTAGAAGATTTCAGTTTCCACAGTAGTGACCACTATCCTGCTTACTGCAGCCCTGCAGTGGCTTGAAAAATGTTCCATGTTTGGTCTCTAGAGCAAAGCTTCTGGATATTATACAGTCCACACTATCAATGTACTAAACTGTCAGTGCACTAATGAACTAAGTTTGTAAAAAAGTGTTTTTATGATTTAGCATTTAAGGATTTTATTTACAACATAAGTAAATCCTTGCAGAATGCATTAGTAGTAACAAGTTTTTAACAGTTGCTTTTGCATGTGAAACATAGAAAGTGTCTAAGATCAGAATATTCAGAACAGAAATATAGGAAAAGCTTGGTTCTGTTTAAATCTACCTCCCCTCCATAAATAAAATAACTCACTAGAAAGAATGCAATTTTAGATATGAGAGACTACTGTACTCTGAAATCTTTTAAAATAAATATGCATTGTACTCACTTCAATGCTCTTGCATTTGCTCGCTCTTCATTTGATAGATCTGCTTCTTTTTCTTTTCTTGTTTTTTTCATTCTTTTCTTTTTAAACTTCTTTTGCTTTCCTTCTGTTTCAGAATCAGATGAAAAAGTTCCTTCTTTCCGACTATGCTTTAAGCAGTATGACTGGAAAAAAAAATGCTGCTGTATAAAAATTTTGTGATAAAATTGAACAGTAATTACAATGACTCACCCAAACCACAATAAAATTTTCAATAAATGTGGATTTTTGAACATCCATAGCTGGGTAACTTATTTCAGAGAATAAGTGTGTGTGTGTGCATGCGAACGTGAGAGAGAGAGAGTGCAACATAAAAATAAGTGAGAAATAAAAAACAATTCTGATTACAGTTTGTATTCTTCCATTCGGGGGGAGAGGGGAATGAGATCTACCTGGACAATATATTAGTCCTCACAGAATGAAAAACATTGTATGTGGTATCTATAAAGTTGAAGATTAATGTAACTAGCAGTAAGTCAGATAAGTTCAAATCATTTGGAATTCAAACTGAAAGTCTGTGTTTGCAAAATGTTATAAGTGTATCAAAAATGGCAATTCCTTCATAATTTTTTTTGCAGCTCGGAAGTTAATTATGCTGGCAACCTGTGTTCCACACAACTAGTCTTACTCTAGCTCAATATTTGTTGTAGTACTAATTTAAAATTTTATAAAATTTTTTTCCAGAATATTTCTTAAAGTCAAGCTATTTGTCACAAAACATTTTCCTTATATATATCAGAGAATTACGTCCTTAACAAAATAAAATGAATGGTGGGCTGTAAGATGGGGAGATACATAATTTATTACTTTCTGCAATTATGCATATGCATTTCATCTGTATTCATTGAGAAGTCAGATTGCCATGGGTTGATGGCAGTTGTTTCCTGTACTCTCCTCTCTGGATGGCAATTAATATCATTGACATTTGTGGGCCAACCATTCTGTGATTAGCTAAGGATGGAAGCTAGATGCACATTCTTTTTGGAGAATAAATGGTATCAGTGGACTTATTTATAATTTTATTTAGTTATTTTTTAGAAGTTTATATTTGAACCTGCTCTAGAGACCAAACATGAAACTTCTTCAAAGCTGGGAAAAAAACTGCTTAGAGAATAAAAATGTTATTTACTGTTATACCTCATGTTTCAACCTCTATGATGAGGCAACCAGAGAGATCATAGTATATACAGAAATGCAAGCTTAAGCTGACAAAAAATAATGCAGTGGTGGAGAGCGAGATTAGATAGATTCTGACCTAATTCTTGAAATTTTCAGGTCACTATGATCAGGTTGGAATAATGTCTTCACATACTTAACTGGACCTTGTTGTTCCAGAATTTGGCAAGGTGTAACAATAGGGTTCTTGGCCAATCAATTATGTAGTAAATGTCAGTGGCATGTTTTTTTTTATGTGGGTGGATAAGGATTTTTTTTTCACTTTAATTTTATTTTATTCACTTAAGTATTTATTAAGGATGCTCAAGGGTCAAAGCTATATAACTGAGAGGAGACCTCCACTTAGCCTTTAAAGGAATGCGAAGAACCGACCAGGAGTTCTGACCTAATGTCCAATCCTCACCTTCTCGTAGTGCACCTTGTTGAGTATCTACCTGGACACTGAACGAACGAGGATGGACTGGCAAATATTGGGATGATTTAGCCGACCAAATTGTATTCTTACTGGCTTAAACCAAAACACAAAATGATGTACAACATGACAAAATTTCATGCCGGCTGGGGCATTGCCCAGTTAAACAAGACCCCCGTTGTTTTCGCCAGGGAACAAGGGCGAACAGCAAAAAGTTAGCTAATGGAACAAATCTGAAAATACACCGCAACTCAACATCACCAGAGTTAAAGATAAGTAAGCATAAGAACATAAGCAGCCTGAATGGCAAGAAATGGAGATAGCTGAGGAATTAGATAAGTACCAGATCAACATAATAGGGATGACTGAAACAAAAAAGACAAAACCTGGTCAGATGTTTCTGAGCAATAAATACAAAATGTTATATTCAGGCAATGACAATCAAGGAAAAGAAGGAGTAGCCATAGTATTCAACACAAAATACAAGGCTAATCTTCTTGAATGGCAGTCAGTCTCAAGTAGAGTAATGTGGGCAAATAATATGAGAATGGGGAACTGGACAATGAGACTTATTTGTGCCTATGGTTCCACAGAAGGTTCTACTAAGGTAGAAGTAGAGGAATTTTTTGAGGCTCTAGAGAAAGCTACTGACACAATGAAAAAGGAAAAGTGGGTCCTTGTTGGGGAACTAAATAGCGGAGTAGGAAATGATTGTCAGACATACAAAAATATTTTGGGAAAATTTGGAGAAAAGAGCAAGGCTAATAATAATGGAAAACACCTGTTGGATTTCTGCTCGGGACATGGACTGGTTATTACTAACACCATGTTCCAACATAAAAATGTGCACAAATTCACATGGAGAGAAGACGCAAGGAATAAGAAAAGTCTCATTGACTATGTTATTGTTGATAGTGATGTTTTCTCCCTGGTGCAGGACACCAGAGTACAGAGGATTTAAAATTGGAAGTGATCACTATTTAGTCTTAGCAGGATAAAATTGAATTTCATATTGAAAAGAAGAACATGTAAGAAAGTTTTAAAGCGAATAAAAGTTGAGTAGATCTCAGATGTGAGCTGTAGACAAAAATACACAAAGATTATTGAAGAAAAAATGAAAGGGTTTGAGAACAGCAACCAAACCTTGGAGATTCAGGCACGCCTTGAAGAAAACACTGATTGATTCTGCCAGAGAGGCATGTGGTGAGGTTGTCTGCAAGGATAGAAAAATCAGAACTCCATGGTGGACACAGGAAGTTAAAGAGGCAGTGAAAGAAAAGAAGAAAGCATATCGAAAGTTCCTGGCAAATAAGCCAGCTTGTGCTCTTAGAGAATACAGAGACAAATTTAAGAAAGCTAAATACTGTGTAAAACTAGCTAAACAAAAGTCATGGGAGGACTTTGGCAAGAACATAAAATATAAATATCAAGGTGGTAAGATATTCTGGAGGTTGTTGAAGAAGCTTAGAAATGGAGGAAAGAGTGCTGTAAACGGATTTAGAGTTCATAACGGTGACATGAAAATGAGGAAAAAAGATATCCTTGAAGTATGGAGTAATTACTTCAAAAAATTGCTAAATGAAACAAGCAGTGATAGCACAGTGGTAAAAAACACTCAACAGTCATACAGTTACCAATACATATTCATACTTGAAGTAGAAAAAGCCATCAAAGGCTTGAAATGTGGAAAGGCAGCAGGAGAAGGTGATATTCGTCCAGAAATGCTGAAGTATGGTGGTATAAATGAATTACAGTGGCTGCACTGTATAGTTCAGAAAGCATGGACAGAGGGACGAATTCCTGATGATTGGAGTAGAGAGACTGGAGTAGAAAGGGAAATAAAACTGAATGAGAGAATTACAGAGGTTTTTCCCCTACTGAGTGTTCCTGGAAGATTTATGCAAGTATACTTGAGAAACGGTTGAGAAGAATTGTGGAAGAAAAGCTTGGCGAAGAACAAGCTGGATTCATGCCAAATAGAGGCTGTCAGGATCAGATCTTCACTTTACGACAAATAGTTGAGAAAGCATGGGAATATAACAAGATCTATATTTAAGTTTTGTAGATCTGGAAAAGGCATATGACAAGGTGCCAAGAGAGAAGCTACTCAATACACTACGGTTATATGGTGACAATGGGGCATTATATCAAGCAATACTTAGTCTTTATTTGAGTTGTAAGTCAGCAGTTAGAATTGAAGGAAGTTCATTAAGATAGTTTAATGTTAAATCTGGTGTGAGACAAGGATGTACATTATCCCCTCTGTTAATGAATAATAATCCATATAGATAATGAATATCTATATGGATCACATTATGAAGGAAAGTGGTATTAAACATAATATCAAAATTGGAGATGTTAATGTCAGCTCTTTGCTTTATGCAGACAATGTTATACTTCTAAATAAATCTGCTACAAGTCTGTAAGATTCCCTGACTAAATTGAATAATTGTTTTAATAGATATGGTATGAAGGTCAGCAATAAAAGGACAAAGACAATGAAAATAGGCAGAATCGTTGAAAATATCAACTGCGTTGTGAACGGAGAACCTGTTGAACAAGTAAAACATTTCAGCTACTTAGGCATAATTTTTAGTGAAGATGGTAAATTAAATATGGAAATAGACAACAGAATCAACAAAGCTGGTATGGTAGGAAGTCACTGAATAAATTCATATGGAATAAGAGAGAAATTAGTTGGAATATTAAATTAGTATACAAGACAGTGTTCAAACCAGTTTTAACTTATGGATCTGAGAGCTGGGTCAGAAGTAAAACACTTGACCAAAGACTAGAGACCATAGATATGAGAGTCCTGAGAAAGATTATAGGTGTGAACAGATGGCATCAATGGCAATATCATATTAAAAACGAGGATATTAGGAAAGAACTTGACATTGTCAACATCCAGGAATGGGTTAGCAGAGCTAATCTCAGGTGGTATGGTTACTTAAATAGAATGGACGAAGAAAGATTAGCAAAAGAAGTGTTCTCTGCCAGGTTGGCAGCAAAACGACCCAGAGGAAGACCAAGATATAGGTGGATTGATACTGGACAAAGTGCCTTAGATGATAGAAATATAATATTTGATAATGTTGGAGTCTTGACAAGTAACAGACAGACTGGTGTACATATCCTGTACACCCCTTGAGGGTACATGGCAGGAATTTGATGATGAAGTATTTATTAATTGGTATTTTACTTTTTTTTTCCCCATGGTCTGGAAATCCTGCTCTAGAAACTTTTTCAAGCCAATTTAGGTTTTCAATAAGCAGGATGGTGGTCTCACACGAGACAATAAAATTCATCTCCTACCTAAAGACAATCACAAGCATCCATGCCCATAGCAGGATTTGAACCCGCAGTCTGTTGATTGGAGAGTGAATATGCTAACCACTTGGCCAACCAATTTGACATGTCTTTTGTTTCCTCTTGTCTTATTATGAGAGCTTCCTGTCATGCCACTGTAGGGAATTAATATATTTTGTAGACATGATTTGATTCCGTGATTTTTCTTAAAAAAAAAATTTAGTCATGTGCCTATGGTAGAGATTTTTCCATTGTTTGTTATAGTGAGGGTTGGTTATATAATAGATAAGGGCAAATTTTAAAACTTATTTTGAGATCAATTTTTATTTTTAATTCTTTTTAACTTACCCGAAGCTTAACACCATCTTCTTCATCATCTTCATCAAATATTGCTTTCATTTCTAAGCCATGCTTAAAGGCACATGTAACATGATATGCTGTTTTACACTGCTTGACCTATAATAATAACAGATATACACATACAATACAGTTTTAAATATGGAAAAATAATTAATCTTGAACCTCACTTTATTCCTCTATTTATATGCCCCTGATTTCTCTAAGCAGAAATAAATCTCATTATTTGGATTAAAAACAATTGAAATTAAAAAATTCAGATAAAAAAATATGGAGATCAGATTAAAAAATAAGTGTATGTTTTATATTCCTTCCTAATGAAAAAAGGATGATGCTTAATAGCACTAACTCCATTATTTATACTAATCTATACTATACTGAACCCGTGGCACCAGAAGTAATTTCTTATAGCACAATGTTTACTACACTGAATTTAGGGGAAAAAAAGAAAAAAGCTGCTCCCTCATTCCAAGAAAATAAAGGTGCAAAAAAAATATCGACATGCAAGTGGGTAACTGTGCTTCTTGAGCATCTCACACCAAGCTTTAGTAGATCTCTTGGTATTATTAATTGATTATGTTAATTATCACTAAATTTATTCACACCCACACATGCACATTGGAAGTTTCAAGTATTGGTAAGTTGGCAGTTATGAAGTATTTTGAACTTTGAATAAATAAGGAATAAATTAAATTATTTTGTCACCATATAATTTCATATTTAGTGTTATGGTATTTCAATTTCGGGGGAAAAAAAAAAAAAACAGATTTTAACTCGAGTATTCAGAGATGCTTAAATCAAATTAACATTGATGTGGATGAAACATTCATATTATGTTAGCTGCAGACAAAACAAATTAAGAGGAAAAGAATAATCAAGTTAAAATAGCATGTACACAGAATTTTGACTGCCATAAATTATGCACATTGCTACTTGAAAAGAGGCTACCAAATATCAAACATTTTATGGCCAACACAACAATATCTTCTACAAAGAGTGATAAATGGGGAAAAAACTGTAGCCACTATTATTATATGGCAGGGAAAAAAAACAAAGGAAGTAGTAGGATATTGTATACAATTATTATAGAAAACAAAGAATTGGCAGGAACCATACATGAAACACACAAATAAGAGAAAGTAGAAATTCAAACAATAATGTGAGACAAGAAAGAAATAGAGTGTGAAATTATAAAAATGAAAAATGTAGAATTAATGTTTACATTTAGAATCGCTTAAGAAGCAAGTAATGGATACGGATCCAGATGTTAATCAAAGAATGGTTGTTTGCCAAAGTTTAGAGAGTTATTTTGCTTGTTATTGTAGAATTTATGCTGATAAGAAAAAAAACTAAAACTGTTCAAACGACTCTTGATAACTTTTTTTTATAAAAAAAATTGCAGTAACTAATGTAGGTACAAGCATTTATTAAACATTTCCTTTGCATTCATTTTGTATCTTTCCTAAAAGAGCCATATATAAACGAATTATTAATACAGTAATTGATCATGGATGAATTGTAATTTTTACCATTGATTATTATATTTGATTACCGCGATTTTGATATACGCGATAACATCGAGGGATTAATTAATCACGTTAATCAAGGGATACCTGTGTGTCCCTTATATACAGGTATCCCTCGATTAACGTGGTTAATTAATCCCTCGATGTTACTGCGTATATTAAATCGTGTTAATCAAATCTAATAATCAGTGGTAAAAATTACAATTCGTCCATGATCGATTACTGTATTAATAATTCGTTTATATATGGCTCTTTTAGGAAAGATACAAAATGAATGCAAAGGAAATGTTTAATAAATATTTGCACCTACATTATTTACTGCAATTTTTTTTTATCAAAAAAAGTTATCAAGAGTCGTTTGAACAGTTTTAATTTTTTTCTTATCGGCATAAATTCTACGATAACAAGCAAAATGACCTCCAGACCTCAGCAAACAATGAATAAAACATAAAGAAAAATACCGCAAATATAATACATGATGGTACAAATTAAGTGGATATTGAATCCAACGTTATTTCATAGCCAAATATAGAAACTATGAGTTCTGTGCTGAATATATAGAAACAAAGTTTCGGCAGATGCAAGCATAAGCAACCTTATGAGCAACTCGTAGTAAAGGTGGAGTAAGCTCCAGATCACTTTCCCTAGTATTTTCCATAAATGTAAAGAACATCTCCTAGAGGGACATGTATGATAAATAAGCCTTTGGCTCTATTTCAGTAATACATGATGGTTTATTTATTTTCAGTTACAATCTAGAAATTATTGAACAAAGAATAAAAAAAAAATTAAAAAAAAAAACTAAACCATACTATACTGACATCAGAGGTTGTGGTATCTCTCAGATATAATTTACTGTCAAATATCACAAACCTTCACATAACATGTGTTAAACCAAACTGACAGGAAAAAACAGTGCGGAATTTCACTCGTAACATATGAATGTACAGCTACTCATGACCTGCAAGCTATACACTGAATTGTGTAAGAATATTTATATTAAACATTTTGCATGTATCTGTCATATCAGCTGCGAACTCCGCAGGGTTAAAGGTGCGTTAATCAAAACTCTTGCCACGTATATCAAGGGATTGCCGCAATTGATCAAATCCCGCATTAAGCAATATATATATATATATATATATATATATATATATACAGGGTTGGCAAATAAGTTCATTCTGTTTTCCAGAGTGGAATGAAACACATTTTATTTAATATATATAATACATACTAGTCAGTTATATATTGACCCTCTTTATCAATGACCTTTGCCCTCTGTCCACCAACTTCATTATGCCGCATTCATTAAACTCCTGAGTGGGTTTACAGGTGAAAAACTGATCCAGGTGTCTTTTGACAGCCTCCTCATTAGCGAAGGTTTTCCCATTCAGAGAATTCTGCAACAATCGGAATAAATGATAATCAGAAGGTGCCAGGTCCGGTGAATACGGAGGATGTGGCAAAACATCCCAGCCAAGACGTAACAATTTACTCTGGGTTGTTAACGATGTGTGGGGTGAAGTTGTCGTGGTGAAAGACAACTCCTTTCTGATTTGCCAATTCAGGACGTTTTGTGCTAATTGCAAGGGCCAGTTGAATCAATCAATACAGTTGAATCAATCGTTCATCTGACAGTAACACCTCGTAGTCGACAACACCTTTATAATCCCACCACACAGAGAGCATGATCTTCTTTGAGTGCAATCCCGTTTTCGAGGTTGTTTGCGGTGGTTCGCTCTTGTGCCCCCATGATCTTTTGCGTACACATTATCGTACAAGACCCATTTTTCATCTTCCGTAATCATCTGCTTCAAAAATGGGTCGTTTTCTTGGCGACATCGCAGCAAATCACAGATAGATATGCGAGCAGTCATATTAACCTCAGTCAATTCATGCAGCACCAAAGCATTGAGTTTTAAAACATATCCCAGCTTGTGCAAATAGTTTTCAATGCTTGTATGGGATATGTTCAGTACTGCAGAAATCTCATGCACTTTTTTGTGATGAATTTTTGTCGAACGATATCCTTCACAACACTCGAATCAACCTCGGTCGAGCAACCAGCACGAGGCGCATCACTGACGTCGAAATCTCCAGAACAGAATTTGGCAAACCACTTTTGGCATATGCGTTGTGTTAAGGCACCATCCCCGTATACTTTGCATATTTTTTATGGGCCTCTGCAGCTCATTTGCCTTTTTTGAAATAAAAAAGCAAAATATGCAGGTAATGTACGTTATTTCCTTCCATTTCTAAAAATATGTTACACACAAGCAACTGAAATATGCTGAACGAAAATTCACTGAAAGGTTATGTGAAATGTCGCCTTTCAACTGTGCAATAGAGTTGTGCAGTAATGCAACAATAACGACAGGCGAAGTTCGCGTAAACCAAACGAACTTATTTGCCAACCCAATAGATATAGATATTCTCAAAGTGAAATACCTAATTAATTACTTCTCTTGTGAAACATTCAAAAATAAGCTATATAAATAAATTTATACATGAACTTCAACAACTGGGCTACTCATATACAGAGGCTAATGACTTCACATCAATTACCTTAGTATCCCATAATGCAATGCACATATTCTTATGGACATATATAATGCTATGCATTATGAGAATTGCTACTACCAAGATCAGTTTTGCCCTTTATTGAGGTCTCATCAGTAGGAGCCAGACCTCAGAAGTGATACCAAGATTGAAGTAATGCAGTAGTCATATCCATATACAAGTAGTCAAAAGGTGTCACACTTTATTACTAAAATACTCTAAATTAGAGCTAGATGTTGTTTGAATTTTTTTTTTAACTTGGTTATACTATATATATATATTAAAGATGCCAAGAAATGATATTCTTGGTTAATCCTTTATCCAAGTGTAAGCAAACGAAAAATTTGCACGTGAAGTAGCTTCATGACTGGGCTTGTATATAGAAGCTAATGACTACACATGAATTGCCTTAGTATCCCAAATGCAATGCACATATCCTTATGCACATGTATAATGCTAAGCATTATGGGAAATTACACTACCAGACCGGTTTGCTTATACTTGGATAAAGGATTAAACCAAGAATATCATTTCTTGGCATCTTTAATTTATAGTATAACCAAGTTAAAAAAACTTTCATACATCTATCTATAATCCAGAATATTTTACTAATAAGGTATGACACCTTTTGACTACTTTATATGAAAATGTAACTTCTGTATTACTTCTTCAACCTTGGTATCAATTCTGGGTCGGGCTCTCAATGATGAGACCTCAATATAGGTCAAAACTGGTCTGGGTAATGACTCTTCCCATACAACATGCATAATGCACAGCATTATGCATGTTGATAAGGATTTGTGCTTTGAATTACGGGATACTAAGGTAATTAATGCAAAGTCATTGGCATATACAAGTAGTCCAGTTGTGAAGTAACTCCACGCGCAAATTTTTTCTTTGCTTACACCTAGATAAAAGATTAAACCAAGAATATAATTTCTTGGCATCTTTTATTTATAGTATAACCAAGTTAAAAAAAACTTGTATACAAGTTTACAAGATAGACAATTACTGGTTTGAAATCAAGATAAAAGTACTAATTTCATTTGTTGGTGATATGCTAATTACACACTTTAAACTCACGTCCCCAAATGTAAGTCCAGTTATAGTTAAACAATTAAAGCAAAACATTTGTAGAGCAGAAACTTTCTGCAAATAGTTCTTCTCAGAATAAACAAAAGAATATCCATAGGTTGAGAAGAGACTGCAGGGAAGTGTGTGCATGTGTATGTAAAAGAGAAAGAGAGAGAAAGACAGACAGTGGAAAGGGTGGTGAAGATTAATCACTATAAACAAGCTATTTTTGTTTCATATATACACACACACACACACACACACACACACAGCCTGCATCTGCTTTTGTTGGGAATGATTCCTTAATATTACTCCCCAAGAACTTTTAAGAGATCTGAACTTAATGTTGTTTGGGATTAAGAAAATAAACTAAAAATACATTCATGATCATCTATTACAATAGATATGTAATTATCAGTAGAATGAATGCATGCTTTGATTGCAGTGCATTCATTTGATTCTTGAATGATTATTTTACTGGACAATGAATAGTAATTCTTTATCAACATGTCAAGATTTTCATCATGGTGATTAGTTTAGATCAAACTCATCTTATTCTCAAGATCAGTAAGCACAACTCTGGAGGTGGGAAAAAAATTCCTTTCACCTCTAAGTTTTTTTCGATGACATTTCAAAAACAGATTCAGAAGAAATCTGAATAATCTGAATTTAGAAATTTGAGCTCAAAGCAAATCAAAGCTGAAAAAAAGATTATGATTAATGATGAAAATTTTGTTTATATAACTATCAATGAACTGTGAATATACTTGCATTCGTTTAATCCTAGTTTTCATCAATTATTAATTTTTGGTTAACTTATTTTAGCACAAGTTTTTTTTTTTTTTTTTTTGCATAGTCTCACTTGATTTCAGAAAAACAAAAATATTTTTATAAAGCTTAATTTTCAACTATTTCACAGTAATGGCAGGTCTTTGTTGCATGACTTGATACCCTGCATACCCCTTCATGAAAAACATGCAATATCCTGCATATGTGCCACAAGATTCCATTCCTATTTTGAGAGCACTATTTTAATATGCCACATCATAAAGTGCACATATGCATACACACATTACATAAAACCTAGAGCTAATTAAGTAATTAACAAATTTCTTACAGAACACTGAATACAGGCACCAACTCGCTCACGGCATACTGAACATACTAAGGCCCATCTACTTGCCTAGAAAAATAGACAAAATGATACAGAATTATTACTATCATCATTTCTATGTACAAAGTTATATATATATATAAAATTAATTAAATGATTATATATACCGAGAATGAAAAAACAACAAGGTTTAATATTAAGATACAACTAGTTTCGTTGAATGATTCAACTTCTTCAGGTATCACAGACAAAGAATTATACAAAAAATGACAGACATGATAAAATTACATCAACAGATCTAGAATAAAAGACAATAGTACATTTAAAAACAGGAATGCGAGCTTGAGTTCCAATTAAAGTTGACTATGTGTGTGAGCTGACACAAGTGCACCAATACTGAACAGTGGCAATGTGTGCATCAGAGAGATTGAAACTAAGGCTGTTGTTAATATGTGATGAATTTAGAGATTTTTTTTTCCTTCTTTCAAAAAAAAAATCCTAAGGGGAAAAAATCTCATGATCATCAGATACCATTATAAAGGTATTACTGTCATCATAGCAGATGTTGAAGTTTATGCAAACAATGCAAATTACTGTGTTTGACTTGAAAAAATGGAATATTATGTAATGATGAAAATGGAAAAATAAGGAAATTGATAAATATATAAATATACAAAATGCCTTAAGTATTTTAAAGAGTGGATCGAAAATAGATTATAATGATCAGAAGGTATAATCATTTCTTAAAAAGGGACTACACTGACAGATACAGGAAATGAAACTAGAATGTTTTAAGAAATTTCATCCCAGAAGAAAAGAGACTCTCGCTACAGTTATATAATAACAGTGTTTCAGGTCATTTACTTAAGTCCATAATACCTGGCCAAACAGAGGGTTATTTATTGAGAAACTCTCCCCCCAACACACACACAACATTTAATTCTTCTTTCCAAAAATTTTCCCCCAGGAAATGAAGTTTTTCACTGATTAAATGGTCAAGGATGCAGTGACATAACTACTAGAAGTGATCACAATTGATCTGAGATTCTCCACTGCTTCACCTGCCTGAAAAAATGGAGTGACCTATGAAGATACCAATAAGAACCTAGTGTGTCTCAAAAATAAGTCAAGCTTTCTGACAGATTATCATTTAAGCAAAGTATCATGTTAGAGGCTTAATGGATTGTATACAGCACTCAGAAAGGATTAAAACAGAATTTAATACTTCCTATATTTCGTCTCAGTCACTGAGACATCTTCAGAGATTACAAAAAAACTAATGTAACATATACACAAATAACACTAAGCCCAACCACGTGGGTGACACTAAAGTCCTATCTAGGTGGGGTGCCCTCTAAGGGCGGCTGTAGGTGGCCTGGAATGTAAAGTGGGATCTCTGATGATAAGTGTTTCCCAAATCTTAGGAAGCTTAATGTAACCGTACTTATTAAGATTTGATTGATTTCTGAGAGCTGCTGCTGATTCCAAAAATAGTCTCTCTTTTTTGAATTTGCTGTGGTGGAGCATGGTGATTTTTTTCCATGAGATCCTGTGGGTTGTATCCAAGACATGGTCAGCCAGGCCTGACTGACCATAGTCGTGGTTGCAGATGTATGACATGTGTTCCTCCAGGAGGATATTTGCTGATCTGCTTGTCTGTCCAAAGTACACCAGCTTACAGGAACAGGGTACTTTATAAACTTCAGGCACTACTGTTAAATTTTGAATGAAAGGTTTATTATATTGTAAGATATTTCATTTAGATTTAACAGGTACAAAAAAATTCCCTGAGAAAATGCTTGTATATAGGCATAAGTGAAATCGTTGACAGAAGTAACGAAATAATCATTTAATTGTAAATTCTCCTATGTATTATATTGCTAAGTATCCTTGAAAAACCGATAAGGGTTGGAATTTAGTAAAAGTTATGTTAACATGAGAAAGTTAGATCTAAGTATACAACGAGATAATCGGCTTAAAGAAACGACCCCAGACAGTCGCGTACGCAAGGTCCAAGTTGAGCACGTGGAGAGAACAATACCGAGTGCAAGAATTTTAGGTGCCGGCCGGAAAAGAGTGATGTAAGAGGGAGAACAGCTCAGCAAGGATGTATAGAGCTTGCCGAACCCAAGTTCTATATATTTTTCTCTATATTGTTCGGGATTCCTGTTCAAATCGTTCCCGGAGAAACTGCATGAGAGTGGTTGAAAAGAACGATGTCCAGTGGCAGCCATGTGGCTAGATAGTGATCCAGTGTGGGCATAATCATCGGTACAGTGGAAAAGCCAGCACAAACTGATCAACATGCAGAACCACGTATCTGAAAACTTCAAACTCACGTTTTTGACTTTTAGACCTTTTTTTGGCAAACCTTTTCACTGAAAATGGTCTAATTGTGAAGCGACTTCACAAGATTTAATAGAGATCCTAAATATACCTAAAACATCACCAATAAAAACGATCCAGTTAAAATCAGAATTGAATTATTTGGACCCAATGTGCATACTAATTCCAAAGTTTATTAAATTATTAATTTCATATGCGCTTTGTATTCTTATATTTCCATTTGTATTATAATTCCATTTTTATTGGTAAAATCATTTTTAGATATCAATAATTTTTCTTCTGCTTGACAGAATTTATTGAAATTTGGTATTTATAGTTACTATTAAAATGTGTCATTTCATTTGGATCAATTTAAAGTCAAAATTAGACGAATCAGAAATGTGTGAAAAAACACGATCGACACAGTCCCGGCAGAGCAGCTTCGTCCACATCGGAAAAGGTGATTCATGATCGTAATCACTAGTTTGTCTTACCTGAAGACAACTGACTGTAAGATATGGTAACAAGCCGTGTGAATTTTTCGGGAGATCGAGAGAAAAGGCAAGAGAGATCCTGATGCTTGGTAATGTAGAGACTTTTTAATTCCTTTGTATGCAAATTTGTGCAAATATGCTAAGTGATTGGACTTACAAAATTGAACCAGGACTTTAGTATCTAATCAACTGGTAGATTGTCTTAGCTCTGATTAAGAATTCATGTACAGTGTGGTATTGAATTGCTAAAGTTTGTTATAGCCTGATAGTTCTTGAATCTAGAATAAGATAAATGCTTGTACAAGAATGTTAGTTGAATAGGATCAAGTCAGAAATTTAACTGGTAGTAGATATTTCAGGAGACCTCCTCCCCGATAAACACCAACAATGAACAACAAACAAGGGAGACAAGGAGCGACCAACCACCGGCAAGCAAAAACCATGTGTGATCAACCTATGTCCCCATCAATGACACAATTCTCCTACTAGAGAACAAATTTCCACCTGACATTACAGCCCTCTTTGCCCACATACTACAGTCTGGTTACTTCGTGTGGCAAAACAAATTTTACCTACAAAAAGAAGGTACAGCCATAAAGTCATTAAAAGCCAACCAAGACATAATAATAACGAAATCGGATAAAGGCAATGCCACTGTCGTCCTCGACAGGTCAACATACATACTTCAGATGAATCAACTAGTAGCCGATAACAACACATATAAGCTGGTAAATTATAACCCAACAAACAGGATAAAGGATTAAACAGAGAAACTACTCAAGTCCATCATCACTTCTTTGCCACCGGACACAGTTAAAAAACTCAAACCCCACTACGCCCGTTCCCCCAGAATATATGGGGTCCCGAAAATACACAAACAAAATGTGCCGCTTCGACCAATTGTGGAAGGAATAGACAGCCCCAATTACCACTTAGCCAAGAAATTAGCGTCAACACTCAAGGCATTGGTAGGTCATTCCCCCTCCTACATAAAGAACACACAACACCTTATAAACAAAATTAAAAACATAACACTCGACAAAGACGACTTTTTTTTTTTCTTTTCTAAATCACTTGGGGAATTGAACAACGTAGATCTGAATATAAATTAAATTATACTTTAATAAATATCTCCGATATTTCGGCAACGTCACGTTGCCATTTTCAAAAGGAACTTACAAAAAAAAAAGGCACGTGCACGCAGGCACTACAACACAGTAACTGAGAATGAAGATATGAAGCTATCGTTCTCCTAGAAGTCCTGATGGTGCCCTCTAGCGGGTTAAGTAGGTGTTCTTGGCCGTTGGGCTGAAGGTCTGCTGATGTATGTCTCCCAAATTTGGGGCAGTTGCATACAACCAAATTTGTTGAGGTTTCAGGAGTTTCTTAAGGCTGAGGCTGATTCCATAAATAGTCTTTCGAAATTGTATTTGCTACGGTGTATTACTGTAGCTTTCTTCCACCGTATTCTGTGGCGTGTATCCAGAGCATGGTCTGCAAGACCAGAATGGCTGTACTTGTGAAACCGGATGTAGTCCTTGTGTTCAGAAATCTGATATTCGCTGTCCTGCCTGTTTGGCCAAAGTACGAACTGCCAAACTGCCAGGTCCCTTGCAGTTGTAAACTGCAAGGGACCTGGTATACACCAGGTAGGTCTAGGGAAAGTGGTTGGTCTTTGGTGGAGTGGATAAGGGAGGAAAGACGACTTATTAGTCAGTTTCGACGTTTCTGCCCTTTTCACAAATGTCCCCATGAATGACACAATTCTCCTACTAGAGAACAAATTTCCGCCCGACATTACAGCCCTCTTTGCCCACGTACTACAGTCTGGTTACTTTGTGTGGCAAAACAAATTTTACCTACAAAAAGAAGGTACAGCCATGGGCTCACCACTATCCCCGCCCCCCCCAATAGCTAACTTCTACGTGGAAACATTTGAGCAGAGGGCTCTTGATTCCGCCATGCTAGGACCGACAGTCTGGCTTAGATACATTGACGGCGTGTTCGCGATCTGGCCACACGGCAACAAATGCTAAACACATTCCTTAGCCACCTGAACAAACAACACGAACGCATACAATTTACCATCGAAATCGAAAATCAAAACTCGCTCTCATTCCTAGACACACTAGTCACACATCTTCCTTCACGGTCTACCGAAAACCGACACACACACACGGGCCAATACACACATGCTAATTCATACCACCAACCATTACAAAAATATGGAGTCATTAACACCCTTAAAAACAGAGCTATAACAATTTGCTCTAACCAGCAAGCTCCGAAACAGGAACTAAAAATTCAGCGACACTTTTATAAATAATAGCTATAACAAAAATACTATTAATAAAGTACTTCATAAAACATCAAAAAAGAATCTAGATTACAGTAAAACCATAGCCATCCCATACATTAAAGGGTTATCAGAAAAAATCAACAGAATCCTACACCAATATAATTTCAATGCCACCTTTAAATCACTTACAAAACTTAAAAACATATTCAACTCCTCCAAGGATCCTCTCCTCCCATTAGCACATCCTGGAGTCTATTGCATCCAATGCACCTGTAACTTACCATACATTGGTGAAACTGGACCTACAATCCCTATACGTAAGAAAGAACTCCTAAGACACACTAAATATAACAATTTTGGTGAAGCAGGCCTCTCAGATAACGTGCTCAACACCCTACACCAAATCAACTGGAAAAGCACCTGCTCTTTACACCATACAAAAACCAGGTATGAAAGGAAATTTAAGGAAGCCTGCGAAATCCTGATACTAATTCATACCCAAATATCAACAACAAAGATGGCATGAAAATTTCAAGGATCTGGATGGCACACATTCAGCCTACCTAATATATAAGATCCAGCATAAGTCAGGACTCTAGCCAATCTTCAGCTAGTATTAGAAACCATTCCATACCAACTGGCTGGAATGTACAAGTATAATCATGATGTTAATATATGTATATAGATAGATACTTGTTGTTGCGCCCAATGTATTTCTACAACCAACAGATAACACTAATAATAAGACTCTAGCGTTGATGAATAATTTTTTTTTCCCCACCAGAGGTCAGGCCAACAATTGTTGTAGCGGTTGGTCAGTGACTTTAACAAACCAGTGTGATTGTAGTGTAGCTTGTTTTCTGTGTATGTTGTGTATGCTCCAGAAGATGACCTTGATTATAAAGGTCGAAATGTCAAATGTAGATTTTAGTTATATTAAACTAAAGTTTTTATTCAAACACGGTAGTTGTCTCCATAATTTTCAAAAATGTACTCGGATCACAGTGTAAGCTTAAAAGAAAGGTAGTAGATATTGTCTCGTATTGTTTATGACTAGGAGTATTAAGGTTATGTCTGGTTAATCATTTTTAATTTTGTAGGAGAGATTCAGTTTTGTTAAGTGATCTTAATATTTGTACATCGTATTAGAGTAATGAATAAACCTTTCTTTTTCTTATCTAACAAATTGCCTGATCTGTGAACCCAATGCACCACTCATAAAAATAAATTGTGGGGATAGCTACAAGGAAGATTCTCCTGTCTAAGAATTTGGATGGCACAGCTTTAACAAACAAATTTTTCTATATTCTGACACGGAGTTAATTCTAGATTTGTATCAAAGAAATTTGGCTCTAGCCGTGGGCAATTTCTTTGTCTACCAAGTTTTGCACACGTGAGCAATTTGAGTAGTGGTCACAGAGCGAAAAAGGTGAAAGCAAGCGCGAGAAATTATATCAAGTAATAGGGATATTCACTAAAGATAACAATCGTAAGTTTTAATAATAACAAATTATAAACACAAAAAACACACACATGGTAAGAATTTAAGGTAAAGTAAAACAAGAGAGAAATTTAACACTGAGAGAGGAGGGAGCTGATCTTTTGTAGAACAGATAAAGGTAGCAAGTTTGCGGTGGGACTTAAATGCTGTGTGTAGGTTATACTTTTTTAAAATCTTTGCTATTTTTTTTCAGATGGTGCCATGGATGTAGGGTATGGTGATGGCATTTCTAAACTCTTTCTGAAGAGAAGACCGAGGAATGGGGGAGGAAACCGATTGTTTTTTTAATACTGTGATCGCTGTAGCCATTGGAGAGGAAAGTGTTGTGTATGTGGTCAAGCTCAGTTGTAAGGGCAGTTCCACTGGAACAAAGATTGTGGGCTCTCTTGATTAGAGTTTTAATAACGCCATATTGTTGAGCGGGATGGTGATGGGAGAGTTTGTGAACGTATCTGCCTGTGTGCGTGGGTTTTCTATATACAGTGAAGGAAAGTGTACCGTTAGGAAGGGGCGTAACTAAGGTGTCTAAGGAAGGGCAAACAATTGTTCTTTTCCTTTTCCATCGTAAACTGGATTCTTGGATGTAGGCTGTTCAGGTGGCTGAGGAAGGAGTCTAATGTGTGTGGGCTGTAAAATTCGATGTAGCTTAAAAATACCAAAGCACTTTACATCGATTTTTACATATGTCAAGTCTCATGAGAACTGTAAATAACCTTGTTTGTTTCATTGTATATTTTGCTAAATATTAATGTAGTTAACCCGAGAAGTGACTGTATTTACTGTTTTAATGTCAAAAACAAAGGCAATGCTTTGCCATCGGAACTTTGTATAATAGCTCTATATAAGAGCATAAGAAAGTAGTTTACAGTTATGTGTATGAGAAAGTTGTTTGCGACCTCTGCGCATAATACCTTTAAAGTTAGTATCTAAGAGTGCCGCTAGGTTCAGACAAGTTTCTGCTGACAGCAAGATAAAAAAAAAAGGGGGGAGTGCTCGGAGGAGAACAAAGAGCGGGTCGAACTTAAAAGATGAAAGTCATGCCGAATTCTTCGGGGTTTACTACCCTTAGTGCAAGGACCCGAGATCGCAAAATAAAAGGGGAATGAGCTGGGCAAAAGGGGCTTCCAGTTGTCGGCAGAGGAGAGATAGTCGGAACCACAGCGAGGACAGTCAGAACCAGAGCAATGGCGGCAGAGAAAGAGGAGAGGCAAGGCCCCAGTTACTAAGCAGGACAGTCCAGGTCCAGTTACCGACAGAGGAGAGCCGAGATCCAAGTGCCGAGAGAGCAAGGCGAAACGCTGCTACCGAAGAAAGCCAGTTAGTGGCACAATCATCGGCAATTAGTAGCAGAAGTGGTAACAGTTAGAAGCAGAAGTTCCTGAAGTAGGATCCAGAGGAATGATGCTGAAACTTCTTGCATGTGATAATCGAGTACCATAGATTGCAGTCCAAAAGCCCACCAATATCCCGATGATACCACTGAAGCAAGACACTCCTGAAGGAAGTCTAAAACTCCAGATGAAAGAAATGCCATAAAAACTTTATACAAGACTCTTGACTGAATGTGCGATACAGAGCCTCTGTAAGTTCCATCCTTTTGTACATTTTCTCTTATAATCTAGGAGATATGTTATATATGGACTGTTAAGAATTAGTTTAATAGTAATAAGAAGTGTCCATAAGAGAGTCAATTGACATGTTAGAAGTTGATATCAAATTTGTAAAAATAACTTAGCAGAGATTTAGCTAACCTCTTTGCGAGTAAACTATAAGTTTGATAAGTTGAATTTGTGAGCAGAGTAAATAAGTTTTTGAGTTAAAGAGATTATTTAGTGTTGAAGTAAAAGGGTTCTAATTTTATGCTAAAGATTTTATAGATGGGTAGAGAAAGCAATCTCCCTGTCGTTTGATTCATGTATATTTCATTTTAATGTAAATAAATGTGTTTTAATTATTTGTCAAATGAGTGCTGCTTGATCCTTTATTTTACAAAGCACTGTTTCTAAAAATAATCGGACTTGTGAGTGGGAAACAACTAAGGCATTAAAAATGCAGTTTAATTACTTAAGAAACACGACTGTTTACATAAAGTTTGTTGAAGGAATATACGCTAGTAAGAGAGAGAAATCTACCGGATGTTTTATTGTCTTATGCCGAATATTGATATAATGGATGGCGCAGTCTTACAAATAAATTATCCAGTGTTCATAGGCATATGACTAGTAAATACGGAAGGTGGATAAACAAAATAAGCAGTAGAATAAGTTAAGGAAGGTTACGAGAGAAAAAGCATGCACTGCTTCTTCTTCTGCAGCTTCTCCCACTTAAGTGAGGTCACACTGTTGATGATGAGTCTCCTCCACATCCTCCTGTCTTGGGCTGTCACCACATCCAAGTTCTTCATCCTCAAGTCCTCTTCTACCAGCTCTCTCCATCTCTTCTTTGGCCACCCACAATTCCTCCTTCCTTGCACATCCATCAGTATGACCCTTCTTCCTATATATTCTTCCTCCCTCCTCATCACATGACAAAAACCATCTCAACCTTGCCTCCTGTCTCTTCACTCCTAAGTTCATAACTTTCACCATTCCCCTCACATAGTCATTTCTCAGACGATCCTTTCTGGTCACACCGCACATCCACCTAAGCATTCTCATCTCTGCTACTTCCATCCTGCTGATGTCATTTTTCCTCAGGACCACAGTTTCTATAGCATACGTCATAGCTGGCCTCACTACTGTCCTATAGATTTTGCCTTTCAGATTGATCGGCACCCTCTTATCGCATAACACTCCAGCCATCTCCCTCCAGTTCCTCCAACCCGCTTGTATCCTGCATCCCACTTCCCTCTCAGCTCCTCCATCTTCTTCCACTGTTGAACCTAAGTATCTAAAGTCCCTCATCTTCCTGATGACATTTCTTTCCAGCTCCAGATCTGTCTCCTGGCCGCCGCCGCCCACTGTGCAACACATATACTCTGTCTTACTTCTGCTCAGTTTCATACCTCTCTCTTCCAGTACTTTTCTCAATCTTTCCGGTTTAGTTCCCGCTTCTTCTCTTGAATCTGCACACAGCAAGATGTCATCTGCATACAACATTGTCCAAGGCGCATCTTCTCTCACCTCCTCCGTCACCACCTCCATCACAATGTTAAACAGAAACGGACTTAATGCTGACCCTTGATGCAAGCCAACTGTTACTTGAAAACTTTCTGTCTGTCCCAAACAGGTCTGAACACATGTCTTCACATTTCTGTACATCTCCCGCACCAACCTGACATATTTCTCCGGAACCTTCTTCTCCCTCAGACACCTCCAGACTTCTTGCCTTGGCACTCTATCGTATGCTTTCTCCAGATCAATAAATGCCAGATGTAGCTCCCGTTGTTTCTCTCGAAACTTTTCCATCATCTGCCGTAACCCAAAGATAGCATCTGTTGTTGATCTACCAGGCATGAAGCCAAATTGTTCCTTTGCAATCTCCACCTCTTTCCTCAATCTTCCATCAAGAACCCTTTCTAAGATTTTCATTGTGTGGGACATCAACTTTATTCCTCTGTAATTTTTACAGTCTTGTGCATCCCCTTTACCCTTGTAGATGGGGACAAGAGTACTCTCCCTCCATTCCTCAGGTATATTTTCCTGTTGGCAAACTTTCACGAACAGGTTCCACAACAGGTCAATTCCCTCTTCCTCCAGTGTTCTTCCACGCCTCCACTGGAATCCTGTCGGGGCCCACCAATTTTCCATTCCTCATCCTCTTCACAGCCTCCGTCACTTCCACTCTACTGATGTTCTGCACCATCCCCTCAGAAGGCTGCCCATCTCTGTGAGTCCTTGCATTTTCCTCATTCAAAAGTCCCTCAAAGTATATTTTCCATCTGTTTCTTATGTCCACATCCCTCCATAATACTCTTCCTTCAGCATCTTTGATCTGCCTCACATGTAAGATGTCCTTTGCTGCTTTATTTCTACATTTCACTAATTGGTAAATTTTTCTCTGTCCTTCCTTTGTTTCTAATTGATCATACAGATCTTGATATGCCATGGCCTTTGCCTGTGCCACTGCTAATTAGTAATAAAGAATAAAAGAAGATATTACAATAATGCAGCAGGCAGATTCGTTACATGGGCCATGAGGCCAAATAGAGAACACATCATCTACATATCTTAGCCAGATAGAAGGTTTGAGAGGAACTGAGTCTATGGCTCGTTTTTCAAAATCTTCCATATAAAAATTGGCAAGAGGGGTGAGAGGAGGAAACCCATGACTGTTCCCTCTATCCGCTTGTAGATTTTGTTCTTCCAAGAAAAATAACCAGAATTGATGGCAAAGGAAAAGAGATCTAAGATGTCAGGAAGAATAACATTTTCTAAGAGTGTTAAGATATCAATTAAGGGAATATTGGTAAACAATGAGGAGATGTCAAAGCTTACCAATATGCCTGTTATTTAAGGTTAAATTTTCTATGAGGGTTTTAAAATGGATAGTTTTTTTTATATAGGATGTGGAACGTCCAGTGAGGGGGGGGGGGGTCAGAGAGTTGGCCGGCTGTTTTTGAGAGTTTGTAGCAAGGTGCGTTAGTGGCATCTACTATAGGTCTTAGTGGGGAATTGGGTTTGTGGATTTTTGGTAAACTGTATATTCAGGGGGGCCAGAAACAGAAAGGTTTGAGTTTTTTTGTGATGTCTGGGGGCCAGGAAGATACTTTTTAAGTAAGATTGTTAATTTTTTAACTTGTGTTTTTGTGGGGTCGTATTGGAATGGAGAATTATTCTAACATGAAAAAATAAAGATTATCCTCCGAGATCGCTCTACCTACATCCTGCTAGATGTAGGTAGAGCAATCTTGGAGGATAATCTCCATTTTTTGATTGCATTCCGTGACATTAAGAATAACTGTGGCATTACCTTTATCCACTCTGGTGACAATACTTTTTTTCTTTCCATAATTTCACGAGAGCAGTGCATTGGACGATAAATTACTGGAGACGAAGACTGGGCGAGGATGTTGGCGATGTCAAGTCTGATGTTATTTGCTATCTCCGGCGCTAAGCGATAGATCCCGCGTTCAATGTTAAACATTAATGGAATACAATCCATTTAGCCTCCAACATTATGTCCCCACAGCACTTAAGCCTCTACACACGTAAGCAAAGTATCAAGCTTCAGTTAATGCATTTCTCATGATAATGATGCTACCATTTGTGAAATACATTATCCAGTTTATGAACTAGTTTATGAACTGCTAGTAGAAATCTCATGATCATCAGATAACAAGAATCATGAATCATTATAAAAAAAAGGAGGGGGAGAAGGTGCTTCTCTTGTTTTATAAATGTCCAATATTCAATGTGTATGTTGCTATATCTAGATAATGTATTGTTTCATTTTTTATTATTTATTTATTTTTTAAAACTTTTTGATTGCAAATGCTGCCATAATCGTAAGACATAACTGACTATACACAATTATGTAATGAAATAAACAATTTAACTCACTATTTTGTGAGTAGTATCTCAATCACATCAGAGAGAAATATACAAGTATACTGAAACTACACAAGCATTTGGAAAGAACTAAACATAGGTTAGAAAGTGCTTCTGTTCTGTCACTCTACTGCTAGTCACATATGTTACACAGGAAAAAAAAACTTAGTCATTAATTGTAAGCAAACACAGCTATTTACAAGACATAAGGTGTATGGTATAAAACAGGTTTAACAATAAAATAATTAAGTTTAAATTTACCTCTAACATTAAATTAAAATATTTGTATCTAGAAATTTCATATGCCATTATATACTAGAAAAATGATTATTTTTGGAGATGAACTTGAGAGTACCAACATATACATACACTGTTCAACTTTGCTAAGTGCAAGATCTTGCCTGAACGAATGTGTTCAACAATACTATGGCATTCGGAATGCCTTCAAGTATCAGCAATCCATTTGCAATTTAATTTATAGCTTTTATTCACTGGTAATATTTTTTTTGTATTTCTCTTTTCATGTTATGCACCCAATGAAATATCTTCTAAGAAGATAAAACTAGTTCTGCATTCAAATAATAAACAGTTTTTTCTATTTTGTTATCTCTTGGCTTATAGTCATTAAATTTCATCAAAATAACTATATATATAATCCTGGGGGGGGGGGGGGGAGAAGTTACAATCTACCACAGGCATCTCTCAAGGTGGTAGATGAAGGGAACTCCTGACATGGAATTTGTTTCCTGTTAGAGTTGCTTTGAATATACTGAATAAGGAGCTGTGGATCATGTAGACCCAATACCCAGCAGAAATGCTGGACTTCTCTGTTTCAGAGAGATTTATATAGAGAAATCTGATCGTCCAAGTTGGGCAATGGGGCAACTGCAAACTGTGTTTGCTTACAATTAAACAAGAGAAAACTACTACTTGTTAAGAAACTTGGAGAGAAAAAGCTTCAAACCGGACAGATCAAACAGGTATGACTCGAGAAATGACTATTGAATTATGATTTGGGGCCACAGAATACAAGGAGCACTTAAAGTTTGCATATCAGAAATCCATCGATACAAATTAAAATTAGTAATAGTACAAAAAATTAGAACAGAAATACAAAATTTTGGAAAATTTACATTTTTTCAAGTGGGAAAAAAAATCAGGGAAACATGAATTTGGAGTACAGTAGTTTATAACAGACAGACGTTAAAGAGAATGTTTCATATTTTAAACCTGTGAATGAAAGATCATGTACAATAAGAATCAGAACAAAAATTTTTCAATTCATGGATTATAAGCACTTAAGCACCAAGAGAAGAAAAGATATGTAAAAACAGGATTTTTCTGCAAAATGGAGAGATTGTATAATTCAGCATCATCTAATGACAAAAATGATTATTGTAGGTTTCAATACCAAGGCTGGATGGAAAGATATTAAGTCACAACTGAAAAACACAATCTACAAGGTGATCAAAATTAAAGGATCCCTGTTTAAGGCCTTGTGGAGCACCACCAAGTGATCCAAATGTTGCAAAACTTTTGCAGGAATACATTATGCATCATATAAGAGTAATATCTGAGGGGTAAAAAAGGCAGTTCCAAAATTTGCCACCAGGGGCACTGTGTTATGTACCAAATAAAAATATTACTTATGCTTCTGTCACTTTTCTTCTTCTTACACACATAGGAAAATTACATTTATAAATGGTACGTCACACAGTGCCCCTGGTGGTGAATTTCAGAATTATCTTTTTTTTTTCTGTACCATTCAGCATGCTGTCCTTCCTGAAATGCCACAAACTGCATCCTTTGTACAGTGTGTTCAACAGCAGAAGGCAGCTGGTCACCTGTGTTATGCTGTCTTTCAGTGCTGGCAAGTTATCAGGATGATCCGGATAAACCTTATCTTTGAGAAATCCCCAGAACCAGAAGTCACAGGGGATCAAATCAACTGAATGAGGCAGCCATGCAGTGAGAAATACATGGCTGACCACTGGCTTCCATGAAATGCCTTCAAAGAACCTCTTGTATGGATTGACCCATGTGTGGAGGGGACCCCCATCCTGCATGAAAATTAAAATTACTGAATCCATGTGCAGCTGCTGCTGTAGCACAACAAAATTATTTATCATATCGTGATACCTCTTGGCATTAATTAATTGAGCAGGTCACAGGATCCGAGAAGCAAATGTCCTCAAAGAAGAATGGTCTAATGCAGTGGTGGCCCGTACATAAGCACTGCAACACTGCAGCACCCCCAAGGAAAAAGCAAAAAAATTAAATTTTGTTTGTTTATAAATAATAACAATGCTTACAACATTATATAAATGCAGGACTAAAGGTTACAGCTTATGTTTTGAGATTGATTGAATAGTTAATAATTGTTCGATTAACGCTTTAGATTACGAAACAAATGCCCTGCAATCTAACACCGATATTCGTTTGCTCGTCATTGCACGTTACATCATTTCCAATTGTATCTGCTCAAATGGCAGTGTATTTTTAGTATGCTTACGCACCTTATTTCTGTGAGATATGAAACGTTTATTATTGGTGCGTGGTGAACTATTTTTTGTAAATCTAATTTTATTTTGTTAAAATAACATATAATTATTTTAAGTTAAGGGATATTACATCCCATATCGTTTCTTAGCCGAATAAGAAACTCAAAGAGTTTCATGCCAAATATAGTAGAAACTATATAAAGTTCGGCGATTCCAAGCGTAAGCAAATACCTGGATACTGCAGCAACTGACCCTAAAGGTAGTGCAAGCTTTTTAACTTAAACTAGTCATATGCCGCCGAATTGAAGCCTTTGGCTCTTCATATATCTAATATAATTATTTATTTATTATAGATACAAGGCTGAATTATGACAAGTGTCACTGTTGAAAATATGAAAAGAATGATATTTTTTCAATTATCGTTACACGAAACAAATGCAATGCAATCTAACGTCATAGGATACACTTATGGTGTTAGATCATATTATGGGCAGTGTATCTTATGCCTGAGCTCGTTATTTCTGTGAGATATGAAACACTTATTATTGGCGCGTGTTCGTGGTGAACTATTTTTTTGTAAATCTTATTTTATTTTTTATTTTTTTCCTTTCTTTTAGGCTTGCACGGTGATCCGAATGCATTTTTGGAAATTATGGAGGCAACTACCGTGTTTGAATAAAAACTTTAGTTTACTATTACTAAAATTTTACAATTCGACGTTTCGACCTTTATGTCAAGGTCATCTTCTGGAGCGTACAAATATACACAGGAAACAAGCTATACTACAATCATACTGGTTCGTTAAAGACACTGACTAACCGCTACCACAATTGTTTTACTATCTTAGTTATCTTAGTTTTACTACCTTATTTTATTTTGTTAAAATAACATATAATTATTTATTTATTATAGATACAAGGCTGAATTATGACGAGTGTCACTGTTGAAAATATGAAAAGGATTATATTTTTTCAATTACCGTTACATGAAACAAATGCACTGCGATCTAACGCTGATATTCGTTTGCACTTGTCATTGCTATTGATACGAAACTTTTATTATTGGTGTTTGTTCGCGGTGAGGATGAAATATTTTTAATAAAGCAATTTTTAATATGCAAATTTATTTATTAATAAATTCGTTACTGATTAGGAAAAAAAAGGTTTTTTTTTTTCTTTTTTTTTTTTTTTTGTATATGCAGCACCCCCACTTAAAATTTTCACCGGCCACCACTGGTCCAATGATAAATGAAGCTGTAAACCTGCACCAAACAGTAACTTTGGGTGAATGCAAAGGAATTGGTTGGGTTGCATGTGGGTTTTGCATAGCCCATACCCAGCAATTGTGGGTGTTCACAGCTCCATTCAGGTGGAAGTGATCCTCTCATCTCCCCACAAAATCATCTACAGCCATGAAGTGTCCAACGCCACTCAAGCAAGAAATGTTATCCAACTTTCGAAGTCCTGCGAGCACAACTCCTGTGTCAGGGTTATCGTGAATGGGAAGAAATGCAGATCTTCTGCAATTTTTCAGACAATTGTGTAAGGCACATCTCTGTGTCTTGATACAGCAAGTGCATTGTAGGAACAAACACTGCTATTCATGATCTGCTCCACAATGGCAGGAGCAAATTCATTCACTTGTTTTGAACTTAGTCTGCAAACTCTGCTAGGTCTAACTCCCAATGAATCAGTTTCTTTCTTTTTTTTTTTTTCAAAACAACCAATCATATTCCCAGAACACATGGAGACAGTGGACCTTGTCATTCTGTTGCTGCACATGAATTTCGTCGGTGATGAAATTCATGAATTTCGTCGGTGATGAAATTCATGTGCAGCAACAGCATTGCAATTGTTTAGGTAGTACAGCTTCATGAGCAAAATACATTGGGAAAAGGTTAGTACTATCACTGTGGACGGTATTAACAACTAGAATGAAAGGAAAAATCCCATGTCCATCTTTCTAAACCCTCCTGGCACCTGCCAATTTTTGTGATATGCAAATTCTATGTATTTGGTGTTTACAATGCTCCAGTGGTGAATTTTGGAACTACTTTCCTTTTTTTTTTAATCTTTCTTAGATATTGCTTCTGCATGATGCACAATGTATTCCTGCAAAGTTTCGCAGCATTTGGATCACCAAGGTGGTGTTCCACAAGGCTTTAAACAGGGGGATACTTTAATTTTGATCCCTCTGTATGCAGACAGTCTAGTGATAATGGAGAGAAAGATAGATTTTTCCATAAGTAAAAATATGGCTATATCTTCTACATGATTTCTCTATACAGATATCCATATAACAATCAGTTTGATTATTTTATGGATGTCATTAATCAAACTGACCATGTGCGTATAGATAAAAGATCAGCATCAAGTATTACACTTGCTGTGATTCAGGTCATTATCTGATAAAATTAAACATAGGTGCAGAATCTCAGTGAAGAAACAAGAAAGAAATGAAAAAGCACTGAAGTTTGATTTGCAGAAGCTAAAAGAAACTGAATTTAAAACCAACTTCCAGAACTAAATGAAAGAAAAAAATAGAGGCTGAAACTATAGATATAAGAACAGGATACAGAAAGAAGCTGAACATACATTAAACAATGAATACTGAAAACTGCAGAAGAAACTCTGGGATACAAAAATAACCGAAAGAAAAGAGATGGATTTGATCAAGACTCAAGCAGTAATATAAAGAAAAAGCATATACTGCAAGACCAAAGAGGATTAAAGAAGGAAAATATAAAGAACTAAGACAAAAAGCAGATAAAATCTGTCAAATGAAGAGAAGACAGGTCGATAATGACATGATATGCACAATAGAACAAGAAATGAAGAATAAGAAAATTTAAGAGGATATAAGCCTGGGATAGATATATGCAGAGAAGGACAAGGAAACATGCCAACAAACAAAGTAAAAAAAAAAAAACAGATGGAGAGGATATTTCCATGAATTACCGAATAAGAACATTACAGCTGCAACTCCAAATTATATACCAACTACTATTCAAGAAGAAATTTAATATCATAATGATATCATTAAATTTCTTAATGAAGATATCTTAATGATATAATACATTCAGTCAGAAACAACAAATCCCCAGAAATAGATAAAATCCCTGCAGTTACTGAAAGCAGGAAGAAAGGAACTATAAATGCCAAACAAATGGAGAAAGAGTCTGATCTGCCTGATACATAAGAATGACAAAACAGTTTGTGGAAATTATAGAGGTATTTCTCTGTTATGTACAACATGCAAATTATTTACCTCTACTTTGAAGAACAGATTAAATCCATTTATGGAGAAGAAAATTGGTGTCTACTAAGTAGGTAAGTTTCAGGAAGGCATATCCACAACTGGTTAGATACATATAATTAAACAATTATTAGAAACCCTTCTGGAATGCAATATTAATCAGACTTTTGATTTCCAACAAGTATATGACAGCATTTATAAAGGAAAATTTATAAGATTATTATATACTTTGGAATACCAGATAAACTAGTAAGACTTGCAAGGTTAACAATGGAAAATTCAGAAACACAGGTTAACCACGCTACCGGCCAAGATGTCTATAGACATCAAAGTTATCGTGGATGCGAAGTGCATATTAAAATTGTAATACCATTGAAATATATGATGGATACAAAGTGTATGAGGATGCGTATTTGATCCATAATAGCCGGCAAGGTGGTTAAAATACAAAATAATTTACCAGATTCCTTTCTGATAATTCAAGGATAAAAAAAAAGGTATTAGTATCAATTCCAATACTTTTTAACTTATCTTTGGAATGTCTTACCTGATTGTTGTCAAAAGATGTTAAAGATACTCTAATAAACAAATCATTGCAAATTGTGGTGCAGAAGACATTAACATCATGTCAAGAACCAAAAACAGAAAGCAAAAGAAATGTATTTGGAATTGGAAAAATAAGCACAAGCGACATGACTAAAAAAATTAATCCAGAAAAAATAAAATAAAATAATGATTAATACCAAGCAGAATCAGTAATTGATACAAGTATGAAAATCAAGAACCTGGAAATAGAAAAAGTAGAAAAAGAAGAGTTCAAATATTTCAGAGTAATGATCAATCAAAATGAAATGGCAGAAGTGTAGAATCGAATAAAGAGAGGTACTATCCGACCACAGATGCAAGAATCCTGGCTGTCAGATTGCCAAGAAGAGTCAATTCATACTGAAGGGGAGAAAGGAATAAGGCAAAGTAAGAATTCATCACTAACACGCAAAATCATGTGCTTTATACATAAAATTTTCCAACTGTTGTACAAGCAAAATAGTTACCATTTTAAAAACTAGAATTTTCATAAAAGCAAAGCCAATTTTCCAACATATAATAATAAACACTCATCCCACGAAATACATTGATTTCCATATTATCAGAATGGATTCACCTTCTTTTGCCATGTGCAGAAGTGTCAAGGGGTCTTGCATCTGTGATCAGACAATAATAAGGCTTTCTATTCTCTTTCATGTGTACTCGCAATTCAAAAGTTATTCATTGGAAGACCAAAGTTAAAATATATAAATTGATAATTTGTTCAGTTGTTACTTGTGGAAGTGAAACCCAGATATTTACAGCAAGAATGGAGAATTTGATTTCAGCTTTTGCAAGAAAAATATTTGGCCCAGTGAATAATAATGGCCTCTGGAAAAGATACAACCATGAGTATTATCAGCTTGATAAAGAATCCACAATATCTAGTATAATCAAGTTCAAAAAATTGCAACGCAGGACATGTTTTTCATTTGGAAAATAACAGTATTCTTAAGAAGGCAATAAATAGTAAAATTCTTGGTAAAAGACCGAAAGGAAAACCTAGAACAAGATGGATAGATAGTTAAGATAGCAACATCATATTGCAACGTCCAGACTGGAGAAGGAAAGTTTGGGAGAGACTGGGTTGGAGGCAAAAAAAAGGGTCAAGGCTCGATTTGGACTGAAGTGCCAAAAGAAAATATATATACACACACACACAAATTGTATGTGTGTGTAATAAAACAATGTAAAAAAACTATGTAGACTACTCATGGTGTTAATGTACTAGAGGTTCAGAGATACAAACTGTTAGAAATCAGTCTAACAGTTGAAACTTCTCCACAGAAAATTTACATATCATGTGATAAGGAATCAATCACATTACCTAATTAAATAGTGCCACCTATCTTGAAAAGGTTTTAAATTAAATGAAAGTTACCCAAAAAATTATATTCTTTATACATGTGTAAGCAAACAAAGTTTGTGCATGAAGTATCTTCATAACTAGGCCACTTGTATGCAAGGCTACCTGACTTCACATTAACTGTTCTTAGTATCCTAAAGGATGTGTGTGTTTTGCATTTTGAGATACTAAGGCATTAATATGAAATCACCAACAGAAGATTTAGAAAGTTTAGAATTTAGAAAATAAAAGATTTTCAGAGACACAAACATTAAAAATATAGTAACTGTCATATTAAAAATGGACTGCTAATGAATGAAATTGTTATTATTAAGAGAGACCTCCAGGGAGTAAGGAACTCATTGAGGGGAGGCCATACTATTCACACCAGCTACCATATCTGTTCTTGAATTCATTCATGCTACTTGCATACACAACATCCAATGGCAATCCATTCCAATCAAGAACCACTCCATGAGAGAAAAATCTAGCCCTCATTCCCAAGTATGGCCTTGCATCCTTTCCCCACCCTCCATAAAATGAAAAATTCCATTCATTAAAATGCTGTATAACCCTTTCAGAAGATTGTAACTCTCAATCATTTCACTCCTCTTTCTCCGATATGCTAGTGCCTGCAGCCTACAAATTCTCAATTCGTCTTCATAATTAGTATTCCACAATCCTGATATAATTTTTGGCCATCTCTCCAATGTATCAGAATCACCAAGGAAACCATACCTGCATACAATATTCCAACTGAGGTCTTATCAAGGCCTTGTAAAGAGACAAAATGACCTGCTTATCTTTACATTTCAAGGTTCGTTGCAGAATTTCAATTATTCTCTGAGTTGTAGTCATAGTTTTTGTATATGACCCTTGAACTTCAACTTCCTGTCTACTAAAACTCCAAGATCCCTAGTTTCTTTTAGCATAATCCCATCGATATAATATGGCATTGGATATCCAATATAAGGTGATGCACCAAAGTGCATCACCTTATGTGTATTACTATTGAACTGACAGCCATTTCATGCCCACAATTCCAGTCTATTCAAATCATTCTGCAAGTACTGCATATCAACAGCACATTCCTGATTACCCCTACATATCTTTGCATCATCAGTAAATAACTATGTCAAATCTTTACAATGTCATTAATGTACAGAATGAATAACAATAGACCAAGGACTGATCTTTTGGGCACACCACTGGTTACCATTAATCTTGCAAATTCACACACACCCCATATACAACTTTTTGATATGTCAATCAGCTATAACTCAATCCCATATTCTCCAATTTATGCAACAGTCTTCCATGTCAAAAGCCTTACCAAAATCCAAACATATCATGGTGTATCTATTCCCCTTGTCTAACTCAGTAGTAACATTATTAAAGAATGTGAGCAAGTTGCTAAAACATGACCTTCCATTAGTAAACCCAGGGCTGACAGAAGCGGGCATGCAGGCACCGCTACAAAGGGGGCGCCACCGCCAGGGCACGGTTCATAAGTCCATTTTTAAGAAACAAAATTTTTATCATAAAAACAAAAAATTCCTAGAATGATCAATATTAAAATAAATAAGGTCGGATACACCAAATAAAAATTAAAAAAAATTGTATATTGCCTCCTCTTTGATCAGCCGGCTGTTTACAATTTTGCAGCAAGAGCAGGCTAAATGCTTGCCTGCAGAATGGTGTGTCTACTGCAGTCTATCTAAAGTGAAACGGTGAGCGGTTTTTATGCGCAGAAATGAATTTTTGTACAAAACATTTGTTGCTAGTTAACCAGGTATATGGTACGCATCTCGGTAGGTACTGACTGTAGCGTAGCGGACTATTATTTTGTCTTTGTGTCGTGTTATGTAATAATTTCTTGTGGGTATAAAATAGAAATGGGATCAAAAATTTAAAAAAAGTTATCCGGTGCACAAATTCGTAAGCGTCATGCTGCGAAAGAAGCAGATATTAAGAAACAAACTGGGGCTCTTAATAAATTTGTTAAAATGTTAAAATATTCTCATGCAGATTGTAACCAACTCAATACATCAGAAATCAGAGTTGAAGAACCATGCACATCATTCAGTTTGCGTGAAAGTACTACTGCAACTATTGAACAACATAACGAGACACATGATTTAAGTGAAAAACATGTTAGGAGAAGATTTAGTTTTAGTTGACCATGAAACTAACACATTGTTAGTCTCTGTAAATTTAGAAGATCCAGGTAAATGGGGAAATATTGAAGAAAAATTACAAGTTGTTTTAATTGAAATGGGACCTGTTCAAAAGAAAAATATATCCCAGACACATATATAGTCGTAAATTTGGCGACACGCATTATAATAGAAAAATGGAAAACGGGGAGCTCGTGCCAAGAACGTGGCTCATTTATTCCGAAACTTTAAATTCTGTTTTTTTGCTTTTGTTGCAAACTTTTCACACCTACTGAATCAAGTAGTCTTGTAGAAGGTTATAATGATTGGAGAAATGTAAGACAACTTTGCATAGACATGAGACTAGTTTAACTCACATGAAAAATTTCTTACAATGGAAGGAACTTGATAAAAATTTAAAAAACCAACCTACTATTGATTGCCAGACTCAAAACATGTATGAAATGGAAAAGAAACATTGAACAAGTGTTTTAGAACGCTTGACTGAAATGATAAAATTCCTTGGTAGGCAAAATTTAGCTTTTCGCGGATCATCTGATAAATTATATGAAAGGAATAACGGCAATTTTTTAAAAATTAGTCAAACTGTTTGCGAAGTTTGATCCCGTTATGGAAAAATCATGTTGAAAGGGCCCTACATCGAAATAATAGAGTACACTATTTGAGTACAGATAGACAAAATGAAATATTGGAAACTTTAAATAACGCAATCAGGGATACAATTTTATTATCAATTCGAAAATCTAAATATTATTCCATAATTTTAGACTGCACACCTGATGCAAGTAAAACAGAACAAATGACCATTATTATTCACTTTGTTTCCTGTGACAATGGAATTGTCAAGATCAGGAAAAACCTTTTAGGTTTTGTAGATATATCAGATTCCACAGGACGTGGTTTATGTGCAACAATAATGGAAAAATGGAACATCCCCATTGAAGACATGCGAGGTCAAGGGTATGACAGTGCGGCAAATATGAAAGGGAAAAAAATATGGGCTCCAAAATTTCCTTTTGAACAAAAATCCTCGAGCTTTCGTGCCATGTGCTGCTCATATTCTAAATTTAATCATTAACGATGCAGCCAAAGTGAATGCAGATACAATTAGTTTCTTTGCAATTATTCAAGAAATATACAATTTCTTTTCATACTCTTACAAACGTCGGGCAATCCTTTTAAAGTTCGTAAAAATTTTAACATTGAAACAGCCATCAGAAACACAATTAATGCAATCAGCCCTTTATGATATCAGTTAGGAGAAATTTACGATGCACTTTTTGAAATTTTAAATAATGAAAATTTTAATAAAGAAACTCAGCATGAAGCACAAACATTATGTGCTAAAACAAAGACTACAAATTTATTTGCTCTCTTATAACTTGTTGATTTACTTAACAGAATAAACCCTGTGAGTAAAATGCTTCTAGACAAAAACATGAACATTACATTTGCTTTATAATCGATAGATTCTAAAGCAAATGTTCTTACAAGAGTATCGATCAAATACAAATTTTAAAGAAGTTCTAAAAACGACAAAAGAACTGAGTGAAGAGATGGATAGAGAACAAGAATTTAAAACTGGTACGTAAGTTCGACGACGAAAGAAGACACGACAATTTGACTACGAGCATCATGACGAAATGCCACAATCGCCAGAAGATAAATTTAGAGTGAATGTGTTTTATACACTTCTAGATGTTGCAATGTGTTCGTTAATAGAACGTTTTGAACAACTAAAAACATATTATGATAATTTCAATTTCTTGTATAGATTACTACAAATTAATAACAAAGATTTAAGAAAAAATTGTGATGATTTAGAGAATCTCTTGAAGGACGGTGACAATAAAGATGTAAATGTAATAGAACTATATGACGAGTTATGTGCTTTCCGGGATATTTTTTGGAAGGATAATTTAAATATTCAAAATCCTTTCGATATTCTTAATTTTATTGTGTCCAATAATTTATCTTTCCCTAACTTTTCAATTGCTTTAAGAATACTATTAACCTTATTTGTTAGTGTAGCTAGCAGTGAACATTCCTTTTCCAAGTTGAAATTGACTAAAACCTACTTAAGAACAAGTATGTCACAAAAAAGGCTTGTTAGTTTGGTGTTAATAGGTGTTGATAATGATATATGTGCAGAATTAGACGTTAAGACCATTATTTCTAATTTTGTGAATATGAAATCAAAAATCCTAAAAGTTTAATTAAAAAAATTTCAAGCATATTTATTTAATTTAATTTCTGTTATTCTGTAAAGACATTATTTTTTGAATACTTATATTAAATGCTCTAATTATTTCTGAATTCTTTTCTTATTTTCTCATCTATATTGAGTTTCTTTTATTTTCCTAAAAGATATTTCCACTTATAAAAATTATTAAAAAATTTTTACAACTTACTAAGAATTTAGTAACTTGTAAAATGTAAGAATTTTTTAAACTTTAGTTCAAATAAATTTTAACTTTAATTAAAATTCATTTTAATTTTGTTAGCGATTCGGGTCGGTGAGAAGGCTATAATCCCTGTATCATTATATTCAACAATTAAAATAAAGTGGCTTTATCAAAATTTGCCTTAGCTTTTGAGGATTTTTTGAATATTCGGGTTTTTAACGATTATCCAGCCTAGTCAACAACCCCGGTTCGTTACATTTAGTGAACCAATGTGTGGCTGTTCTGTCAAAATTTATTTAAAAAATTTCAAAAAATTCAAATATTTATTATCGTAAAAGAACCACACACGCCCGGATTGTTACAGGGGCACTTAGACAGAAATTGCATGCATGCAGCAAAGACCCTAGCGCCAGTTCTGAGTAAACCCATGCTGTTCGTTGCAAAGTAGATTCTCTGTCAACCCATTTCTGAATGCAAGCCCTAACCAACTTTTCCAAAATCTTCGCCATTTTCTAGAGGCACTGTCGAAGATAATGCCTCTAGAAAATGGTGTCGAAGACAATGTCTCTGAATTAGGGTTACTGAGGATGTATTTGCAATATAGTTTTATGCTGAAATAAAACTAAACAATTTCTCAGAAAAAACAATTGATACATTCATGAATCAAAATTATCATATGAAATGAAGTAATTGTTTTTGATTTCTTGACACATGAGAATCAAAGAGCAATATCTATTCACCACACATAAACCTTCACAGACAGCTATCATCCAAGACAAAAAAGGAATTATTAAAACTTTATATACTTTTGGCACTTTATTTGTTCTTTTTTGATAATACTCTTCAAAAGCAAATGTGCATCAACCAAAATACTCATTTCAAAGATCTGTATGTTTCCCAATGGGGTGGGGGATTTCTAACTATGCAACTTTAATGAAAGAATACAATTAAAAAGCATTATCTAAACCCTAGTTCCTCAACCTGTGGTCCGCTGACTGGAACCGGCCCGCAGAAATTTCCTGGCGGTCTGCCAAAAATTTCTTCATCTCTCAGAAACAATGCTCTAGCCACGTATATCAAATTTTCTAACCTTTAAGCAGCATCAGATGTCGCACTAAAAATTGTAATTTTATAATATTGGATTTAATAAATAAAATACTGTCTATATTGGTTTATGTTTCTGTCTTAGCCATGAGCCAGTTCGCGAAATATTTCTCCCATTTTCCCCGGTCTGCAGGTGTAAAAAGGTTGAAGAACGCTGATCTAAACCTTTGTCTGCTCATGTTACTCATCTATTATAGTTTTATCAACTTTCATTATTCGAAATAACATAAACATATTTACACTTTTTGTCAATAAATCAAAAGCAAATCAAAGACAAATGACATCACTGTTTTAATTGACTCACAAGAAAATGACCATAATATGATCTCCATATATATAATGAATAAGAATGGAGATAAGGTGCATCTTTGTGACACTTGATTTAACATCAGACCAACTTCCTGTACATCCTTCAATTCTGTGGACTTACAGCTTAAAATAAGATTATGTATTATTATTATTACATGCAACTCCAAGTAGTCCTTAGACTCATCGAGGGAGGCCTAAACATCATGTCAAGAACTATTCAGCATTCGCACAGTATCTATCATACTTTGCTTTAAACTCATTCACAGTCATGGCACCCACAACAGACTCTGGAAGCTTATTCTACTCATTCACCACTCTCCAAGTAAAAAACCTAGTTCTAACACCCTTGCTAACTACACTCTTGCTCAGTTTCCATGGCTGGTTCTCCCACCACCAGACCTGTTCTGAAAAATTTTAGAGGAAAGTTTTCAGAAAGGTTCTGGTGATGGGAGAACTAGGTAAGTAATTTGAATGTCTCAATCATATCACCCCTTTTCCACCTATCAACCAATTTCTGTAACCCACAGATCTTCAACCTGTTCTCGTAAGGTTCATTCCATAGACCAGCTACCATCTTGGTCACTCACCTCTGGATCCACTCTACCTCCTCCCCATCAAGAAGAAACCTTGGCACCCAAGATCTGAGCACAGCAATCAAGATGGGGTCTTATCAAGGCTCGATAAAGAGGAACAATAACCTGATCGTCAAAGTATTCCTCAGTAACCAAGTGATCTGATTTAGCCACTTTTGCTATGTGTCCCTAAACTTCAACTCCTTATCCACCAACACTTCCCAAATCTCTGGCTTCGTCAATTTCCTGGAGTACAGTTCCAATGTGGTATACTGCTGCTAATCTTTTCATCCCAAAATGCATAACCTTATACTTTGCAACATTACACTGACATGCATTTTCTTTTGCTGAGTCTGCCAATCTATCTAAATCATCCTGCAAAATTTTGACATCATGTGTATTCACTATTGCTCTATCCAACTTTGCATCATCAGCAAATAAATAAACAGTTCCTCTCAGATCCTTTCCTATATCATTAATGAACAAATTAAATAGCAGTGGTCCAAGAACAGAACCCTGTGGCACACCATTAGACACAGGCCGTCTTTTGGACTCTACTCCTGAATAAAGTACTCTCTGATCTCTCCAACCACCCTCCTATCCATCTCACCAACCCTATATCCATCCCCAAGTGCTGCAGTTCACTGATTAGAATTTCATGTGGTATCCTGTCAACTGCCTTAGCATAATCCAGCAGTATCACTGTAAAACTATTACCCTTATCCAATTCGCCATCACTGTATTATAAAATGTGAGCAAGTTACTTAGGCATGATCTACCCTTCATAAAACCATGCTGTCCCCCATTTTCATCTATCCATTCCTGTATTTTGCTCTTGATTAATTTCTCCAATACCTTGACAACGCCTCCTGATATGCTAATCAGTCAGTAATTTGCAACAGCGGTCTTAGAGCTTCCTTTATGCAATGGAACTATTTTCCTCTCTTTCCACCCCCTCAGGACTAACCCAGAGCTGAGACTTAAATTAAACAATATGGTCAGGCGGACTGACAATTCCTTTGCCACTTCATGTAAGACTCGAGCTGGTATACCATCCAATCCCACAGATGTATTCACATTAAGGCTCTGTAATATACTATTCACCTCCATTTCATTCACCTCAATTCAACTGACATCCATATCCATTCTCCTTTGCCCAGTTTGCCAATCTATCCAAATCATCCTGCAAAATTTTGACATCATGTGTATTCCTATTGCTCTACCCAACTTGGCATTATTGGCAAATAAATGAACAGTTCCTCTCAGATCCTTTCCTATATCATTAATGAAAACAAATTAAATAGCAGTGGTCCAAGAACAGAACCCTGTGGCACACCACTAGTCACAGGCCTTCTTTTGGACTCTACTCCTGAATAAACTACTCTCTGATCTCTCCAACCACCCTCCTATCCATCTCACCAACCCTATATCCATCCCCATGTGCTGCATGGGGATGGATATAGGTGATATTGCATTCCTGCAATATCACTGCCTGGACGATAAACTCTTGCAAGGTGTTTGCTTAGTAATTCTACTATTTCGACTGACTCAGTTATCTCCCTACCATCGGCATTCCTTAAAATCATTCTGCCGTATACATTTTTTTCTTTTACTTGCAGCATATCAAAAGACCTGTTTGGGATTCTCTTTAGCTTGCATTGTTAATTTTCTTTCATAATCTGCTTTTGATTTTCTTATCATACTAGTTACACTTCTAGCTTGTGCTTTGTACTATTAGTGTGCCTGCAGGTCACCTTTCTCCTTAAATTCCCTCCACAATTGTTTCTTTTTTGCAGCTTAAGCTTAATGGTGTTATTCATCCATTTAACTCCTACTTGATTTACTCTCCAGACTCTAGGTATGCAGTCAACCATTACCTCCCTCAAACACCCCTTAATCACTTCCCATGCACTATCAACATCCAGCCTTTGAAGTTTTATATGCCATGGCACTAATCTGAGCAATCTCCTAAACTTGTCATACTTACCAGCCCGGTAATTCCACATATACCCTGTCTTAATTGAAAATTCCACACATTTAGCCACCTACCAGGTAAAGACCTTATGATCGCTCTCACTAATTGTTGGCAACATGGTCATATTCATTATAGTCAAATTCTCAGAAGCAATTACTAGATCGAGCACTCTCGAACCCATAGTATATTCAATTACATGTTGTCTCAGGTAGTTATCTCTTAGTAATTGCATAAAATCCATTTCTTCCTCCCATGTGTCCTCTTCTCCTTCCAATCAATGTTACCATAGTTGAAATCCCCCATAATAATTACCTATCTTCCACTCATATAAAATTCATCTCGTTCAAATCTAAGTGTCGATTTACAGCTTAAAAGCAAACTATGTAGTGCTTGATATAATGTCCCATTTACACCAAATGACTATAGCGTTTTGAAGAGCTTTCCTCTTGGAATCTTGTCATATTCCTTTTCCAGATCTAAGAAACTTTAAACACAGATCCTTGTTATATTCTCAAGATTTCTCAACTATTTGTCTTAAAGTGAAAATATGATCCTCACAACTCCTATTCAGCCAGAATCTTGCTTGATTTTCAACAAGCTTCCACAATTTTTCTTAGCTGTTTCTCAAGTATGCTTGCATAACTCTTACCAGGTTAAGCAGGGAAATACCCCTAATTCTCACATTCTGTTTTATTTTCATTTTTATAGATCGGTAGTATGAGAGCTATACTCCATATGAATTTGCCTATCTGACCAGGGCTTCTAAATTATGCAGCAAAGCCACTATAAAACTTTTATACCTGCATATCTGAGCATTTCTGGATGAATATCATATACTTCAGCAATCTTTTTGCATTCCAAAATCACCATGCTGACACTGCTTGTCAGCATGGTGATTTTGATTATCTAGTTTTATGCTGTGCTTCACTTTCTTACATTTTTCTCTGTATTCTCTAAGAGCATAAGCTGACTTACTTGCCAGGAACTTTTGATATGCTTTCTTCTTTTCCTTGACTACTTCTAATTTTCTGAGCCTATTATAGAGTTGTAAATTTTCTGTCCATGCAAATTATCTCACTATATGCCTCTCTGGCTGAAAATCAATGTTTTCTTCAGGGTTTTTCAACGAATCTCCAAGGTTTGGTTTTTGTTTTCAATCTCTTTCATTTTCTCTTGAATAATAGTTCTGTATTTGAATTTACAGTTCACCTCTAATAGCTGCTCAACTTTTATTTGTTTCAATACTTTCTTACACATCCTTCTTTGTAATATGAAATTCAGTTTTAACCTGCTCAATACTAAATGTTAATCACTTTCAATTTCATATCCACGTATACTCGTGTCCTGAATCAGTGAGAAAATATTTCTATCAAAAATAATGCAATCAATGAAACTTTTCTTATTCCTTGCATCTTCTCTCTATGTGAATTTCTATGCATTTTTATGTTGGAACAAGGTGTTAATAATAGCTTATTACTAACACCATGTTCAACATAAAATGTCCATGTCCTGAGCAAAAATCTAGCAGTATTAGCTTTGCTCTTTTCTCCAAATTTTTATTATTATTATTATCTGATACCTCCAGGGAGTCAAGGACTCATTGAGTGAGGCTATAAATCACCCAAACCAGCTGTCGTACCTTCCCTTAAATTCAATCATACACTGCCCCTAAAAGCAAACTATTCTACTCAATCACTCACTGCTCTGTGAGAGAAAAACATAGCTCTTACCCCTTTCTTGACTGTGAAAAAACTTAATTTCCATGGGATATACCCCGTGTTCTCTTTCCACCTCCCATATAATGAAAATTTTCATCAGATGATAGAAGGGGATAAATTAACTGTGGAAAAGGTACAGAGGCAGATAACAAAAATGGTTTCAGGATACAATGTTAGTTATGAGGACTGGCTGAGGGAATGTGGACTGCAGAGTTTGGTGGATAGAAGAAGGAGAGGTGATATGACTGAGACTTTTAAACTGTTGAGAGGTAGTTACAGGGTTGACGCTGGGGAGTTCTTTCACTTGGTGGAAGTGGGAAGGAGCAATTACAAGAGGCCATCTCTGAAAACTAAGAAAGGAAGCTGTGAGCAAGAGGGTGAGGAGTGGTTTCTTTGCATGGAGGGTGGTTGAACTGTGGAATGCATTACCTGATAAAGTGGTGATAGTAAGAACAGTCAATGAGTTCAAGGAGTGGTATGATAGATTTTGTGTTTCCTAGGGAGAACCTCCCACGATGAGTCTCTTGACTCCATGGAGGCCTGAATAATAATAATAATAATCCCGATATAATCTTTGTAACTCTTCTTTGCACCCTTTCCACAGCTTCTTTATCCGCTTGGAATCCGGGACACCAAATTTGCATACAGTAATCCATGTGTGGTCTTATCAAAGCCTTATAAAGAGGCAGAATGACATACATATCCTTACATGTCAAGGTTTGCTTCAACATCACAATTATCCTATGAGTTATTTATATCCTATGAGTATTTGCAACTTTTGCTATGTAACCTTTGAACTTCATCCTATTCATCAATACTCCAAGATCACTTGCCTCATCAGTTTCTTGTAGCATAACCCCACTCATATAATATGCTGCTGAAAATCTAATCATGCCAAAGTGCATAAACTTTACACTTACTAACATTAAACTGACAGCCATTTTTGTTTGTCCAAATTTCCAGGCTATTCAAATCATTTTGTAAGTGCTGAATATCAGTAGCATTCCTGATTGCTCTGCCTATCTTCGTATCAAGGCTAACAATTGTACATTTGATGTTAGACCCTGCTTGATGTTATTAATGTATAGATTGAACAATAATAGCCCCAGGACTAAACCCTGAGGTACACCACTGGTCACCTTAAATCTGGCAGATTCACACCCACTGTATACCACTTTTTGATATCTGTCTGTCAACAATCCCCTGATCCAAGTCAAGAATTTATAGTCCAATCCCATATTCTCCAGTTTATGCAATGGCCTTTTGTGTGGTATCTTATCAAATGCCTTAGAAAAATCCAACATTATCATAGTGTATTCATTCCCTTTATCCAACTCAGCTGTAACATTGCTAAAATATGAACAAATTGCTAAAACATGACTTTCCTTTAGTAAACCCATGCTGTTCCTTGCAGAGTATAGCATGTTTATCTACTCATTTCTATATGCAAGTTCTTACAAACCTCTCTAAAATCTTCACTACCACACCAGATATACTGATGGGTCAGTATCTTTGATGTGGTAGTGAAGTTTTTACAATTGAAACTATCATCCATTATGAAACAGCTCTTCAACTTCATTTTCATGAACCTCTAACTCTTCATCCAATGTAGCAGAAGAATTATGCACCACTTTACATACATCTGGTTGATATATCTTAGCAAAGTGAGTGCTCGTTAATCGAACAATCTCATTAGCTTCCAAAACTCAAATACCATCTGAATTAAATAAAGTTATTCTTTCACATTCATTCTTTCTTTTTGCTTGCAGCATAATAATAAAATTCTTTTGGATTGCCGATTTAGCTTTCCACACAATACTCATTACTTTTCTGGCCTGAGCTTTATATATTTCGTAACTTCTCTCACTCTTATTCTCACGATATTCTTTCCACATCATCATCTTCTTGTGGATCTCTTGCTTAATAAGATTGCACATTCATTTCACTCCTAACCTATTTATTCTTCAAACACTAAGGATACATTCAGATACTGTCTCATTCAAGCACTTTTTCAAAGATTCCCATGCACTGTTGACATTTCTCCCATTCAGTAGCTGATACCATGGGACCAAAGATAGTTCTCTCCTAAGTTGATCATAATTTCCAGCTTTGTAGTTCAGCATGTAACCTATTTTAATTGGAGTAGCAATACAATTAGATACTTCCCAAGAAAGTACAGCATGATCACTGTCACCAATTGGTGATAAAAGAGCCATATTCCAACATTCTTTGACCTTGAGTTCCTTCTTTCACATGCTGCTTGAGAAAGTTTTCTCGCAACAATTCAATGAATTCCTCTTCTTTCTTATTTCTCTTCTACACAATCAATGTTTGGAAAATTAAAGTCACCCATTATGATCATTCATTCGGTACCCATAAGGCTAAATTGGCGATGCATTTCTTCGTCCCCTGCAACTGAGCCGCTAGGTCTGTAGCAACACCCCAGCATATATATTTCATTCTGTTAGCCTCCAAATCACACCAGATAGACTCAAACTCACTGCTACATGGGACGTTGTTACCATAATTGTTTTCTTGCATTTTTATCCTAGCTGGACTTAAGTAGTATACCCACTACACTCGATCCCAGTTAACATATCTGATTCTGATAGCCAGGTTTCACCAATGCAAACAATCTTAGGCCACATCATATTCAATAAAGCAACAAAATCAACTTCTTTGTTACTGATGCTCTGGCATTTGTGTATAGACATTAAATTACCACCTAGCCTATTCTTATAATTAGATATGCAATCTATTTGGTCTGTTGTAGAACTTTTTCCACCCCAGACCTACTCAAAAGGTACAAAGCATATTTTTCCACCCCTTCACCATATACATAACCATGTTCAAAGACATTCATATCTTTATCACGTTTGCATACTATAGCTGAACTTTCACACATAGTTTTCCCATTCTTCCCTTGATCTAGTTTCCCTGACTCCACATAAGCAATTTTTCCAGGAGTAAATTTTTCTGTATATATATGTCTAGTAATCATTTTCTACCCTGATGTTTAGATCTCCAACAATGACTAACTTTTCCTTTTTCATTGTGTTAGATACTCCTCAATACCTTGAAAAATTCCTCTATTTCTTCCTTAGTAGAACCTTCTGTGTGACCATAGACACAAATAAGTTTCACTGTCCAGTTCACATTCTGATGTTTGCCCACATCACTTTACTTGATATTGCCTGTCTTTCGAGAAGATTATTCTCATACTTAGCATTGAATACTACAGCTACTCCTTTTCTCTGATTGCTTGACTATAACATTTTGTATTTCAATATCTTTGTTTTTTTGTTCAAATCTGAATGGGCAGGTAATGACATTATACAAGGGAAACTGTGGGCCCAAGGGGATGCTGAAATGCATGTAGGAGAATGCCTGAAGTATCAGAAATAAACAAGAGGAGGTTTTGGCATTGGTCAGCTTAATTTGGCCAAAAATTATTGGCATCAGCAAAACTTGGTTGACAGAATAATGTAGTTATAGGGATAGAATGAAACAGATATTGTATTAGAGAAGACAGAGGAAATAGAACAAAAGAAGTGTATTATTAATGATAGCTGAGGAACTTCAACCAACAAAAACAGAAGTTAAGGAAGATTGTATATCTGAGGAAAATGGTTCATTTGAGGCTGTCTGGTGTAAGATAGAGGTCAATAGGACAAAATATATTATTGGCTGCTAAAGACCTGGGGTTGAGAAGATGTGAATGAAATGCATTGGCAGATTAGAATGAGTGCAGGCCAAGCGATTATCATGAGAGACTTCAACTATGGGGATACAGATTAGAAGGAATAATTACCTGAAACATGTGATGAAGGGGACCGGTGTGGGGGGGGGGGGGATTAGAGTGTGTTGGATCTGGTGATAGAATTGGAGGATCTATCTATAGTTACAGTGGAAGCTCTGTGTCCAATTGGGATAAATGATCATGCAGTCTTGTTCTGGGGGGGGGGGGGATTGTTTTCCAGAACATGTGGAATTTTGGTCAAGAAAGGGTTTATGTGGAACTACAAAGCTGGCAATTATGACAAATTGGAATAGTGCCATGGCACTGCTCCAAGAACTGGAGCAATGAATGTTCTTAGTGCATGAGAAGCAGTCAAGCATTGCTTGAATGAGGCAGTATCAGACTGCATACTCAGGATCAGGAGGATAAGCCAAGCAGGGATTAAGTGGATGAGTAGCAATATACAGCAGAAGATGCAAAAAAAGTGTTGTGGAATATACACAAAAAAGTGATCAGCATGCTCATGAGCAATATAAAACAAAAGCAAGAAGAGTATTTTAACTGGTATTTTAAGGAAGGTTAAACCAGATTTTGAGAGAAAATTAGCTAAGCTGGCCAAAGTAAATCCAAAAGTTTTTTTGCTAACGTAGCATGTAAGAGAAAGAATGATTATGGAAAGATAACTTTACTCAGTACTGATAACAGGAAAGTAACAGAAGCAAAAGAAATAGTTCAGTTACTAAGTGATCACTTTGAAGGGTATATCATCACTACTAGAGGTAGCAACTTTGTAGTTATTGATGTGACAGAGTCTGAGAATTGATGAGGTCGATGAACTGGACAGTATGTCAGCTCTTTCAAGGTTCCAAGGGAATGGAAGGAGAGTAAGATAATTCCATTACATAAAGGTGGCTCCAGGACAGAAGTAGCAAATTACAAACCAATTAGTATCTCTGGAGTGATGATTAAAGTATTGGAAAAGTTGGTTAAAAGTAAAATTGAGGAATGGGGTGGATAGGAACGTAATACTCTACAGGTGCCAACATGACTTTGTAAAGGTAGGTCCTGATTGTAAAAGGTAGAATTAAGGAAATGGCTATGCCATGATACTGCTGGACTTTGCAAAGGAATATGACAGAATATTGCATGGAAAACTATTACATAAGTGGGAGCAAATGGAAATGAATATTGAAGTGACTGACAGACAAGCATCAAAGGATGGTGTATGGTGGAGTGGAATCAAGTGAATGAGGGTGACTAGAGGAATGCCCCAGGGCTCTGTACTAAGACCACAACTCTTTAATTTGTACATTAATGATATAGTGGAAGATCTGGGGGGGGGGGGGGGGGGGGGATTATTCAGTTGTTTGCTGCTGGTGCAAAAATAGGGGTGGGGGGGCAATATTCACAAAGGTGATGTAGATATCCTACAGCAGGGTTTCTCAAACTTTTTCTATGACGGAACACTTCACAAATCCTGAAATTTTCATGGGACACCTTGGTTATTTTGTAATATATTAATTAATAATTAATTGGTAATTTACCTGTTTTTATTATTTAATAATTGATAATTAATTAGTAATCTATAATTAATTATTAATTAATAATTAATTCAACATCACTTAAACCATCGTTAAATTAATTTGTGTTGATTTTCATTGACATATCCTATTCTGATCACCAAAAATTTATATTATAAGTATGAGTGAATGCAGACGTTTTCTCCTGTGTGCTGGTTTTGTAGGATAGGTAAATATAAATAATAAATAAAATAAATGAGTAAATCTAAGAGTTAAGAAAAAACAAACATTTATTGTCAAATGTTAATTATTAAAAACAAAACACATAAAAATAGTAAAATAAACTAGGGTATATACACGTATAGTGCAAATTTTCTTAATGATTCCGATGTTTTTGAGTCTTTGAATTACAAATTCTTTTGATATCAGGGCACAATATTAGAAAGTTGAATTCTCATATTTGGTGTAGCATCGAGTCTGTTCCTGGACTTTGATTTGGTTGCAGCAGAATATGAAAATCCTGCCTTGCATAAATATGTCGTTGTAAAAGGAAGTAAAACAAGAATAGCTAGTTTTGACACGTTGGGGTACTCTTCTGTTAAATTTGTCCAGAAATCATTTATTGGCAGTTCCTTGTATTTTTGTTTTAAATCAGAGTCACTAATTAAGTCAATTAGATTTTCATAATTACTTGTGCTGAAGCCTGCTGGCTTAGCTGTCACTGTAAATGGATTCAGAACCCAGGAATTGTCCTCAGTGGATTTTGGAAAATATTGCAAAAGGGCTGATTGTAAGTTATGCAAGTATTCTAAAATTACGTTAGAAATTTCTTCATTTACTTTAGAATTTATTTCAGTCAAAAATTCATGCAAGGTGGGAAAACAATCAAAATTATTCTGTTCAAGTGTAGAAATCCAGAATTGCAACTTCCTATCAAAAGATGCAATTTTATCTCTTGTATTAAAAATTGTAATATTCTTTCCTTGTAATGATAAGTTAATTTCATTGCACTCTGTAAAAATATCTGCCAGATATGCAAGACTCATCAACCATGAAGAATTTCTTAATAATCCAATAAAATTTTGTCCTAAATTATGTGACGTCAAGAAGACCATTAACTCACTATGAAGTTCAAAAAGCCTCAATAATGTTTTTCCTCTGGATAGCCATCTCACTTTAGTATGTAATAAAAGTGCATTATTTGCACTACCCATTTCATCGCACAAAAGTTTAAATAATCTGGATTGAGTGGTCGAGATTTTACATAGTTGATAATTTTTACGGCTTCATTAAAATAGTTTTTAAATATGTAGGAATTCTTTTTGTTACTAGTGCTTGTCTATGCAAAACAATGACTTTTAGTGGCTCTTGTAGCTACTTGCAGGATACATGTTACAACTCCCTTCATCCTTCCTACCATTGCTTGAACACCATCTGTATACAAATATCAATACACTTCTCCCAACCGATTTCCTGTTTTGTAATATAATTATTAATACAGTTGAATATATCATCTGTGGTAGTTTTTTCTTGTAGATATTCGCACGAGTAAATCTTCTTAAATACCTTTATCAAATATGTAACGAACAAACACTAGTAATACAGCGAGTCCTGCAACATCTGTAGATTCATCCATTTGCAATGAATAGTCACTGCAAAGTCTAAGTCGATAAATTAGCTCTTTCTCTATGTTAGCAGAAGGATCTTTGATGCACCGTGAAACAGTACCATTTGATAATTGTACTGCATCTATTTTTTTAGCAACCTGCTTGTTTAACATGCATGATACAATGTCTTTCACACAAGACTTAACGAGCGTCTCACCAATTGTATGAGCTTCACCATGAAGTGCAATGCAGTAACTCGCACATAAAGATGCCGCTGTTGCATTTTCAGTTGTAGCAATTGTAGCCATTTGAAATTTAGATTTTTCTAGTGAGTCACGTCATCTCTTAAAAAAAATGTATATCTTTTCCTTTGTAATCAATGTGTTTTGTTTCGAAGTGCCTACAAAGTTTAGCTGGAGCCAAAGAACTGTTTACTAGTATTTTATTACATAAAACACACATTGCATCAGGAGCATGTGTATTGCCAATACACATAAATCCATAATTTAAATAACTTTCATGGTACTTCTGTTTTGGTCTGTTCTTAGATGACTCTTGTTCTTTAATATTAGCTTTCTTTTTTGAAGAAACCACAGTTTGTAATTCCATATCTTCTCCAATCATACAAGTAGATGTGTCAGCAGAAGTACTTGCTCCTCCTTGTGTTAAAGTTCCTGTCTTTAAGCAAGAATCCATGGGTAATTTTTGAATAATTATTCAAATTCCAATATTTGTCAGTGCTATAATAAAAACAAATAGGATTGTGTTGTAAAGGTAACTTTAGTATGAAAAACAATAAGATTATAAATAAGAAATGTCGAATAATATAAAAGTAAATGAATAATGCAAAATAGTAAAATAAAGACTGCAACACACAAAAGTAAATATGAATTGTAACAATACTTGAAAGAAAAGTACTAAACAGTGTCAAATAATGTAAAAGCAATTGTAATAAGAATGATTTGATAAAATGTTCAGTAACAAAAATTAAACAGTTCAAATATAATCAGATATATTAATTATAAAATTAGTTAAAAGAGTAAGAAGAATTCTTATTTTAAAAGCCGCCTCGCCTATTCCCTATATATGGGAATAAAAAGGCATTAGCTGATTTTTTTTAATTTTTTTTCGAGGGCCTGGTACCAACAATATTTACTCGTAAATACCTTTCCAAAATTTTTTAAAGTTCATACATTAACATAAGTATCAATAATTAATTATGGCATAATCATAAATAGTATTAGTACACTTATGTATACGGTGTGGCATGTTGACAAATATAAAATTACATTTAAATTAGTTATCAATCCCTGGACTAACGAAATCTTGTAGCATGTTATAGTTTCTACAGGTAAACATCAATAAATTAATTTGTGCTGATTTTTGTTGACATATCCCATTCTGATCACCAAATACATTTATAATATTATTATAAGTACTTACGAGTGAATGCAGACTTTTTTCTCCTGTGTGCTGGTAGTTTTCTGCTCCATTTGTACATCCTGGAGATCTTTGTAGGCTTGAGATGGATGACTCACTATCTGTTCCATCACAAACATCTTCAATAAGAGATTTCTTAATACCAAAATTAAACAAAGTGCCTTGTCTCTTATTCATATTAGATTTTAAACTGTATTCCTATTACTTTTAAAAAAATCACGGCACTCCAGCTTCAGAACAAGCACTTACACACTGCAATACGAACTTGTGAAGAAAGTATTCAGTATTAATAGATTTGAGAACCAGATACAGGCTACCTTGATCTTCAATTTCAGTCGAAAAATTTTCTTTATACTTCCTTGCTGATTGGTCACTGACATTTTGCAACACATTGTTATTTCATTCAGTTTTGAGAACATGGCTCACATCGTTGTAATCGGCTTGCAGGCAATTTTTATGATCAGTCATAAACAGCGGTATTCTCTTTCCCAATTGTTGAAAGATTTCGATGTGTGAAAATTAACGATAATTCATGAATATTTCCATGTTTAAAAATATGCCACTTGGTCACTGACATTTGCTACACAGATGTCATTTCCTTCAGTTTTGAGAACAACCGATTGTTGTAATGGGCTCAGGCAATTTTTATGACTCATCATAAACAGCGGTATTTCCTTTCCCAAATGTTGAAAGGTTTGATGTGTGAAAATTAACAATACACAGATGTTATTAGGCGTTCTGGGTTTGAGCTTTTTGACATATTCACGAATATTATTCTCTTAAATATTTCTATTATAAAATATTTATTCATGAAAAATGTTTAGAACACTAAAACAAATTCCAGAACCTCTCTCAGACCTATTCACCTTCTGCAGAACACAGTTTGAGAAACCCTGTCCTACAGGAAGATTTAAATAAATTAGCAGTGTGGACAAGGTCAATGGTTGCCAATTTAATGTTGCAAAATGTAATGTAATGCATTTCAGAATGAAAAAATTACATACTCTGTATAATACTGATGTGGTACTAGATTACAGGAAATTGATGAGGCTAGGAATCTGGGGGTAATGGTGGAGAGAGATTTGAAAATTCAGAAGGCATATTGCATCATTATCAGAAAATTCCTGACATGTACCGTCAAGGGGGTGTACAGGATATTATGATAGTACTACATGAAGAACTTACATCATTACTAACTTCCTATCTACAATTTTCCTCCAAATCAATCTGTTATCTGTCAAGACTGCAACATTATCAGATCTTATATTTCTGTCTTCTAAGGACTTTTTACTGTATCAATCCAAATATAACTTGGTCTTCCTCTGGGTCTTTTTCCTGCCAACCTTGCAGAGAACATTTGTTTTGCTAATCTTTCCTCTCCCATTCTGTTTAAGTGACCATACCACCCGAGATTAGCTTTGCTAATTCCTGGATGCTAACAACGTCAAGTTCTTTCCTAATATCATCGTCTTTAATATATTGCCATTGATGCCATCTGTTCACACCCCTAATCTTTCTCAGGACTCTCATATCTATGATCTCTAGTCTTTGGGCAAGTATTTTATTCCTAACCCAGCTCTCAGATCCATAAGTTAAAATTGGTTTAAACACTGTCTTGTATACAGCTAATTTAGTGATTTGACTAATTTCTCTCTATTAAGTATAAATTTATTCAATTGACTTCCTACCATACCAGATTTGTTGATTCTGTTTTCTATTTCCATATTTAATTTACCATCTTCACTAAAAATTGTGCCTAAGTACATGAAATGTTTTACTTGTTCTATAGGTTCTCCATTCACGATGCAGTTGATATTTTCAATTTCTACCTGTTTTCATTGTCTTTGTCTTGTTATTGCTGATTTTAATGCCAAATTTATTACAACAGTTTTTCAATTTAGTCAGGGAATCTTGCAGACTTGTACTGGATTTATTTAAAAGTATAACATCATAAAGTAAAGAGCTGAGATTAACATCTCCAATTTTGATATCATGCTTAATACCTCTTTCCTTCATAATGTGATCCATATAGATAATGAATAACAGAGGGGATAATGTACATCCTTGTCTGAGATCAGATTTAACATCGAACAATCTTCCTGTACTTCCTTCAATTCTAACTGCTGATTTATGACTCAAACAAAGACTAAGTATTGCTTGATATAATGCCCATTGACACCATGTAACTGTAGCGTTTTGAATAGATATTCTCTTGGCACCTTGTCATATACCTTTTGCAGGTCTACAAAACTTAAATATACAAATCTTTGTTATATTCCCATGATTTCTCAACTATCTGTCGTAAAGTGAAAATCTGATCCTGACAGTCTCTATTTGGCCTGAATCCAGCTGGTCTTTACCAAGATTCCCTTCCACAATCCTTCTCAACAGTTTTTCAAGTAAACTTGCATATATCTTACCAGGAACACTCAGTAGCAAAATACCTCTAATTCTCACATTGTTTTATTTCCCTTTTTGTATAAGGGTACTATGAGAGCTCTACTCCAATCATTTAAAATTCATGAAGACCTTCTGAACTATGTAGTGCACAGCCACTTCAAGACTTTTATACCTCCATATTTGAGCATTTCTGGTCAAATATCATCTACTCCCTACTCCTACTGCCTTTCCACATTTCAGGCTTTTGATGGCTTTTTCTACTTCAAGTATGGATATGTATTCCTGATTGCATACCTGTTGAGTGTTTTTTACTACAGTGCTGTCACTGCTTGTTTCATTTAGCAATTTTTGAAAGTACTCCATACATCAAGGATATATTTTTCTCCAATTTTCATGTCACCTTTATTTAATTCCTTTTATAGCACTCTTTCCTCCATTTCTGAGCTTTTTCAAAGGCCTCCAGAATATCTTGCCACCTTCCTGATATTTATTTTCTATGTTCTTACCAAAGTCTTCCCATGACTTTTGTTTAGTTAGTTTTACACAGTGCTTTCTTACATTTGACTATGTATTCTCTAGGAGCACAAGCTGACTTATTTGCAGGAAAGTTTGATATGCTTTCTTCTTTTCCTTCACTGCCTCTTTAATTTCCTGTGTCCATCATAGAGTTCTGATTTTGCTATTCTTGAAGACAACTTCACCACATGCCTCTCCTGGCTGAATGACATCAATGTTTTTTCTTCAGAGCTTTCCACTGAATTTGAGAGGTTGAGTTCCTGTTCTCAAACTCTTCTGTTTTTTTCTTGAATAATGTTTGTGTATTTTAGTGTACAGTTCACATCTGATTGCAAGGCTTGGCAAAATAGCCCAGTATATCACTTGGATGTTGAATACATTGACAAGTAAAGATATGGAAGTTGATTCCTCTTTATAGGGTTATGATTCGGCCACATGTTGACTACTGTGCAAGGTTTAGTCTCTTGGGTTTCTTGTGGATCACGATCTGATGGAGAGGATTCAGAGATGTGTGACTAAGCTGGTGACAAGTCTGTGGAATGCTTTCAATGAGAATATTTGAAGATGTTTGGGTTGCAGAGTTTAGCTGAGAGGCAGAGGAGAGGGTATATGACAGAAACTTGTAAGTTAGTAAAGAGATTTTATAAGATTGATACAAAAGAAATTTTTCAATACATGAGGAGTATGAGATAAACAAGGGGTCGTGCTTGAAAATTATCAAAGATTATTATAGTTAGTAAGGGTGAGGACTAAATTCCTTACTTGAAGAGTAATGAATGAGTGGAATGGATTGCCAAGATGGTTGTGAGCTTCCCAACAGTGAATAAGTTTAAGAAGATGTATGATAGGTATTGTGTGAATGATGGATAGTGTGGGTCTCCTGTGTTGAGTCTGACTCCATGGAAATACCCATCTAAATAATAATAATAATTTGTTGTTTAGAAAAATTTCACATGTTTTTGTCTTCTTTGTTTCAGTCACACCTATTGTGTGGATCTGGTATGTATTTAATTCTTCTATTAGTTCCAATTCTTTCTCCTTTGATACTGCTTATGTTGATAGTACCAATCTTGAACTCTGTTGATGTTGAGTTGGAATTTGTTCCGGTAGAGGACTTTGCACTGTTCGTCCTGGTTTCCTAATGAAAGCAATGATTATCTTGCTTAACTGGGTGATGCCCCAAACTGCATGTAATTTTGACATGTACCATCACTTTACGTTGGTTGGCTAAATCCCAAATTGCCAGCTCATTCTCATTCCTTCAGTATACAGATAAATATCTAACGGGGTGCACCATGAGAAGGTGAGGACTGGACATTAGGTTAGAAGCTCTAGTCAGTTCTCATTTCTTGTAAGGCTACATGGAGGTCTCCTCTCAGTTATACAGCTTTGACCTTTTAGCACTACAAAGTACCATGCAGAGACACTAATTTAGCTGCTTAAAGCAGCTAGATTTAAATTATGTCTTTGTATATATTTTAACAATTCACTGCGATAAGGTCTGGATGAAACCTTTAAAAAGGAAGGCAAAAGTAGCATGTGCCAAGAAAAATTTAGTTCATCTACTGATCTTTATTGTGTTCTTATATAGGTGTCTTTCCGACATTGTTTTAATTTTCATGTCCTGAGGCTTCTGGTGTTATAGGAATGCGACTTTTCATTCCATTGTTTAGCTTTTTTTCAGACATCATAGTTCTACTAATGATCTATTAAATGATCCCAGTATCAGTAAATAATAGTAGGTCAGTTAGCAAATCAGTAGGTCTATCTGTATGCTGCCTGCACCAAACAAAACACAAGACTGACAAATGACTCAAAAGTTTAAAGAAAATCTTTACTTATGCCAGCAAAATGAAAGGAATCTTTCCAAAATTTTTCTGTTTACAGCAACAAAATATAATTCTTGGTATGGAAATAGCTAAGAATACTGATCAGCAAGAGTTTCATGCTGTTAGTAATTCAGTGTTACTGATTAAATGCAAATATTAATGGCAACAGAATTTGTTAGCTAAAAAATGCCAAGTGTAAATTAAAAATAACCTATTCTCTTTATTTCCTGTCTTCCATTAAAAAATTTGAGAAATAGTGTAGACAGAAAAGCTGTTGGTGACAACTATGCATACTGTCTGATCCTCCTTGATACTGTTACTTATACAGTAATGAGTATGCTTTTGAATGCCAAAATGAGATCTCATGCCTTGAACACAGATATTTACTAGTGAACTTCTCAATATTCTAATTGATTTTAATAGCAAAATGGTAAAGCTACTTTCACACAGCCATAATCAAAATAACTTTGCAAAAGTGTTTCACGTACACAAATAGCATGGAATGCTTTTAATTAAATATTCAGCATCGGGTCTTGCATTACTGTTTATGATTCTTCACAGCCTGTTCTGTACATTTTGTTCTGAAGTATGTTAAATTATGCAAAAAATATCTGTTAATAATGTGGCATTATATACTTGTATGTCTTTGATTACCAGCATACAGGCAATAAAATCATATTAAAAATAATATGTGGTTACTGTACTTAAATAATGTAAAACACTGTTGGTTTCTTTACAGTAACCAACAATGTTTTACTGCTGATACTATGATAATGATGGGCTACCACCTACTAGCTAATCAGCATAAGCTGATTAGCTAGTAGGTGTTAATTAAATACAGTTATTAATTAAGTATTAATTAAATACAGTTGGTATAAAACACAAAATACTCATTATGCAAGTAACACTATAATTTATGTAAATCACATTATAATGTAGACTAAGTGGCTGGCAAGTGTTTTTGAAAAGCTATTTTCTAAAAAAGCAAATCTGTGTCAAAAAAGATTATACTGTGTCCTTGAACTGTTACTGCACAATAATTAATCAATTTTCCTCAAAATGTATTAAGATAATAAAAACACACTTACTGGAATTTGAGATATTTTTGTAATTGGTTCCATTTTTTCAGCACAACCAATACTAACTTCGGGTATCCAGAGGGAACAGCTAACATGGGCCCATTTCTGACCACTCCTAATAAATATGAAATAGTATTAAATTAACAGGACTACATACAATTGACTTTCACTATAGCAAACTTATAGAGATTCCAGAAATAGTTTGTGCGGATAATTTGGTACAGTGAATTTCTTTATAATAGTATTGTGACTACCTGCAATCAAAACTTTTTCTTAGTTTGTAATGAGAGCCAACTGTATATGTTTAACATGATGCCCACAGAAATGTAATAGAATTATTAAATTATTAACACAGTTTCAAGAACAAATAATAATTACCAATCAAATATGCTAAAAAGATATGACAGTATTTTAATATATCATTTCTTCAGATTAAATAAAACAATCTACATATGTCTATAGTGCAGGTAGAATGGAATAATATGAATCAATTAGTAATTAAAATGAAATATATGTTGATCTTTAATTGACCATGATTTATAAACATCTAATACCAACAAGTTTTACCGACGGGACTCTCCGGCGTCTTCAGAGCTTATAACGGTAAGAGAAAAACTCAAAGTGGCTAGTACAGAGAAAATGGAGTAACACTATTGTATAAATTAAACATTAAAACAGAACACGTAATATTACATGCATGGAGCGTGTTGTGTTAGTCACTGTTATGAGAGCACGTTCTGTAGTTTTCAGCAAAATTAAATTCTGGCAGCCTGAATAATCTTATTAAGGTTTTCAATATGTCAGCTATTATCATTCCCTGGTTTCTGTTAAAATTTTCTCCAAAATGGAAGACTACAATAGCTTCTTTGAAATTTCTACAACGGAAATCTTCTAGGTAAGGCATGGAGCTGCTATCCCAATCAATGGTATGGTTAGTAGTCACGAAATGATGGGCTAGATCTGAGTTATCTGTTCTGTTGTTACTAAAATATATGTTCTTTTTTTTCGGATTTCGAGGCTTCTCGGCGTCTGTCCTATATAATTTAGACCACAAGCACATGGTTGGAACGTACATCCTAGTTTCGAATCCGCCATTTTGTTGTAACGTATTCTTATTAATAAAATCTATTAATTGCCAATTGATCACTAATACAAATATAGAGAAATTTATATTTATACTGCGCCACCCTATATTTAGATTAGTCTATATAAAATAGTAGAATCAATTTTCAATTAAATTAGCAGTCTCCTTACTCATTCAGGCCGAATTCAATATTTTTCACTCGAGGCTCCCACTAGATTCGAATTATTTATGAACGGTGCAATAAAAAAGAATCAGGCAAACACAGTATTGAAATTAATAAAACAAAACATTTAATATAAGGTTATATGACAAATACATGAATTCCACTTCTAAAATGAGACATTACAATTAAGTTAGTACATCGGGTCAAATCATTCATATTAATTCAGTCTTCAAAATCGTCACATACAAGTTTCACAGTTTTCTCAATTACAAGATTCATTACTCAGATTAATACAACAGAATTTCTAGTTTAATTAGTTTGCTCATACTTCTCAGTTATACTCCACACTTAACTCTCAGCTGGTATTTATCATATCATTAAACACGGCAGATATTATTTCAAGGCAAATTATTTTTAACTTCTAACTTCGGCGATATGCCACAATAAATGTTAGAATGAGCAAAATGGAACTATCACTCAAGTCTTCATACACAGAGAAACAAATAAAATATGACTGTCCTTACCGGAATTAATCTTCAGCACGTCAGATTTAATGTGAGCACATCTTCAAATTATATTTATTACACCTATGGAACACATTTAAAAAGAATTCTTCAAGGTCATAACTAGATTATTATTTGTCGCGCTTCACAATTCTCGACGGCAACTATAGGGCAGATTGATATCCTTGTTTACTACTTCACAACAAATTAAGCTCCGTACAATTCTTCCTAAAAGCAATATAGAAATAAGTAGTAATTCTAAGCTAACTGGATCTATTCTGAATCCTTCATTAACCTTCCAGTCCTTTAATTATCCAAGTACGGCACCAAATTCCTATTAATGCCACTGCTGACTTTACTTTCAGCTATCTATAAGTTTTCACTTCGTCTTAGCACACTTTTAAATACTACTCTCTTGAATTCCTGCCCTTCCGTCCTTTTTATTTACTTTCATCCCCTTGTTTATATCCTTCCTTTTTCCCCTTCAAAACTCTCTCTCTTTTCTCTTATATTACCACTCATATATATTTTTTCTCTCCTCGTTATCGAAGCTCACGGTCTACCCACGTGCGTTCCATTTTATTTCTCTCTCCATGGCAACGAACAAAACGTAAACATTCGCGTTAATGTTACATAAGGCTATACTTTTACATTGAGTAATGAAAAATATTAATAAATTATTACAGTTACTTAATTTTCTCTTTCATTTCATTTACAATTAATAATAATAAAATATATGTTACAGTATATATATATAAGGTACATTAAATTATATACATATAATTTCTCATAATATTATTGAAGGAATAAAGTAAATAAGATAAATGATATTTATCACTGGGTCCTTCCAATAGTAAAATATACATTAAAATTATTTAATCAAATAATAGCTGATGAAATTCAGGAATAATACATGAAAAATAATTCTTAAGGGATTAACAAATAATTTTTAAACAAGTCATGCTTAATATATGATAGGTTATGTTAAATGTGAATGAAGAACAAAATATACATAATAATTTCATTCACAGTTTAACACATGGGATGTTGTACACTCCAGACTACTATCAGATCCATCAACATATCACATATTAGAGTCGGACCCAACATGGAAAAACCACAAGGACATTAATAACTTATTAAGGAACATGACTAGTTGGTCCACAGACTTGCAACAGAATCTGAAGTCACTACACCCATTGACGCCATGATTGTATGGAGCCCCAAAAGTCCACAAAAGTGGAGTTCCACTACGCACGATCGTTGATGGAAGAAATGCTCCCACATATTTAGAACATATCACAAAATTGGACACTTACATTAAGAATTCAAAGCACTTTACTGAAAAATTGAAAAACATCTCGATCTTAAAGACAGACATTCTTGCTAGCTTGGACATAGTATCTTTATTTACCAACATCCCAGTAGAAGAAGTTATCAGTATTCTATACAATCTCTTCCCTGAAGATACGGCTCACCTTTTTCATCACTGCCTTAAATCTAATTATTTTAAATGGAATGAAACAATATATGAGCAACTAAATGGCTTAATTATGGGCAGTCCCCTTTCGCCGCCCTGTGCAGATCTGTTCATGGAAAAGCTAGAAACAAAATTAGACCCAAAACCTTTAGTGTGGTGGAGGTATGTAGACGATGTCTTCATAATTTGGAGGGACACAAAAACAGCTCTTTTGGACTTTCATCAAAAGTCCAAATACAATTCACTTTGGAATTGGAAAAAGATAATCAAATACCATTTTTGGATACTCTAATCAAGAAACTAACAGATGGACATATCAAACTAACAGTCTACTGCAAACCAACACACACTGGACGCTACCTTCATTTCAAATCAACTCACTATATTTCCCAGAAGCTCAGCATAATACATATGCTCAAAAATAGAGCTACGAACATCATCTCAGAAGAAAAAGAACTATATGATGAAATTACTCATATATCAGAGATATTAATAAAAAATGGCTATCCAAAGAAACTAATCAACAAGATTCTTCATAGAAACCCCCCACAACAACAACCTACCATCACTCAATACAGTTCATCCATAGTTATTCCTTATGCAGGTACAGTGTCCGAGAAGATCGCAAAACTTTTTAAGCCTTTCAACATCAGAGTTGCGTTCAAACCGATCAAGACTGTCTGTCACGTTTTAAGATCGGCAAAAGACATTAATCCTTTTTTCAAACACACTGGAATGTACAACATCCCATGTGCTTGTGGTTTAAAATATACAGGTCAGATGTCAAGAAGCCTCGAAATCCGAAAAAAAGAACATATAGGAGATGTTAATAACAACAGAACATCTCGCTACTACTAGCCATACCACACTGATTGGGATAGCAGCTCCATGTCTCACCTAGAAGATTTTTGTTGCAGAAATTTCAAAGAAGCCATTGTAGTCCTCCATTCTGGAGGAAATCTTAACAGAAATCAGGAAATGATAATAGCTGACATATGGAAAACCTTAATAAGATTACTCAGGCTGGCAGAATTTAATTTCGCTGAAAACTACAGAATGTGCTCTCATAACAGTGACTAACACAACACGCTCCATGCTTACGCATTCTGTTTTAATGTTTAATTTATACAATAGTGTTACTCCGTTTTCTCTGTACTAGCCACTTTGAGTTTTTCTCTCATCATTATAAGCCCTGAAGAAGCCGGACAGCCCCGTCGACGAAACTTGTTGGTATTGGTTGGAAACATGTTTATAAATCATGGTCAATTAAAGATCAATATATATATTTCATTTAAATTATATGTTTGAATGACCAAATATAATTAAACAATGAATTAATTAGACTGAAATATTAAGGTCTGAACAGCACCTATGATGTGAGGAACGTTTATATTGATTTTTCATCTGAAAAGCTCTTATACAAATTGTCATCATCAATTCCTTCAATACATTGAAGATGTTTTGTGATACACAAAATATTTATTAATTGTCAGCTATTCTTGATAACTGTGGTTGTATATTTTCTTTAATTATAGTATAGCATCCTATGCTGCATCCCTTGGGGATACACGAATTAAAGAAAATACATAACCATGGTTATCAAGAATAGCTGACAATTAATTAATACATATTTTGTGTTTCACAAAACATCTTTAGTGTATTCAAAAAACTAAGGTTATGGGAAACTGTAAAAAGCAATAACATTATAACTATGTGATGGAAACAGTGGTTACTACTTTCCCCCACACACACACATATACCATCATGGCACTAGATTTAAAACTACAATAATTAGGAATTTTATATGGGGAGGGAGGTAGCATTTAATGCAACTAGCAAATAATTTCCCTAACTCTGGGAATGGAGAGTCCTTTATTGGAACTAAGATTTAGACAATGTAACCTGAACACTCTGAAGCAGGTCTTCGGTCTTTTTGAACAGACATTTCATATCTGAAAATAATTTGATGAAACAGTTTGGTATTATTCCAAGGGATATACTGGTTCATGTCAATTCTCACTGGGATAATCTGGACTTAGAAGTTTAATCAACCAAATATAATGTTGATATTCAGATTCGTTTCTCAACTGATTAGCTTGTTTAAATGAGGCATTTAAAAGAGCACAGGAAACACCTGGTGACAACAAGGGAGAAGATTTTCTTTAGGAAAGTGAAACACAAAACAGATTTGGTTAATAGATTTGAAGATGGCAATAAGGTGAAATTTCTTAAGAATCCTTAAAACCCATTTGGAAGTAAGGGAAATGCACTTCTTCACAAAACTACACCACACTATTGATTATAAGATAGCATAAATCAGTTCATTTGCTGATTAGAATTTCACTTCAACTTGAACAGTAAGTTAGTTTATGCATGTGTGTGCACACACACACACACACACCAATGTGACAAATAATTTCAAATTATCAGTCATTCAGCCAGTACAGAACCAGTTTTAGTGATTCAGAAATAATACTGTGGATAATAAATTATACAGAGGACAAATTGAAACCTGGCGTTCTCTAGATCTAGGCCACAAACTGGTAAGAGTGTACTTGCAGATTAGTAACCTTTTTCAAATTTAAAAACAAGTGGTAATTAATAATTTTTTGATTTTTGTCATGAGGAGAGGAATCTTTATATGGGTTTTTATCATTTTAAGGTGAATTAGTCGATCTCATATGAAGGTAGCCGGGATTTTTCTCCCAGAAACTTGGGTTTTTCATCCCAAATATAGACAAATTGGCCTTGAGAACACACACAATTTACAGACAAAAAAATACTAGTGGTGGTGGTGGTGGGCAGTAGATGGCACTGGTGTAGTGATGATGGTAGTGGTGGTTTAAGTTATGGAATTATAATTATGGTAGAAAGGGAGAGTTGTAGAGTAGGCGCCCTCCCTCGAAGAGTCTTTGGACTCATTGGAGGTATCACGTAATAATAATAACATCAGTTTGAATTCCACTATATATCCTCCTTTGCTGACCAAAAAATCCTAAAGGAAAAAAATATATGCAGCATACTTGATTACTACATGGTGATATACACAATGCTTTGGTTGCCAGATTTATAATTGCAGTATTATGCTTAAGATCAAAGGCTTAAATGTGACTTGTTCTTAAGATCTTAAGATGTCACACTTAGATCATAACAAGGACGTTAGATATTGAGCAAATGATTTAATATTACAACAACGCAAGTAAAGTGACAGACTACATAGGAGATATGTATACTGTATTTCACTTGTGCATTCTCTTGCTGATTTGTAATAAATAACAATGCAAGTAAAGTGACAGACTACACAGGAGATATGTATACTGTATTTCACTTCTGCATTCTCTTGCTGATTTGTGATAAATTTCTAGCCTGCAAGGATTCAAAGCCATGTCTTGACAACTAAAGAAAGTAATTGCTAGCTATTATAAATAACACTTGAATGTTCGTTAACTCACTGTATCAATAGTAATAAAATTGCTTTTTATTTATTCATAAGCAATATGAGTTTTTCAAATTCATTCAAATATTTTGAAATATTAAAATACAAAGGGGAAAAAACTAAAATTGTGAGCAAATGAGAAAAAATATATTCACCTTGTACTTTTCATTGCACCACCAAGATTGGGACAAAGGATGCAAGGAGGATGGATACTCAAGGCACAAGTACGGCATACCCAACTTCCTTCAGGAATAGTTGTAATTCCATAACAAGCTTGATGAACACAAATGTTGCATGAATCACAGAATACCATTTCATTTCCTTCTTCAGAATCAGGCTAATCAAGATGATAAAAGGGGAAAAAAGTCACTTAATAAAATTAAAGAATAAAATTTTCATTTTATTCTTTAATTTCCTTATTTTTTTTATCAAGTTGTACATTGTTACAAGCTTTATGTTAATTGAAAATAGTGATGATGAAATATATTCATAAGATCATTCATAAGCATCAAGCTACAAGTTCTAGCAAATGTATCTGCAAAAGGTCAAAAATTATTAATGCACGTTATTTCAACTTGCACTAAGCCACAAATATAATATGTGGCTTAGGATGGATGTGTTAGTGCACTGGCACTTTTGTGACTGCAGGTAATGACCAATAGTTATCTCACTCAAAAGGACAAGTTACAAAAGGTAGGATCTATTTTGTTTTTGTTCTATACTTATAAATGTGTATTTAGGCTTATGTGCTCAGTAAAATGAACATTTTGAACATAGATTGCTCTACTTGTATATTTTCAGATTATAATCCTACCAATGCTTAGGTAAAAAAAAAAAAAAAGTGCTGCTCACAAAAGGTGAGCAGCACTTTTTAACCCCCCCCCCCTGCCTCTACTGCCTTCTGAATTAAAAAAAAAAATTTTTTTTTAGTTCCTCACCCCAGCAGATGCTACTGGTGATTTCCCCTCTTACAGACAAAACAATTAGCAAAGCACTTCCTCCCTCTCACTGACCAAACCTCTTACATTAAAAATTTGAACTACTTTAAGTCTTCTATCAAAAGTTTAATTTTATAATTCTGATATTAAAAATTAATTTTGAACATTACTTCTATCTTCATCAACAATCCTGCATGATACCTAATTAATTACAACCCCCCCCCTCTACACACATCCCAGATCTCTACATTTTGATACTTTAGTGGTCCATGCTAGTCAACTTTAATTCAAAGAACAAAATACACAAAAATAGTGAGTACTACTATGGGTTCTCATCCCTCTCACCTCAGTCAATTTTCATAGAGCTCTTTTAAGTCTTCTATCTGGTTAAGACAGTGACAGTGTTCTCTATTTGGCCTTTAGGGTCCAGAATCAAACATCATTATAGAAAAAGAGAACAAAAGTATGGCCATTCCAGATAATTTAATAATACATCTTCCAAATGCAACCTTTCTTTTAGTTATCATTATTTTTAAGTTTTCATTATTTTATTCTTTAATTTCCTAATTTTTATCAAGTCATACATTGTTACAAGTTTTATGTTAATTGAGAATAAACTAAATTGAGAATTCAGAAAACCTACACATATTGGCAGATATGTGTGAATTTAACTTACACACCAACTCCAGTCCCAAGCATTATGGTACACTGGTGTCCAAAACATAAAAATGAACACTATTTCTGAAGATTACAACAGCAAATTCAGATGAATCAGCTTGTGGCAATTTGTATTTTCCAATCACACTAAAAGGGGTCATGTGGTACACTCAATGGGATAAAAGTTAAAAGGCTGCACTAAGTGAATTGTGTTTGAAGGAAGCTCTTTTCATGAAGGAATAAAGTTGAAAACTTGGATATCTTGTAATGTCTCAAAGACATCATGTAGATTTCACACAGAGAAGAATTATTGAAAAGCTTGAGGAAGACCATAGAATTACTAATACTGCCAGACAGTTTGGAATCTCACATAGCATTATATCCAGGCACTAAGCAGTGTTTCAAACAAATGGAATGTATTTCAGATGTTTGCTAAGCGGTTGCTATCACTCTACCTTGGAGCTTGAAGACAGATTTTTGATTATAACAGCAAAATGTAATTGATGCACCACAGCAGATCAGCTCCATTCAAGCACAGGTACGCAGATATCTTGACAAACTGTGACAAGATGTCTCGACAAATAGGCCTATATGACTGAAGGTCTGCAGTCTGCCTCCCTTTATCCACAGATCAATGCAGGGCAAGTTTTCAGTGGTGTTGTATCCATAAAAATTGGACAAGACACAATGGGCTAATGTACTCTTTACAGATGAGTGTGAAAGTTGTACTACTTACTATCATGAGAATGTTCTTGAAAGGGATAGATATAGCATTGCTGGGGTCATCGTGTGGGTAGGCATTTTGCTTAATGGATGCACTGAGATACAAGTGGTGAAAGGAATAACCAAGTGGAAAAACTTCCAAGACCTACAACTAATTTAGAAAATAAAGCAAATTCATTAACTGCAAGTATAAATCATTACCTAGGCATGCAAAAATTAAACACTCATTCACACTTATACAGTTAAAATATCAAATTTCAAATACACCAAACTATCTCCACTGTTTTGAGATTAGGATACAAAGTGTACAGAGAAAAACTTACATGCTAAATTTAAATGGTCTAAATGCATAGGGCAATATACAGCCTTCACTAAATGCTACCCCTTATAGAGTATCATATTCCTATCCACCCAGTCCTGAATTCTGTCTTTTTCCAGTTTCTCCAATAGCTTAACCATCACTCCTGAAATACTTTTACTTTTTTACAACATTAGAGAGCACCAAATTAGAATTTTAGATCTTTTCTCCATTACATTTTGAACTGTTTCACTTACCGTCGTATGTTAACTGTAACATATAGGGTGCTCTGAAGATGCTGGTTTGAAATTTAGCAAAATATAAACCATTTAATAAACATCTTTTTTATAATTTAGTTCCTTTGCTGTTGTAATACTGTTAAAAATAATATTATATTATTTTAAAAAACCACTGTTAAAAAGAACTGATGACCCTCCATTAGTTGATAACAAGAATGGAAAATCACATTACCCATTTTGAGTGAAATAGCAAGAAAATTTCTTTCAGCACCAGCTGCAATTGTATACAGTGAAAATTTATTTTCAGAAACCAAAAGTAGACTTTTTCCAAAAATTGCCAACAAATGGCCTTTCTTAGATCCCAATTCATCATGACTTCATTTTGATAATTAAATCCATAATTATTCTCTGTATTTAACAATTTAAAATCAAAATTTACTTTGTTGCTTAAGGAAATAAGAGCATTGTTTTCACTAATTTTTGTGTTGCATTCTTTATTTTAATAAATGTTCCTTGTAAAATTAAACAGTTTTATCAAATTTAATGAACATAAAATTTTATTCTTGAATGTTCATGTGGTTACATTGTTAAAAGTCAGATATTTTCATGCATATTTTTTAATCTCTTCTCAATCTTTTTATATAATCAATTTTTAAGAAGTTCACACTAAGCACTGTACAAACCCCATCATTGAATACTCACCCATTGACAGGACGTTATAAATCATCTCATACTTTCAAGTTTGCTGTCTTGAGTATGTTTATTTTATTTTATTTTTTTTTATGTTGAGCTCATACACGATAGGTTGGTTAATCAACCTATAGCATGTTAGCATTATGTATGGGTAGTGAGTTGGGAAAGGAGAAACTTGCTTACGTTTGGTTTAAAAGCCTGTATATTGCATTCAATGGGAAACACAAGGGGAACGACTGTTCCACAATACAGCAGTAGTAGGGATGAAGGAAGAAACTTGTTCTGAGGGTTTCAAGGTTTACTGTGAAGGGATGTTAGATGGCAGTTGCACGTGTTCCAATGGTGCGAGTGAGGAAATTATTGATGGTATTTCAGCTGAATATTTGCCATGAATATTTATAAATATTTATAGAATATTATCTGAATATTTATAGAATACACATATTGCAGAAATGTGAAAGTGGGAGGAGTGAGCTGGTAAGAGATGGGTTATTGGGTTACTAATCAATCTAACTGTCCTCTGTACTGAGCCGAGCACTTTGAGGAAACTCTTAGGGATCCCACTACAAATGTGAGAGCAACATTCAATAACTGGGCAGATTTCTGATTTGTATAAGATTAACAGCTATTCAGAGATAAGTAACGTCTTGAGCAAAAGAGAATCCTGCCTTTTTTTTTTGTTTGTTTTTTTTTTAAAGCTGAGGATGCTATGGCTGTGATGTGTTTATGCCATGAGAGGCTTGATGTTAAGGTGATTCCAAGAAGAGAAATCTCATCTGGAAATTTGAGTGTTGTCAAAGATAATAGTGGGAGAAAATGGTTCTTTTTTGTGAAAATTAAGGTAGAACTGGGTTTTACTAGCATTGAAATTGATGAGATTATCTGAACCCCATTGGAAGATGGCTTGGAGATCAGAAATGAGGGCAGTGGTGGTTGATGTTCTGCAGGTTGAGGTGATTTATGTAGAGTAAGGTTTATCAAATGAAAGGGAGGAGGGCAATGTGCTGTCATCCGCAAAACTGTGTACTGGGTTGGAGGTCAACGGAAATAGGTCATTGATATGTAGAAGGAAGAGGATTGGTGAAAGAACAAAACCTTGTGGAGCTCTGGCATTAGTTGAATGGTGAGAGGATAAAGAAACATCCACCATTACACACAGTGTGCATCCACCAGACAGAAAGCTGGCAATCCAACTGCAGAAGTTCTGAGACAGACCAAATGATGGGAGTTTGTTTAGTAAGCCTTTATGCCAGACACCTGGTCAAAAGCTTTGGAGATATCAAGTGCAACCACTTGAGATTCACCAAACTTCCACAGCATTTGTCCAGAGATGGGTGATATATGTGAGTAGATCTCCTGTTGATCTGCAGTGATGGAATCCATACTGGTGGTCATTTATTAGCTGGTTGCCTTCGAGGTAGTGCAGGAGTTAGGAATTAATGGTTCTCTCCATTATTTCAGATAAGACTGAGGTGAGTGAGATAGGATGGTAGTTTGATGGCAGTGATTTGTCACCCTTCTTGGGAATGGGTTGAACATAAGCCAATTTCCAGGTTATGTGATAAATACCAATGGAGTAAGAGAGTATATAGAGGCAACTCAGGATAGGAGTCAGTTATGGTGCACAAACCTTCAGGACAATTGGAGGAATGCCATTAGGGCCAGGAGACTTTTTGTGTCTAATTTGGACATTATTTTTCAGTTATTTCAAACTTAGGTAAATTTGTTTTTAATTCAGTACTTCCAGATATCAAATACCACTTTTATGTTTGCATATAAATTTTTTATATGTTCAATAAATAAAACAACATTAAGTTTGATTAAGTTTTTAATTACAAAACATGTCCAGAAATGGGTGATATATGTGAGTAGATCTCCTGTTGATCTGCAGTGATGGAATCCATACTGGTGGTCATTTATTAGCTGGTTGCCTTCGAGGTAGTGCAGGAGTTAGGAATTAATGGTTCTCTCCATTATTTCAGATAAGACTGAGGTGAGTGAGATATTGCAAAAAAGTCAGAATTTGTATTGCAAAAAGAATTAATCCAAACAAAAATACAATATTATGTATTTTAATAGATATTTGATTCTTTCAATTTAAAATTCACTAATGAGACTTTTGATTTTGCATATTCTCATCAAATTTACTTAAATCTGGATTGTATGTCGTGCACTTTAATATTAATTCTGCTTTCAAACTTTCGTCAGTCAATTTGTTACTACACTTATTTTTAATGTAATTCATTGAAGAGAAAAACTGTTCGCAATTGTATGTTGAACCAAAAAGAGTCAAAACCACAAAAGCAAGTCGCCTGGCATTTGAATAATTAGTTGAGAAAGAAATCTAACATTTAAATATAATTTCCTGCAGTGTTTCTTCCATAGTTTCTTCATTTTCTTCAATTTGTGCTACCATTTCTTGAAGCTTTTGTACCCAGATGCTTTTATTCTGAATTTAAAGAAGCCCATTTGTAGTTCTGCAATTGATATTCTGGGAAAAGCTTCAATATCTATTAATTTTAAATTGCAATTTAACGGATGTAATATAAATTTCATCATCTCCTGATGTTTTTTAAAATCCTGAAATCTGCTTGTAAATGAATCTAAAATTACAGTAATCATTTCAGCGAATATTTTACAGTCAACTTTTTCTTGATTTAAATTAAATCCATAGTTTTTAGATTTTCAAAATACAGGGTGTTCGGGATAAATTTGACAGTTTCGTAAGGAAAAAGAAAATCTTCTTTGTATCTATTAAATTTAATGAATTGACAAAAAAACATTACAGCCAGAGTTAATTACAATACTATCAACAAGATTTACTCAAAATAACCACCATTAGCATCGATCACAGCTTCAATTCTGCTTCGGAACCTCGAACAAGCTGATGCTACAGTCTCCCTGGGAAGGGCCGCAAAAACTGTTTTAATTTTATCCATTAACTGGGCTTTTGTATTACTGGAAGTGCGATTGGTGTCTTTTTCAACTGCGCCCCATACAAAATAATCCATGGGGTTAAGGTCTGGGGAGTTTGGAGGCCAAACATTTGGACTGGTGAAGTCGTAGAAATTTTCAGACAACCATTTTTGACTTTTCCCAGAGGTGTGGCAAGGGGCCGAATCCTGCTGCCATACATACGGCCTACCATTGCCTACCCTTGTTATCCAGGGCTTGACTACAGTTAGCAACTCCACGAACAAAGCCCGAATTCCAATGCCAGGGTTCTTCAACACCTGTTCCTGCAGATTTGCGAGGAATTCTGCTGTACGAACGCAATCAGATCGTCTGCTAGGGATCTTTCTTCTTGCTACATCCTCGTAGTCACCATTGCAAGTCTCTAGTTCATGCCTGATTGTTTTTACTGTATTCAGGGAGCATTGGGCAGCAGTCGTAATATCCTTATTTTGATGGCGGGCACGAATCATCATGATACAAGTTATTCTCTTCCATGATTCAGGTGGGTTCCAGCTATCCATCCTTTCTGACATCTTGTATATGAATGAAGAAGGGTCCAAACTTTTAAATGAAGAGAAGTGTGTGTTAATACATGTAACTTACGGAAAAATATAATTAATTATAAATATGTCAAATTTATCCCGAACACCCTGTATATAAATTTTTCTTCAGTAACATCTTCGAAAAACACTCTTAGTTTCTGTTCAAAGGTAAGGACTTCCTCTAGTAATTGTAAGGCTGTGTTTCCCTTCCCTTGCAACTTCAAATTTAGCTTATTAAAAGGTTCTGTCATATCAAGCAAGAAACAAAAATTTTGTATCCATTTGGGATTAGTGAGAAGTTCCACATGATTTACGTTATAATTTTTAGTGGTTAAGAAAACTGTTACTTCTTTTAAGCACTGAAAAAAATGTTTTAATGCTTTTCCTCTCGATAACCATCGTACAGATGTAAATGTCACTAAATCTTTATGTTGATTACCTAATTGCTCTAAAATATGTCAAAAAGTCTGTGAATCAACGCCTGAAATCGGATGAAATTGATTATTGGCACAACAACATCCATCACTCTTTTTAGTTGTGATAATAATTCCAATGAATTTGCAACTAAAGCTTCTTGATGCAAAATGCAATGAAATGAAATAACTCCATGTGGAATATGAGTGGAGAATATTTAACAAACTCCTTATTTTTTGCAATCATAGAAGGCATGCCATCGGTCGCAATGCATACTATATTATTAATATTTATGTTTTTATTCTGTAAACTTGTTAGAAGATTTTCTGAGATATCCTGACCTGTAGTGTGTCCTTTAAGTGTTAGCAGATTGAAAAGTTCTTCTTGAATACCGGAAGATGTGATAGATTTAGCCATTAAGCAGCATTGTGCCATATAGGAAATATCATTTGATTCATCAACTGAAATAGATATAAAATTGGCAGAATTAATATCCATAATTTGCATATTTGAAACTTCTGCAGAAATTGTTATAATCCGTTCCTTGACAGTTCTAGCCGAAAGAGGTAAATCTTAAATTTTTTTAAGTATCTCGTCCTTATTTTTCATATCCTTAAATAGAATTTCAGAGACATTATACATGTAATTTTTTAGAAATTCACCATTGGTAAAAGGTTTTCCCGTTTTTTCTATTTCAAGGGATAACAAAAAACTTGCATCAGTAGTATTCGATGAAGATTTTGTCCAAGTTGACAAATTTCTTTGCTGAAGCAAAGGATTTTATTGAAGTCTAAATGTTTTCCTCGAAAATGTCATTCGACATTACTTGATTTGTTATTTTGAAGTCATAGATGGCAAATTAAACATTACAGATTCCCATTTACTTCTATAAATGCAAATTTCTCTATCCACATTTTATTGAATCCTCTGTTTTCTTCAATTATTTTTCTTTTTCTTGAACTCATATTAGGAGGGTTATTATCACAAATTTAACTGCAAGTAAAAACACAAATTCAACATAATAACATAATAAAAATTAATTTGTGCATAACATTACCTGACACTAAATTAAACACCAGTTTAGTACCACAATCAATAAGTTAACTAACAGAATGTTTATTTTGACAGTTAAAATCCGTATGTATCTAAAAACCGCAGTGTTTGGCAGGACAGCTGATCAATCAGTTCAAATTTTCGCCGTGGCGCTAGTTACCTTAGGCATGCGTAACAAATTTCATGCATAACACACGTCACATGCATAGTATCTAGCGCCATGAACAAGCCATATTAAAAACAATATTTAGTTGTTTGTATTAATTATGTATCTATTAATTCAATATAAAAGAGCCACACTTTGTTCAGCCAAGAGCCGCATGCGGCTGCGGAGCTGCCGGTTCCCGACCCCTTCCTTAAATGGAATGCAGAGAACTGCCCAGGGCTTCTAACCTAATGACCACTCCTCACCTTCCTGTGGGTGTCGAAAGACTCAATGAAGGAAGTCTACAAGCATTATTCACAATATATGTATCATATCTTCTAAAATGCATTCAAAATTTCACCATGGAAGGTACAAGCTAACCAGTATTCACACAACACTTATTATACCACTCCATCTGCCAAACCAAAAGAACCAAACGAACAAGGATGGGCCAGCAATTTGGGATTTAGCCAACAAAATTGTATTCTTATTGGCTTAAACCACAAAATGATGGTCAAATACAACATGACAGAATTTCATGCCAGCTAAGGTGTCACCCAGATAAACAAGGTCCCTGTTATTTTTGCCAGGAAACTAGGGTGAACAGTGAAAAGTCAGCTACTGTAACAAATCCTGAAACACATCAGAGTTCAAGATCAGTACTATCAACATAAGAAGCCTGAATGACAAAGAATTGAAGCTGGCTGAGGAACTGGATAAGTACCAGATCGATACCATATGGGACACTGAAACAAAAAAGACAAAAACTGGTGAGATCTTTATAAGAAATAAATACAAGATGATACATTCAAGCAAAAACAATCAGGGAAAAGAAGGAGTAGCTATAGTATTCAACACTGAAAACAATGCTAATCTTCTTGAATGGTGGGCAATATCAAGTAGGGTGATGTGGGCAAATATCAGAATGTGGACAATGAGACTTATTTGTGCCTATGGTCCTACAGAAAGTTCTACGAAGGTAGAAGTAAAGGAATTTTTTTGGACTTTACAGAAAGCAACTGACACAACGAAAAAAAAAAAAAGTTGGTCCTTGATGGAGATCTAAATAGCAAAGTAGGATATGATTTCCAGACATACAGAAATATTTTGAGAAAATTTGGAGAAAAGAGCAAAGATAATAATAACATCAAATACCTGTTGGATTTCTACTCAGGACATGGACACAATATTCCAACATAAAAATGTGCATAAATTCATATGGAGAAAAGAGGCAAGGAATAAGAAAAGTCACAGTGACTATGTTATTGCTGATATTGATGTTTTCTCACTGGTGCAGGACACTAGAATATACAGAGGATTTGAAATTGGAAGTGATCACCATTTAGTCTTGAGCAAGATAAAAATGAATTTCATATTGAAAAGAAGAACGCGTAAGAAATTTTTAAAGCAAATAAAAGTTCAGCAGCTCTCAGATGTGAACTGTAGACTAAAATACACAAACATTATTGAAGAAAAAATGAAAGACTTTGAGAACAGGAACCAAACCTTGGAGATTCAGTGGCAAGCCCTGAAGAAAACATTGATTGATTCAGCCAGAGAAGCAAATGGTGAAGTTGTCTGCAAGGATAGAAAAATCAGATCTCCATTGTGCTCTTAGAGAATACACAAACAAATGTAAGAAAGCTAAACACTGTGCAAAACTAGCTAAACAAAAGTCATGGGAAGACTTTGGTAAGAACATAGAAAATAAATATCAAGAAAGTGGCAAAATATTATGAAGGCTGTTGAAAAAACTCAGAAATTGAGGAAAGAATGATGTAAAAGGAATTAGAGATGATTAAGGAATGAAAACTGGAGAAAAAGATATCTTTGATGTATGGAGTAATTACTTCGAAAAATTGCTACTAAATGAAACAAGCAGTGACAGCACAGTGGTAAAAAACACTCAAAACGCAATATAAAATATATATTTTTTCACTAGAGGTCAAGGCAGTAGAATAACCTTTGATCAAATCATTGTTTCTTTAGCATACTGTGTGAAATGTAACACGTCGGGAAATTAAAATAGTTATTTATAACATGGTTGTAAAGTCCATAATTTCTAAAATGAATGCTGATCACCGTTTAACACTAAAAGAAAGGATTATAATTATACAATCTGTCAGCATTCACTAACAATGGCATTACAGAAGTTTTATTTAGAAAGGCCTGCAACGAAATGTATAATTTCTAGTGGATTAACTGTAAATAGAAACTTTTGTCAGTGTGTGGTTGTTATATGATGTAATCAGTGATTGTTATATTCTAATTCTAAGGAAGAAAGAGGCAGTCTTTCTTTAGATAACTTCATGATTAAAAAAACAGGAGTATTAGCTGTGCATATCATTAATTTACATTCACATTGATATCTGTCTTTAGAAGCAAATTCTTGAGAATTCTGGAACTTAATAAGATTAGATTCAACACTGAAAGCATTTATCCAATATCATATTCGAACAAGGTTGCCTAATAGTTGAAGTAAAGATTAAGGATCTGACCATTGTGCTGATCATGCAAAAAAGTATTAAATATCATTATGTGTGGGCAAATATGAGAACGGGGAACTGGACAATGAGACTTATTTGTGCCTATGGTCCCACAGAAGGTTCTACTAAGGTAGAAGTGGAGGAATTTTTTGAGGCTTTAGAAAAAGCAACTGACACAATGAAAAAGGAAAAGTTGGTCCTTGTTGGGGATCTAAATAGTAGAGTAGGAAATGATTGTGAGACATACAAAAATATTTTGGGAAAATTTGGAGAAAAGAGCAAAGCTAATAATAATGGCAAATATCTGTTGGATTTCTGCTCAGGACATGGACTGGTTATTACTAACACCATGTTCCAACATAAAAATGTGCACAAATTCACATGGAGAGAAGAGGCTAGGAATAAGAAAAGTCTCATTGACTATGTTATTGTTGATAGTGATGTTTTCTCCCTGGTGCAGGACACCAGAGTGTACAGAGGATTTGAAATTGGAAGTGATCACTATTTAGTCTTGAGCAGGATAAAATTGAATTTCATATTGAAAAGAATAACATGTAAGAAAGTTTTAAAGCGAATAAAAGTTGAGCAGCTCTCAGATGTAAACTGTAGACTAAAATACAGAAATATTATTGAAAAGAAAATGAAAGAGTTTGAGAACAGGAATCAAACCTTGGAGATTCAGTGGCAAACTCTGAAGGAAACATTGATTGATTCTGCCAGAGAGGCATGTGGTGAGGTTGTGTGCAAAGATAAAAAAATCAGAACTCCCTGGTGGACACAGGAAGTTAAAGAGGCAGTGAAGGAAAAGAAGAAAGCATATCAAAAGTTCCTGGCAAATAAGTCAGCTTTTACTCTTACAGAATACAGAGACAAATGTAAGAAAGCTAAACAGTGTGTAAAACTAGCTAAACAAAAGTCATGGGAGGACTTTGGCAAGAATATAGAAAATAAATATCAAGAAGGTGGCAAAATATTCTGGAGGTTGTTGAAGAAGCTTAGGAATGGAGGAAAGAGTGCTGTAAAAGGAATTAGAGATGATAAAGGTGAAATGAAAACAGGAGAAAAAGATATCCTTGAAGTATGGAGTAATTACTTTGAAAAACTGCTAAATGAAACAAGCAGTGATGACAGCACAGTGATAAAAAACACTGACCAGGCATGCAGTCAGGAATACATATCCATACTTGAAGTAGAAAAAGCCATCAAAGGCTTGAAATGTGGAAAGGCAGCAGGAGTAGATGATATTCGACCAGAAATGCTGAAGTATGGTGGTATAAGAGTCTTACAGTGGCTGCACTGCATAGTTCAGAAAGCCTGGACAGAGGGACGAATTCCCGATGATTGGAGTAGAGCTCTCATAGTACCCATATATAAAAAGGGAAATAAAACTGAATGTGAGAATTACAGAGGTATTTCCCTACTGAGTGTTCCTGGCAAGATCTATGCAAGTATACTTGAGAAACGGTTGAGAAGAATTGTGGAAGAAAAGCTTGGTGAAGAACAAGCTGGATTCAGGCCAAATAGAGGCTGTCAGGATCAGATCTTCACTTTACGACAAATAGTCGAGAAAGCATGGGAATATAACAAAGATCTGTATTTAAGTTTTGTCGATTTGGAAAAGGCATATGACAAGGTGCCAAGAGAGAAGCTATTCAATACGCTGCAGTTATATGGTGTCAATGGGGCATTATATCAAGCAATACTTAGTCTTTATTTGAGTTGTGAGTCAGCAGTTAGAATTGAAGGAAGTACAGGAAGATGGTTTAATGTTAAATCTGGTGTGAGACAAGGATGTACATTATCCCCTCTGTTATTCATTATCTATATGGATCACATTATGAAGGAAAGTGGTATTAAACCTGATATCAAAATTGGAGATGTTAATGTCAGCTCTTTGCTTTATGCGGATGATGTTATACTTCTAAATAAATCCGCTACAAGTCTGCAAGATTCTCTGACTAAATTGAATAGCTGTTGTAATAGATATGGTATGAAGGTCAGCAATAAAAAGACAAAGACAATGAAAATAGGCAGAATCATTGAAAATGTCAACTGTGTTGTGAATGGAGAACCTGTGGAACAAGTAAAACATTTCAGCTACTTAGGCACAATTTTTACTGAAGATGGTAAACTAAATATAGAAATAGACAACAGAATCAGCAAAGCTGGTATCGTGGGAAGTCAATTGAATAAATTCATATGGAATAAGAAAGAAATTAGTCGGAACACTAAATTAGCTGTATACAAGACTGTGTTCAAACCAATTTTAACTTATGGATCTGAGAGCTGGGTCAGAAGTAAAACACTTGACCAAAGACTGGAGACCGCAGATATGAGAGTCCTGAGAAAGATTAGAGGCGTGAACAGATGGCATCAATGGCAATATCATATTAAAAATGAGGATATTAGGAAAGAACTTGACACTGTCAGCATCCAGGAATACGTTAGCAGAGCTAATCTCAGATGGTATGGTCACTTAAATAGAATGGGAGAGGAAAGATTAGCAAAACAAGTGTTCTCTGCCAGGCTGGCAGGAAAACGACCCAGAGGAAGACCAAGATATAGGTGGATTGATACAGTACAAAGTGCCTTAGACGATAGAAATATAAGATCTGATAATGTTGGAGTCTTGACAAGTAACAGACTGATTTGGAGGAAAATTGTAGATAGGAAGTTAGTAATGATGTAATTTTTTCATGTAGTACTGTCATATCCTGTACACCCCTTGAGGGTACATGGCAGGAATTTGATGATGATGATGTTTCTTCACTTGCATTAGTGATTGTTGAAGCAATTATACTATTATTTAAAGATGTTTTAAGGAGTACTACTGTGACTTAATGAGTTGACATATGCAGTCAAGCTCTAATTTTAGATCTACAATAATTCATATTTAAAGTAAGAATCAGTGAGAGAATGAATTTGTAGAAAAGTTTCATAATTTGTAAACTGTTTGTGATTTATTTGTAAATAGATAAGTTGTTTTCCAAAATCCAATAATCTCAGAGTTCATAAACGGAAATCTGTTGAACATTTATGTATTTCTTAACCCAGATATATATCTAAGCTGTGAAAAAAAAAAAAAAGTATTCTATACATTGATACAGCAAGGAGAAATTTCATAATAGCACTGTAGGGAGAGAAATTGTACAATAGTGGAACAAGTTAGAAATGGCTGCACTATTTCCTCACTAACTTCAAACCCTATTCCTAGTTTTGTTGATGCCAGTACACTCCAAGCCTTGTAAGTGTTCAAATGATTCAAGCTTCAGGGCAGAATGAACTTAATCTTAAACATGGGTCTTCATGACATTTTCCAATAAGAGGGGAAAATATAGAATTTCAATATTACCATAACACAGTTCTGCCTTATTTTTTATAAAAAGATTTCACGTTGCTTTCACTTAGTTTTGCTGATATGCAAATCTAAAGTAGAGATTAGATTTCTCTTCTCAAGTTGCAAACACCTTTAACCTTTTCTGACACAATCATAGATATAGCCTCCTCTTCTTCTTTGGCACTACAGCCCCATGTAGGGCCTTGGCCTACCATTTTTGGGTTTCATAACTCACTACGAGGTGGGGTCATCACCCCCATGCTCAACCATGTGTAATTGTTTGTGAAGCATTGTGTTCTTAAGATCGGTTTTCCTGCTTTGCGGGAGGAAAAACTCCAGATAAACTGGGTAGGAAAAAAACCTGCAGTCCATGTCCAAGACCAGCTAACTTGGCTATGTCTGAGAAAAATCCTTAGCTCTTCATGTCAGTGACGAGAATCAAATGCAGGACACTCCTTTCCCGGCATATGGTTGCAGAGCATGTAACCACTCGGCTAACCAGGCAGACATATAGCCTCCTCACCCTCCAAAATAAACACTTCAACAGGTTTCTTCCTTTCCCTTAACCACTTGCCACACATGCCACAATTGTGTTATAATTGAAACAACCACTCAGATGTGAGAGGTTGATATATAAAAAAATTTAAGCAAAGAAATTAGATGGTAACAATTTAAAAGAGATCAAACATATAGATAACGCTAATGTTCCCTAAAACAACAGAAGGTTACTAAGTTTGTTTTCAATTACCTTCCAAAAGACAGCAAAATTAGGAAAGCCCTCTGTATCATACTAGTTGCATTGGTTAATTCTTATTGATGAAACAGTTAAGAAAAAATGCCAAGCTTGCAGCCTTGAAGGTTATACTTCAAGATGTATAGATTGCAGACTATTTTATTAATAGAAATTATAGTTAAGAGTTTTACTTGTAGTTATGCCAATAAAATTCTTATTGTATTCACATTAAAAATAGAATAAAATCTCTATCATACTACTCCATCACCATGAATGAAATGAAACAAATTTTAAAGACAAGAATAAATTACAGTTCATGCCATTTTATCTTATAGTGTTGTCTCTCTGCTCAGTGGAATGTACGTAGTTGATTCTCACTATGGCTCACACACTTAGGGATTTTCGGAATAGTTTGTTATAGTGGATATTTTTGCTATAGCAATTTTTCTTTATAAAAGCATTATGCATATGGGACTTGGGTCAAGACTTTTACTGGTAGTTTGCTACAATAAATTTATTATAATGGCATCTACTATAGGAGGAGTTGATCTTAAATACCATTTCTGTTATAAAAGTTTTTTTTCCTATTATTATAGCAATTACTTGAATCTCTTCTATAAATGCCACCCTGGTTGGATGAATGGATAGCATACCCATTCTCTATCTTCAACCAAGAGGTTGTGTATTTGAATCCCACCATGGGAATGGATGATTATAAAAGCCTGCTCTGGATGAGCTCGTATAATGCCTTGAGTTTATAAGGCTTGTCTTTTTTTTTTTTTTTTTTTCAAAAAACCCCTTATTTTGAGAAAGTTCCAATATAAGTCAAATTTATTTAATTAAAAAACTGAAGACTTTGGTCAATAAATTTTGTAATTAAAATTAATATTGGTGAGTTCCACATATTTTAGAGTACACATATTAAAAATGGACCCCCCCCGTCACATCAGAGGATAGTTACATATCTCAAAACATAAGAATGGCTTAGTCAGTAAGGAACATGATAATTAGAAAATTTGTATTTTGAAAAATAAATACATCACCAAATTCCTGATATCTACCCTCAAGATGTGCACAGAATATTGTAAAAGTAGTAATAATTTAAGATTAATTGTATAGTACTAACTTCCTATAAACAATTTTCTTCCAAATTAAACCTGTTATTTGTCAAGACTCCAATACTATCAATTTTTAAATTTCAGTTTTTATGGCACTACTAACTTCAATCACTCTAACTAGAGCTTGCTTGGTCTTCCTTTGGATTTTTTTCATAGCATCAGATACCTGTTCTGACAGTTTCCTCTCCCATTCTGTTTAAGTTAGCATACCACCTTGGATTAGGTCTGCTCATACATTTAAGAATGCTAAAAATGTAAGTTCATTTCCTAATATCCCCAATTTTTTATATGTTCTGCCAATGATTTTATCTACTCACTCCCTTAAATTTTTCAGAGCTCTCAAATCCCTGGTCTTCAGTCTTTGATCAATATATAAATTTATTCAGTTGACTCTCCACCAGCTGTTTATTCTATAATCTATTTCTCACATTTGTCATCTTCACTAAAAGTTTTATCCTAAATATCTGAAATATTTTACATTTTTCTATAGTTTCTATATCAAGAATATAAGTTGCTTTTTTTCAAGGTTTCTTCTTATTTTCATAGTGTTTGTTTCTATTGCTGATTTTCAGAAGTAAAAATAAAACTGGCATTTTTAGCAAACTTTATGGTTTGCTAAAAATACACAAACAGAATGCAATCTTAAGACCAGCAGTTGGTTACTGGTTCTCCTTACTTATAAACTGCCAAAAATGTTTGACCAGTTTATAAGCTAAATGTATCCCAAGAGCTCTTTCATCATTACTGGTTGCAATGCCTCTCACTAAAAATTTGTGCACTTCAAATCCTGCTTGTCACACAATCCTTAAAAATAATGACATTATGATCAGTTATAATATAGCCTCCTCCATTCACAAATGCACTGCTAAAAGAAACCTCAGAACTTATTCAGATGATTTGGCCATTGACATAGTAGTGCTATTCACTTTTACCATGGACTATGGTAATTTGACTTGGCAGAAAAAACTTACAAGCAGATTGAAGGTTCTGCTTTGCATTTCCCCCTCTGAAAAAAACAACCCTAAACGTTATTCCACTCAAATCAACAATATGTATGGTCATGCTACACTGATGATGTATTCTCCCACTTGGCCACAATGCTTGGTACGCTGAAAAAATTTTAGCACACCTTAATAACTAAAATTCTAAGATCGACTTCACTAAAAAAAAAAAAAAAGTCTACTTCCTCCTTGACACCCTGGTTACTCAACTAATCCTTATCTTTTTTCTGTACAAGAAGCCTACTCACACTAGAAGAAACATTTCATTAATCACATCACCACTCCTCCCAGCAGTATGCTGTTATTAAACCTTAGTAGAGTTGGAATCATCTGCTCAGACCATTCCAGTCTATGGTTTTTAGCTAGCTTGCATATTTTCAAAATCGACAGAAGTTTCCATCCATCTCCCCAAAATTCAGATTACAAAAAAATCAAAAAATCTACTGTCATCCCTTACCTTGGCAAAAATTTCACACATTCTTAAGATGCAATATGACAAATATTAACTACCCTCATCCAAAAATCCTCTTATCGCCTGGTGCTAGCATTTCACTCTTGGAAGCACAAACTTTGGGCAAGTAGAATGAAGAACTGACATCTAACAGAATAAAAGCAGGTGTTCATTACTCATTACAACTGTTGTGGGGGTGGTAGACTATGCCAGTAATCACTGGATCCAATGGGGAAACTTCTGTATTATACAGAAACATATGCAATTCTCAGACTTCTTGGAATTTACGACAATACTGCAACACTCTCCAAATTTAAATAAATATAGCTGCCTCACCTTATGCAAAATCTGGGAGATGATAATCTAGAGACTTTCAATGGATCGAGCAAGATCCCATACTAACAAAAGACACCAGCTAAGACTTGGAGTGCCTGCATGCATAGGCAGAATGCATATATTTGATTGGATACTAATTATTGTCATTTGGATTTAAGGCCAGAGTAACTAAGGGTATGAAGTATATGAGGTCTGTCTGTCAACTGTGTGTGTTCTTCTGGCTGGTTTGGGTAGTTAATGGTAAAGATAAATAAGATATGATGTTAGCATCAATTTTTGTTGGTATTTAACGCTTCAGCATTATTGATATAGAGAAATGTCTTTGGAGTCATTGTTGTCTATCTGAGAAGCAAAAAAACTACTTGTTACTATTCTTGTCTTAGTGTTTTATTTTAAACTTTGTGCAGCCAGCAGACATTGAGATCAATTAGTTCTTACAGTAATATTCCTTGAAGGTGCTCTCTTACCATTACAGATAATACAGAAGTTTGATTTCTGTGGGAAATGCACAAGTACTTTCCTTCATTCATCATTCTCCTTCTTTGCATCAGAAAACTAAGTTTGTTTTCTTTAAGCTATTTGTTTGCTAGCATTTATTTATTTACTAAAATTTTAAAATTTATTTCAATTTTTCATATTTTTTGTCTTTTAACTTTTATGCTATTATTGTCTTTATTTATTTTGGTTTTAATTTCGAATGCTCCTTCTGACTTGCTTCTAACAATTACTGGTCATTTAAAGTATTTTAAATAAGACAAACTAGTCGATTTATAGATCATATAAACAATTTCATATTTCATTCTTTCACAATTATTAGTGCTTGAAGACTTGGAATACAAAACTGCTACAAGGGTAGAATATAGTAATAAGTCAATTCCATTAGATATTGTTTTGGTTGAAAGTGAACATCCCCCCCCCCCCATTTGCAAAGTGATAATTGCTCCTGTGCTGGAAACAACTGAGAGTCAATTCTGGTATAACTGCTGTGCAACTTCATCATCATCATCATCATCAAATTCCTGCCATGTACCCTCAAGGGGTGTACAGGATATGACAGTACTACATGAAAAAATTACATCATTACTAACTTACTATTTACAATTTTCCTCCAAATCAGTCTGTTACTTGTCAAGACTCCAACATTATCAGATCTTATATTTCTATCATCTAAGGCACTTTGTGCCTTAGATGATAGAAATGGGTCGTTTTCCTGCCAACCTGGCAGAGAACACTTGTTTTGCTAATCTTTCCTCTCCCATTCTATTTAAGTGACCATACCATCTGAGATTAGCTCTGCTAACGCATTCCTGGATGCTGACAATGTCAAGTTCTTTCCTAATATCCTCATTTTTAATATGATATTGCCATTGATGCCATCTGTTCACGCCTCTAATCTTTCTCAGGACTCTCATATCTGCGGTCTCCAGTCTTTGGTCAAGTGTTTTACTTCTGACCCAGCTCTCAGATCCATAAGTTAAAATTGGCTTGAACACAGTCTTGTATACAGCTAATTTAGTGTTCCGACTAATTTCTTTCTTATTCCATATGAATTTATTCAATTGACTTCCCACGATACCAGCATTGCTGATTCTGTTGTCTATTTCTATATTTAGTTTACCATCTTCAGTAAAAATTGTGCCTAAGTAGCTGAAATGTTTTACTTGTTCCACAGGTTCTCCATTCACAACACAGTTGACATCTTCAATGATTCTGCCTATTTTCATTGTCTTTGTCTTTTTATTGCTGACCTTCATACCATATCTATTACAACAGCTATTCAATTTAGTCAGAGAATCTTGCAGACTTGTAGTGGATTTATTTAGAAATATAACATCATTCGCATAAAGCAAAGAGCTGACATTAACATCTCCAATTTTGATATCAGGTTTAATACCACATTCTTTCATAATGTGATCCATATAGATAATGAATAACAGAGGAGATAACGTACATCCTTGTCTCACACCAGATTTAACATTAAACCATCTTCTTGTACTTCCTTCAATTCTAACTGCTGACTCACAACTCAAATAAAGACTAAGTATTGCTTGATATAATGCCCCATTGACACCATATAACTGCAGCGTATTGAATAGCTTCTCTCTTGGCACCTTGTCATATGCCTTTTCCAAATCGACAAAACTTAAATACAGATCTTTGTTATATTCCCATGCTTTCTCGACTATTTGTCGTAAAGTGAAGATCTGATCCTGACAGCCTCTATTTGGCCTGAATCCAGCTTGTTCTTCACCAAGCTTTTCTTCCACAATTCTTCTCAACCATTTCTCAAGTATACTTGCATAGATCTTGCCAGGAACACTCAGTAGGGAAATACCTCTGTAATTCTCACATTCAGTTTTATTTCCCTTTTTATATATGGGTACTATGAGTGCTCTACTCCAATCATCGGGAATTCGTCCCTCTGTCCAGTATTTCTGAACTATGCAGTGCAGCCACTGTAAGACTCTTATACCACCATACTTCAGCATTTCTGGTCGAATATCATCTACTCCTGCTGCCTTTCCACATTTCAAGCCTTTGATGGCTTTTTCTACTTCAAGTATGGATATGTATTCCTGACTGCATGCCTGGTCAGTGTTTTTTTATCACTGTGCTGTCATCACTGCTTGTTTCATTTAGCAGTCTTTCAAAGTAATTACTCCATACTTCAAGGATATCTTTTTCTCCTGTTTTCATTTCACCTTTATCATCTCTAATTCCTTTTACAGCACTCTTTCCTCCATTCCTAAGCTTCTTCAACAACCTCCAGAATATTTTGCCACCTTCTTGAAATTTATTTTCTATATTCTTGCCAAAGTCCTCCCATGACTTTTGTTTAGCTAGTTTTACACACTGTTTAGCTTTCTTACATTTGTCTCTGTATTCTGTAAGAGTAAAAGCTGACTTATTTGCCAGGAACTTTTGATATGCTTTCTTCTTTTCCTTCACTGCCTCTTTAACTTCCTGTGTCCACCAGGGAGTTCTGATTTTTTTATCCTTGCACACAACCTCACCACATGCCTCTCTGGCAGAATCAATCAATGTTTCCTTCAGAGTTTGCCACTGAATCTCCAAGGTTTGATTCCTGTTCTCAAACTTTCATTTTCTTTTCAATAATATTTCTGTATTTTAGTCTACAGTTCACATCTGAGAGCTGCTCAACTTTTATTCGCTTTAAAACTTTCTTACATGTTATTCTTTTCAATATGAAATTCAATTTTATCCTGCTCAAGACTAAATAGTGATCACTTCCAATTTCAAATCCTCTGTACACTCTGGTGTCCTGCACCAGGGAGAAAACATCACTATCAACAATAACATAGTCAATGAGACTTTTCTTATTCCTAGCCTCTTCTCTCCATGTGAATTTGTGCACATTTTTATGTTGGAACATGGTGTTAGTAATAACCAGTCCATGTCCTGAGCAGAAATCCAACAGATATTTGCCATTATTATTAGCTTTGCTCTTTTCTCCAAATTTTCCCAAAATATTTTTGTATGTCTCACAATCATTTCCTACTCTATTATGCAACTTTCCTTTATTAAAACACACACAATTTTCTTTAGTTCCCAAACAAGAAAAATAACTTCTTCCATTCTAAATCAAACTTAACCAGATATGCATGTCAGGTTAGGGTTCATTTGTTGATTTATTATCAAGCATGGATCCACTGGCTGATGAATTCTTTCATTTTAATTAATTTTGAATCCTATTTGAATTTTACATTTTAACTTTTGCATTTTTATATTTTTCAGTTCTATATGTTGTTTAATTTTAAGCTGCTATTTTCTTAAGTATGTGGAGTGAACTTTTATTTCTACCAACTTGAAGGTTGATTTATGTTTTAATGATGGTGAGTGAGTTGAAAGCATGGTGGTGAGTTGCTAGACAATTATCACTTAAAATTTCCTTGAAGTGGGTACAGATCAAAGATCATAAACATTAAGCCTTTGTTCAATAGCCAATATTCTGGTAGAACAATATTATAGTATTCCTAAGTTTCTAATTCAGCCATTAAGTTACTACTACACCAAGCTAACTGATCAATTACAGCTCCACACCATACTTGTTAGAGTTCAAGTGGATGAGTGCTTATCTGAAGCATATTGAACAAACTTCCAATTGAAGAAATAGTGAATATCATACTGTATTTCTTTAATTTACAGTTTTAAGAGAACAGTATCAACTTCATTAGCTGTCAGTCAATGGGTCTCTCTCTTCCTTGCATGATTCAAACTACCAACAGAAAGCTGACTTGTTCCCACCACCTGTCCATCATTTTATTCTCCTCCTTGTTGGACTGAGGCTAACTTATGCAAACTACAACCTGTTCGTCATTTGTGCCACCTCTCTCTATGTCAGAGGAGTTAGTAAACAATTACAAAATTGAGACACTGCTAACATTTTCAGATTGTGTTTGATTTTAATAATACTGACTGTATATATATTTAGTTTATTATGACTATTTCAGATGACAATAACTTAAGCTATTGTAACACTTTAAAACAAACATTAATTCTGGATTTAATTTCTCACTCTTTTAGTTCTTTCTTATGCTTCTCTCATTAATGTTTGAATTTGGGATTTTTAATTTTGTCTTTTCATGTGCTGATTTCCCAATATTTCCTTTGTTTTTTTATCTTGCTATTTCCTTTGCATTCAGATATCAGTGTACAATTCCCCATTTTCCCTTTTGTGTACTATATTTTCTTTTACTTTATATAAAAGAAAATTTACTTTATAAAAGAAAAGTAATTTTCTTTTACTATATATACCTTGTGTATTGCTATAACCTTTGTAATGGTGCAGTATGACCTTCAATGTCCTTGCATCAATAAACCAATCCTTTATTAACTAACCTCGGCTACAGTTTTCTTGCCAGATTTATCACTCATCAATAGAAGATAATGCTGTTTTGACTACAACATATTGGGTATTTATTAGTTCTCCCCTCCTCCAAAGTAGTAGTGTGCATTACAAAACTGGAAGTCAACAAGCTGTTTATGTTTTAATTTGAATCACACCCCCTTCCCCCTTCTTTATTCTCATTTTGCTATAGCTAACAATATTTTGTTTTATTTCGTTATTAAAGCTCTTTCACAATAAGTATTTGATTTAGTTAAAAACAAAGATATATTTTGAATTTTATTGAAATAACACAGTACCAAATATGAAATTATTGTATGAGATGGGGAGGGTGGAATAGTTTCATCCTTTTTTTATTTTCAAGTTTTAATTCGAAAAAACCTTAATGCATCTTATGAATACTTTTCATACAAAACTGTCTGCTCAAGAAACCATCTTGAGCAGACAGTTTTCAGGAGCCAATCAGTGTAAACATTACACTAAGCTACCCTCTCATCTAAAGGCATGGTGACCACATTTCACATCTGTTACATTCCAGACGTGAAAAATGGTCACTATGCCTTAGACGGAGGAAGAAATTTTACGTTTATGTTATATGTTTCTGTCGTGCTGTGTAGCTCAATCGAAAAATATATGTGGTTGGCAAACGTAAATTTCAGAATGTGCAATGTGATGTCCATTTGCTAGATGGACATAATCAAATACTATTGGTTCTATGGAACATAAGCTGGAAGTTTGCTATAGCACATCACTTTGTTATAGTGGAGTCTGCTATAAAGTGACTTAACAGTGAATACTCAAGATATTCAAATACTCTAACACAGAGATGGAAAAGTTATCAGAAACCTGAAAGTGGAAAGCCTACTGGAGATGATCTTCAACCAGAAATGTTCAAATATGAGGGTTGCAGAAGCTACATTGCATAATTCAAGACTGAATTCCAGATGATAAGGGATACTCGATAGCATCCCTATAAAAAGGGAAATAAAACTAAATAGGAAAATTAAGAATTTCCTACTGTGTGTTGTGGGTAAGATTTAGGCAAACATATTTGAGAAGAGATAAAGAAAGTTATGGAAGAACATGCAAGATTTAGACCAAATGGAGGACTGTCAGGATCAAATTTTCATGTTAAGAAAGTCAAGAAACAATAGGAGTATAACAACAATCTGTACTCAAGTTTTGGAGATTTCGAAAAGGCATATGAAAAGCTGTTTCAAAATGCTGCAATTATATAGTGTAAATAGGACATTAAACAAACAAGCAAATCTATAGTTAAGTTGCAATTTCAAACTGCAAGGAAGTAGAGGAAAGTGGTTTCATGTAAGGATGCATGCAATCTCCATTGTTATTCATCATCCATATAGACTACATTATAAAGGAGAGAGGCATTGAACAGGTTATGAAAACTGTTCAATGCCTCTCTAAATTCATCTCTTTTTATAACATTACATTACTAAATAAGTCCAGTACAAGTATTTAAAATTATTTAATTAAACATAACTGCTGGAACTAATGTTGCACAAAAATCAGCAATAAAAAGAAAATATGAAAAGAGACAGGACATAATAATCAACTGCATTCTCAATGGAATATCTATATAACAAATAAAATTTTCCAGTGTTTAAGTATGTTCAGTGAAAACAGAATTAAATATGGAAATAGAATAAGTAAAACTGGTAAATGCTGGGGAATAATTGAATGAATTTATATGGAATAAGAGAAAAATTAGCCAAAACACTAAACTAGAAATTAAACTATAAGAGTGTTCAAACCAAGTTTAACTTAGGGATTTGCAAGTGGGTTAGAAATAAAACAGCTGATCAAAGACTAGAGACAACAGATAATGAATCCTAAGAAAAATAAGCTGCATAAACAAAACATTAATAATGGATTCATGTAAAAAATGAGAATATCAAGGAGTGACATTAATAACACTGAAGAATGTGTGAACAGAACTAATCTAAAGTTACTTAAACAGGTAAGAAAAAAATTAGCAAAATGGGTAATACCAAGATGGCAGGAAAAAGACCCAGAGGAAGATCAAAATTTAGATATCGATGCAGTTAGAAGAATAAAATGACAATACTCGAGACATGACTTATTTGGTAGAAAATTATTGAAGGAAATTAATAATAACTAAATCACGGTACTATCATAGTGTCCTAAACACCCCTTGAGGATACATTTGAGGGTAACATAACAGGAATTTATGATGATGATCATAAAAAAAAAAGTTTCAATTCATTCACAAATGTGCTTATGGAGCTTGGGAGGTTCGAAATAGATTTACCATGCTATTAATGTAGCAGTGCTGATAAGTTCATAATTACCAGTACTCACTGAGATTTACAATATAAAGAGAAATGGAAGAGATTATTAATGTTTCCTCAACAAATTTAATTTCACTTACATATTCACAGTCTTGAAATATGTTGGTGAAATACGCAGATGCTCTATAATGATTTCAGTACAAGCACATGTACTCAAAATTTTTGAACTATATTAATACCTGCCATTTCAACTCAATAAGTGTGACTAACACAGACTAAATTGCTATCTGGACAATTAGATGTTCAAAGGCATGGCAAACTTCCACAATTAAAATTATTGTTAATCTTTAAATTTTCAATGTTTTAATATCTTTAGTCTTCAAATTGTAATTATATTTAACTGCAGCTGAACATTACTCAAATTTGAAGATGGAAAAAAATTGTATAATAAATATCATACAACATGAATCAAACTTTTAAATGTGATTTGATTTTGCATTTAAAAGCTGAAGCTGGAAATTCTAGGAAATTACCACTGCAATTTTATATTATAAAATTAAGTATAATCAAAAGATGTTATTGATTATTTATTATTAAAATTGATTTATTATTAAAATTTATAATAAAAAAAGTTCTTACCGAACGACACACATCACAGATAACATCTTCATCATATTCTATGCCTAAACCTTCTTGAGTTTTAAGAGCTTCTTGGAAGTTTTCAAAACACTGCAAAAATAGCACAGCCAATTATATAACAAATAACGGTATAAAGTTCAAATAGAGATTGATGATAAAGATGTGACTCCAAGAAATTAAATCTCATAGATAATAAATCAACCATTAAATACTAACAACTGGAAATTATTACTATTACTATATGAGTATACTTACAGTGGATTAGAATAAGACATTAAGCATCTGTGGACACTAATGGAGAAGATGGACGATAATGATATGATTCAGTAATGAAACTGACTTCATATAAATCAAAATATGGACAAGGAAAATATTTTCTTGTGCATCTTTCTCAAAGTAGTTAGACCCCGAGTTACGTAATAATGTGTTCTGTAAACCTTTACGTAACTCAAATTTGTAAATTACATACATACGATAAAATGTTCAATGGCTACTCATACCGCCGTCTTACATTAATTTTTTTTGCTATTAATCAGATATGTTCCTTTTTTAATATTTTTCATTTTTGGGGATTAAAAAAAATTTATCAATTGCATTTGAATAATATACATACTGTAAATATGAAAAATACATAATATAAAAGAATATAAAAACAAACTGAAATATTCACTTTTCAAATTTAAAAAAATGTGACGTTTTTCCAGCGCATTCGGTTTTGCGTTTGCATTCCATTTTAAGGGTAAAAAAACAACAAAACTAGCAGTGATAACAAGTGACTGAGCTAACCGTGTGAGGCATCTACTACTGTACTGCAATAACACTGTCAAAGACGCACCTGCGCAAAGCCGTAAACATTTTCATACGTACTAGTATTTATTACGTAACTGCAAATTTATGTAAGTCGCATGTTACGTAACTCAGAGTGTAACTGTAATCCTTAAGAGACCAAATATACTTGTTATAGTGTTCACACGAGGCTTTGAAATAATCTGGAATATTTATCTGCTGTGGCAGTATTTAATTCTGCTGTTCACATTCTTCTGAAAGTCAAACTATAAATTCAGCATCTTTTCAATCTCAATTTCAACTAAAAACAGTAAAAAATCTGATAGAGTCAAGTCAAGAGAATGGTTGAGCAGTGCAACATGCTTGTGAGCCAGAAACATCTGTACATTGTTCTGGAGGCAGGAGCAGCATCATGCAATAGTTGCCAATTAGACTGTTCTAAATATGGCCACATGCCTTGATTCTTGCCAACAAACATTTCAGCAGTTACCTTTTAGTGGAAATTTACCAGCCTAGTTGCTGACAATGGGTTCAAATTCATGCAATGGACATCAATGTTTGTGATTATCTTTAGATAAGAGATTAATTTCACTGCCTATTATGCAAATGATGTTCTGTTTACTGGAGGCCTGAAAAATTGCCATGTTTGGTCTTTACAATAGGACTTTTGGACTACATAAAAAAATGAATTAAAAATAGAAAAAAAAAAAACATTAGCCCATCCAAGATAACTTACAAGTTTACAAAACATTTTGTGGATGAGAGTAATATAAAACAAATAATAAAATAAAATAATTTTAAATAATGCTAGTAACAGCACCTTCTAGATTATCCCAAAAGGGATAATCTAGAAGGTGCTGTTACTAGCGTTATTAAAAAATACAACCGGCATGGTTCTGATAAATGATTTCTAAAACAAACCCTTCTTGCTCTCAGTAAGATTGGTTTCTCTAATCCTCTTCTAGAACAATAATTACATAATTTTTTTTATTTCAATTCAATGTCGTTTTTTTTTTATACGAATATATACTACAGTTCACAGATAATTCATTGCAGCAAGGAAAATTGAAATGATATTGCATTGATACCGATATATGAAAAATAATGCAGTGCAAGATAAATTTCACAAAATATTTTTTATGTATTATTTATTAAGATTTTAAATTAGATTTTTATTCTTATACACTGAAAGTAATATTTTATTGATTGCTGAGTTTTCTAATTTCTGCTTCATCTTAAAAAGTTGTAAATATTCTTTCTTACTTAGATACTACAGGTCCTGTTGGTGGAATATTAATATTTACAAAACTGGAATAGGGTGGTTTAGGGAGAAAGGATAGAATATTTAAGAATATTTATTCTGCAAACTGTTCACTATTTTTCTGCCCACTTAGACACCATCCAGATGTGATAAAATAGGTATGTATGTGTGTGTGTGTGTGTGTATATACATATATATATATATATACATACACACATGTGGGCTGTTCAATTAGTAATAAGACTAATTTTACTGTGGCGAAACCACTCATCACAATATTAATTTCTGTGGAATAAAGAAATGTTGCTGTATGTATTAACAAAAGAGGTTGATAGATGGCATATACAGGCTGATGTGCCAGAGTGTCACGTGACTAAACGCAAGTGCTCATCGGCACGCCTGTGCGACCAGTCTTCGAAATGGAAGTGTCCTTGGAACAGCATTATGCGATTAAATTTTGTGTGCGTTTGCAAAAATCGGCATCGGACACTTTTAACATGATACGCGAAGCTTTCCACGATGAAGCAATGTTGAGGGCAAGTGTTTTTCGCTGCCATAAAACTTTTAAGGAAGGAAGGCAAAATATGGAAGATCTTGAACGTGAGGGAAGACTGTCAACGTCCATCACAGAGACGATGATCAATACAGCAGCGATTATCATCAAGCATGTCAAAAGGAAGCGTCCATTGCTGAAGAATGGCTTCTTATTGCACCACGATAATGCAAGGCCACATATTGCTGGTTGTGTAGTGGACGTGTTGCAGAAGAACAACACAGATACCACATCCTCCATACAGTCCTGATCTCGCACCGTGCGATTTCTGGCTGTTTCCTCGGCTCAAGAAACCACTAAGAGGCGGCCATTTCGAAAGCAACAAAGCATGTGTAAAAGCTGCAGAGGCGGTTTTGAAAGAACTTTCAAAAAACAGACTCTCACATGTGTTTAAGAAGTAGACGCAATGTTGGGACAAACGCATCGCGTCTCACAGTAGTTACTTTGAAAAAGACCATGTAAATTATGACGATTAAAGGTAATCTGTTTTCTGTATAAATATAGTCTTATTACTTATTGAACAGCCTACGTATATATATATATATATATATATATATATATATATATATATATGAACTAAATCAGAAGATGAGGTTTTCAGTTATTGAATACACATGTAATTTGAAAATGACTCCATATTTCCCTGCATAGGAAAGATATTTTGTACACTGTTATCATTCACAAGTTTAAGATTATAGGTGCATTTTTTGAGTAATTATATTAAAGAAAATAATAAAATTATGTAAATGCTATCATAATAATGTCTTCTTCCTATCCAGGTTCTAGGCCAAGTGGCCTGTTCCGGACTCAGTCCATCTTCTTCTTGGTCGTCCCCTATTTCTTGTTCCTCTAGGCATATATGTTAAGAATGTTTTTGGTAATCTTTCTCTCTGCATTCTTGCTATAGGGTCTAGTCAGTTTTTTCTATATTTAATCACTGAGTCTGTTATGGAATTAATTTTAAGATTTTTAATTATTTCACTATTTCTTTTTTTTTTTTATCTAATAGAGTTAGTTTTTCTGCTTTTATAGGGAATTTCATTTCTGCTGCCTGAATTTTCTGTATATATCTTTCTCCAAAGGTCCATATCTCACTTCCATATAATAGTGTAGGTTTAGCTATTGTTTTGTAGACTCTAAGTCTTGTGTGTTTCTGTACATAATTAGGTTTAAAGGTTTTGTTAATTACTCCAGTGATTTTTATAAAGTTTTCATCTTAAAATCAATATCTATTTCATTTAGGTAAACTAGTTTACAGCCTAGGTATTTAAAATTATTAACTTGCTCAATTATTTTATTATTTATTACTATTTTACTTCTGACAGGGTCATCTCCTGGAAAAGCCATGACTTTAGTTTTCTCCGATGATATTTCCAGACCATATTGTTGTATATTACTATTATTACGGGCAACTCCAGGGAGTCATTAGACTCATCGAGGGAGGCCCCAAATCATATTCATCACAACTATCTGACATTCATACAGTATCTATCATACCTCGCCTTAAACTCATTCACTGTCACAGCATCCACTACAGACTCAGGGAGCGCATTCCACTCATTCACTACTCTAAAAGTAAAGAACCCAGCTCTAACACCTTTACTAACCACACTTTTGCCCAGTTTCCATGGATGTCCCCTAGTCCTCCCACAACCAGCCCTGTTCTCAAAAATATCTTCTGAATTAATTTTATAGAAACCCTTCAGTAATTTGAATGTCTCAATCATATCTCCCCTCCTCCGCCTATCAACCAATTTTTGCAACCCACAAATCCTCAACCTGTTCTCATACGGTTCATTCCACAGACCTGCTATCATCTTGGTCACTCGCCTCTGGATCCTCTCCACCTCCTCCCCATCAAGAAGAAACCTAGGTGACCAAATCTGAGCACAGTAGTCTAGATGGGGTCTTATCAAGGCTCGATAGAGAGGAACAATAACCTGCTTGTCAACGTATTCTTCAGCAACCAAGTGATTTGATGAGCTATTTTGGTCACTTTTGCAATGTGTCCCCTAAATTTCAATTCCTTATCCACCAACACTCCTAAATCTCGTGCCTCATCAATTTCCTGGAGCAGGGTTCCACCAATGCAGTAAACTGCCGCCAATCTTTTCATCCCAAAATGCATAACCTTACATTTTGCCACATTAAACTGACATCCATTCTCCTTAGCCCAGACCTCCAATCTATCCAAATCATCCTGCAAAATTTTGACGTCATCTGCATTCACTATTGCCCTACCCAACTTCGCATCATCCGCAAACAAATGTACTGTTCCTCTCAGATCATTTCCTATATCATTTATGAACAAATTAAACAGCAGTGGTCCAAGAACAGATCCTTGTGGCACACCACTAGTCACAGGCCGTCTTGTGGACTCTACTCCCGAGTAAACCACTCTCTGATATCTCTCCGTCAACCACCCTCCTATCCATCTCACCAACCCTATGTCCATTCCCATATGCTGCAATTTACTGATTAGAATTCCATGTGGAATCCTGTCAAAGGCCTTGGCAAGGTCCAGTAGAATCACCATAAACCCATTACCCTTATCCAGTTCAGCCATCACTGTGTTATAATACGTGAGCAAGTTACTGAGGCATGACCTACCCTTCACAAAACCATGCTGTCCCCGATACAGTATCCCATTTTCTTCTATCCAATCTTGTATTTTCCTCTTGACTATTTTCTCTAAGACCTTGACAATGATTCCTGATATGCTAATCGGTCGGTAATTTACAACAGCAGTCTTGGAACCACCTTTATGCAGTGGAACTATTTTCCCCTCGTTCCACCCCCTCGGGACTAACCCAGACCCGAGACTCAAATTAAACAAAATGGTCAAGGGTACTGACAATTCTTTAGCTGCTTCTCGTACAACACGAGCTGGTATACCATCCAATCCCACAGATGTATTGACATTGAGGTTATGCAATAGACTACTCACCTCCACTTCATTAACCACAATTCCCGTATAATCTACTGGTTTATTCGTTTCTGCAATGTCACCACCTGGATGATATACTTTTGCAAAGTGCTCACTCAGTAACTCAACTATCTCAACTGATTCAGTTACCTCCCTACCATCGGCATTCTTTAAAATCAATCTGCCATGTACATTTTTTCTTTTACTTGCTACATATCTAAAAAACTGTTTAGGATTCTCTTTAGCCTGCATGGCCAATGTTCTTTCGTAATCCTTTTTTGCTTTTCTTACCACACTCGTCACCCTTCTGGCCTGCGCTTTATACCATTCATGTGCCTGCCGGTCACCCTTCTCCTTAAATTCCCTCCATAGTTGTTTCTTTTTTTGCAACTCAAGCTTAATGGTGTTATTCATCCATTTAACCCCTACTTGATTTATTATTCGGACTCTAGGTATACAGTCAGCCATTGCTTCATGCAAGCACTTCTTAACTACCTCCCATGCACTATCAACTTCTAGTCCTTGCAGTTGTACATGCCATGGCACTGAACCAATCAAACTCCTAAGCTTGTCATACTTTCCCGCCCGATAATTCCACATGTACCCTGTCTTAATTGAAAATTCTACACCTTTAGCCACCTCCCACGTTAAGACCCTATGATCACTCTCACCGATTGGTGGCAATGTGGTCATATTTGTTACAGCCAAATCCTGAGATGTAATTACTAGGTCAAGCACTCTCTGACCCCTAGTATTTTCCATTACATGCTGTCGCAGATAGTTATCCCTTAATAACCGCATAAAATCCAGTTCCTTCCTCCCGTGTGTCCTCACCTCACTCCAATCAATGCGACCATAGTTGAAATCTCCCATAATAATCACCCTCCTTCCACCCATTTCTTCTATTTGCTTGTGCATACTGTCACCACCATCTTTTCCATCACCTGGTCTATAGCAGCACCCAATTGTATATTTAGTTCTGCTAGCCACAATCTCACACCAAATGGCCTCAAATGTGCTCTTTTCTCTATCCTGCAATACAACTTCTATTCTCCTTGGCTGGAGCTCATCAGCTATCATCAACAATACTCCTCCCCCCATTTTATTCTCTCTGTCATTCCTGAACACACTATACCCATCACATTCAATCCCACTAGTTATATCATCTACAGTCAGCCATGTTTCACTAATACCTATAACCTGTGGTCTGGAAGTGCCAACCATGGCCAAAAACTCTTCCTTCTTGTTTCTAATACTCCTAGTATTAGTGTACATGAATTTAAGACCCCCATTAGCCCCTACCCCACCTTGATGCCTTATATTAACTATCCCACTCAGATTTGTTGTCCTTATTTGCTGTGGCATATTATATTCATTCTTACATTCAACTGCCTCCATAAGGACTGTATCTCTACTCCCCCCCCCCAACAAATCTAGTTTCCCTGAATTTGCACATCCACTACATTCAGCAACACTTTCTCAAGTCTTCTTACACCGTAACCATTCAAATGCAAGCCATCCATCTTATATAGAACCTTTCGCCCATCAAACTCACTCCACACATCCACAAATTCCACACTACTCGTCATACATAACCCACGCATAAAGTCATTTGCAATTATAGCCCTCCTTTTAAACATTTCACTGTCATACCGTGGCAAAAGACTAATCATTCTAACTCTCTCACTCTTTTCTTTTGCTACATCAAACAATTCATTCAGGTCTTCTATCACTTCCATTTTATCTCCTTTCAAATCATTCGTACCTGCCACAACAATCATTTCTTTTACCCTTTCCTTTTGCTCTCTAATAGACGCAGTTACGTCCTTTATGGTCGCACCAGGTTGGTACGATTTTGTCAAATCCTCTACTAACACACCTCGTACTAAGGAGTCTCCATACAGCACTCTATCCTTCATTTTGTTCATGTTCACATTCATACGTCTATTTTTCCTGTCATACCTTTTATTATTGCTTGGTTCATTCAGTCTACTTTTGTTCATGCACTCTAGCTGCTGTTTTGCTCTTTCTATCGCACTATTCAACAACGCTATAATTAATAATATTTAAATCTATAATTTAAATATTATTATTTAAATTATAGATTGATTTCTGCAGTTCGTCTTCAGTCTTTCCAAAGATGATCTGATCATCAGCAAAGAGTAGCATGTCTATTTTTGTATGTCGATTAATTTGGAAGCCACGTGTATTTACTTCTCTCCATTTTTTAATAATATTGTCCATATATTGGAAGTTTTTTCCCACTTGGTTAGACTATAATAAATTTAGTTTAATTCTTTATCCAAGTGTAAGCAAACAATGTTTGCCTTAGTCCTGAACTATCTTCAGGACTAAGGCAACTCGTGGTAAAGGTGGACCAAGCTCCCATCACTCCTTGTCTTAGTATCTCCCACAATGCAAAGAGCATCTCCTTGTGGACATGTATAATGCTATGCATTAAGGGAAGGGCCACTACCCAGACCAGTTTCGACCTTTATTGAATGTTCAAGTACAGGTCAAACTCCAAAAAACTCAGTGTTGTTCCTCTCAGTAACAGGCTCACCCTTCCACTGAGAAGAACTCTCAGCACTGGTTGGCTCTACACCGTGGCAGGCTCACTCCACCACCGAGCAGAGCCGCTCATTTGCTCATATGTCATTTGAGGGGTAACAGCAACAAACATGCCTGAGTCAACTTCATGGGCTACAGCACTGTTATTCATTACCTCCCCCCTCCAGGACCTGGGTGACAGCAACAGCTGAGCCTCAGTTAAAACTTCATCGGTTACAGCATTGCCATTCATCACCCAAGCTTCCAACCAGTTTCGACCTTTATTGAGGTCTCTTCAGTGGGAGCCAGACCCAGAGGTAATGATACCAAGGTGGAAGCAATGAAGAAGTCATATTTACCTATATGAGTTGCGAAAAGGTGTCTCACCTTATTATTAAATTACTCTGGATTTAGAGAAAGATGTTGGAAATTTTTTTCCCACTTGATTAGACTATAATAAATTTAGTTTAATTCTTTATCCAAGTGTAAGCAAACAAAGTTTGCACCTGAAGTATCTTCATGACTGAGAAAACTCGTGGTAAAGGTGGAACAAGATCCCATCATTCCTTGTCTTAGTATCTTCCATAATGCAAAAGCACATCTCTTTGTGAACATGTATAACACTATGCATTAAGGGAAGGGCCACTACCCAGACCGGTTTCGACCTTTATTGAGGTCTCATCAGTGGGAGCCAGACCCAGCATTTTTCTCTAAATACACAGTAATTTAATAATAAGGTGAGACACCTTTTGGCAACTCGTATAGGTAAATATGACTTCTCCATTGCTTTCACCTTGATATCACCACCTGTGGGTCTGGCTCCCACTGACAAGACGTCAATAAAGGTCAAAACGGATCAGGGTATCGTCCCTTCCCTTAATGCATAGCATTATACATGTCCACAAGGAGATGTGCTTTGCATTGTGGGAGATACTAAGACAAGGAGTGATGGAAGCTCGGTCCACATTTCCCACGAGTTGCTTTAGTCCTGAAGATACTTCAGGTGCAAACTTTGTTTGCTTACACTTGGAAAATGGATTAAAGTAAATTTATCATTGTCCATATATCATCACCATCATCAAATTCCTGCCATGTACCCTCAAGGGGTGTACAGGATAATGATAGTACTACATGAAAAAAATTACATCATTACTAACTTCCTATCTACAATTTTCCTCCAAATCAGTCTGTTACTTGTCAAGACTCCAACATTATCAGATCTTATATTTCTATCGTCTAAGGCACTTTGTACCGTATCAATCCACCTATATCATGGTCTTCCTCTGGATCGTTTTTCCTGCCAACCTGGCAGAGAACACTTGTTTTGCTAATCTTTCCTCTCCCATTCTATTTAAGTGACCATACCACCTGAGATTAGCTCTGCTAATGCATTCCTGGATGCTGACAATGTCAAGTTCTTTCCTAATATTCTCATTTTTAATATGATATTGCCATTGATGCCATCTGTTCACGCCTCTAATCTTTCTCAGGACTCTCATATCTGTGGTCACTAGTCTTTGGTCAAGTGTTTTACTTCTGACCCAGCTCTCAGATCCATAAGTTAAAACTGGTTTGAACACTGTCTTGTATACAGCTAATTTCTCTCTTATTCCATATGAATTTATTCAATTGACTTCCCACCATACCAGCTTTGCTGATTCTGTTGTCTATTTCTATATTTAATTTACCATCTTCAGTAAAAATCGTGCCTAAGTAGCTGAAATGTTTTACTTGTTCCACAGGTTCTCCATTCACAACACAGTTGACATTTTCAATGATTCTGCCTATTTTTATTGTCTTTGTCTTTTTATTGCTGACCTTCATACCATATCTATTACAACAGCTATTCAATTTAGTCAGAGAATCTTGCAGACTTGTAGCGGATTTATTTAGAAGTATAACATCATCCGCATAAAGCAAAGAGCTGACATTAACATCTCCAATTTTGATATCAGGTTTAATACCACTTTCCTTCATAATGTGATCCATATAGATAATGAATAACAGAGGGGATAATGTACATCCTTGCCTCACACCAGATTTAACATTAAACCATCTTCCTGTACTTCCTTCAATTCTAACTGCTGACTTACAACTCAAATAAAGACTAAGTATTGCTTGATATAATGCCCCATTGACACCATATAACTGCAGCATATTGAATAGCTTCTCTCTTGGCACCTTGTCATATGCCTTTTCCAAATCGACAAAACTTAAATACAGATCTTTGTTATGTTCCCATGCTTTCTCGACTATTTGTCATAAAGTGAAGATCTGATCCTGACAGCCTCTATTTGGCCTGAATCCAGCTTGTTCTTCAACAAGCTTTTCTTCCACAATTCTTCTCAACCGTTTCTCAAGAATACTTGCATAGATTTTGCCAGGAACACTCAGTAGGGAAATACCTCTGTAATTCTCACATTCAGTTTTATTTCCCTTTTTATATATGGGTACTATGAGAGCTCTACTCCAATCATCGGGAATTCGTCCCTCTGTCCAGGCTTTCTGAACGATGCAGTGCAGCCACTGTAAGACTTTTATACCACCATACTTCAGCATTTCTGGTCGAATATCATCTACTCCTGCTGCCTTTCCACATTTCAAGTCTTTGATGGCTTTTTCTACTTCAAGTATGGATATGTATTCCTGACTGCATGCCTGGTCAGTGTTTTTTATCACTGTGCTGTCATCACTGCTTGTTTCATTTAGCAGTTTTTCAAAGTAATTACTCCATACTTCAAGGATATCTTTTTCTCCTGTTTTCATGTCACCTTTATCATCTCTAACTCCTTTTAAAGCACTCTTTCCTCCATTCCTAAGTTTCCTCAACAACCTCCAGAATATTTTGCCACCTTCTTGATATTTATTTTCTATATTCTTGCCAAAGTCCTCCCATGACTTTTGTTTAGCTAGTTTTACACACTGTTTAGCTTTCTTACATTTGTCTCTGTATTCTGTAAGAGCAAAAGCTGACTTATTTGCTAGGAACTTTTGATATGCTTTCTTCTTTTCCTTCACTGCCTCTTTAACTTCCTGTGTCCACCAGGGAGTTCTGATTTTTTTATCCTTGCACACAACCTCACCACATGCCTCTCTGGCAGAATCAATCAATGTTTTCTTCACGGTTTGCCACTGAATCTCCAAGGTTTGATTCCTGTTCTCAAACTCTTTCATTTTCTTTTCAATAATCTTTCTGTATTTTAGTCTACAGTTCACATCTGAGAGCTGCTTAACTTTTATTCGCTTTAAAACTTTCTTACATGTTATTCTTTTGAATATGAAATTCAATTTTATCCTGCTCAAGACTAAATAGTGATCACTTCCAATTTCAAATCCTCTGTACACTCTGGTGTCCTGCACCATGGAGAAAACATCACTATCAACAATACCATAGTCAATGAGACTTTTCTTATTCCTAGCCTCTTCTCTCCATGTGAATTTGTGCACATTTTTATGTTGGAACATGGTGTTACTAATAACCAGTCCATGTCCTGAGCAGAAATCCAACAGATATTTGCCATTATTATTAGCTTTGCTCTTTTCTCCAAATTTTCCCAAAATATTTTTGTATGTCTCACAATCATTTCCTACTCTGCTATTTAGATCCCCAACAAGGACCAACTTTTCCTTTTTCATTGTGTCAGTTGCTTTTTCTAAAGCATCAAAAAATTCCTCCACTTCTACCTTAGTAGAACCTTCTGTGGGACCATAGGCACAAATAAGTCTCATTGTCCAGTTCCTCATTCTCATATTTGCCCACATTACTCTACTTGAGACTGACTGCCATTCAAGAAGATTAGTCTCGTATTTTGTGTTGAATACTATGGCTACTCCTTCTTTTCCTTGATTGTCATTGCCTGAATATAACATTTTGTATTTATTGCTCAGAAAGATCTCACCAGTTTTGGTCTTTTTTGTTTCAGTCACCCCTATTATGTCGATCTGGTACTTATCTAATTCCTCAGCTAGCTCCATTTCTTTGCCATTCAGGCTTCTTACGTTGATAGTACCGATCTTTAACTCTGGTGATGTTGAGTTGGGGTTTGTTTTCAGATTTGTTCCAGTAGCTGACTTTTCGCTGTTTGCCCTGTTTCCCTGGCGAAAACAACAGGGGCCTTGTTTAACCGGGCGACGCCCCAGCCGGCATGAAATTTTGTCATGTTGTACCATCATTTTTTATTTTGGTTTAACCAATAAGAATACAATTTGGTCGGCTAAATCCCAAATTGCCAGCCCATCCTCGTTCGTTCAGTATCAAAGTAGATACCCAACAGGGTGCACCACGAGAAGGTGAGGACTGGACATTAGGTCAGAAGCCCTGGTCTGTTCTCTGCATTCCTTTAAAGGCTATGTGGAGGTCTCCTCTCAGTTATACAGCTTTGAATCGACCCAGTGACAGCATTCGAAATCATTTCTTTTCCGACCAAAAAGTATGTATATCAGAGTGTTTCTTATTTACACTTTATTAGATGGGTGGCTTTCCAAGAGCATCGGTTTTTCATTATAATTTTAAAGAGGGTGAAGTCCATATATATATATATATATATATATATATATATGTTAAATAATATGGGTGATAAAGGACAGCCTTGATGAACTCCTGTATTTATTGGTTTCCAAGTAGATATGGTATCATTTTGCTTTATTGCTATTTCATTATTACAGTATATGTTCAATAGAGCATTGTATAGTTAGTTTGGAATGTGATATTCCTTTAGAGTTTCCCATAGTTTATTTCTCAAAATTTTGTCAAATGTTTTTATATAATCAATGAAAGCTATGTGTGTTTCAATATTGTATTCTTTATGTTTTTCTATAATTATTTTTAAAATGAAAGCCAAGTCTATACATGATCTTCCCTTACGGAATCCATTCTGTTCTTTTCCCAGCTGTGATTCTATATAGGATATTAATTTGTTTGTTAACATCTTTGCATAGATTTTATAACATGTATTGAGGAGGCTAATGCCATGATAGTTATTGCAATCTGTTTTTTGTCCTTTTTTGTAAATTGGAATCACTAGAGCTCTACTCCAGCTCTTTGGGGATTTTTCCTCTTTGTATATTTGGTTTATAAGTTTTAGAAATCTGATATTAAATTCTTTATCTGCAAATTTAATAAGTTCTGTGTTTATATTATCTTTTCCTGGTGACTTGCCTGTTCTGCTTTGTTAGGGTATTTTGTAGTTCTTCGTATATAAATTCATCTATCTATATTACTGATGTATTTCAAGGGGAATTCTTGTATCAAGGAGTTATCATGCCATGACTTCTGGAAATACTCCTGCCAGGTTTCTGGTTCGATTATATCGATTTTTGTTCTTTCTTTTAAATCGTTATTCATTTGTTTGAGGATTCTATATGTTTTAGGTCTTTTTAATGTACAGTCCTGTTCTAATTTTGCTATAAAATTTTCACACGTTTCTCTATTTTTTTTCCCTACATGCTTTCTTTGCTATTGCTCTTTTCCTTTTATATTCAATGAATGATTCCTCTGTCTTTAAATTTAGCCATTGTTTATATGCTATCTTTTTTCTTCAATTATTTGTTTCATTTTTTCATCCTATTGTTTTAGACCTCCGTGTCTTATCCATTTTCTTTTTGTTCCCAAACTCTCTCTTGCAGCATTTTCTAATATATATTTGATGTTTGACCATTCTTTTTCCCCTGTCCTACTTTCCTCGATTTTACTCAACCAATCCCTAATTCTATTCTGATACAAGCCTCTGATATTCTCATCATCAAAGAGTTTAATCTTATATAGTTCTGTGTTTCTATTTTCTTTTGGTTTTTTCCTTCCTTCCCCATCTTGGTTTCCATTAAATTTTCCCTACCAGTACATAGTGGTCTATCTCTGCTCCTCTGTATACTCTGGTGTCTATGATCATATTTGATAATTTCATATTAACTATTATATAGTCTATGATGTGTTTTGTATTTCTTGCCTGCCAGGTAAATCTGTGAATATCTTTATGTTTAAAGTAGGTATTCATTATTCTATAATTGTTGTATAGGGTGAATGCTCTTAATCTCTTCCCATTATTATTATATGTTGGTTCTCCTATTGGTCCTATATTGGGTTTATGTTTGCATTATCATAATAATGTAAATCAGCATAAGCTAAATTGCCAGCTGTGGCTGCAATAAAGGTTTTTACTTTTCCTCCAATGCATGCTCCCAAAGTGAAATACGTAATTAATTACTTCTCTTGTGAACCATTCAAACTAAACTATAATCAGAAACATCATGTTGTTAACAACTAACTAGATGGAGTGCCCTCTCCCACCAATGAGCAGTGGATTTGAAACTCACAATGGACATGGATGTTAGGTGAATATCATCATCTGATGTGAGACCACAGCACTGCTTATTCAAGGCTTAAGTGGTTCCCATGTTTGGTCTCTAGAGCAAGATTTTCAGACCAGGTTAAAATTAATTAAAATTACAACGAAAAGTAAATAAAAATAGAATTCACGTTATCTTTTCATATATAATATTGTTTACGGTGTTCTTTTACCTACTAAAAATTAGTCTTGATTATTACAACTTTGATTGTTACCATTTCTAAAATCTGAGATCTATAACTTTATCTGGTCTCTTTCAACTAAAGGTTAATTAGCCAGTCTCATACAGAAGTAGGGGGTTTTTTCTGCCTGGAAACTCAGTTTTTTCGTCCCCTAGAACAGGCAAACCGGCCCTGCAAACACACACATGGATTACAGTCATGAATATGTCCCAGTCATATGCCAGTCCTGAGCACGGATAAAATTGGGGGGACAATGGTGAATTACCCTGTAAAAAAAAAATCTCACCAGGAATACTTTGTGATCAATGCCTACAAAGTTGCCTATGGTCAGAAACTACTGAAAGGGAAAACGAGGCAGAGATCTTAGTAATATATACAGTGGTATCTCGCTAATCCGAACCTCTTTAGTCCGAACCATCCAGTAATCCGAACTGCAGTTTGAAATGGAAAAAAAAAGTATTATTAAATACGTATTATTATTTTGTGTGCTATTATTTTTATTTAATAATTATTATTTTAACTATTATATTTATTTTATTATTATTACAGTACAGTATTTTTAAACGTGCATAATTTGGTTAAAAATATAAATCCAGATGTTGAAATTTCACACACAGATGTTACGGAATGGATTACAGGTAGAACCAAAAGTGAATTCAAAATCAAATTAGATGCTGAAATGATAAATATCATGCTGCAGAATGAATTAGAAGACGACAATGATGATGATGATAAAGAACTCGAAAAAAAAAAAAGTAAAACATGAAGAGTACAGTTTTAACATGCATATAGAATGTGCTAAGCAGAATGATACGGCATTCTACAAAATCTTATTGCTAATGAAGCTTCAAGAAGCAAAAGAAAATCTGACTTTTTTTTATAGAGAAAAACAACTTTTTTTTTGTATTATTTTGTGAAACTTTTTTTTGTGTTATATACAAGAAAGTGATATTTTTATGCAAATTAAGTTATGTACTGAAGTATGCAATTTTATTAAATCAGAATCCTCAACAATACAGGTACACACAAACTAATTTTTTTAATAAAATAAACTTGTTTACTGTATTGTTTTTTAAGTTTTACATTACAGTAGCTTTTTTCTATCAGTTACTTCATTTATTTGCAGAATTAATGTACAATTAGAATCTGATTATTTTTGTCTTAAACGCTCATTATTGTTGTCTCTTGGTGGGAAATTCGCTAATCCAACCTTTTTGGTAATCCGAACAAGCACAGTTTTTATTAGTTCGGATTAGCGAGATACTAGTGTATAATAATCCTTTCTGGTTATTAGACAGTAATCCTTAGATATACTGAAGATAATCTTAACAATCACCAGGCTGAAAGTTACATGAGAGTATTCATCAATTGTGTTCTTTAAGATGATACAATTCTCATTAGTCACACTAAAGAGCTGCAAGTAATAACTAGTTTGTCAGAAATTTTCAGTTCCATTCTTTTGAATAATTCTAAACAAAAATGCTGATATTTCTTTCATAGGTGGATGCAGTAATTTTGTAAATTAATTCCACCTAATCATCCCAAAAACCTCACAAAATTTCTGATTCACATAAATGCACTTTTCTTATTATCGAAAACTTATAAATTATCTGAAGCGATTGCTTTGTACCTTTAATGTGATGAATCACCTTTTGGGAAGAAAAACAAAGCACACCTACATTGCATTCCACTTTTTGGAAAGTGGTATATATTTTTATGGCTACTACCGACATGTACTATTGCTGTTGTATTGCTTTAGTACGTCAGTACTATAGCTGTACAACAATGATTTTGGTCTCTAGAGCTGGAAACCTGCTCTAGAGACCAAACATGGAAACCACTCAAGCCACTTCAGGCCTCCAATAAGCAGTGCTGTGGTCTCACATCAGATGACGAAATTCATCTCTCACCTAAAAACAATTACAAACATCCATGCCCATTGCGAGTTAAGAATCCACAGCTCATCGGTGGGAGAGGGTATGCTATCTAGTCTGTTGTTAACAACATGACATTTCTGATTAGTTTATTTTTGAACAGTTCACAAGAGAATTAATTATGCATTTCACTTTGAGAGCATGCATCTATATAAAATATTCATTCAAGCTTGATCTGCTTCCTAAGCCTTAAGTAAAAGGTTGGTTATATTCCACTAATTCGAGCCCTACCCAAGGGACTATGAGTTGTGGAAATACCTTCTGAATATGAATACTGTGTCAAAAAAAAGTGGTCTTTTGCAGGTGCCTGGTTTTTAATCCATCTAACTATAGTGCTTCTAGATGTTTTTTTGATGTTTTGGGGATGGTGCCTAATGAACCTATTATTATAGGAACAACTTTTGTTTTCTTTTGCCAAATTCGTTCAACTTTGACTTGCAATTCATGTTACTTCGTAATTTTTTTAGTTTCTTTTTTATCAATTCAACTATCTCCTGGTACTGATATTTCGATAAACTGAACACTCTTGTTTTCACTTTTTTCAACCACTGTTATATCGGGTGTATTACATTCTAAACTTTTGTCAGTCTGGATTTTGAAATACCAGAGTATTTTAGCTTTTTCATTCTCAATCACTTTTTGGTCAACTTTATGTTTCTAATAGATTTTAAACCCGTACTTTTTAAATAAATGCCAGTGAATTATCTTAGCTACATTATCGTGCCTTTTAAAGTACTCAATTTGTGCGATTTTGCTGCACCCACTTATAATGTGGTCTACCATTTCTTCCTTTTTTTTTACACAATCTGCATTTACGGTCTTCTTGAATTTTTTTTGTATTTTTGCCTTCATAATGTTGGTTTTAATGGCCTGCTCTTGTGCTGCAAAAATTACCGACTCTTTCTTTCTTTAGTGCTCCATTTCTCAACCATTGCCAGATGAAGTTGCTGTCAGCACTGTTCTCTATGATGTGAAGGTATTTTCCATGTAATGCCTTATTTTTCCATCTTTCAGTTCTCACTTTTACTTGGTTGGTCTTGCTCCAATTTTCTCTCCATGGGTTTAAATAAACCCTCTTTCCTTACCTCAATTAGAAATTTTCCCATTGTTCAGATAATCATTCAGATTTCGTTTTTCTTCTTTAACAACTTTCTTTACTTGCAATAATCTCTGTTTCCTTTTTTTACTTGATAAGTAGAGCTTATCAGTGTCACTGCGAGGATTGAGGGCATGGTGCATTGTCATTAATTTGAATTTTTCGGTATAAATTCTTCAACTCTAGCTGGGCCCATTCAAAGATGCCTGCTGAATATCTCAGAAAAGGTATGGTCCAGGTGTTAATGGCTTTTATCAAATTTCTAGCATTAAGCATTGGCTTAAGGAGTTTTCTTAGTCACCTATGTATTCTGCTTTAGTTTGTTCTTATTGTGCAGAATTTCTGATGCTTCTAAAATTCTTAAATATTTATAGCTATCTTCGAATTTTATTGCCTTGATTTTTTCACCACTGAGCAGCTCAATTTCTTTCAGATCTTCAAACATTCTTCTTGTTATTCCAGCAACTGTGCATTTGTCTAAACCAAAATCCATTGATATATCTTGACTGAATATATGCACAGTATTAACAATGATCCAAGTTCATTCTCTGATTTTGTGTACAGCTTCAGATCATCCATGTATAAAAGGTGATATATCTTTGCACTTTTTTTTGCACAGTTTGATAACCATGAGCAGTTTTATTTAAAATTCTAGTTAAGGGGATCAGTGACAAGATAAATTATAAAGGAGATGAGTCTCCTTGAAAGATACCCCTTTTTATGTTTACCTCCCCAATTTCTTCTCTATTCAGAATCAACGTTGTTTTCCAATTTTTCATGCTGGTTTGCAAATATTTTTGTACATTTTTGCTAATACCGAATAGTTCTGTGCATTTTAAAATCCAACTATTATTCCTATTAACTATTCTAACTATAAATAGAATAGTTAATAGGAGTAATAGGAATATGTAAACAGTTAACTAAACATATTAGTTGAAAATAACTATTATCCCTAAATATTCTTAAATATGGTGCTCTTTCTCCCTAACCACCCTATCCCAGTTTATATGGAATTTTTTATTCCATATTTTTATATGGAATAAAAATATGTCTGGTGGGGGTAGCTATATGCTACCATACTAGGGAAATGATTATGAGCAAGGTAGTTTCCCGTTGTCTTCCTTGCAGTACTATATCCTATGACTGTAGCCTGTGTGTTCGTGGGGCTAGTTTGCCTGCTTGGGGGATGAAAAACCCCAGATAAACTGGCGGAAAAAGTCCTGCTGTCCACACCGAAGACCGGACAACTTGGCTATGGCTGAGGAAGATCCTGAAGTTCCTAAGTTCATATATATATACAAGAACTCGCAAGAAAAATTATTGAGCAAATGAACAGCAACCAGGAACGAGTTCAGCTTCCAGTATTGAGACAAGTACCTCAACAAAAACTGAAGGAACTCCTACAAGAGGCTAATAAAGCTGCAAGGGATATTCCTACTGGAAATATTGGGCAAACAAATCAACTTATGTACTCAACAGCCTACGTCATAACATCTGAAATAGGATATAAGATTAGTGAACCCAAAAGCAGTAAGGCTCAGGAACCAAAATGGAAGCATCGACCAGAGAATAAAATTCTTAAACTTAGAGCAGATGTGAAAGTCTCACATCTGCTCTGAGTTTGTTTTCCTTAAGGTTTGAAAAACCTTAAGGAAAAGAAGCTGAAAAACACAAAAATCCAAAATAACCTCATAAAGAGATATAATACTGGAACACGACCTATTGATGAAGTATTAGAGGAAGTAAAGCAAAAAATAGTTGCAGTTGCAGCTAAAATAAGAAGATACAGTGCACACATTGAACGTATGTGTTCACTATATCTTCTTATTTTAGCAAAATTCGATGTTTCGTGCAAATCAGCACCAGTTTTACAAGAAAATTGATTGCTGCAGGAATGGTAATCTTAAAGAAAATATAAATATCAGAGACAAAGAAAATACACTAAAGTTTTGGAAAAACCTACGGGACAACCTTAAGAGGCACAATAACAAGGCAAAGTGGATTGAACAAATTATGAACGAATCTCAAGAACAAAAAATTGACCAACTGAAAATAACAACTGAAATAGTTTAAAAGCAAGCTAAAAAAATAAAAAATTGGTCAACACCCAGGAAGGATGAATTACATGGCTACTGGTTGAAATATCTAACAGGCTTACACGAAAGACTTGCTAACCAATTTTGTGATGTTTTATAGAAGGAAAAAGCAAAGAAGAGTGGCTCACAGCAAGGAAAACGTTTTTGATCATAAAGGATAAAGAAAAAGGTCCAAACCCAGAAAACTTCCGACCAATAACCTGCCTTCCAACAACTTTTAAGCTACTCACAGGCATACTAGCTGATAAAATATACAGCTATCTTAAAGCAAATTCTCTTTTCCCAATTGAACAAAAAGGTAACAGCAAAAATTCAAGAGGCACAAAAGACCAATTGCTGATTGATAAAATGATTCTTAAAAATTGCAAACGTAGAAAAACCAACCTTCATATGACTTGGATAGATTATAAAAAAGTGTTTGATTCGGTGCCTCATAGTTGGATTTTAAAATGCACAGAACTATTTGGTATTAGCAAAAACATACAAAAATTTTTTGCAATTCAGCATGAAAAACTGGAAAACAATGTTGGTTCTAAATAGAGAAGAAATTGGAGAGGTAAACATAAAATGGGGCATCTTTCAAGTAGACTCATTATCTCCTCTATTGTTTATATTGTCATTGATCCCCTTAACTAGAATTTTAAATAAAACTGCTCATGGTTATCAAACTGCACAAAAGAGTGCAAAGATATCTCCCTGTTATACATGGATGATCTGAAGTTGTATGCAAAATCAGAGAATGAACTCAGATCATTGCTTAGCACTGTGCACATATTCAGTCAAGATATATCAATGGATTTTCGCTTAGACAAATGTGCAATTGCTGGAATAACAAGCAAAAAGTTTGAAGATCTGAACGAAATCGAGCTGCTCAATGGTGAAATAATCAAGGCAATAAAATTTGAAGACAGCTAGAAATATTAGGGGAATTTTAGAAGCATCACAAATTCTGCACAATAAGATCAAAGGAAGAACTAGAGCAGAATACATAAGACGATTAAGAAAACTCCTTAAGTCAATGCTTAATGCTGGAAATTTGATAAAAGCAATTAATACCTGGGCCATACCTGTTCTGAGATATTCAGCAGGCACTGTTGAATGGACCCAGCTAGAGATGGAAGATTTAGACCGAAAAACTTGAAAATTAATGATAATGCACCATGCCCTCAATCCTCGCATTGATATTGATAGGCTATATCTATCACGCAAAAAAAGGAGGTAGAGGATTATTACAAGTGGAGCAAGTTATTGAAGAAGAAAAATGAAATTTAAATGATTATCTGCAGCAAACAACGGAAAAATTTCTAATTGAGGTAAGGAAAGAGGGTTTATTTAATCCCATGGAGACAAAATTGGAATACAAAACCAACCAAGTAAAAGTGAGAACTGAAAGATGGAAAAATAAGGCATTTCATGGAAAATACCTTCACAGCATAGAGGACAGTGTTGGCAGCAACTTGATCTGGCAATGGTTGAGAAATGGAGCACTAAAGAAAGAAACAGAATCGGTAATTTTTGCAGCACAAGAACAGGCCATTAAAACTAACGTTATGAAGGCAAAAATACAAAAAATTCAAGAGGACAGTAAATGTAGACTGTGCAAAGAAAAGGAAGAAATGGTAGACCACATTATAAGTGGATGCAGCAAAATCGCACAAATTGAGTACCGTAAAAGGCATGATAACATAGCTAAGATAATCCACTGGCATTTATGTAAAAAGTATGGGTTTGAAGTATCTAAAGACTATTGGAAGCATAAAGTTCACTAGAAAGTGGTTGAGAATGAAAAAGCTAAAATACTCTGGTATTTCAAAATCCAGACTGACAAAAGTTTGGAATGTAATACACCCGATATCACAGTGGTTGAAAAAAGTGAAAAAAGGGTGTTAAGTTTATCAAAATATCAGTACCAGGAGATAGTCGGATTGACGACAAAGAAAATGAAAAAATTACAAAGTATCGCGATTTGCAAATCGAAGTTGAACGAATCCAGTTTATCTCATGAGCAAAAGAAAACGAAAGTTGTTCCCATAATAATAGGTGCTTTAGGCACCATCCCTAAAACATTGAAAAAAACATCTAGAAGCACTCGAGTTAGATGGATTAAAAATTGGACAGCTGCAAAAGGTTGGACAGCTGCTTTGTTCGGCACAACTTTCATTTTTAGAAAGTATTTCCACAACTCATAGGCACTTGGGTGGGGCTTAAATTAGTGGAATATAACCAGCCTTTTCTTAAGACTGAGGAAGCAAATCAAGCTTTGATGAATATTATATATATATATATATATATTTGTAGTATTAACTCGGTATTGGGATATGTTCATATTTATATATACTGACTATAACCGAGACTAGAATAACAATTAAATTTATTCAAAACACAACATGTTTCATCGGATTGTCTGACTTCTTCAGGCATAGGAACATAGAAAACAAATAAACACTATAAGAAACATCATATCACTATACAAACGACTATTATAAAATTCAATTAGTTTTGAACTGTAGTACAGTCCGTGTTGAAGTTCTATTGTTAACCAGCTGCATGCGTATGATTTCACGAGTGTGCCAATATCGGATAGCAGAGCTGAAAGAGTTCAGTAGATTATAGCTAAGGTTATTATGTGATGAGGGTCCATAACAATTTCCTTAGACTCGACTATGAGGCACTTCACCTCGTCACGGCATATATGAAGGTTTGAGGTTGTTCTCCAGTTTATCTCATGTTGACGGCCTTCATCATTGTTTACTGAAAACAGTACATGGCTTGACAGGGCACTTGCTCTAGTTCTTTTGTAGGCAATGCCCCTCTGGTGTTCTTCCAGACATAGGAGAATGGATTTTTCAGCTTGGCCATAGTATTGCTTCCTGCAGTCACGTGATTTTGTACACTCCTGGGAATTGTAGATGGTTGTGAGCTTGTTTGTATTTGCTCAAAATCGATCTTAGTTTAGGAAGAGTAGAGAAACAGGTTTTTATGTTGAACTTTCGTAAAATTCTTCTTAGTTTCGTGGAGAGCAAGCTGATATATGGTAAGGAGACATAACCTTTGGGATTGTCTTGTGTTTCTGAGTTGTTTTGATGGCACCGGTATAGATGCTTATTAATAGTTTTCAATGAGTAACCATTACTTGTGAAGGTTCTGTGTAGATATTGTAGTTCATTTTTTAGATCTTCATCATCTGACAGTACAGATCTGGCATGATGTGTTAGGGTTGAGATGATACCCACTTTCTGTGCAGGATAGTGATGTGAGGACGCATGCAGGTATCGATCTGTGTGTGTAAATTTTCTAAAGATTGAGATTTTAATAGAATCAGATGTCTTAGTAAGTCTTACGTCCAGGAAGGGAAGAGATCCATTTTCTTCAACCTCCACTGTTAATTTGATATCTTGGTGGAAGTTGTTTAAATGATTTAAAAAAGACTGAAGGTTATCGGCCATGTTCCCAGATAAGAAATATGTCATCTATAAATCTCAGCCAAATTTTTGGTTTAAGAGTAGCTGAGGAAATTGCCTTTTGTTCGATATCTTCAAAAAAGATGTTAGCTAATATAGGAGACAGGTGGCTTCCCATTGCCAATCCCTTATTTTGTTTGTAAATTTTCTTCTCATATTGAAAGTAGCCAGAGTGAATACAATGTGATAGCATGGAAAACATCTTTTTTGAAATCTTGTTCTTTAAAATATCGAGAACCTCTTGAATTGGTACGTTCATAAAGAGAGCCACCACATCAAAGCTCACCATGATATCTGAAGACTGGAGTTTTAAATTTTTGATTTTTGAGACGAAATCTGTTGAGTTTTTTATATATGAAGAAGAATTTCCTGTAAAACCTTTTAAAGATGAAGCCAAAAACTTAGATAAGCTGTAGATAGGCGAGTCAATACTATCTACAATTGGTCTCAGTGGGCAGTTTTCCTTGTGTATCTTTGGGAGACCATATAATCTTGGGATGAGTGGATGCAAAGAGCGAGCGGCAAGGCATATGTTTTGTGGAAGTTCTGTGGCTTTTTGTAAGAGATTGTTTTGTTATGCATCTCCCTCGTTGGATCTCTTGTGTATCTTTGGGAGACCATATAATCTTGGGATGAGTGGATGTAAAGAGCGAATGGCAAGGCATATGTTTCGTGGAAGTTCTGTGGCTTTTTGTAAGAGATTGTTTGTTTTGTTATGTATCTCCCTCGTTGAATCTCTCTCAATTTCCAAGTATGTATCTGACTCTAATAATGCCAAGATTTTTTCATGGTAATCTGTTTTATTTAGCACTACAGTTGCGTTGCCCTTGTCAGCATGTATGATAACGATGTCTTTGTCATTCTTAAGACTTTTTATGGCTAGCCTTTTGCCAAGGGAGATGTTATCAGATAGAGGTCTTGCATTATTCATCGCAAGTATTGCTTCCATGCGAAGTAAACTGGTGTCTGCGGCAGGAAGTAGTGATGCAGCTTTCTCTATCTTAGTTAAAAACATTTCCTTGGGAATAGTTTTAGGCGCAAGGACAAAATTGAGACCTTTTTCAAGAGTTTGTTCTTCGTTATGATTTAGAACATATGACGATTGGTTTATCACTAATTTTTTAGTTCTTCCATGAAGATTATTAGGGTTGGTTGTTCTTGTGTTGTCTTTAGAAAGTTGAATTAAACTTTCTGATAAGCTTATGTTTGTTTAAGTTTTGAGATGTTAATGCCCGATGTGTACTTATTTCTTGAACGTGATTCCATGACACGCAGTCTAAGGAGGTCGCTAAATGGTTTTCTAAGGATGATTTTTGAGAAAAGAGAAGAGCTAAATTACGTTTGGTATCGTTAATCCTCTCTAAAAGTTCTAGTTTTGCTTTTTGGTAGATTCTGTGTGCTTTTTCACTGGTAATGGCTTCTCTGAATTGTAAGAATTTAGGAATAATAGAAGAGAACTTACATTTCAAGAAGATAAGTCTGTTGATAGCGAGTCCAATACTCTTAAGTGTCTTCTCATAAGCTTTTGTAGGATGGAAATAATACCCGTCAGAAGGGATACGATAGCAATTTGTAGTATTAACTCAGCCTACCGAGTTAATACTACATGATGAAGGCCGTCAAACATGAGATAAACTGGACAACAACCTCAAACCTTCATATATGCCGTGACGAGGTGGAGCGTTGCATAGTCGAGTCTAAGGAAATTGTTATGGACCCTCATCACATAAATAATAACCTTAGCTATAATCTACCGGACTCTTTCAGCTCTGCTATCCGATATTGGCACACTCGTGAAATCAGACGCACGCAGATGCTTAACAACAGAATTTCAACACAGACTGTAGCTACAGTTCAAAACTAATTGAATTTTATAATAGTCGTTTGCATAGTGATACGATGTTTCTTATAATGTTTATTTTCTTTCTATGTTACCACGCCTGAAGAAGTCGGACAATCCGATGAAACGTTGCGTTTTGAATAAATTTAATTGTTATTCTAGTCTCGGTTATAGTCAGTATATATAAATATGAATATATATATATATATATATATATATATATATATATATATGTGTGTGTGTGTGTGTGTGTGTGTGTGTGTGTGTGTGTAGGAATGACATGACAATAGGATTTCAAATTTTCTTGCAAAGAATTTTCCAGCGATGAATTGTCCCGCACACAGTATACTATAGATGAGTTTTTCCAACACAAACTGCACAGAAGTGTGGTGAAACATTTAAAATTAACAGACCTACACTTCGGATGCTTCATTTTACATATATAGTTCTACCAAAAATCATCCCCATCAAATTCATGATATGTAACCTTAAGGGTTGTACGGGATAATTATGATAGTACTACATGAAAAAGTTACACCATTACTACCTTTCGATCAACAATTTTCCTCCAAATTAATCTATTATCTGTCAAGATTCCAATGTTATCAATCTTACGTTTCTGTCTTTCAAGGCACTTTTTACTGTATCAATCCATCTACATCTTGGTCTTCCTCTAGGTCTTTTTCCTGCCAGCCTAGCATTAAACACTTGTTTTGCTAATCTTTCTTCTACCATTCTATTTAAGTGACCATACCACCTGACATTTAGCTCTACTAACAGATTCCGGAATACTACCTTTGGCAAATTCTTTCCTAATATCTTAATTTTTAATGTGATACAAGAAAACCTTGCTTACACGAATTCGATATGCATAATAATCAGTTAGTGCGATTCAGTGAAATGATACTATTTCCCTGTTTTAAGCAAGTGATTAATCAGTTAATGTGATTTTTTTACATTATGCGAAATTTTACATTATGTGAAATTTTGTCACCAATCTGCAGTGAGCAGAAAAGTTGGAAGTCATTAAGAGACATGAAAGTGGTGCTAGTAATACAATAATTCTGTGAGACCTGGGATACAGCGATTCTACAGTTTGGACTATATTAAATAACAGCGAAGAATACAAAGGACAAGGAAAGTTGCTACTGGTTCTTTAAGCGTGCAGAATCATCCAAAAAGAAGCTATTTAATGATCGAGTTTTCTATCACTCTGAATTGAGAATTGTAACCAAAAAAGAATACCTCATTGTACATAGGATATTCAGGCAAAAGCTCTCAATATTTTTACCTTATTAAAAGAAACCAAATTTCAAGAGGAATGTGAAAGCTTTACTGCAAGTTTAGGATGAGCTGGACTGCATAACGTAAGAATGACTAGGGAATCTGCATGCTGATAAAGATTCTGTGGCCAAGTTTCCTGAAGAATTGCAAAGGATAATTCAGGAGGGTGATTATGACCATCGTCAAATATTCAACGTCGACAAAATTGGTTTCTTTTGGAAGTGTATGCCAACAAAAACTTTCCTAGCTAAAACTGAAGCATCTCAACCAGGATACAATGTATCTAGAGATTGTCTTTTATTTTTACGCTTTTATTAGAAGGCACAATGCATAGGTAGGCTTTAAACTTAAGCCTATGTTAGTTTATCGTGCATAAAATCCAAAATCTAACATTATTGAAGAAATCAGCAAAATTGGAAAAGAACTTGGATTTAATGAACTGGATAATGAATATGTGAGAAACTTGCTCGATTCCCATTCAGAACAGTTAAGCAAGAATGATCTCTATAATAACAGTGTGCATATGAAGAAGAAGATAAGGAGTGCGAACAAGAACAAAATGTTACGAATAAGAAGCTAACTGCAAAAGAACTTGAGCTAGTTTTCAAGTTCATACATTGAGTATGCTAAGGAAATTTTGATCCTCATATGGAACGAAGCTTTGAAGTTCACCGAAATCTTGATAAAGTGATCGCCAGCTAACAACCTGCATGACAAAATGAAAAAGTAGAGCACGATTCAAACACTTTAACTTAATTTTTTGGGAAAACAAGTAGCTAAATCATGTTTAGACATTAAATAAAATTTTAAAAATTCAAAAAAGACAAAAATTGGCGAGTTCTTTCTGAGCAATAAATACAAAATGTTATTTTCAGGCAATGACAATCAAGGAAAAGAAGAAGTAGCCATAGTATTCAACACTAAATACAAGGCTAATCTTCTTGAATGGCAGGAAGTCTCAAGTAGAGTGATGTGGACAAATATCAGAATGGGGAACTGGACATTGAGACTTATTTATGCCTATGGTTCCACAGAAGGTTCTACTAAGGTAGAAGTGGAGGAATTTTTTAATGTTTTAGAGAGAGCATCTGACACAATGAAAAAGGAAAAGTTAGTCCTTGTTTTGGGATCTAAACAGCAGAGTAGGAAATGATTTTGTCATATATACAAAAATATTTTGGGAAAATTTGGAGAAAAGAGCAAAGCTAATAATAATGGCAAATACCTGTTGGATTTCTGCTCAGGACATGGACTGGTTATTACTAACACCATGTTCCAACATAAAAATGTGCACAAATTCACATGGAGAGAAGATAAAAGGAATAAGAAAAGCCTCATTGACTTTGTTATTGTTGATAGTGATGTTTTCTCCCTGGTGCAGGACACCAGAGTGTACAGAGGATTTGAAATTGGAAGTGATCACTATTTAGTCTTGAGCAGGATAAAATTGAATTTTATATTGAAAAGAAGAATTGTAAGAAAGTTTTAAAGCAAATAAAAGTTGAACAGATCTCAGATGTGAACTGTAAACTAAAATACACAAACATTATTCAAGAAAAAATGAAAGGGTTTGAGAACAGCAACCAAACCTTGGAGATTCAGTGGCAAGTCCTAAAGAAAACATTGATTGATTTAGTCAGAGAGGTATGTGGTAAGGTTGTCTGCAAGGATAGAAAAATCAGAACTCCATGGTGGACACAGGAAGTTAGAGGTAGTGAAGGAAAGGAACAAAGCATATCAAAAGCTCTGGCAAATAAGTCAGCTTGTGCTATTAGAGAATACGGAGACAAATGTAAGAAAACTAAATCCTAACAAAAGTCATGAGAGGACTTTAACAAGAACATAGAAAATAAATAAAAGGAAGGTGGCAAGACATTCTGGAGGTTGTTGAAGAAGCTCAGAAATGGAGGAAAGAGTACTGTAAAAGAAATTAGAGATAATAAAGGTGACATGTAAACTGGAGAAAACGATTGCCTTGATGTATGGAGTAATTACTTTAAAAAATTGCTAAATGAAACAATCAGTGACAGCACAGTATTAAAAAACACTGACGAGGCATGCAATCAGGAATATCCATACTTGAAGTAGAAAAAGCCATCAAAAGCCTGAAATGTGGAAAGGCAGCAGGAGTAGATGATATTCGACCAGAAATGCTAACGTATGGTGGTATAAATGTCTTACAGTGGCTGCACTGCATAGTTCAGAAGGCCTGGACAGAGGAACGAATTCCAGATGATTGGAGTAGATCTCTCATAGTATCCATATATAAAAAAGGGAAATAAAGCTGAATGTGAGAATTACAGAGGTATATCCCTACTGAGTGTTCCTGGTAAGATTTATGCAAGTATAATTGAGAAACAGTTGAGAAGAATTGTGGAAGGGAAGTTTGGTGAAGAACAAGCTGAATTCAGGCCAAATAAAGGCTGTCAGGATCAGATTTTCACTTTACAACAAATAGTTCAGAAATCGTGGGAATATAACAAAGGTCTTTATTCAAGTTTTGTAGATCTGGAAAAGGCATGTGACAAGGTGCCCAGAGAGAAGCTATTCAAAACGCTACATTTCTATGGTATTAATGGGGCATTATATCAAGTCTTTATTTGAGTTTTAAGCCAGCAATTAGAATTGAAAGAAGTACAGGAAGATTTTTTATGTCAATTCTGGTGTCAGATAAGGATGTACATTTACCTTGATTACCTTGATGGACCCGTGGTTTCAGTCAGGATTTCTCCATGACTGCTATTCCTGTCTTCGGCTTTTGTTTTCCATTTTGTTCCAACTTTCTTAATCATTGGGTCTTCCCACCTTAAGGCTGGTCTTACAGGTTTGCTTTTGGTATCTCTCAGATACCAGTTTGTAACTCTGACTGTCCATCTGTTGTCTCTTATTCTGGCGAGATGTCCTGCCCATCTTCTTTTGCTGTTGTAAATTGTTTTTATTATATCTGTGAGTCCAGACTTCTTCCTGATTTCTGTGTGTCTTACGTGGTCTATTTTGTTTATACTGCATATTCTTCTTTCTATTGCACGTTGAGTTGTTCAAGAATTATATCTGCAATAACTTCTCTGTGGTTTAATTCATTTTTAACTTGTTCAAGCGTGCGTGTGACCAGTGAGTTATTTTATTTTTAAAGCATTTCAGGTGCAAGGTTTGTTTGCTTACACTTGGATAAAGAATTAAACCAAATATATAATTGGTAGCATAGCCAAGTGAAAAAACTTTCATCTAGTTATCTCTAATCCAGAGAATTTTAATAATAAGGTGTGACACCTTTTGGCAACTTGTACATGGAAATATGACTTCTCCATTACTTCCACCTTAGTATCACCACCTCTGGGTCTGGCTCCAACTGATAAGACCTCAATAAAGGTCGAAACCAGTCTGGGTAGTGGCCCTTCCCTTAATGTATGGCATTAAGGGAAGGGCCACTACCCTTAACATCACTCCTATCTCAGTATCTCCCATAATGCAAAACACATCTCCTTGTGGATATGTATAATGTTATGCATTAAGGGAAGAGCCACTACCCACACTAGTTTTGACCTTTATTGAGGTCTCTTCAGTGGGAGCCAGGCCCAGAAGTGGAGATACCAGGCAGAAGCAATAGCGAGGTTATCTTTACCTATAGGAGTTGCCAAACTGAGGAGATACTGAGATAGGAGTGATGTTAGCTTGGTCCACCTTTGCTACGAGTTGCCTGGTGTTGTACTATCTTACCCCAGTCCTGCAGATATTTTCAGGAGCAAACTGTTTGCTCACACTTGGATAAAGGATTAAACTAAATTTATTATAATTTAACCAAGTGAAAAATAAACTTTCAACATCTTTCTCTAAATCCAGAGTATTTTAATAAAAAAAAAAAAGGTGGCACACCTTTTGCCAACTCCTATGGGTAAAGATGACCTCATTATTGCTTCTGCCCGGTATCTCCACTTCTAGGCCTGGCTCCCACTGAAGAGACCTCAATAAAGGTTGAAACTAGTCGGGGTAGTGGCCCTTCCCTTAATGCATAACATTATACATATCCACAAGGAGATGTGTTTTGCATTATGGGAGATACTAAGATAGGAGTGATGTTAGCTTGCTCCACCTTTGCTGCAAGTTGCCCGGTGTTGTACTACCTTACCCCCAGTCCTGAAGATATTTACAGGAGCAAACTTTGTTTGCTCACACTTGGATAAAGGATTAAACTAAATTTATTACAGTCTAACCAAGTGAAAAATAAACTTTCAAGATCACTCCCACCATATCTTATTTGGTAGTAAATTCTGAACATACCTTACTTTCTGGATGCACCTCATATAATAATGGTTTTATAGGGTTTCAGTTTGATGCTTTTTGAAAAGCTATTAGTTTTCGATATTTTATTTAATTTATTTATATTAAACAATCGTAAGTCTGTATTTCATTATTTCTGTGTTGCCAAGGTTATGAGTATATGACTTTTTAAGTTCGCTGAATTTTTTTCCAAACTGCTTCCTATTTTCATTATTTTTGTTTTACTTAAATTGATTTTCATTTGGTAAGGTTTGCTTATATTCCTGATATAACAAGTGTTTTCCAACTGTGCTTTAAATTCTAAAAGAATAATAATATCATCTACATATATAACTTGGTTAATATTCATGCCATTTATTTGTAAACTTGGTTCTCTAGCTATGGTTTTGCACATTTCTTTGCGATAGATAGTAAATAAATGTAGTGAGAGCAGGCAACCTGGTACAACTCCTTTTCTACTCTTGTCTGTTTTTATTTTATTAAATTTGGCAATTGCTTTGGTATCTTTACAGCAATTTGTAATAAATGTTTATATTTAAGAGTCTAATGTTACAGATTTTAAGATATTTATTTTATTCTGGTTGATGAAATGAAATGCATATTTCAAGTTAATATGACTACGAGCAAGTTGTATTTCCAGTACTTTTCAGCCAGCACTATTAACTGTAAAAATATAATCTATAGTAGACTTCTTAAGTATAAAGTCTGCTTGATCTTCTCCTAATTAATTCATTCATTCATTCATTAAAGTTGCATTCTATTTTGTGCAATGCACATGAAGCTTCTGTAACTGTAATTCAGCAAAAGTTATTATCTGAAATCTCCAGGGAGTTAAGGAGTCATTGAGGAGACTATACATCACCCACACCAACTGTCATACTTTCTCTTAAACTCATTCACATTAGACGGACTCACCACTTCAACAGGCAACTGTTCCACTCACTGACTGCTCCATGAGAGGAAAATCTAGCTCTTATCCCTTTCTTAACTGCAAACAAATTAGCTTCGATGGATGCCTCGATGTTCACTCCCCACCCTTCCATATAACAAAAAGTTTCATCAGACAATCCTATAATATCCATTCCAAGTTTATAGACTTCAATCACATCACCCTTCTTTCTCTTGTTAACTAGAGTCTGCAGTCCACATAAATCTGACCTCATAATCTACATTTCATATTCATAATTAAGTCTATAATTTTTATACCTTCATATCTTCCAAATACTGGAATTGTGGTGCTTATCTTCCAGTCATCTGGTATTTTGCCAGTATATAGTATCTGGTTAAATAGTTCTAGCAGAACATTGATGGCTGCTATGCCTACATATAGGGAGTATACCACAACAAGTTCATTTGGAAGAAATGTTGAATTGCATTCAACATTTCTTCTTTTATTATAGATGGTGCTTTTTCTCTTTCTGTCTCTTCATTTGTATTTTTCCAGTCTTGTTCCCTCTGGAAAAGTAACTGGTAGTATTCTTTCCAAATTTCTTTTATCTTTTCAATTGGAAAGTTTCAATATTATTTTTGTCTTCTTTCATTTTTAGTGGTCTGTTTTGGAATGTGTTTGTTAATTCTTTTATAATTTTATACACCATGTTGCTATCGTTTTTATTGGCTTCTTCACACATTTCTGCTTTTTCTTCCAGCCAAGCATCTTCGACATAAGAACTATCAATGGAAAGCAAGTGCAACTGGTAAAGGAATTAAAGTACCACATCAACATTTCATTTAACTAACTACAAGATGTTATATACAAATAATGGTAAAGCAGGAGAATTGAAGAATCAGCTACAATAATCCACATTAAAGATAATCTCCTAATGGTAGACAATTTCAAGTAGTGATATGTAGAAATTGGACAATGAGATTTACCTGTACTTAAGGTATCACATAATGTTCTACTAAGAATGAAGTTGAGGAATTTTTCAAATAATTGGAGAAGGTAGCTAAAATATATAAATGGAAAAGCTGATTCTGGTTAGAATTTGGAGAAAAGAGTAGAGTTAATAATAATGGTAAATCTTTGCTGGATTTCTATTAAAGATATGGACAAATCTCATTACTAATACCATATTTCAGCATGATGTATACAAATTTACATGGAGAATAGACAAGAAAGTCTCATTGGTTATGTTATTGTTGATATGGATGCATTCTTGCTGTTCAGGACACAAATGCATGCAGGATATTTGAAATAGGAAGTGATCAGTGTATGTTTGTAAGTTTTAAAAAGAATCAGCATCAAGCTGCTTTCATAGGTAACTGCAAACTCAAATATACAAGTATTATTTAAAAAAAAACGGATTTGAAAGAAAGAACCAAACCTCACTTCAAAAATTCAGTAGCAAACTCTGAATAAAATAATGATTGATTCAGCCATGGAGACAACATGACAAAATTCAAACTTCAAGATGGACTTGAGAAGTCCTAGTGACCGTCCTGGATAAAAAGTATCGACAGAGTTCTTATCAAGTCAGCACTTGCTCTGGTGGGAATATAGAGTAATACATAGGAAACCTGAGTCATGTGTAAAAGTAGCAAAACCAAAATCATGGGAAGATAGATGTCAGAGGGTGAAAAAATGTTCTGTAAGATACAGAAAAAAAAAAAGCATAGAAACAGAGGAAAGAGTACTGTAAAATTAATTAAAAATTAATAATCTGGATATCTCAAGTAATTACTTTGAAACACTGTTAAATAAGAGTGACTGAAAATGTACAAGAGCAAAGCTATTAGGATTATGTATCAATACTGGAAGTGAGTAAAAAAACTTTAAATATGTAAAGGCAGTTGGAAGTAGATGATACGTGACTGGAAATGCCATACACATATATAAAAGCTTTACAGCAGACACACTGCAACATAGTGAGTGTGTTGCCTCAGTATGATAATGCAGAGTGGAGGAGAAGAGTAGTGATAATGAATGAGATGAAAGCAGGAATGTGTGGGAATAGAGATCTGGAATATATGGATGCATGAAGTATATTTGAGGACAGAAGGATCTATATGCAAGATATGGATTATAATTCAAAATTAGGATACAGCATTTGGAGATCACTATATTCTGGACAAGTGAGTGTCTTAGGCAGGGAAACTAAAGCTAAATGGATGGAATATAGCTCATGTGGGAATAGTGACTTGAGAAATGAGAGGATGTACACTATATTGCAGAGCCAGGTGGAGCACATGGGGAGTAATAATAGTTATATGAATGTATATGAAATAGAATGACCCAGTCTCTCCAAAGATTGTTGGCAATCTTGGTAAACTGAGAAGGATGTTTTAACAGGGATAGAATTAAAAAGTATAGCAAGTAATATTCAACCAGAAATGCTTAAATATCTAGGCATGAAAGTTTTGAAGTAGTTACACTGCACAATTCAGTGGGCCTGGTAAGAAGGTCAGATGATTTTAGTAGAGCTCTTATAGTCTCCATCTGTTAAAAAAAAAAAAAAAAAAAAAAAAAAAAAAAAAAAAAAAAAGCGAATGTCAGAATTATAGAGGAATTTCTCTAATAAATGTTCCAGTTAGGATTTATACAAACATACTTGAATACTTGAAAAGAAGTTGAGAAAAATTGTGAAAGAGAAACTTGAACAAGCTGGGTTCAGGCCAAATAGAGGTTGTCAAGATCAGATTTTCACTTTCTTGTGAATATAACGAGGATCTGTACTTAAGTTTCAATATAGAAAAGATATACGACAAGGTGTACAGAGAAAAGATTTTGAAAACCCTGCGATTATATGGGGTAAATGGAATATTATACATAAGCTGTCAGTCAGAAGTAAGAATTATCATTTTTTCACTTGGTTATGCTATAAATTAAAGATACCAAGAAATTATATACTTGGTTTAACCCTTTATCCAAGTGCAAGCAAACTAAGTTTGGGCCTGAAGTATTTTCAGGACTGGGGCAAATCGTATAAGGAAGCTAAGACTTTACATCATTTGCCTTAGTATCCCATAATGCAAAGCACATCTCCTTGCGGACATGTATAATGATATGCATTACGGGAAGGGTCACTACCTGAAAATACTTCAGGCGCAAACTTTGTTTGTTTACACATGGATAAAGGATCAAACCAAGTATATAATTTATAGCATAACCAAGTGAAAAAACTTCCAACAACTTTTCCTAATCCAGAGTAATTTAATAATATGATGTGACACCTTTTGGCAACTCATATCAACCTTAGTATCACATCTGGGTCTGGTTCCCACCGAAGAGAACTCAACAAAGGTCAAAACCAGTCTGGGTAGTGACCCTTCCCATAATGCATAGCATTATACAGGTCCGAAAGGAGATTTGCTTTGCATTATGGGATACTAAGGCAAGTGAAGTCTTAGCTTCCTTATACGAGTTGCTCCAGTCCTGAAAATACTTCAGGTGCAAACTTTGTTTGCTTAGACTTGGATAAAGGATTAAACCAAGTATATAATTTCTTGGTATCTTTAATTTATAAGTAAGAATTAAAGGAAATAAAGAAAAATGGTTTGATGTAAAAGCAAGTGTAAGACAAGGATGCATATTATCTCTACTGTTATTCATCAGCCCAGTAATGAAAATACGTCAAGCATAAACTTTGCTTACAGTTAGATAAAGGATTAAATCAAGAATATAAATTTCTTGGTCTTTAATTTATATACTATAACCAAGTGAAAAAACTTCCAACATCTATCTCTGATCCAGATAATTTTAACAATAAGTGGCTATATCTTTTTACTACTTGTATATAGAAATATGACTTCTGCATTATTTCAACCTTGGTATCTTTTCTGGATCTGACCCCCAGTGATGACATTCAATAATGTTTGTCTATGGGTTTGCTTGCTTTCTGGAGTAGAGAGACTCTACTAAGTGATGGATTCTTGGATGCCACTGAGTTTCCTGTCCTGGAGTGAGTCAGGTCAAGAGTAAGTTATTAGTAATCTTTCAGGATCACTCAGTGAGATTTAAGAAACTTTGGAGATTTAAATATACCTGCACCGGTCTAGGTAGTAGCCCTTCCCATAATGCATAGCACAATACATGTCTGAAAGGGTGTGTGCATTGTATTATGGGATACTGAGTCAATTGATGTGAAGTCACTGCCTCTATATACATGTAGCCCACTCATGACAATACTTCACATGCAAATTTTGTTTGTTTACACTTGGATAAAGGATTAAACCAAGAGTGTAATTTCTTAATAACATCTTTAATTTATGCTCAGCGTACATAAAAATATTTCAAGTTAAGCTAACCACACTTTGACTTCGCTTCAGATATTATTATATCTGCTGAGCTTACAGAAGAAATTGCTGAAGACTAATCCTTAGATAATATACTATATCACTTGATGAAATCAATTTAATACTTGTCTTGACAAGTTTTCAGTGTTTATATGCATAAACGTTAAGGATGTTTTCTTTTGATACTGTATTGTAAAAAGGGACAACTAAGTAGATACAGCTACAAGCAATAAAACAGCAATACAGCAAGTGACATCTTTATCTCACAGCAAGTGACAATCATTATACCTGCAGATATGCTTGAGTAATCTATGATTGATATATACGCTATGGTGTTAGGTAGCACCAAATGAATTCCACTAAAACTACTAAGCAATGGATCTGTTTGCAACATTACCAGATTAACTTATTCTTTCACTTCTCATAATGTAACTTCTGCACTTTGAAACAGGTTCCTTGATGTGAATTCTGTGAAAATTATGACACTGACATTATATTTAAATGTAATGCCAACATTATTTTTCTTTTTACATCATCATCAAATTCCTGCCATGTACCCGCAAGGGGTGTAAAGGATATGATAGTACTACATGAAAAAATTATATCGTTACTAACTTCCTATCTACAATTTTCCTCCAAATCAGTCTGTTACTTGTCAAGACTCCAACATTATCATATCTTATATTTCTATCATCTAAGGCACTTTGTACCATATCAATCCACCTATATCTTGGTCTTCCTCTGGGTCGTTTTCCTGCCAACCTGGCAGAGAACACTTGTTTTGCTAATCTTTCCTCGCCCATTCTGTTTAGGTGACCATACCACCTGAGATTAGCTCTGCTAACGTATTCCTGGATGCAGACAATGTCAAGTTCTTTCCTAATATCCTCATTTTTCATATGATATTGCCATTGATGCCATCTGTTCACGCCTCTAATCTTTCTCAGGACTCTCATATCTGCGGTCTCTAGTCTTTGGTCAAGTGTTTTACTTCTGACCCAGCTCTCAGATCCATAAGTTAAAACTGGTTTGAACACTGTCTTGTATACAGCTAATTTAGTGTTCCGACTAATTTCTCTCTTATTCCATATGAATTTATTCAATTGACTTCCCACCATACCAGCTTTGCTGATTCTGTTGTCTATTTCTATATTTAATTTACCATCTTCAGTAAAAATCATGACTAAGTAGCTGAAATGTTTTACTTGTTCCACAGGTTCTCCATTCACAACACAGTTGACATTTTCAATGATTCTGCCTATTTTCATTGTCTTTGTCTTTTTATTGCTGACCTTCATACCATATCTATTACAACAGCTATTCAATTTAGTCAGAGAATCTTGCAGACTTGTAGCGGATTTATTTAGAAGTATAACATCATCTGCATAAAGCAAAGAGCTGACATTAACATCTCCAATGTTGATATCATGTTTAATACCACTTTCCTTCATAATGTGATCCATATAGATAATGAATAACAGAGGGATAATGTACATCCTTGTCTCGCACCAAATTTAACATTAAACCATCTTCCTGTACTTCCTTCAATTCTAACTGCTGACTTACAACAAATAAAGACTAAGTATTGCTTGATATAATGGCCCATTGACACCATATAATTGCAGCGTATTGAATAGCTTCTCTCTTGGCACCTTATCATATGCCTTTTCCAAATCGACAAAACTTAAATACAGATCTTTGTTATATTCCCATGCTTTCTCGACTATTTGTCGTAAAGTGAAGATCTGATCCTGACAGCCTCTGTTTGGCCTGAATCCAGCTTGTTCTTCACCAAGCTTTTCTTCCACAATTCTTCTCAACCGTTTCTCAAGTATACTTGCATAGATTTTGCCAGGAACACTCAGTAGGGAAATACCTCTGTAATTCTCACATTCAGTTTTATTTCCCTTTTTATATATGGGTACTATGAGAGCTCTACTAAAATCATCGGGAATTCTTCCGTCTGTCCAGGCTTTCTGAACTATGCAGTGCAGCCACTGTAAGACTCTTATACCACCATACTTCAGCATTTCTGGTCGAATATCATCTACTCCTGCTGCCTTTCCACATTTCAAGCCTTTGATGGCTTTTTCTACTTCAAGTATGGATATGTATTCCTGACTGCATGCCTGGTCAGTGTTTTTTACCACTGTGCTGTCATCACTGCTTGCTTCATTTAGCAGTTTTTCAAAGTAATTATTCCATACTTCAAGGATATCTTTTATTCCAGTTTTCATGTCACCTTTATCATCTCTAAATCCTTTTAAAGCACTCTTTCCTCCATTCAACAACCTCCAGAATATTTTGCCACCTTCTTGATATTTATTTTCTATATTCTTGCCAAAGTCCTCCCATGACTTTTGTTTAGCTAGTTTTACACAGTGTTTAGCATTCTTGCATTTGTCTCTATATTCTCTAAGAGCACAAGCTGACTTATTTGACATGAACTTTTGATATGCTTTCTTCTTTTCCTTCACTGCCTCTTTAACTTACTGTGTCCACCAGGGAGCTCTGATTTTTTTTTATCCTTGTAGACAACCTTACCACATGCCTCTCTGGCAGAATCAATCAACGTTTTCTTCACAGTTTGCTACTGAATCTCCAAGGTTTGATTCCTGTTCTCAAACTCTTTCATTTTTTCATCAATAATTTTGTGTATTTTAGTCTACAGTTCACATCTGAGAGCTGCTCAACTTTTATTCGCTTTAAAACTTTCTTACATGTTATTCTTTTCAATATGAAATTCAATTTTATCCTGCTCAAGACTAAATAGCAATCACTTCCAATTTCAAATCCTCTATATACCCTGGTGTCCTGCACCAGGGAAAAAACATCACTATCAACAATAACATAGTCAATGAGACTTTTCTTATTCCTTGCGTCTTCTCTCCATGTGAATTTGTGCACATTTTTATGTTGGAACATGGTGTTAGTAATAACCAGTCCATGTCGTGAGCAGAAATTCAATAGATATTTGCCATTATTATTAGCTTTGCTCTTTTCTCCAAATTTTCCCAAAATATTTTTGTATGTCTCCCAATCATTTCCTACTCTGCTATTTAGATCCCCAACAAGGACCAACTTTTCATTTTTCATTGTGTCAGTTGCTTTTTCTAAAGCATCAAAAAATTCCTCCACTTCTACCTTAGTAGAACCTTCTGTGGGACCATAGGCACAAATAAGTCTCATTGTCCAGTTCCCCATTCTCATATCTGCCCACATTACTCTACTTGAGACTGACTGCCATTCAAGAAGATTAGCCTCGTATTTTGTGTTGAATACTATGGCTACTCCTTCTTTTTCTTGATTGTCGTTGCCTGAATATAACATTTTGTATTTATTGCTCACAAAGATCTCACCAGTTTTTGTCTTTTTTGTTTCAGTCACCCCTATTATGTCGATCTGGTACTTATCTAATTCCTCGGCTAGCTCCATTTCTTTGCCATTCAGGCTTCTTACGTTGATAGTACCGATCTTTAACTCTGGTGATGTTGAGTTGAGGTTTGTTTTCAGATTTGTTCCAGTAACTGACTTTTCGCTGTTCGCCCTGGTTCCCTGGCGAAAACAACGGGGGCCTTGTTTAACCATGAAATTTTGTCATGTGGTACCATCATTTTTAATTTTGGTTTAACCAATAAGAATACAATTTGGTCGGCTAAATCCCAAATTGCCAGCCCATCCTTGTTCGTTCAGTATCCAAGTAGATACCCAACAGGGTGCACCATGAGAAGGTGAGGATTGGACATTAGGTTAGAAGCCCTGGTCGGTTCTCCGCATTTCTTTAAAGGCTATGTGGAGGTCTCCTCTCAGTTATACAGCTTTGACCCTTAAGCACCCCTTTTTCTTTTTACTTCTTTAAATTTTCTTTCACCTGGTACTTTCAAGAACATTTTGAGTGTATGCAAGATAGCACAAGCCAACTAAGATACAATGATAGATATTATATTTTCCGGTCGGTCTCGGTGCGAGTGCGTGCGCGGAGAGAGAGAGAGAATTAACAAATAGAGCAATTCTGCCATCCTCATTAGATGAATTAACTCATCTTTGGCTCAAACTTCCATAAATAGATGTTGAAAAGGGATTTAAAACGATGTCTTTTCAATCAAAGAATACAGTCATTCTAATTTGTATTTAGAATTACAAGTAACATACATATAATAACATTATGTGAAATGTAAATGTTAAAATTATAAAGTATTTACCTGACTTTCTAGTTCTTCAATTACAAGCTCCACTGTCGTTTCCTCCACAGGAGACTGTCCTAAAATTGTTTAACAGACAATATATAAAATTAATCAGTGCAGGCTAACAGACTCCTTTTTTTTAAGTTATATGACATCTCTACATATATACTGCAGTATCTCTTCTTTAAAAACAGACTAGATTTTTCAAGGATAAAAATGCAAGATATCAAGATACTTTTATTAACTAAGAAACCACATCACTGGTAAGATATTCACTAAGTAATTAAAACTAGGTTTTTGATATACAAATTTGGAAAATTATACAATGTAGGTGAAAAAAAAAATGTAGGTTTACACATCATTTTCATATATATCCTCAAGGAGTACATAGGATACTATGATAGTAATAATAAAAACAACTTGGTTAAGCAAATTTTCTATCAATTTTCTTCCAAATTAATCTGTGATGTGTCAGGTTGACAATGTCAGCTTTTACATTTAAGCCATCAAAGGCAAAGCTGTTTCAATCCATTTAGATCTTAGTTGTCTTTACTAAGATCTAAATGGATTGAATTCTGTTCATCTTTCCTATTTCATTCAGGTTAAGTGAACATATCACCAGCTGTGCTTACACATTTTTAAATGTTAATAATGTCAAATTCTTTTCTAATATCTTCATGTTTAATACAGTTGTGATAATCATGTTCATTTTCTTTGCAATGCTCAATCTGGGTGTTCAGACTTCAATCACCTAATTTCAAACTCAAATTATGGACTCAAAATTAAAACTTGGTTTGATCTTGTACACTACTAGTTTCTTGTTTTGGATAATTTCTCACTAATTCCATTCAAATATATTCAATGCCCATCTCACAAACAGCTCTGTTATTCTATTATCTATTTCCATATTTAATTTGCTGCTTTCATTAAAAATTGTGCCTAAATAGCTGAAATACTTTTCATGTTTCAATATTCTTGATGAACCCATCACATACCCACATTCATGTCATGCCTACACTTTCCCATCAGATCAAAACTAGGTACACTTGTCTTTTTATGCGGATTAAAGTTATGTGGTGCACACCCACAGATACGAGACCTTTCAACACTTCTGCGCATGTCAACAGAAGGAGAATCCATTCCGATAATAGGGTAATCCAGCATTTCCCAAACTTTTTCTATGACGGAAACACTTCCCAAATCCGGAAATTTTCATGGAACACCTTGGTTATTTTGTAATGTATTCATTAATAATTAATTGTTAATTTAGCTGATTTTTATTATTAATTATTAATTGATCATTAATTATTAATTAATTAAATTTGGCCCAATAGAGGAAAAAAGCACCGAAGAAAAGCAATTTCTTTGGAAATGAAAATTGCAATTTTAGATCGCTTAGCAAAAGGAGAGGGATCTACGGTGATTGCCTAATTGGCAAACGTTTTAATTTAGAAGAATCTACTATAAGAGCAATTAAAAAGAATGAAGTTGCAATAAGAAAATCTGTCATTTCTGGCACAAAACTAAGTGCCAAATTATCATCGTACTCAAGAGATGCTTTATTAGAAAACATAGAATGAGCGCTCGTAATTTGGATTGAAGAAATAACTCGAAGGGGAATTCCTATAAGTGGTTATTTAATTAAACAAAAAGCTCTTCGGTTTATGAACAGATGAAGCAATTGGAGCCATCTACTTCCACTTCCCAGGCTGATAAAGAATTTTCGGCTAGCAAAGGATGGTAAACCGGGTTTTTAAAAAGGAATGCACTTCATAACGTGAGGATTACAGGTGAAGTTGCAGCAGCAGATGAAGCAGTCAAAAATTTTTAAGAGAAGTTAGCCAAAATTATTGAAGATGGTGGATATTGTCCCGATTAAGTGTTTAATGCTGACGAAACAGGATTGTTTTAGAAGAAAATGCCTAGTCGAACTTACATCGCAAAGTCTGAGAAAAAAGCAAGTGGGTTTAAAGCAAGCAAAGATCACGTAACGTTGTTAATTTGTAGCAATGTATCAGGAGATTGAATGTTGAAATCCCTCCTAGTAAATCGATCTCTAAGACCACATGCTCTAAAAGGAAAAGATCTAAAACAGCTGCCAGTACATTGGATGGCTAATACAAAGGCCTGGGTAACAACTGCTGTATTTACTGAATGGCTCAATAACTGCTTTGTACTAGAAGTGGAAACATACATGAAGCAAAAAGCTCTCGATTTCAAAGTTGTATTAACTGTTGACAATGCATCAAGTCATCCATATTTAGAACATCCAAATGTGCAGGTAGTGTTTTTTCCACCCAATACAACAAGCATTATTCAGCCATTAGATCAAGGCATAATTGCTACTTTTAAAAAAATATTATGTTAAGCACACTTTTCAATTTATATTGGATAAATTAGAAAATGAATCATTAACAGTAACTGACGTTTGGAAAATATTTTCTATTTTGGACTGCTTAAATCATGTTGCATCTGCTATCGCTGAAATAAGACCATAAACTTTAAATGCCTGTGTAGCTCAGTGGATGTGGCATTTGCACACCATGGCACTTGGCCGCATGAAGGAAGACTTGGTTTCGAGTCTAGTCGGCGACTAGAGGAAATTTTTCTAAGCCTTTTTTTGACCAGTTCCTGAGTTAGTCAATCTCTGGCACGGGCAAGCGGGTTTTTCGTCCCGTAAACTCAAGAAAATCGACCGTAGAACCCACATTATTTCAGACATTAAATATATTGTGTTAGGGTTAGGGACCACGAGATGGCGGCACATTTGAGCCGTCTCTCTTCACTGCGTACCGCTTAATTAGTGATAGCCTTGGGCCATCTATCTCTGATTGGTACCAGTGGAGATTGAACTGCCCACTCAGTCTCCAAAAGTTAGATAGGGCTAAATGGCCTCGTCTACTCCCGTATACGGGAATAAAAAGGTGTTAGCTGATTTTTTTTTAAAAAACTTTAAATGCTTGCTGGAAAGCAGCTTGGCCTGGATGTATTGCAAACAGTGCAACCATGCAAACATCTTACATTATCTGCTGAAATCATTACATTGGCACATGAAATTGGTGGAGAAGGTTTTGATAGATTTAGCCAGAATGATGTAGATGAATTGCTTGTAGATAATGCCTTAAGTGATGATGATATTATTGGATATCGATTAACTTTAGATATCGTCAAAGATCCAGAAAACAATAGTGAAGAGGAAGAAAAACCTGTCCCCTCACTGCAAATATAATTTGAGAAGGTCTTGAACTGTGCAATAATGACACAAATTCTGAGTGAGCCTTTAAATTCCAACGTGAGCTGAAGAACTGTATGTCTGGATATCGCGAGCTGTATAAAAAATTTGTGAAATCATCATTGCAAAGTTTAATCACTGATTACATTCATGACTTATTTTTCACGGTATTAACAACACCACACACACTTTTATCACACAGATGTTTTTATTAACGCTTATATTTCGCTGATTTTCAACTCAGCATAATCAGAGCACAACACACTTGTAAACACGACAGTGAGTGAGTGAGCAAAACAATATAATTGTAAAAGGAATCATGACATAGCTACTGCCATGTTTTGTCTCTAGAGTAGTCTCAGGTTTCTGTTTCTCTCCCTTTCTTCTTACATGCAGTACAAGTGGCTTGATAGGTACTCTTCACACATTAATTACTGATCTAGGGTGCCAATAACTCCTCCCATTTGAGGGAAGAGCAGTAAAGCAGTTTCTGCAAGCCAGCTGCCCAACAGCACACAGGACCAAATCTGTTGTTTACATTTTGGGAAGTTCCCAATCAGCTGGCAATAATCCTACTTCTGCTTACTCAAGCAGGTTGTGCCTGGAAGGAAGAGCATAGCAGCTTGCAAGAGGCACTGTCAAGGTCATGACTCCTATGCAGGGAAGTCTAGGTCCTCCCTGCATGAATCATATCTGAAAGTCCTTCCTTTATCAATTTTCTCAACATTCTAATGAAAGACATCATAAGAAATTATAGCATTACCACAGATAAAAAAAAATAAATAAAATTTACAAAAAATTCAAAAAATACTGCCATGGGGCTCAATACCAACATCAAGAAGGGCAGAATGTGTGCTTTTTCTAGGTCTGATATCCCATGCCAAAGATTACCTACATTCTTAAAGATTTTCTTTTGCCTCATTTTGTTGTATTCATATGCTGCCTAATTCATATGTTGTATTCATATGCTGCTTTCCCAATTCTGATTATATACTTACCTCTTTGATTATCTATCTCTGAAAAGTTGATCATATACAGTCTAATAGCTCAAACATGGAGATAATCTTCCTTGGAGATTTCAATGTCCACATTTCCAACTTACAGCCCCTCTCTAACTTCACAGCACAATTGGAAGAATTGTCTGCCACCAGCAATGATCTATGCATATTTTAACATATCTACCAAAATTCCACATAAGAAGCCTGAATGGCAAAGAAATGGAGCTAGCTGAGGAATTAGATAAGTACCAGATCGACATAATAGGGGTGACTGAAACAAAAAAGACCAAAACTGGTGAGATCTTTCTGAGCAATAAATACAAAATGTTATATTCAGGCAATAACAATCAAGGAAAAGAAGGAGTAGCCATAGTATTCAACACAAAATACGAGGCTAATCTTCTTGAATGGCAGTCAGTCTCAAGTAGAGTAATGTGGGCAAATATGAGAATGGGGAACTGGACAATGAGACTTATTTGTGCCTATGGTCCCACAGAAGGTTCTACTAAGGTAGAAGTGGAGGAATTTTTTGAGGCTTTAGAAAAAGCAACTGACACAATGAAAAAGGAAAAGTTGGTCCTTGTTGGGGATCTAAATAGTAGAGTAGGAAATGATTGTGTGACATACAAAAATATTTTGGGAAAATTTGGAGAAAAGAGCAAAGCTAATAATAATGGCAAATATCTGTTGGATTTCTGCTCAGGACATGGACTGGTTATTACTAACACCATGTTCCAACATAAAAATGTGCACAAATTCACATGGAGAGAAGAGGCTAGGAATAAGAAAAGTCTCATTGACTATGTTATTGTTGATAGTGATGTTTTCTCCCTGGTGCAGGACACCAGAGTGTACAGAGGATTTGAAATTGGAAGTGATCACTATTTAGTCTTGAGCAGGATAAAATTGAATTTCATATTGAAAAGAATAACATGTAAGAAAGTTTTAAAGCGAATAAAAGTTGAGCAGCTCTCAGATGTAAACTGTAGACTAAAATACAGAAATATTATTGAAAAGAAAATGAAAGAGTTTGAGAACAAGAATCAAACCTTGGAGATTCAGTGGCAAACTCTGAAGGAAACATTGATTGATTCTGCCAGAGAGGCATGTGGTGAGGTTGTGTGCAAAGATAAAAAAATCAGAACTCCCTGGTGGACACAGGAAGTTAAAGAGGCAGTGAAGGAAAAGAAGAAAGCATATCAAAAGTTCCTGGCAAATAAGTCAGCTTTTACTCTTACAGAATACAGAGACAAATGTAAGAAAGCTAAACAGTGTGTAAAACTAGCTAAACAAAAGTCATGGGAGGACTTTGGCAAGAATATAGAAAATAAATATCAAGAAGGTGGCAAAATATTCTGGAGGTTGTTGAAGAAGCTTAGGAATGGAGGAAAGAGTGCTGTAAAAGGAATTAGAGATGATAAAGGTGAAATGAAAACAGGAGAAAAAGATATCCTTGAAGTATGGAGTAATTACTTTGAAAAACTGCTAAATGAAACAAGCAGTGATGACAGCACAGTGATAAAAAACACTGACCAGGCATGCAGTCAGGAATACATATCCATACTTGAAGTAGAAAAAGCCATCAAAGGCTTGAAATGTGGAAAGGCAGCAGGAGTAGATGATATTCGACCAGAAATGCTGAAGTATGGTGGTATAAGAGTCTTACAGTGGCTGCACTGCATAGTTCAGAAAGCCTGGACAGAGGGACGAATTCCCGATGATTGGAGTAGAGCTCTCATAGTACCCATATATAAAAAGGGAAATAAAACTGAATCTGAGAATTACAGAGGTATTTCCCTACTTAGTGTTCCTGGCAAGATGTATGCAAGTATACTTGAGAAACGGTTGAGAAGAATTGTGGAAGAAAAGCTTGGTGAAGAACAAGCTGGATTCAGGCCAAATAGAGGCTGTCAGGATCAGATCTTCACTTTACGACAAATAGTCGAGAAAGCATGGGAATATAACAAAGATCTGTATTTAAGTTTTGTCGATTTGGAAAAGGCATATGACAAGGTGCCAAGAGAGAAGCTATTCAATACGCTGCAGTTATATGGTGTCAATGGGGCATTATATCAAGCAATACTTAGTCTTTATTTGAGTTGTGAGTCAGCAGTTAGAATTGAAGGAAGTACAGGAAGATGGTTTAATGTTAAATCTGGTGTGAGACAAGGATGTACATTATCCCCTCTGTTATTCATTATCTATATGGATCACATTATGAAGGAATGTGGTATTAAACCTGATATCAAAATTGGAGATGTTAATGTCAGCTCTTTGCTTTATGCGGATGATGTTATACTTCTAAATAAATCCGCTACAAGTCTGCAAGATTCTCTGACTAAATTGAATAGCTGTTGTAATAGATATGGTATGAAGGTCAGCAATAAAAAGACAAAGACAATGAAAATAGGCAGAATCATTGAAAATGTCAACTGTGTTGTGAATGGAGAACCTGTGGAACAAGTAAAACATTTCAGCTACTTAGGCACAATTTTTACTGAAGATGGTAAACTAAATATAGAAATAGACAACAGAATCAGCAAAGCTGGTATCGTGGGAAGTCAATTGAATAAATTCATATGGAATAAGAAAGAAATTAGTCGGAACACTAAATTAGCTGTATACAAGACTGTGTTCAAACCAATTTTAACTTATGGATCTGAGAGCTGGGTCAGAAGTAAAACACTTGACCAAAGACTAGAGACCGCAGATATGAGAGTCCTGAGAAAGATTAGAGGCGTGAACAGATGGCATCAATGGCAATATCATATTAAAAATGAGGATATTAGGAAAGAACTCGACATTGTCAGCATCCAGGAATGCGTTAGCAGAGCTAATCTCAGATGGTATGGTCACTTAAATAGAATGGGAGAGGAAAGATTAGCAAAACAAGCGTTCTCTGCCAGGTTGGCAGGAAAACGACCCAGAGGAAGACCAAGATATAGGTGGATTGATACGGTACAAAGTGCCTTAGACGATAGAAATATAAGATCTGATAATGTTGGAGTCTTGACAAGTAACAGACTGATTTGGAGGAAAATTGTAGATAGGAAGTTAGTAATGATGTAATTTTTTCATGTAGTACTGTCATATCCTGTACACCCCTTGAGGGTACATGGCAGGAATTTGATGATGATGATGATGATGATGACCAAAATTCCATAAAATCCTCATCATTCTTCCGATGCTCTGGACAAAGTGAGTGCATCTAGTGTGAATGATGACAGTAAGTGTGGGTAGTGCCTCCCTTAATAAGTCCATGACTTCCTGGAGGTCTTAGAACCTCTAAGAAGATTTTGTAGTTGTTATAATAATAAAATCTTGCATTAGTTTTGATCCAAGGACTAGTCTAACAACAATAAAAAAACCTAGACTAAAAATTATTATCCATGTCACAATACCAATGTTTAGAACACCTCTTAAAACTGTTTAGGTACAAAACATTTTGAGATTGTTGAGAGCTGAATTTGATTATTCACATTTTCCAGTGTTTTTAAAAAAATTATCATTACATCTGTGAAATTTGACTATCAAGGTACAGAGGTTTAAGAGGAGACTGGCAAAAAGCTATAAGAGTTTGTAGCAGAAAACATTTATGTCATTTCACACTGGCCATTTTGCTTGCATGATAAAATCTTCCACAACTAAACACTATCTGATTGCTTGTGCAGGGATCAGATTTTGTTTAAAGAAACAAGAACTCATATATTACCTTCTCAAAATTTAATAAAAAAAATTAATATAAGGAAATTTCATTATAACAAATTTGCTTAGTATGCATCAATGCAGTAATTATTTAATGCATTTTTTTTTATTGTTTCATATCACCACAGTCAAAGGCATAACAGACCTTCAGAAATGATAGTTTTACACCTGAGGTGCCAACTTCACTTAAGTATACTGTTTTTGGCATGATCACTGAAATATAAGAAAAAATATAAGAAATAAGAAAAGGCAAAACTGTTTTTGATTAAAATTAAAGAATGCAAAAGCATAACTGAAGTTAAATGTTGTCAGAACTTAAATCTGCTACAACAGGAAAGGAGAGGGATGGCTTATTTAACCTCAAAAAATTCATCTGAATGTAAAGGAACTACTGGTTTCACTTGCTTACATACAAAACTTAATGCAGATCTTTCTGTATAGCCACATACTAGACTGTGTTGCTTAAAATTCATAGCAATGGACAAGTAAAGCCATGATGCAATGTGTCTCAGTAGTAACAGAAGACAGAGAGAAAAATCTTAGGTTTTGCAGAGAAAAAACTTGCCTCCATGTTTGAGGCTATATTTAAAGCAGTCTTAGATATAAATAAATAAAAGTTCCTCATCAGATTGAAATCTTTCTAAACAGACACGCAATTCTTCAGAATACACAACAGGCAGGTATATATAATGATATTTGAATATTTATAAAAGTTTCTTTATTAGATAGAATGCAAATGCTTCACAGCTAATCATTTGTGAAAGTAATCAGTTTAATGATGAGCTCATCAAGAAACACAATAAACTAGATTTATTATTTTTCTTTAATATCATTTAATTACTAGAAATTACATTACCATTCTCTCCATCCCTCACTGAAACTACAAATGCAAGACTGAAAGATTAGTCTTTTCAAATTTGAAAGACTTAACTTGAACTTTTTCACCTGATATTAAAGACAATAAAGTGAGGTGCATTTTCTGTCCAAGTGGAAGAAATAATCTTCAAGCTCAAAAACTAGAGCAGCATTTTAAATACTAACTCAAATACTTGCAAAAAAAAAAAATTACAGAAAAAGCATACAGCAGAAAATAAACAAATGAATAATAATAAAAAAAAAGTGATCAATTTAATCTCTCTTTTTTGTTTGTTTTTTGAACAGAGTCAATTTAATGTGATAGTTTCTCTAAAATTCCTAAAATACTGAGTATGAAATGTCTTAAATTTCAAATTACTAATCTTCAGTGACATTTAAAAGACATAATTCATGAGTTTAGAGTACAATAAGATTCATTAAAATCAGAGTGATATATAAAGAACAAAGTTATTATATGAATCATTGCGAGCTACCTTTATGCTTGCTAAATTGTATATGCTGATTTCATAAAATGCATAGGTAAAAAAAGTGAGCTATGCTGAGAAAATAGGAGGTCGGTTGTAATTCAAAGGTGACTGCTTTGCCATAGTGATACTTACTGTGTTATCACACTGAATGAGTTGCAGAAGAAAATTTACATTTCTCAACAATTAAAAGAGCCTCCGTAGCACAGTCAGTATAGACGAAGCTCTTTGGTCGGAAAGACCAAAGACTCCCGTCCAAGACATGAGGAACTTTTATCTGGTCTCTTTCGACTAAAGGTGAGTCAGCCAGTCTCATATGGAGGTAGGGGGGGGGTTAACTTTAAAGAAACGCAGGTTTTTCATCCTTCCAAGAACAGGCAAACTGGCCCTGTGAACACACGTGGATCTACAGCCATGAATACTTGCCCTTAGGGGATGCAGCAGAGGAGTGACAAGCCGGCTGCATTAATTCATCGTAAGCCCCCCTCATTAGGGGACTCAATCCATCTAAAGGGATAGATGAGAATAATAGGATATGAACAATTAAAAGAATATCAATAAGTAGCCACTCTTAAGCCACACTAAGCCCTCTGGTTTTTCACTACTTGCGTTCACTTTCTAACATCCCATAAGATGCTTACTGTGAGATATCACATATTTTTGATGAAGTGGATAAAACAGTAAAGTAATAACTAGTCAAAACATGCTGAAAACAACATGACCTGTACTGTTAACTAAAGCATTTCACTTTCTTCTTGTTCCTATATAATCAGTTTGTTCTAATTTTGCCAACATTCTTAGTGATGGGAAACCTTAACCAATGTAAGAAAACTATATTCCAAATTTGGCTGAAACTAGTTGAATTATGCAGCCTGTAGAAAGAAGAGGAGAATGAAGAAAACATTTTCATGGGTCATTTTTCTCTATTTTCAAAATACTCTAGTTTTCTTTTGTTGTAATTAACATTTCAATTTTCACTATAACTCAAACAAAAGTGGACTGATAGATTCAAATTAAAAGCAGGATCACAGATAATTGAATTGCATGATTCTTGTGACTGTAGTACTTGACTTTCAAGATCTCTACTGCAGATGGCAGAAAAACATTAAATTTGCTAATGAATTTAAAAATATCAAATATTATAGAGAAAACAACTACTTACCTAATGCTCCTCTTTCTTCATTTAATATATTTAACCAATGGACATCTAAGTCATCCATATCATACCGACAAACTTTTTCTGACTGGGTTGCAACATTAGTCAAAATGTGAATATCATTGGAAAAGAACTTGTCATGTGTACATCTTATGTATTTCTTAGGACTGAAACAGTAAACAATTTAAATGCATTATGTCTGATATTTTCAAGGTATCTATTAACAATCAATTATAATTAAATGCACATGGATGTTAGTTAATGTGCAAAAAATCACTAATATAAAAGTAAGCAAATCTATTCAGCTTTTTATAGCAATTAATTTTTTAATTAGTCCTTTACATGCAGGCTGTGTATTGAGATGTCTTTTTCCACCATTTTGAAAGAATAATATTTTGTAAGCAGAACTCAGAGAAGAAATATTTAAAGCAAGCCCTGAGTTTACTATTAAAACTAGACCCTACTGTTTTCATAAATGCATCGATTGAAGCAACATTTATTATATACAGAGATTCAAATTTTAGCACCTCCATAGTTTGGTCAAACAATATCTCTGGTTGGAAAGATCTGGGTTCAAATCCCATAGGAAATGAAAATCTTTCATGAAACCTTTTCAACTGAAGGCGAGTTAGCCAGTATCACAGGTTATTGTACGAGGGGTCCAGCTGGAAAAGTGGGTTTTACTAATCAGGGAGCAAATGCAATTGATAAAGTACTTATTTGAATAAGATTAACTACTAGTCCGCGCGGTTAGCCTAGTGGCTATGCGCTTCACAACCATATGCCTGGGGAAGGAGTGTCCTAGGTTCGATTCCCGTCGGTGATGTGAGGAGCTGAAGGATCTTCCTCAGCCATAGCCAAGTTAGCCAGTCTTGGGCGTGGACAGCAGGGTTTTTCCTCAGTTTATTCTGTGGTTTTTCATCCCATAAAGCAGGCAAACTGGCCTTGAGAACTTAACACTACAGGCCATAGGCTATACCGGGGCATAGGGCTGACCACCCTATCCTGTAAACAGATTGAGGTCCGATGATCAATGGACCCTCGACACTGCAAGGTAAAAGAGGGTATAAAGAAGATGAGATGAGATTAACTACTATACCATAGCACTAAATTAATATGAAGCCAAATTATTTCACAATGGCAAGCCATGGTCAAGTAATATAAGAAAATCCTGTATTCTGGAAATGTGGAATTTCGTGATATAACAATGAAACAAAACTGATGGAATCCACTCCTTAATTTACACAAAGATATTTGATTAAGAATCACCACCAAGTTAAGACAGAAAAAGAAAACTTTGTCTACTCTTGTTACAACTTGCTCAATATCCTAGAGATCTGTTTTGAAACACCTGATGTACTCTGTGTACATATACCATAGGAGGTTTTCACTTATAAAATTGCTTATAATCCAGAGTATGTTAATACAGTGATACACCATTTTACTACTTGCATATAGAAAATGATTTCTGCATTGATTTAGCTTTCAGTATTGCTACATATCTAGTTCACACTAATGAGGTCTTTCATGGCCTTTCATTAGTGGGAACTAGATAGCAATCCTTTCTTATAATACATGGCAATATATTACATACAAAAGGAGATGTGCTATGTATTATGGGATGATGAAGCAATAGGATGTGAATTCAACAGTCTCTATATATAGAAGTGGCCTAATCACGACAATACTTTACATACAAATTTGTTTGCTCATGTTTGGGTAAAGGATTAAAACAAGAATATAACTGCTTGCCAAGTATAATTTAAAGGAGGATCTTCTTGCTGTATGTTACCCATTATTGGAGAAATCCAATGAAAACATTCTGGAGAAAGTAAACAATCTCAACATTACTAAAATATTATACTGAGTCCAGCAGGGAGGCCTATCAAGTAAATTCTTATTTTAAGGCTGTCTTATGACATTGACAAATAAAGACACCAGTTTTCTCTATAATCACTTTACATGCAATTGTCTTGATCCCCTGAAAGTCAAATTGCCCTTCAAATTTTGACACTCATCATTTATTTATTACAAAAAAAAAAATAATCATTCAAGAGTCCTTTTTAAAATGTCAGAAATATCATGGCAGTTCATATTAAAATTATGAAAATACAGATAACTGAAAATTTAGTTCTGTACATTATCCAACTTCAAAGTATATAAACAATTATTAGAGCTACTGACACAATATATATCTAGTCATATGAATACAGTGCAGTGATTTTCATCCTTAGATTCAAAGACTGGTTGACATGAACTTCCACTTGCTCCCTCCAGCTATAAGAACCATTTTTTGTGGCCTAACAATACAAAATTATAATAATTCCACTCTCACCATTTACCAAGTAATTCAATTTTGGATTTTAATGGCAAAATCAAGCAAAACAAATTATGCCTATACAACTGCTGTGATAACAAATGACAACATCTAATTATACGTTAAAGATACCAAGCTATAGAAAATAAGGGGATAAACATCCTTTGTTGTTTTATAGCCAGTAAGCGAAAGTAAAGATCGATAACTACGATCTATAAGTTTCATGCCGAAAAACTATCGGCGAAGGCAATTCGAAGTAAAGGTGGAGCAAGCTCCCTCACTATTCTTGATATTTTCTCATAATGTAAAACACAGCTCCTAGGAGATGTAATATTGTCATTACATTATGAGGAGAGGTCACTACCCAGACCGGTTTCAACCTTTTTTGAGGTCTCATCAGTGAGTAGGTAGACCTGGAAGATATCAAAGCTTAGTGAAAAGAACTTGCATACCTTCACTATACGAATGCCATAAAGGTGTAATTATATTTTAGTTAAGATAAAAAGCCAAATGGCTAGTTTTCTGGCACCTTAATATAGAAAATAAGGGGATAAACATCCTTTGTTGTTTCATAGCGTAAGCGAAACTAAAGATCGATAACTACGATCTATAAGTTTCATGCCGAAAAACTATCAGCGAAGGCAATTCGAAGTAAAGGTATATCAAGAATAGTGAGGGAGCTTGCTCCACCTTTACTTCGAATTGCCTTCGCCAATAGTTTTTCGGCATGAAACTTATAGATCGTAGTTAACGATCTTTAGTTTCGCTTACTGGCTATAAAACAACAAAGGATGTTTATCCCCTTATTTTCTATATTAAGGTGCCAGAAAACTAGCCATTTGGCTTTTTATCTTAACTAAGATACCAAGCTATTTTATATTTTTATAAATATAAACTTGGTTTTAATCCATTTCCCAAGTAAGCAAACAGACAAGTAAGTCAAGTTTGCGCCTGCAAGTAGTGCAAGTCTGGGCGACTCCGTACATAGTGCAAGTCCTGGGCAACTTGTGGTAAAGGTGGAATAAGCTCTGATCACTATTCTTAGTATTTATCCTTAATGCAAAGCACATCTCCTTGAGGAGATGTATGATGGTATGCATTAAAGGCAAGGGGCCACTACCCAGACTGGTTTCGACCTTTATTGAGGTCTCATCAGTGGGAGCCAGGCTTAGAAATACCAAGGTTTAAGTAATACAGAGCTTATCGGTATTAAGTATTAAGTAATACAGAGCTTATTAGCTCTGTATTACTTAAACTTTGGTATTTCTAAGCCTGGCTCTCACTGATGAGACCTCAATAGTGGCCCCTTGCCTTTAATGTATATCATCATACATCTCCTCAAGGAGATGTGCTTTGCATTAAGGGTAAATACGAAGAATAGTGATCAGAGCTTATTCCACCTTTACCACGAGTTGCACTACGTACGGAGTCGCCCAGACTTGCACTACTTACAGGCGCAAACTTGACTTACTTGTCTGTTTGCTTACTTGGGAAATGGATTAAAACCAAGTTTATATTTATAAAAATATAAAATAGCTTGGTATCTTTAACAAACATCTAATTATATTATTTTCTTATTGTGGTTTAAGCTGCACATCAGCAAAACTGTTGGTGTACTAAAACCATGCAATGTGGTGCATTCTGCTCAAAAAACTACAAGCACAACTATTTTTGAATTAGAAAAAAAAAAAAAAATCTTCTTTTAACCAAAAACTAGTATAAAGAGGAAACCTAAACAACTAGTAGTGGTAGTTCTTAGGAAAAACTACATGAGACCTGTTCCAAAGAGAAGATGGAATGAAAGAGTGGTGAAAAGTTGGTTTACTTTTCTTCCACTGCTACACAGGTAATCAGTATTCATTATGCAAAAAATTAAGGAGACCACTACCATATTGAAATAGAAACTTTACTATGAAATAAAATAACTACTGACCATTTTGATTTTTATATAAGGTTCATTATCAGAATACACACAATTTACTGTAGTGAACCATTAAATTTTTCATGTTCAAAATGTGTGTGTATATTCCTGATGACCTTATACATGGATAAAAATACTGAATAATCATTTCATTTCAAAGTAAATTTATTACTCAAACCCATGCACATAATTTCTACATATCAATATGTTTAACACTTCAACTGCCATGATACTAATTTTTTTTTGTCTTCACAGGCCACTGCGCTGAATCGTCATATTAGATTATTGTAACAATTATTTCATTTAACTGCACTGTGAAAACAATTTTTTGTTTTTGTTGAGACATTTATTTAGTGTGACATGAGCGTTTCACGTGGACTGCTGGGCAAAGTAAGACTGTTTTTAGCATAGCTTTTGATATTTTAATAGGGTAAGAAGTTTTATAAGTGAGAAGTAAAGTGGAACAGGACAAAAACTGGTGCTGTTTTCTATTCAGGATTACTTTTGCCAGCCTGATTTGACACGTATCTGATCTCCAACTAACAGGATGCAGGTTTGAATCACACTGTGGGCATGGATATTTGTGACTGTCTTAAAGTGAGAGATGGATTTCACTTCAGGCCCCCATTACTGGAGGCCTGAAGTGGCTTGGAAAAGTTCTTTTTGGTCTCTACAGCAATGTTTCCAGACTAATGTAAATAAATAATAATTACAAATATAAAATATAATTAATAAAAAATCCTTGGCTTGCCCAAGGTATGAATGTACTATAGGTTTACAAAACCTTTTGTGGGTGAGAGCCACACACACACACACACACACACACACACACATATATATATATATTTCAGGACTGCTAGCAAGTAAAAGACAGAGGAGGATATACTAGGGAATCTATTATACATATGGATATTAGGATATTATAAAAAATACGAGGAAGTAAATGGAATGATTCAGTTAGAAGTGCCTTAGAAGCACAAAATGCTAGATAAAACAATATTGGAGTGTTCATAAGTAATACAATAATTTGGAGAAAAATTGTTGATGGATTAATAATAATGTGAACTTAATCATGTAGTGCTGTCAGAGTAGCCTGAATCGCTCTTAGAGGTACATATCAGAAAAGTGATGATGAATGAAATGGAAAAAGATATCAGCATGTAGGACATTGATTACAGAAGGTCTTGAAGCTTTTAACGTTTGAGCAATAAAAGGGCTGTCAAATGAAGAAGAGACTGTTATAGCAAAACCACAGATAAGATTTGAGATCAGTTAAGTAAAGGTCATTAATATATAGGAGGAAGACTAGAAGACCGTATGGAGCAGGGAGCACTACAGAAAGGAGTGAGGAAATCTGAAGAGAGGAAGTCAACTGCCATGACACAGTGAACAACCAGAAAGGAAATGGGCAATCCAACTGCAAAGGGTAAAAGGCAAACCACAAGATAATACAGTACAGTCAATTCTCACTATAGCAAACACCACTATAACAATAACCATGTCCAAACATTAATCACTATAGCAAACTATCCACTCTAACAAACTGTTCCTGTGGTCCCTATGAGTTTGTTATAGTGAGAGTTGACTATAGTTTCCTAAGACGTTCTATCAAATGCACTGGAAATATCAAAACAAACACTTGAGTTTCTCTGAATGCTTCCATGACATGTGTCCAAGGGTGAGTAATGTTGGCTAGAAATTCTAACCATCTAGAAAATCTGATGTAGATCACAAATAGCTGAATGAATGTTTGTAGTTACTGATTAATTGGTGACCCTCCAAACAGCGAAGAGATCGATTTTTGATGGCCTTATCGTTTATATTTTTGGACTGCATGAGAATAACAGGATGACAGTTTGAAAGCTAATTATTATTATTTATTATTATTTTATTGGAATGGACTAAAAATAGGGACTTGCATGCTATTGTAGTATAAGTGCCAAATGAGTATGATACACAATATAGGAGGGTGCAAATTCTAAATGTTGACAAGTCAGATTCATCTTTGGGTGATGCCATGATAGTATCATCTGGGTGTGAGAAAGGTTCAACTATTAAAAAACATAAGTTGCATCCAAGAGCATGGATGAGGAGAGAGCTCAACCAGTATATGAAATGGAGGAAACTTTTTAAATCTGGCTCTTTCAGAGTTGGATCTTCTTATTTTATTTTTTTTTTTGCAAGCTGCAGTTGTAACCCTAAAGTAATTTGTGGAATGCTGAATTTTCTACATTCAGCAAGTGTGCCTAAGGAATATGGAGTGGGATAAGGGATAAAACCTTTACTCCATCAAGAATGTCAGAGCAAGTATTTTTATAGAGAACAGTAATCAAATCATGGATAGGAAGAGAATGGAGGTTGTCCCATCTGGAGTAAGAATAGTGCAATGCTATAGGAAACAATGGTGACACGAGAAAAGGGTAGGGTCTGAGTTATCAAGAGGAGAGCTGACATCTGCGGTTAGCTTGAGAGGAGAACTAGTTAGGAAAAGGTCATGTATGCCAAGTTGATAGCATGATATTTTAGTGTTCAGGTCGACAATTTGCATTAAGATTACAGTATAGAAAAACAGATAACCCTCGTATAACTTGGTACTTATACAACGCGGTTTCGATATAATGCGGTACTTAATCAAATTGTAGTAACCCTTGGTCAACACAGTACTTATACAACCCGGTTTCGATAAAAACACTGTCTACAAATTGTCTACCCTTTATCTTTTCAAATATTTTTCACCACGCGACTTAAAAATCAAATTTTATCTTCGTTAAATTTGCATCAGCCCATATCGCGCATGTAGTTATAAGTAGCTAATTTATATTAGGGGAAAATACCCTTTAGCATGCATGTATGTCAATTGGTAACCGTATAAAGTGTTTATTGTTGAAAATTTTCTTCGTTTTTTGCCAGAAAAGCACATTAAAAGACATAAGTGTGTTAATCTCACGCTGAGCACTTTATTTTCTGGTGAGTTACATACAATATGTAATGCTTTTTTTTTTATGTAAAAATTTTATTTCATAGTAATGGCCACTTAGAGGGCTTTTGCAATATGGTTGAAAACAAAATTAGTGACTTAACTGATTAGGAAATAGATTTAAATGAGAAGAAACTGGTACAATTAATAGATGACATCGAACCAAATAGAGGAGAAAGTTTTGCCGAAGTTTCTGAATGTGATGAATCCGTTAAAGAATTCAGCTTAAAGAAATTAGTAGAAGGATTGGACTTAGTGAGAAAGTCAGGAAGTTATTTTACAAATAATGATCCCTCAATGGAGTGCTCAGGAAAATTCACGAGACAACTGGATATTTGTTTAGCTCCATATTATCATCATCATCAAATTCCTGCCATGTACCCAAAAGGTGTTTACATGAAAAAATTATATCATTACTAACTTCCTATCTACAATTTTCCTCCAAATCAGTCTGTTACTTGTCAAGACTCCAACATTATCAGATTTTATATTTCTATTGTCTAAGGCACTTTGTACTGTATCAATCCACCTATATCTCGGTCTTCCTCTGAGTCATTTTGCTGCCAACCTGGCAGAGAACATTTGTTTTGCTAATCTTTCCTCGCCCATTCTGTTTAGGTGACCATACCACCTGAGATTAGCTCTGCGAATGCATTCCTGGATGCTGACAATGTCAAGTTCTTTCCTAATATCCTCATTTTCAATATGATATTGCCATTGATGCCATCTGTTCACGCCTATAATCTTTCTCAGAACTCTCATATCTGCAGTCTCTAGTCTTTGGTCTTTTACTTCTGACCCAGTTCTCAGATCCATAAGTTAAAACTGGTTTGAACACTGTCTTGTATACAGCTAATTTAGTGTTCAGACTAATTTCTCTCTTATTCCATATGAATTTATTCAATTGACTTCCCACCACACCAGCTTTGCTGATTCTGTTGTCTATTTCTATATTTAATTTACCATCTTCACTAAAAATCGTGCCTATATAGCTGAAATGTTTTACTTGTTCCACAGGTTCTCCATTCACAACACAGTTGACATTTTCAATGATTCTGCCTATTTTCATTGTCTTTGTCTTTTTATTGCTGACCTTCATACCATATCTATTACAACAGCTACTCAATTTAGTCAGAGAATCTTGCAGACTTGTTATACTTCTAAATAAATCCGCTACATCATCCGCATAAAGCAAAAAGCTGACATTAACATCTCCAATTTTGATATTATGTTTAATACCACTTTCCTTCATAATGTGATCCATATAGATAAATAACAGAGGGGATAATGTACATCCTTGTGTCGCACCAGATTTAACATTAAACCATCTTCCTGTACCTCCTTCAATTCTAACTGCTGACTTACAACTCAAATAAAGACTAAGTATTGCTTGATATAATGCCCCATTGACACCATATAACTGCAGTGTATTGAATAGCTTCTCTCTTGGCACCTTATCATATGCCTTTTCCAAATCGACAAAACTTAAATACAGATCTTTGTTATATTCTCATGCTTTCTCGACTATTTGTCGTAAAGTGAAGATCTGATCCTGACAGCCTCTGTTTGGCCTGAATCCAGCTTGTTCTTCACCAAGCTTTTCTTCCACAATTCTTCTCAACCATTTCTCAAGTATACTTGCATAGATCTTGCCAGGAACACTCAGCAGGGAAATACCTCTGTAATTCTCACATTCAGTTTTATTTCCCTTTTTATATATGGGTACTATTAGAGCTCTACTCCAATCATTGGGAATTCGTCCCTCATCCAGGCTTTCTGAACTATGCAGTGCAGCCACTGTAACACTCTTATACCACCATACTTCAGCATTTCTGGTCGAATATCATCTACTCCTGCTGCCTTTCCACATTTCAAGCCTTTCATGGCTTTTTTTACTTCAAGTATGGATATGCATTCCTGCCTGCATGCCTGGTCAGCGTGTTTTACCACTGTGCTGTCATCACTGCTTGCTTCATTTAGCAGTTTTTCAAAGTAATTACTCCATACTTCAAGGATATATTTTTCTCCAGTTTTCATGTCACCTTTATCATCTCTAACTCCTTTTACAGCACTCTTTCCTCCATTCTTAAGCTTCAACAATCTCCAGAATATTTTGCCACCTTCTTGATATTTATTTTCTATATTCTTGCCAAAGTCCTCCCATGACTTTTGTTTAGCTAGTTTTACACAGTGTTTAGCATTCTTGCATTTGTCTCTATATTCTCTAAGAGCGCAAGCTGACATATTTGACATGAACTTTTGATATGCTTTCTTCTTTTCCTTCACTGCCTCTTTAACTTACTGTGTCCACCAGGGAGCTCTGATTTTTTTTTATCCTTGTAGACAACCTTACCACATGCCTCTCTGGCAGAATCAATCAACGTTTTCTTCACAGTTTGCTACTGAATCTCCAAGGTTTGATTCCTGTTCTCAAACTCTTTCATTTTTTCATCAATAATTTTGTGTATTTTAGTCTACAGTTCACATCTGAGAGCTGCTCAACTTTTATTCGCTTTAAAATTTCTTACATGTTATTCTTTTCAATATAAAATTCAATTTTATCCTGCTCAAGACTAAATAGTGATCACTTCCAATTTCAAATCCTCTGTACACTCTGGTGTCCTGCACCAGGGAGAAAACATCACTATCAACAATAACGTAGTCAATGAGACTTTTCTTATTCCTAGCCTCTTCTCTCCATGTGAATTTGTGCACATTTTTATGTTGGAACATGGTGTTAGTAATAACCAGTCCATGTCCTGAGCAGAAATCCAACAGTTATTTGCCATTATTATTAGCTTTGCTCTTTTCTCCAAATTTTCCCAAAATATTTTTGTATGTCTCCCAATCATTTCCTACTCTGCTATTTAGATCCCCAACAAGGACCAACTTTTCATTTTTCATTGTGTCAGTTGCTTTTTCTAAAGCATCAAAAAATTCCTCCACTTCTACCTTAGTAGAACCTTCTGTGGGACCATAGGCACAAATAAGTCTCATTGTCCAATTCCCCATTCTCATATTTGTCCACATTACTCTACTTGAGAATGACTGCCATTCAAGAAGATTAGCCTCATATTTTGTGTTGAATACTATGGCTACTACTATGGGGTGACTGAAACAAAAAAGACCAAAACTGGTGAGATCTTTTCCTTGATCTTTCATTTCCTGAATATAACATTTTGTATTTATTGCTCACAAAGATCTCACCAGTTTTGGTCTTTTCTGTTTCAGTCACCCCTATTATGTCGATCTGGTACTTATCTAATTCCTCAGCTAGCTCCATTTCTTTGCCATTCAGGCTTCTTATGTTGATAGTACCGATCTTTAACTCTGGTGATGTTGAGTTGGGGTTTGTTTTCAGATTTGTTCCAGTAGCTGACTTTTTGCTGTTTGCCCTGGTTCCCTGGTGAAAACAACGGGGGCCTTTTTTAACCGGGTGACGCCACAGCCGGTATGAAATTTTGTCATGTTGTACCATCATTTTTTTATTTTGGTTTAACCAATAAGAATACAATTTGGTCGGTTAATCCCAAATTGCCAGCCGATCCTCGTTCGTTCAGTATCCAAGTAGATACCCAACAGGGTGCACCATGAGAAGGTGAGGATTGGACATTAGGTCAGAAGCCCTGGTCGGTTCTCCGCATTCCTTTAAAGGCTATGTGGAGGTCTCCTCTCAGTTATACAGCTTTCACCCTTAAGCACCACAGCTCATGAAACTTAATAAAAAATTTCAGCATAATGGTAAGCAAGGTCTTATTACTGACTTCTTGATAACTACACCAGCCGAAGTATGCAATGAGAATTATACAAATAATGCCTAAGAGACTTCAAGTGATGATGACGTCCGTCCACTCGTAAATAAAGAACATCTTCTAAATGTTAGTTTTGAAGACAGTGATGACGATTAAAATATGCACTTTATTTTATTTTGTCTAAATCATTTATGCATTATGTGCAATGAATTTGCCATATAATTTGTAATTTTTATAATTTTATACTATGTATTAGTTTTATATGTTTTCTTAACTTACATGAATTACCTGAATTAAAGCTGTATTGAGACCTCTCATTGTTCTCCACACAGCCTCCAGATAGAGACCTCCACATAGCCTTTAAAGGAATGTGGATATCCAGGGCTTGTGACTAATATCTATCACCTTCTCGTGGTGCACCCTGTTGGGTATCTACTTGGATACTGAATGAACGAGGATGGGCTGGCAATTTGGGATTTAGCCAACCAAATTGTATTCTTATTGGTTAAACCAAAATAAAAAATGATGGTACAACATGACAAAATTTCATGCAGGCTAGGGCCTCATCGGTTAAACAAGGCCCCTGTTGTTTTCGCCAGGGAACCAGGGCGAACAGCGAAAAGTCAGCTACTGGAACAAATCGGAAAACAAACCCAAACTCCACATCACCAGAGTTAAAGGGATGACTGAAACAAAAAAGACAAAAACTGGTGAGATGTTTCTGAGCAATAAATACAAAATGTTATATTCAGGCAATGACAATCAAGGAAAAAAAGGAGTAGCCATAGCATTCAACACAAAATAGGTGGTTAATCTTCTTGAATGGCAGTCAGTCTCAAGTAGAGTAATGTGGGCAAATATGAGAATGGGGAACTGGACAATGAGACTTATTTGTGCCAATGCTCCAACAGAAGGTTCTACTAAGGTAGAAGTGGAGGAATTTTTTGAGGCTTTAGAAAAAGCAACTGACACAATGAAAAAGGAAAAGTTGGTCCTTGTTGGGGATCTAAATAGCAGAGTAGGAAATGATTGGGAGACATACAAAAATATTTTGGGAAAATTTGGAGAAAAGAGCAAAGCTAATAATAATGGCAAATATCTGTTGGAATTCTGCTCAGGACATGGACTGGTTATTACTAACACCATGTTCCAACATATAAACGTGCACAAATTCACATGGAAAGAAGAGACAAGGAATAAGAAAAGTCTCATTGACTATGTTATTGTTGATAGTGATGTTTTCTCCCTGGTGCAGAACACCAGAGTGTACAGAGGATTTGAAATTGGAAGTGATCACTATTTAGTCTTGAGCAGGATAAAATTGAATTTTATATTGAAAAGAATAACATGTAAGAAATTTTAAAGCGAATAACAGTTGAGCAGCTCTTAGATGTGAACTGTAGACTAAAATACACAAAGATTATTGAAGAAAAAATGAAAGAGTTTGAGAAAAGGAATCAAACCTTGGAGATTCAGTGGCAAACTCTGAAGAAAACATTGATTGATACTGCCAGAGAGGCATGTGGTGAGGTTGTTTGCAAGGATAAAAAAAAATCAGAACTCCCTGGTGGACACAGGAAGTTAAAGAGGCAGTGAAGGAAAAGAAGAAAGCATATCAAAAGTTCATGTCAAATATGTCAGCTTGCGCTCTTAGAGAATACAGAGACAAATGCAAGAATGCTAAACACTGTGTAAAATTAGCTAAACAAAAGTCATGGGAGGACTTTGGAAAGAATATAGAAAATAAATATCAGAAATATGGCAAAATATTCTGGAGGTTGTTGAAGAAGCTTAGGAATGGAGGAAAGAGTGCTCTAAAAGGAGTTAGAGATGATAAAGGTGACATGAAAATGGGAGAAAAAGATATCCTTGAAGTATGGAGTAATTACTTTGAAAAACTGCTAAATGAAACAAGCAGTGATGACAGCACAGTGGTTTAATGTTTAATAATAATGGTAAAAAACACTGACCAGGCATGCAGTCAGGAATACATATCCATACTTGAAGTAGAAAAAGCCATCAATGGCTTGAAATGTGGAAAGGGAGCAGGAATAGATGATATTCGACCAGAAATGCTGAAGTATGGTGGTATAAAAGTGTTACAGTGGCTGCACTGCATTGTCAGAAAGCCTGGACAGAGGGACGAATTCCCGATGATTGGAGTAGAGCTCTCATAGTACCAATATATAAAAAGGGAAATAAAACTGAATGTGAGAATTACAGAGGTATTTCCCTACTGAGTGTTCCTGGCAAGATCTATGCAAGTATACATGAGAAACGGTTGAGAAGAATTGTGGAAGAAAAGCTGGGTGAAGAACAAGCGGAATTCAGGCCAAATATAGGCTCTCAGGATCAGATCTTCACTTTACGACAAATAGTTGAGAAAGCATGGGAATATAACAAAGATCTGTATTTAAGTTTTGTCGATTTGGAAATGGCATATGACAAGCTGCCAAGAGAGAAGCTATTCAATACACTACAGTTATATGGTGTCAATGGGGCATTATATCAAGCAATACTTAGTCTTTATTTGAGTTGTAAGTCAGCAGTTAGAATTGAAGGAGGTACAGGAAGATGGTTTAATGTTAACTCTGGCGTGAGACAAGGATGTACATTATCCCCTCTGTTATTCATTATCTATATGGATCACATTATGAAGGAAAGTGGTATTAAACATGATATCAAAATTGGAGATGTAAATGTCAGCTCTTTGCTTTATGCAGATGATGTTATACTTCTAAATAAATCTGCTACAAGTCTGCAAGATTCCCTGACTAAATTGAATAACTGATGTAATAGATATGGTATGGTCAGCAATAAAAAGACAAAGACAAGGAAAATAGGCAGAATCATTGAAAATGTCAACTGTGTTGTGAATGGAGAACCTGTGGAACAAGTAAAACATTTCAGCTACTTAGGCATGATTTTTACTGAAGATGGTAAATTAAAAATAGAAATAGACAACATAATCAGCAAAGCTGGTATGGTTCGAAGTCAATTGAATAAATTCATGTGGAATAAGAGAGAAATTAGTTAGAACGCTAAATTAGCTGTATTCAAGACAGTGTTTAAACCAGATTTAACTTATGGATCTGAGAACTGGGTCAGAAGTAAAACACTTGACCAAAGACTAGAGACCGCAGATATGAGAGTCTGAGAAAGATTATAGGCGTGAACAGATGGCATCAATGGCAATATCATATTAAATACGAGGATATTAGGTAAGAACTTGACATTGTCAGCATCCAGGAATGTGTTAGCAGAGCTAATCTCAGGTGGTATGGTCACTTAAACAGAATGGGCGAAGAAAGATTAGCAAAACAAGTGTTCTCTGCAGGTTGGCAGCAAAACGACCCAGAGTTAGACCAAGATATAGGTGGATTTATACGGTACAAAGTGCCTTAGACGATAGAAACATAAGATCTGATAATGATAATATTAGAGTCTTGACAAGTGACAGACTGATTTGGAGGAAAATTCTAGATAGAAAGTGAGTAATGATGTAATTTTTTTCATGTAGTACTATCATATCCTGTACACACCCCTTGACGGTACATGGCAGGAATTTGATGATGATTTATGCATTTAATTCAGTGTTGCTTATATAATTTAAAAAAAAAAAAACCAATTTCTGAACATAACCCTACTTTTTCTATGTGATCTAAGTCTCGCATGACATGATTTATATAATGAGGCTTTTTCTATGGAACCTAACATCCGTATTATACGAAGGTTACCTGCACCTTGGTGTTTATTCAAGTTTGATCAATAGAATTAATCAGGAATTGAAATTATGTATTTACTGTGATTGCATTTTGTGTTCAAATTAGAAATAAAAATATAGAAGCAATTAATTAAACACACACACACACACACACAAATTGTTGGCACAGCTGTCATACAGTGTATTAATGTATCAGTTAATTCCTTCTGAACAATAATTACTGTATCACATTCTCTTAGAAGTGATAATTTATATAATCAGTACATAGTCAACTGAATGGCTATTGACTTCATATATTCAGTTTAAAGTCATTCAGATGATGCATGCTGAAAGTGATATTACAGAGCAGAGCAGATGTGATGTACTGTAAACATTGCATTCAAATTAAAAATCATGCATTTTAAAAATGAAAGCATCAAAACTACATTATGTGAGAAGATAAAGCTCGCTCTGGATTAAATGGAGTAACAAATTATCACAAGCAGAAAATGGAATCTACTCTAATAAGTTACAGAACAATTAATTGGGTTTAATCACAGCAATAAACAGATATAGTTTATAATAAGACAGAGCTACATAGTTAAGCATCATGTTCAAAATATTTCTAATATTATGCTGCATATTACGTGAATCCATTTCATGAAATGTTCTAGACCTACTGAAAATGAGGAGTATAGTGGAGTGGAATAAAGATCAGATAATGCAGAAACTCTGTCTAAAGAAAAAACATTGAATTATAAAAGCAGCTACAGGTCTCCCCAACACATACTGGTGAAATGAACAAATTTTGTAACTCAGTGTGAGACTGTCATTCTGCTTATGCAGAGTGGTGGGTGGTCTCACACTGAGCACCAAAATTCATCTATATAAAGAGATAGGATTGGGGGGGGGGGGAGAGAGAGAGAGAGAGAGAGATAGGATGCTACTAATGATATCAGATGATTTTAATCCACTTAGGGTAGAAACTTATGAAAGCAATATTAGTAATAATGTTCCATGAAACAGTGCATTTTAGTCTATCTGCAGTGAAGTGGAGGATAAACACGTGGCAGGGCTGCCACATGTTTATGCATCACCAAAGTACCTCATGGGTACTAAATGAGTAATCATTAGTGATTTAAATTATCCTCATTATAAAAATGAAGGAGAATTTACTGAGTGGTTGTGAGAGAACTTTCTCAAGCAACGTGCAAAAGAAGAAACTCAAGGTCAAAAAGTGTTAGATTTGACCTAGCAGCAAAAGAGGTCTCAAGTAAATTAAGTAACTATAAATTAAATATGCCAAATAAAAAATTATATTCTTGGTTTAATCCTTTATCCAAATGTAAGAAAACAATGTTTATGCATGAAGTATCTTCACAACTGGGCTATATGTATATAGATGCTAATGACTTCACATCAATTGCTTTAGTGTCTCATAATCTAAAGCACACACCCTTTCAGATGTGTATAGTGCTGTGCATTATGGGAATGGCATTACCCAGACTGGTTTTGACCTTTATTGAGATCATCAGTGGGAGCCAGATCCCAGAAGGGATACCAAGGTAAAAGTAATGCAGGGTTATATTCCCATATACAAGTAATGAAAAAGTGTGTCACTTTATTATTAAAATACTCTGCATCAGATATATTGCTGAAGTTTTTTCACTTGGTTCCCATAATGCATAGCATTATAGATGTCTGAAAGGGTGTGTGTGCTTTTCATTATGGATACTAAGGCAACTAATGTGAAGTTATTAGCCTATATATACAAGTAGCCATGCTGTGAAAATACTTCGTGCACAAACACTGTTTGCTTGCACTTGGATAAAGGATTAAACCAAGAATGTAATTTCTTGGTTTAATAACCAAGTGAACAAACTTTAAACAAAGGAAGTGACTGTTTTGTTGCCAGTTGGTCAAGCCATACTTACCTGGGAAGTAACATTTGTATATGGATGTTCCAAAGGTTATATGCTGAACTACTTACTTTTAAAGCACCCTAAAGATTTAATAGATACCTCTCAGATCAATAAAAAAAATTAATAATAACAGGTTAAGTGTTTATCAAGCTGAGCAAAAAGTTTAGCATTTAAGTCCTTTATATTCATAATCTTGACGATTTTATGATTCCAAATAAAAACCCCACCAACATTAATCCTCACAAAAAAGTTTTACACCTACTTCAACAACATCTGTGGCCTAAACAGCAATATAAACAACGTGCACTTCCACTTACAGTCATCTAAACCAGAATAATTCTTATCACAATTCCAACTGGCAACTTCAGTAACTGCCCAAACTACACACACACCAGTTCTTTCTGTCACAAGGACAGCACTTGTGCATTCATCAAAACTAACATACCATGCTAGAAATTGCAAAACTTTGAATTCCCCCTTGCCCCACTTGATCTGCTTTGGCTCAAAATTTCCCTATTAAATCGACCTGTCCTTTTTTATATGCTGTCTCTATCACTCTCTAAACTCCAGTAACCACTCTGACCTCCTCATCTATCTCTCTGTAAAGCTATACTTTCTACAGTCAAAATACTCTAATAGTTAGGTTATCCTTCTTGGAGACTTCAATGTCCACAACTCAAACTGACTTCCCTTCTTCAGTTTCACTGATAAGCTGGGCTTGACACCCCCCCATCCAATTTGCCAACATACTTCATCTCTTCCTAATAAGTTCCCCTTCCAAGTATACTGTGGATGTTAGTTCTTTTCTTGGTAACTCAGATCACAGCCTCATATATGTCTCTTTTGCCACAGAACAATCACAGGCCCTCATCCCTTATTCTACCCCAAATGCACAGCCGCCTTTGTTCTCAAAAAAAAGTGTGCCAATGAAGTGAAAGAAAAAAATCTCTGCATATCATGAATGGCTCAAGACTAAAACTCCAACTGCTCATTCTTTTACAGCTGCTATGAGCTGCAGATGTAAAAGAATCATCACCAAATCAAAATCAGACTTTGAAAGGGCCAAATGCTGCAACCTTGCTTTCTGTTCAAATGGCAGTTGCATCTTCTGGTCCCTTGCCAAGGCTATAACTTTTGACCACCAGGTTTCCATCACTCTCACATTTGGATGGTACTGTAGCTATCTCACCTAAAGACAAGGCCGACTTACTGCCATCACTCTTCCAATCCCTGATGACCTGGACAAAGTTCCCTCCACTCCACCAAGAACTGCTCTTTCATGTCACCCATAGTCTTCTGACAGAAATAAATCTGAAGAATCCTTAATAACCTGAACATAAACAAAGTATCCATTCCTCATGGTATCCCAGCATTCTGCCTATGGTATGAAATCTCAGGAATAAAATATGCTATGAAATCTCAGGTATGAAATGCCAGGATACCATGAGGTATCCTGGCATTCTGTCCTACAGTATGAAAACAGGTCCACATCCAATCCATCCCAAAGAAAGGTGATAAAAGTCAACCAACAAATTACTGTCCAATTGCTCTCACTTCTGTTCTCTCTAAAATTATGGAAAAGGTGATCAACAACTAACTGCTGAATCACCAAGAGACCTACTAACTAATCAGTGACCAGCAGTATGGATTCCACCACTCATTATCTACAGCTGATCTAGTTTTCACAATCCACCTCTGGACTATGGAAAAATATGGAGAAACCCACATAGTTGCTCTTGACATTTAAAAAGCATTTGATCAAGACTGGCACAGGAGCCTACTTAAGAAACTGCCACCTTATGGTCTAACCTTCCACACTCTACAAATGAATCAACAACTTTCTCACTGGTAGCTCACTACTTGTCACGCTGGATGGCTTCCTCTCCTCGGATTTTGCCAACAATGCTGGAGTACCCCAGGGTTCTGTTCTTTCACCCACTCTCTTCCTCTTGTATATAAATGACCTGCTCTCAGACTTCAAATCCTATCCATAGCTTTGCCAATGACAGTAAACTCCATTCCTCCTTTTCATTTGACAAATCTTGTAACGATCAAGTATTAGAATTCTCAGGACATACAATGACCTATGTCTTGAACTCAACAAGTTCAAGAGCTTGCATCCCTCTCCCTTACTTTCAGTAATACCCAGACATCAAAACATAATCAGATTTCACTTATTGGGCTGACCTATACCTCCAACCTTACCAACCAAGCCAAAAAATTTGGTTGCTTTTTTGTATGAGACACTACTTACACCTTCACAGTTGCTAACTCTATACAAATACCAAATCCACCCAACCATGGAATACTGCTTCCATATTTGGAGTGGTGAACCAAAATCCTCTCATAGACTGCTTGATTAATGATTACTTTCTCTCTCTCTTTCTGCTATGATATATTGTTTCTGCTTTGTGCATCTTCTGCAGATACTATCACGGACAGTGCACTGCTGAATTACCCACTATTATTCTTCCAAAATTATTAGAACAAGAGCTACTGCTAACAACACCCTTTTACAGACCATCTCGAAACTCAGTGAACCAACTTCACTGCCTCCTCCTTCAATTCTATCTACTTCTGTTCTTTGAAACAGCCTTCCCCGAGAAATACAACCTTCAGTTGTTCAAAAAAAAAGTAAACAGATTCCTCCTTTCTTCTTATCCTCTTCCACACCAACAAAACTGATCTGATAGGACCTTTTGCATGTAGCTCCGATATAAAAAAATAAAGAAATTAAAAGCAGAACATATTCATATCCTTAAAACAATGCATCAAATCTTTTCTGACATTAAATGCAAAATATCTGCAAAGGCAGAGGTTAACAAAGACAGAGGTCAGACTCAGACATAACATACAATCTTGTTCTGGAAAACCAAAGCAAATATTCCTCATCAATCCTTAAGTTCTCTCAGGAAAACAGCAGCAAGCAACAAATTTACTTGCCTGCACACCATCATACAGGAAAATAACTCAAACTTGTGTCTTCAACATATGCCTTATTTCAAGCATATTCAGTTTCCATTTAAAATAGGTAACAAAAACATGAATAGAGTATTTCATAAGTTTCAACTATCTAGCACTGAAACAGAAATCAATTATTATGGGGCATTCCTGTGTTTTTATTTGATAACTCTCAGTTCCAAAGCTGTAAAACTGAGAGGAGACCTCCACATAGCCTTTAAAGGAATGCGGAGAACCGACCAGGGCTTCTGACCTAATGTCCAATCCTCACCTTCTCGTGGTGCACCCTGTTGGGTATCTAATTGGATACTGAACGAACGAGGATGGGCTGGCAATTTGGGATTTAGCTGACCAAATTGTATTCTTATTGGTTAAACCAAAATAAAAAATGATGGTACGACATGACAAAATTTCATGCCAGCTGGGGCATCGCCCGGTTAAACAAGGCCCGTTGTTTTCGCCAGGGAAACAGAGCGAACAGCGAAAAGTCAGCTACTGGAACAAATCGGAAAACAAATTCCAACTCAACATCACTAGAGTTAAAGATCGGTACTATCAACATAAGAAGCCTGAATGGCAAAGAAATGGAGCTGGCTGAGGAATTAGATAAGTACCAAATCAACATAATAGGGGTGACTGAAACAAAAAAGACAAAAACTGGTGAGATGTTTCTGAGCAATAAATACAAAATGTTATATTCAGGCAATGACAATCAAGGAAAAGAAGGAGTAGCCATAGCATTCAACACAAAATAGGAGGTTAATTTTCTTGAATGGCAGTCAGTCTCAAGTAGAGTAATGTGGGCAAATATGAGAATGGGGAACTGGACAATGAGACTTATTTATGCCTATGGTCCCACAGAAGGTTCTACTAAGGTAGAAGTGGAGGAATTTTTTGAGGCTTTAGAAAAAGAAAAACTGACACAATGAAAAAGGAAAAGTTGGTCCTTGTTGGGGATCTAAATAGCAGAGTAGGAAATGATTGGGAGACATACAAAAATATTTTGGGAAAATTTGGAGAAAAGAGCAAAGCTAATAATAATGGCAAATATCTGTTGGATTTCTGCTCAGGACATGGACTGGTTATTACTAACACCATGTTCCAACATAAAAATGTGCACAAATTCACATGGAGAGAAGAGGCTAGGAATAAGAAAAGTCTCATTGACTATGTTATTGTTGATAGTGATGTTTTCTCCCTGGTGCAGGACACCAGAGTGTACAGAGGATTTGAAATTGGAAGTGATCACTATTTAGTCTTGAGCAGGATAAAATTGAATTTCATATTGAAAAGAATAACATGTAAGAAAGTTTTAAAGCGAATAAAAGTTGAGCAGCTCTCAGATGTAAACTGTAGACTAAAATACAGAAATATTATTGAAAAGAAAATGAAAGAGTTTGAGAACAAGAATCAAACCTTGGAGATTCAGTGGCAAACTCTGAAGGAAACATTGATTGATTCTGCCAGAGAGGCATGTGGTGAGGTTGTGTGCAAAGATAAAAAAATCAGAACTCCCTGGTGGACACAGGAAGTTAAAGAGGCAGTGAAGGAAAAGAAGAAAGCACATCAAAAGTTCCTGGCAAATAAGTCAGCTTGCGCTCTTAGAGAATACAGAGACAAATGCAAGAATGTTAAACACTGCGTAAAACTAGCTAAACAAAAGTAATGGGAGGACTTTGGAAAGAATATAGAAAATAAATATCAAGAAGGTGGCAAATATTCTGGGAGGTTGTTGAAGAAGCTTAGGAATGGAGGAAACAGTGCTGTAAAAGGAGTTAGAGATGATAAAGGTGACATGAAAACGGGAGAGAAAGATATCCTTGAAGTATGGAGTAATTACTTTGAAAAACTGCTAAATGAAACAAGCAGTGTTGACAGCACAGTGATGAAAAAAACACTGACCAGGCATGCAGTCAGGAATACATATTCATACTTGAAGTAGAAAAAGCCATCAAAGGCTTGAAATGTGGAAAGGCAGCAGGAGTAGATGATATTCGACCAGAAATGCTGAAGTATGGTGGTATAAGAGTGTTACAGTGGCTGCAATGCATAGTTCAGAAAGCCTGGACAGAGGGACGAATTCCTGATGATTGGAGTAGAGCTCGCATAGTATTCAAATCAAAGAAATAAAACTGAATGTGAGAATTACAGAGGTATTTCCCTACTGAGTGTTCCTGGCCAGATCTATGCAAGTATACTTGAGAAACAGTTGAGAAGAATTCTGGAAGGAAAGCTTGGTGAAGAACAAGCTGGATTCAGGCCAAATAGAGGCTGTCAGGATCAGATCTTCACTTTACGACAAATAGTCGAGAACGCATGGGAATATAACAGAGATCTGTATTTAAGTTTTGTTGATTTGGCAAAGGCATATGACAAGGTGCCAAGAGAGAAGCTATTCAATACGCTACAGTTATATGGTGTCAATGGGGCATTATATCAAGCAATACTTAGTCTTTATTTGAGTTGTAAGTCAGCAGTTAGAATTGAAGGAAGTACAGGAAGATGGTTTAATGTTAAATTTGGTGTGAGACAAGGATGTACATTATCCCCTCTGTTATTCATTATCTATATGGATCACATTATGAAGGAAAGTGGTATTAAACCTGATATCAAAATTGGAGATGTTAATGTCAGCTCTTTGCTTTATGCAGATGATGTTATACTTCTAAATAAATCCGCTACAAGTCTGCAAGATTCTCTGACTAAATTGAATAGCTGTTGTAATAAATATGGTATGAAGGTCAGCAATAAAAAGACAAAGACAATGAAAATAGGCAGAATCATTGAAAATGTCAACTGTGTTGTGAATGGAGAACCTGTGGAACAGGTGAAACATTTCAGCTACTTAGGCACGATTTTTCTGAAGATGGTAAATTAAATATAGAAATAAACAGAATCAGCAAGGCTGGTATGGTAGGAAGTCAATTGAATAAATTCATATGGAATAAGAGAGAAATTAGTCGGAACACTAAATTAGCTGTATTCAAGACAGTGTTTAAACCAGATTTAACTTATGGATCTGAGAACTGGGTCAGAAGGAAAACACTTGACCAAAGACTAGAGACCGCAGATATGAGACTCTGAGTAAGATTATAGGCGTGAACAGATGGCATCAATGGCAATATCATATGAAAAATAAGGATATTAGGAAAGAACTTGACATTGTCAGCATCCAGGAATGCGTTAGCAGAGCTAATCTCAGGTGGTATGGTCACTTAAACAGAATGGGCGAAGAAAGATTAGCAAAACTGGTGTTCTCTGCCAGGTTGGCAGCAAAACGACCCAGAGGAAGACCAAGATATAGGTGGATTGATACGGTACAAAGTGCCTTAGACGATAGAAATATAAGATCTGATAATGTTGGAGTCTTGACAAGTAACAGACTGATTTGGAGGAAAATTGTAGATAGGAAGTTAGTAATGATGTAATTTTTTTCATGTAGTACTATCATATCCTGTACACCCCTTGAGGGTACATGGCAGGAATTTGATGATGATGAACTCTCAGTTCCACAAAAACAAAGAACAGCTTGATATATAATCTTCAATCAAATAAAAAAAAATTCCAATGGTGAAGGTACATTAACTTCAACAGGAACTCAAATAATAAATCAAAAAACACAATTATTTATTCCTTATATTTTTCTCTACTTCTTAAAGGGAATCATTCACAACTCTCCCTTTTCTTTCTCCATTCATTCCTTTTTTTTTTTAAACAAAGTCCCACTTCCTATGGGTATTCTTTTTCTCGTGTTCATCAACTGTTCATTTCATATCACAGTAGAGCATACCTGTATTCTCTGATTTGCAATTGTGTGAATGACATCATGACAGCCAGGTATTACAGATAGCAGAGAGATGTTTTTAATAATGGCAGATTGGATACTCTTATTAGCAGTGTGATTTTCTTTTCTACTTGATTTCATCTACTCAGCATTAAAAATGTCTACAGGTATTTTAATTCAATGATGCAGGAAAGTATTTACATCTTGCAAGTTCTTGTTGTTGCTGCTATATTGGAAAACTAATGCTAAACCTAAACAGCACGATTGCTAAAAGAGTTCTGCTGAACCCTTCACCAGAATTCAGAAATGGGTTGACAGAGAATCTCTACTTTGCAATAAACAGCATGGATTTACTAAGGGCAGATCATGTTTTAGCAACTAGCTCACATCCATTCCCCTTGTCTAACTTAGTGGTAGCTGAATTAGATAAGGGGAATGGATACATCATAATAATTTAGGATTTTGCTAAAGCTTTTGACAGAATACAGCATGGAATACTGTTGCATAAATAGGAGAATATGGTATTGGATTATAAACTACTATTGGCATGATTAAGAGGATGGCTGACTGACAGACATCAAAAAGTCATATATGGGGAGGGGTGAATCTGCAAGATTCAAGGTAACCAGTGGTGTGCCCAAAGGATCAATCCTTGGTTCATTGTTATTCAATCTGTACATTAATGACATTAGTAAGGATTTGACATGTGCATACAGCTAGTTGCTGATGATGCAAAGATAGGTAGGGTAATCAGGAGTGTGCTGATATGCAGTACTTACAGAATGATTTGAATAGACTGGAATTATGGGCATGTGAAAATGGCTGTCATTTCGATGTCAATAAATGTAAAGTCATGCACTTTGGTGTGATTAAATATCCAATGGCGTATTATATTGGTGGGATTATGCTTGAAGAAACTGATCAGCGAGAAAAAGAGAGCAAAGGAGAGTGTCAAAAATTATATCAGGATTGTGGAATACAGATTGAGAACTCGTAAGCTGCAGACACTAGCAAACAGGAGAAAGAGAGGGGTAATATAATTGAGACATAAACTTCTGAGAGGGTTGTACAGAATTTCAGTAGATGGAATTTTTCATTTTATGGAGGGTGGGGAAAGGATGCGAGGGTATCCATGGACGTTGAGAAAGAATGCTGCCAAAAAGGGGGTTAGAGCTAGATTTTTCTCTCAATGCGTGACTGGAATGGATTGCCGTTGAATGTTGTGTGTGCAAGTAGCATGAATGAATTCAAGAACAGGTATGACAGCTGGTGCAAATAGTACGGTCTCCTTTGGTGAGTTCTTGACTCCCTGAAGGTCTCTTTAATAATAATAATAGGAATGATAATCCCACTGATGACAAACCATGAGGCACAGTTAGGCTTAACAACCTTGCCCATCAACTTCTAACAACAAAAGTGCACACACTGCTGTTATATTCTTCTTACAGTCGAATACTGTTTTAACATAATTTTATCAACATAAAGGACGTATAAAAATATTATTATTATTGCATGACACCTCCAGAGAGTTCAAAGACTCATCGAGGGAGGACACCTACTCGACATCTCTCTCTCTCTGTCTCCACAACTCAATCCACCAATTACAACTAACCGCAACTACCTCAATGCCATCTACTGCCCACCACCACAACTAGTATTTCCACAGACAATCACAAACATCCATACCCACAGCGGGATTCAAACCCACAGCCTTTTGACTGGAGAGCGGATATGCTAACTGCTCAGCCAACCAGGCCATATTATTTCACTTTCAATGAACTAAACTAACAATAACAGCTTTTGTAAACAAAAATCATGTAAAGATATTTAAACATCTTTACAGAACTGACAAGTAATTTACAAGAACAAAATGGCCTCTGTGTTCTTCTGGCATCAGAACATGGTTGCATGTTCTGATGCAACCAGTTACTTCTGTTTCAATAGCATATGTTCATTTCCTTTCATTCCAGTTAAGAAATGCAAAAGTACAAACACACACTACTGATAAGCAAGTTCTAGGGTATTATAAATATGAATTCAATGCACCAATATAATTCATTAAGGTATGTAATATTATTTATAATATATGAAGGGTGCAGGGGAAAAACAACTTCAGTCCACGATACTGACTTCCGAAAAAAACGTTAAATTTTCCTTGTTGTCAAAATACAAGTAAACATAGCATAACAAAATAAAAGATATGGTACATTCATATATATTAAGCATAATTAATTTAAATAGTACTTAAAAATTAAAAAAACAAATGGCAAATAATGGCCTGAAGGCCAAATTGGACTGAAATTGTTTTTCCCCTGTATCCTTCATATATATATATATATATATATATATATATATATATATATTTCATAACTGAAAAAAAATCATATATAGAACTTACAGTTTAAACAACCCTTTGTCCTTTTTCCTCAGGATTCTGGAAGAAAAGAAATCACTTCAATTAATAATATTCATTTTTTAAGTTCTAATTAAAATATGTACAATACATAAACAATTATGTAATATCAATTCAATGAAGTAACAAAATTTATGAAAATATCTAACATAAAAATGTCTTGTGACAAACAGCTTTTATTATTCAATGTTCCTCTCACCATAACCTGTTACAGCAAACCTGCTGACTAATGCTAGACATCAAATATGCAAGCTCTGTAGGATATTTACTTCTATTTGCTACATTTCACACTGGTACAGTGTGAAAATACTGCAAGAAATAAGAGTATACAGAAGATTTGAAATGGAAGTGATCCCCATTTATAATAAATTTAGTTTAATCCTTTCTCCAAGTGTAAGCAAACAAAGTTTGCACCTGAAAATATCTTCAGGACTAGTGTAAGGTAGTGCAACACCAGGCAACTCCAAGCAAAGGTGGACCAAGCTCTCATCACTACTTGTCTCAGTATCTCCCATAATGCAAAGCACATCTCCTTGCAGACATGTATACTGCTATGCATTAAGGGAAGGGCCACTACCCAGACTGGTTTCAACCTTCATTGAGGTCTCGTCAGTGAGAAGCAGACCCAAACGTGGAGATACTAAGGCAGAAGCAATAGGAGAGGTCATATTTACCTATAGGAGTTGCCAACAGGCGTACTACCTTATTATTTAATTACTCTGGATTTAGAGAGAGATGTTGGAAGTTTATTTTTCACTTGGTTAGACTATAATAAATTTAGTTTAATCCTTTATCCAAGTGTAAGCAAAACAAAGTTTGTGCCTGAAAATACCTTCAGGACTAAGGTAAGGTAGTGCAAGTGATGAGAGCTTGGTCCACCTTTGCTCGGAGTTGCCTGGTGCTGCACTACCTTACCCTAGTCCTGAAGATATTTTCAGGTGCAAACTTTGTTTGCTTACACTTGGATAAAGGATTAAACTAAATTTATTATAGTCTAACCAAGGGAAAAAATAAACTTCCAACATTAATCCCCATTTAGTTTTGAGCTGATGAAATTGAATATAGTACTGAAAGAAAAATATTTTATTACTAGTTTTCTATATATGTATTTATCCCACAAACAAGATAGCATTAGTGACATACATGCAGATCGGGATTGAGAAAGAAGACATGTTGACATTTTTCTTTTAAAGAGCTGGAAGCTGAAATGTTGTGAAACACATTATAAGGAAGACTGTTCCAGATGACAGAAGTAGATGAAATAAATGAGAGAGGAGAAGAAGGTATGATGAGTTTTTGCAGCTGTACTGTAAAAGGATGTTGGGCAGTTGTAATTCTTGTTTTAACAAGCCCCACAGCAAGTAGAGGAATGATGTTTGCCAACTCACTGGAGCAGTGACCATGGAAGTGCCTGTAGAAGAGACACAGAGCTGAAACATTGCATCTACAAGATAGGTTGAAGTGAATCTGCCCATCCTCAGAACAATATTCTGAGGATGGGCAGATTTTGGATTTATATAGGATTAGTAGCTGGGTTGGTGTAAAATAGCTTCTTGAGTGGAAAAATATGCCTAGTTTTTTTTTTTAGAAACTGAGGAAGCTGTTGATGTGATATGTTTGTCCATGAGAGGCTGGAGATTTGTCAGTCCAAGGAGAGATAGTTCATCCTGTCTGTTGATGTATGTATTGTTGAGGATAAGGGAAGGTAAGCTGAGATCCCTTTTGTGAGAGAAAAGGCAGGACTATATTTTGGCAGCATTGAAGGTATCCTTGCCCCTATTTAAGGATGGTATGGGAACTACATGATCTGTCAGAGGAGTAGGATGAATGGAGAGTACTATCATCAGCAAAATACTACATATAAGAAAAAGATGGTAGATAAAAGAACAGAATCCTGAGGTACTCCTGCATTGGTGGCAAAGTTCGAAAAGAGAGCATGCTGTCCACCATGACATGCAGTGAATGACCAGAGATAGAGCTGGCTATTCAGTTACAGAGTGCAGTAATAGGCTGAAAGAAGGAAGTTTGCAGGTAGCGGGCCTTGCCAAAGTGCAATGGCTTTGGCAAGGGACCAGAAAGCACAGCTTCCGTTTCAGCAAGAGACAAGTTTTCTGTTACTGGTTTTTAGGAAGTTGGATTTGCAGATAGCTGATTTACATGTATTGCAATGCTTACACATAGGCTGAGTATGAATGAAACTGAGGTTCCTGATGCAAGCTATCAGCAGTAAGCCGAGTATTTCTTTTGGTGCCAAACATGACCAAAAGCCCTGGAAATGTCAAAGGCAACAGCACGTTTCTCCAAACTTTCCACTGCACGTGTTCAGTGGTAAGTTATGTAGGCTAAGATATCAGCCATGGATCTTGTTTGGCAGAATTCATACTGGTGGTCGCTGATTAACTCGTGAACTTCTAGGCAGTGAAGCAGTTGACTATTGATAACTTTCTCCATTATTTTGGAGAGGATTAAGGTGGTGGTAATTGGTCAATAGGCTTTTGTCTCCCTTTTTTTGGAATAGGTTGGATATATATGCTTGCATCCATCAGATGGCACAGGTGCCAGCTGAGTACAGAAGATTGAAGAGACAGCTCTGTAGCAAACATTTGACTACAATAGGAGAGATGCAATTGGGATCAGCTGACTTTGTAGTGTTCAGGTTGTCTAATATTCTTATGCCTGTCAGTGCTCAGTTGCTGGCATGGAAGGCGGTAATCTGCTTTCTTTGTCTATGTAGGAGTTAGAGGAAAAGAGTGATGCTCGGAGGTCAGCTTTTTTTTCTTCTGGTGCTGTATCAACAGTGCCATCTGGATTGGAGAAATGGAAGTGCAGGTGAGCAGAAGTCGAGTCCAATGGCTTTGGCAATGGACAAGAAAGCACATCTTCTGTTTGGGCAAGAGACAAGTTTTCTGTTACTGGTTTTTAGGAAGTTATATTTACAGATAACTGATTTACATGTATTGCAATGCTTACACACAGGCTGAGTATGAATGAAACAGGTTCCTGATGCAAGCAATCAGCAGTAAGCTGAGTTTTTTTTTTTTTTTTTTTTGACTACTTGCATACATTTGTTGAACTGGAACTTTGGAAAGTGGATAGGAATTTTGGATGGACTGCCTTCAATGCCAGTGTAGATGATTTTTTATGCACTCATTGCAAGAGTCTGGGTCAGAACAGCAACATGCCATGGAAAAGAAAAAGAATAGTAGTTCCAGAGGTCATCCCACTTGGTACCTTTACAGTTTCGAAGGGCATGAGCTTGGGTGTGGTCTGAATTGCTGAGAGGAGAGGTAACTTCTACAGCATGTCTGGAAGGAGACCTAGTTAAAAAAGGAAAAGGGTATTAAGAAAGTGGAAGGAATTATTTGGAATACAAGTAGGCAGGTAGCTGAATGATTTGAATTAGATCATTGCTTATAGCAAAAATTTCCATATCATGTCCAACTTGATCGGTAGTGGTGGATTAGGGGAGTGGCAGTTACAGTTGTGGACATTTAGGTGACCTAGGAAGATGACCTCGTTGTTTGGATAACTGGATTAAAGAGTTTCACGGAGAGGAAGGTGAAGAGGTCTAAGTAGTTTTCAGAGCTTGGAGACCAGTAAATACAGTATATGAATGTTACTAAGTGGGGCAAGGAAACTGTCAGCCAGTTTCCTTGCCCCACTTAGTAACAATCCAGCAGTATGAATTTGGCATTCTCTAGCATGTAATATCAATATTTACAAAGACGCAGGTGCCACCCTAGTGACAAAATTAATCATGAAGAATATAATTTGAACACCAAAGGTGAACTGTGGTTGATGTAGCTGTAAATTGGGTTTCTATTAGGAGGAGGTGATCTAGTTTCGATGTCTGTAGATGGTGCTGAATGTCATGTATATTGCAATTTATGCCATGGATGTTTCGAAAAGTGGATTTGGATTTTTTTTTTTTTTTTTTTTTTTTTGGGATCCTAGTATGTTTGAAATATTGCATTTGGTATAATTTGTTTGGACGACCTGGTTGTCGAAGAAGATTTATTTTGTTTACAGTGTTGTCTCATTGTGTCTGTTTCATTTTTCATTTCTGTTTATTGTTAGATGAAAGGAAAGAGCAGTAGGAAAAGATGCTTGTCAACATGATACCCATACAGAGAGCAACCAGTTTCCTTGCCATTCTGTAGCCTCAGCAGTGCCTCCTGCATACCACTATTCCTTCACCAGACATGACCTGGTAGAATATGTGGTAGCAGGATTATGTACCAGTTGACAGAGAAGCCTCCTGACTCATTGCTGACCATTCAGGCCCCATATACTACATGGCAGCTGGCCTGCATTACTATTGTTTCAACTGATGTGCCCTCAAAATGGAGGGTTTGCAAGGAGGGTTTGGGTCTTTAAGTATGTTTGGCATGTCCTTGAAAAGTATCACTCACACTACATGGAGAAGAGAGGGAAAGATGGAGACCAAAACCCTTGTCTGGAGGCAAAACAGTGTTTGTCATTTCAAGCCCCCAATAAGCAGGATGATAGTGGTGTTTCACTATGCGATGAAGGTCATCTACCACCTAGCAGTCTAGTTGGCATATTTTCATCTAGGAAGATATTCCTTTTCAGCAGAAATGAAAGCATCAGAGCCTTTCCCTATCAAACTACACCACAGGTTGACTGGACAGGAAGAGGTTGTATATTGCACATCCCTGCCCATTAGTAGCATCTACAAAACTTTTATAAAGAATCAAAATTGAGCAGCCTTTAGAAATGAACTGTAGGCTCAAATATACAAATATTATTCACAGAAAAATGAAAGATTTGAAAGACAAGAATCAAACCTTGGCAATATAGTGGCAGATGTAAAGACAACACTGATTCAGCCAGAGAGATATTTGATGAATTGAATTTCTCTGCAAGGACAGAAAAAGCAGAACTGTAAGGTGAAGTCAAGAAATTAGAGACAGTCATGGAAAAGAAGAAAGCATATCAGAAGTTCCTAACAGGAAAGTTAGGATGTGGTCTCATGCTTGCTTGCTTACTTGTATGAGGTGTAAATTAGCTAAACGTAAGTCATCGAAAGATTTCGGCAAGAACAGATGCATATTTGAGAAAAGGCTATGACAAATTGTGTACGAAAAATTTAGGGAACAAACTTCATTTAGACAAAATAGGGATTGTTAGGATTAGATTTTTCACTGCCAGATTGTTGAAAAATCAATCGAGAGATTGATTGATTCAATGAGAGATCAATTGAGGAATTGATTCTCAACAAGAGATCATTGAGCAAATAATCTCTCTCTCTCTGGAACGTAAAAGGAATCTGCATTTAAGTGATGTAGATCTGGAAAAGGCTTATGATACCGCACCAAGAGAAAGCTGTTCAAAATGCTACAATTGTATGGTGTAAATGGTATACAATTATATCGAATATTATCATCTAGAGTTCTAAGTCAGCAGTTATAATTGAAAGAATTAAAATCACACCTGATTTTACATGGGTTCATGTAAAATCAGGTGTGAGACAAGGATGCATCATCTTCACTTATGAGCATATTCGTCTATATGAATCGCATTATGAAAAAAAGTACTAAACCTGATATCAAAAATGTTAATCTCAGCTCTTCACTTTATATAGATGTTATACTCTTAAATAAATCCAGGACATGTCAGCAGCATTCCTTAACTAAACTGAATAACTGCTGTAAGAAAGTTGGCACGAAAATGAGAAATAAAAATGCAGATTATGAAAACAGGTAAGTATACAATGAATATCAGCTGCAATTTGAATGAAAAATATAGAGGACAAGTAAGACATTGCAGCTATTTAGGCAATGTAGTGAAATTGACAAATTAAATATGGAAATACATAACAGAATAGACAAAAAACTGATATGGTTTAAGTCATATAAATAAATTTATATGGAATAAGAGACTAATTATACAAAGCTGTGTATGCAGCTGATTCAAATCAGTTTCACTTATTGATCAGAGGAACAAAACTGTTGATGAAATAGCAAAGATCATGGAGTTCTGAGAAAAATTACAACAGTGAACCAATGGCATCAATGGCAAAAAATCATTAAAAATGAAAATATCAGCAAGGAACATGATTATTGGCATTCAAGAGCTAATCATGGGTGAAGTCACATGAGAAAATGAGAGAAAAAATGATTAGCAAAACAAGTGTATGGTGCCAGAATGGCAGGAAAAAGACCCATTGGAAGACAAGATTTAGGCCAACTGATTCAGTTTTTAAACACCTTAGAAGACATAAATACCAGATGTGACAATATTGTAGCCCTGACATGTTTATTATTTGGAGAAAAAGTCAGGATAGGAAGTTAATAATAATTAGCATTTTTCATGTAGTACTATGAGAGTACCCTGTATACCTTGTGAGCATATATCAGGAATATGATGATAAATAACTATATATAACTACAAGGAAATAAGACATTAACTTAAAAAAATATTCTGCATAAAGATATCTTAATAATAACATAGTAAATAGAGTTCTTGCATCAGTGAAAACTTTACTGGCTTTCATCATGTACATGTCTGTAAGACATGGGTTTATCATACAAGACTATTACACAAAATATGGTCTCTCATCCAAGTTTTTTTTTTGTGTGTGAAAATCAAATTGGTGATAACATATTGTCAGAGATATTTATTATCAAATTAGAAGGCATGAATCTTCAGTTTAAAAAAATACACCTAAGTGCATGTTATTTTTACTAAACATTAATTGGTGTGTAAGAAATTTGTATAATCTGATTACCTCCCCCACCCCACACACACAGTGATGCTGACATTGCTCATGCATTGATTTGAGTTGATTTTTCATGGATCCTCTACTCTATCCTATTGTGGGCTTTTCAGCAATGGAATATGATCCTGTATACATTTGAATATTTCCTAAGCAGAATGAGGGTCTTTACACATTTACAATATTATGCATTAACAATCCAGGAGGAAGATAAACAGGAAAAATAACTGAATATCATTCTAATACAGATCTCATAATTAATTAAAACTATAAACAAGACATTATTCAAGAATCCAACACATATACAACAACTCCTATAATTCTCTCTATCCTGTTACTAACCATACTGAAAAAAATAAAAAAATAAATAAATACAGTGATCTCAATATAGCACACTTCTAGAGATCAGAGGAGTGGTTTGTTTTCACGAAGTTTGCTTTACTACATGTGAGATTTGTGCCAGGCTGTTTTAGTAATTATTATAATATAGTGGCATTTGCTACATTGACTGTATCCTTTTACCACACTTTTCACTTGCACACAATTCCAAATGCACACAATCTCAGAATACTGTTCTCATATTTGGAATTATGCACCACAAATCACCCCCAAAAATTCCTCATAATGTCAAGAAGTTCGTAGTTCTCTTGCAGATGATTCATTCCAACATTTCTTTTACTGATGATCATTTTCTTTTTTACAGGTACTTCCATGGTGCTATTCCAGTCAACTGGAATTGTTGACCAGAATAGCATCATGCTCAACCTACAAGGATGGTAGCAGCTCCCCAAAATCCAATTATCATCTAACTGCTAAACCATCTTCTTCTTCATTCCCTCTCTTTATTCTCTGGGTCAGCCTTCCTCAATTGTTCCCAAAGACTTCATCTTACTGTTCAATAATAAATAAATAATCCTTCTGTTTAACCTTTCCCCATACACGCTAATGTACTATAAATTTTGAAACTTCATGTGTGTGGAAATGATTTGACTTGAGGGTGTGATAATGTTTTGCTATGGATACTTGGACACTGATTATCACTCATGTTGGTATTTAATGGAAAAAATACATTTTGAGATAAATTGCAAACTAAATTAATTTAGCTAATAAGTTAGCTATGCCTTGGTATCTTCGTGGGAACAAAGAAATACAACTAAGCATGTAAATGCAAGCTAACAGGAAGGCAAACACTGAAAGAGAATGAAGGGCAGGATTCTGCAGTCATAACCGGCACCCTCTATGAGTGCAGTGATGGAAATTTGATGGTTCTAAAAATAACAGTGTTCAGTGTTGCACTTTGGGGGGGGGGGGGGTAAAGGGAGACAGCCAAAATATTTGATCAGATGAGTTGAGTCTATTTCAGATAGAAAGCTATGAGTGAAATACTAGTAAGCTGAGACTAAAAGAAAGATGGCATTGTACACTACACATTCTAGACTTGAACCATTGTTTTTTATTTGTATATTAATGATATTAGGGGATGGTCTTAGAGGGTAATACAAAGTTTTTTTTTTTATGCAAAGCTCACAAAAAATTATAAACTTCTAGTACATTAGTACCATGGATGGGCTAAGGTTTTTTGTTCTTTATTTTTTTACATAATCAGAAACCCTGCTCTAAAGACCAATAAAAAAAAATGTATGTATTTGGCAAAATACATCCTGTATTTTGCCAAAATTTTTAAAAGTTTGGCAAAATACAGGATGTCCACAAATGTTTACCCTGATTATAATATATTGTCAGTTTTCAGTGGATACATGAAATGGAACACAAAGTAGACTTCAATGCATAACATATAGAAAAAAAAGTCAATGAAAAATAATGTCTGGTGACCTCGGGGGGGGTCAAGGGATTGGACCATCTCTGATCCAGCGATTCGGGAATTCTCGGTAAGATGATTGCGAACAGCACGAGACCAATGGGGGGGGCTCCGTCCTGTTGAGAGATAACATTTGGTTGCATCTGCTATAGCTGGGGAATGGCATAATTATTGAGCATGTCTAAATGTCTAAGTATTTCCATTAATTTCTTTTTCAAGAAAGAAGAAAGGGCCAATCACTCGATCATGCATTAGTCCACACCACACATTGAGTTTTGGACTAGCTCAAATGTGTTCTCTTATGGCATGTGGGTTTTCAGATCCCTACATTGTGTCTGTTGACTACTCCACTCACGTGAAATGTTGCCTCATCAGAGAAACAAACACACTGCAAAAAATCATTATCCTCATCAATGCGGTTCAAAATGAGGTTAGCAAATTCTTAATGCCTTGGACGATCATCTGGCTTTATCTCCTGGACAATTTGGACTTTGTACGCAAACAATTTCAAACTTTTGTGTACCACAAAGTGGTACGCAAACGTTGGCACTATAAATGGAGATTTTGTTTCTGTTAGCCACAGAACACATTGGGCTTTTTCCTGTACCGAAGCCATTTTTAAAGAAAATCAGCAGCAGCACTCCTGGTGGCAAAAGCAGTATACTGAAGATACAAGTATGGAAACTTTATGAGTGCCCAAGTTTTCCTGTAACAAAATTTATTCAGTTAATTTCATTGTTAAAATATTATAGCCAGTTGAAATCAGGGTAAGCATTTGTGGACACCCTGTACATTTGCTGATGATGCTACTTTGAAGAGAGAGTTATGAGACATAGCTAGCACAAAATTCCTGCAGGGCAACTTAAAGAGACTGGATATAGTTTTGGACCTCAACATCTCCCTGTGTTTAAATAATTATAATACTAGAATTAACTCACGTAAAATATTATTTATTAGTAAGTTTAATAAATTTTCGACCGAGTATCACAGGCATCTTCAGTACAAAGCCGATAGAACAATAACTGACAATTCCAAAAGGCACCACTTAAGTAGGTAATGTAAGATAACTAAAAAATGTCGTTAAATTTTCTAATGTATTAAAAATAATAATAAAATTAAATAGAATTTAAAAAATAAATAATATATGCATATACAAGGTGGTCTGAAAAGTTCTCGGCCTCGACCATAGATGGCAAGCTATCGGCAAGAGATTTTTTTTTCTAAGTTGGCACATCTGTCATAAGCATTCATGTGAAATTGCAAGTCATTCTATCAGGCAGTTTGTTTTATACAGCTGTCTGAAGCAAAAGTGTTGTCAGTATTCCTTGAAATGCATAAAATTGAGTATCGTGTGGTTATAAAATTCTTTGTAAAAGAAGATTTAATGATAAAAAGAAATTTATTTGAAGTTCATAAAAGTTTATGGACACTCTTCTCCTTCGTTTTTGACAATTAAGAAATGGGCTGCTGAGTTTAAATGTGGTCGTACCAGCCTTGAAGATGACCCACATGAAGGACGTCCAAAAAGTGTAACAACAACAGAAATCATTGATCAAGTGCACAATATGGTATTGGATGACCAGCAAGTCAAAAAGCGTGAAAATGCTGAGACTATAGGCATTTCAAAAGAATGTGTAGGATATATTTTGCATGAAGTATTCCAAATGAAAAAGCTTTGCGCAAGATGGGTGCTGTGCTTGCTCACAGCAGATCAAAAACGCACTCGCATGAAAATCTCTGAACAGTGCTTGGAGCATTTTAACAAGAATAAAACAGATTTTGTGCATCGATTTATTACTATGGATAAGACTTGGATTCACCATTACACACCAGAATCCAAACAGCAGTCAAAAGCCAGTTGTTCAGTGCCAAAGAAGACAAAGTCATTTGCATCAGCAGGAGAGGTCATGACATCAGTGTTTTGAGATGCTAAAGGCATTTTGTTTATTAATTATCTTGAAAAGGGTAAAACAATAACCAGGGAATATTATTACAATCTTTTAACCAGACTACATGAAAAAATTTGTGAGAGAAGACCTGGTTTGCAGAAGAAAAAAATCATCTTTCATTCAGGACAATGCACCTGTCCACAAAAGTGTTTTGGCAATGGGAAAATTAAGGGATCTGCACTATGAACTGTTGGAACATCCACCGTATTCCCCAGATTTTTTTCTCCCTCTGACTTCTATCTCTTCCCAAAACTAAAACTCTAACTCGCTGGTCGGCATTTTTCTTTCAATCAAGAGGTGATTTGCAGCTGTAGAGGGTATTTTGCAGAACTTACTGAGAGCTACTACAGGGATGGGATAATGGAGCTGGAGCATCGCAGAAATAAATGTATTAGTCTTAAGGAAGATTGTGTCGAAAAATAAAAATAATTTGGAAATTATAAATTCGTTTTTTCATTGTTAGGCCAAGAACTTTTCAGACTACCCTTGTGTGTGTGTGTGTGTGTGTGTGTGTGTACATACATACACAAAAAAAAGTTAGGAAAGATTAGCTGAGTTAAAAAGTACCATCTCCCACAAAGGGGATAGACATAGACCATCGGATCTGTTTAAGTTTAGGAGAGTGCAGTAAAGTTTCACATGTTTCTTTATAAAGCCGTTTCCATGAGGAACTGACTTTTGTGAAGGACTCATCTTTTTCCAATGAACTATGCCTAGTGTTGATGACATGCTCTGCAAGTCCAGACTGTTCAGGTTCAAGGTATTCAATATAAGACTTGTGTTCTTCTAGCCAAATAAAAGTAGATCTTCCTGTTTGTCCAAAATAAGATAATCCACAAGAGCAAGGAATCTGGTAGACACCTTGCTGATTGAGATGTGGAAGCTTGTCCTTTGGAGAAGGTGAGAAAGATGGAGATTTTTCTGATTGAGCAAAAGGCAACAAAAATATTTAGTGGTTTAAAAACTTTTGATGTGTGTTCACTAATGTCTTTCACATAAGGAATAGGAATATGAGTTATTTCTTCTGTATTTGAAGAGGTAGAGATAACAAAACTGCTAAAAGCTTTTTTTAATGAATGAATTCTTATAACCATTAGATAAAAAAGTATTATATATATATATATATATATATATATATATATATATATATATATATATTATTTTATTCAATTATTTATTTTACTTTATTTTATTATTTTTTAATAAGTTAGAAATTTAATGACCTGTTTTTAGTTATCTTACATTAGCTACTTAGGTGGTGCCTTTTGGAATTGTCAGATATTGTTCTTTAGACTTTGTACTGAAGATGCCTGTGATACTCAGGCACAAATTATACTAATAAATAATAGTTTACGTGAGTTAATTCCAGTATTATAATTATTGAAATATGCCTACTCATATTTCTATGTTCTCTCCTATTTCTATGTTCATCAAGATTTCATCATTTTCATTATTTATGGTTCTCTGCTTTGAACTCAGTTTCTTGTTTATGTTTCTGATCATCTTATATACGTCTCTTGTTCTACATTCACTACAGTATTTATTGATATCCTCACGCTGTTCCTCTAGCCATTTCGATTTGTCTCTCCTAAATGCCTTATTGCATTGCATTTTGCTCTATACCGTTCTTTCATTTCTACAGAAATCTCTCTCTTCTAATCTTTAATTCTCTTTTTTCTTGAATTATCTTGCTCTAAATTATACTGAATCCATAACAGGGGTCTTTAATTATCATTTTTTATGTTAATCTCATTTAGGAAACTTGTTACCATATAGTGTATTTAGTACTATGGATAAATTAAAGGCTAAATTTAGTAATCTCCTCTATAGACAAACATGTATCCCTTTCATATTACTTCAGCCTTCAATAATCATGGTAATTTTCTCACCATAGGTAACAAAAATCATCTAGCACAAAAAGACCCACAAATATCTAAGATACAGTGAGATTTGAATCTGGAGCCTATTTGTTAGTAAGCAGATGCAGTACATATTTGATCAAGCAGGCTGGCTCTCACCTTGAATGACTTTTCAGAGAGAACCAAGTTGTGGGTTATGGTTAATAGTTTGATAAAATATGTATATTTCCCCCTTTTTTCTGGAATGGTTGAATATAGGCTTGCTTCCACTCTATGGGTGCTGAGTATAAATGAGATGATACAGGACAGGTGTTCTGGTGCACAAGTTTTAAGAAATTTGGCAGATTTGAGTCAAGACCACAGTAGTTTACAAGAATTTTGAATTCACACTATAGAAAAGTGATTTCTTTACTTTTATGTTCTTTTAACTAGCAAGACAAGATTTCATGCTAGAAATAGGTTTACTGAATTATGCACTAGATCAATATGCCAGTATACATTAAGTCTATATCAAGTGATGTACATAACTATGATGAAAGAGCTCATACAAGAAGCCAAAAGGAAAAGAGATAATGACTTGCCTCATTCCTATACGAGGCAGCCCTAGTCCATCAGGATTAACAGGTACTTGAACTCCTTTTTCCCATTCTTGCTTCCAGGAATCTGTAACATACCAGAAATCTTCTGGGTCTAGCTGATCACTATCTGGAAGCTTCATTGCACTTATCAGATCTTTACGGAACAGCTGGAAAATAGTAATTATAACATTACAAATCACATACACCCTAGAACTTTAATATTATTTAGTTCATTATGGATATTATTTCTGAGAAAACTCCCATGTTACTCCTCTTAAACTATTATATTTACGGCTATTTGCCTGCTTCTGTTTAGGAGTGCCCCAGTTTAAATGCCATTGGCTCTTTTCTCACGGATTCTTAGGGCATTGTAGATGTATATTTATCAATAAATATATGTCGCATAGAGGACAAGAAATTTGCACACATCTTTTTCTGGGTGTTGCGGCTCTTCTTCTTTCATGTTGTCCAAACTACTGTGTGTGGGGGGGGGATTTTGGCAAGTGGGAGAATTGAAATAACAAATGGAAAAAAACCTGGGTGTTTTTTTGAATAACATATATATACATATATATGTAAGGGATGGGCAGAGCGTTTTTTTATATTTATATGAGGTGGGAAAGGGTGAAAGGGGTTGAAAACAGCAACTGATTTTTAGAGGGAGGGAAGGGGGTTGACAGGGTGCGGTACGTTTTGACTATTCTTGGTCGTCGTCTGAACACATGGAGGAAGTGGATGCTAACTTCCTGTGTGGGAATAGTGTGTGGATAGCATCCACTTCCTCTATGTGTTCAGATGACGACCAAGAATAGTCTAAACGGACCGCACCCCATCAACCCCCCCCCTAAAAATCAGCTGCTGTTTTCAACCTCTTTCACCCTTTCCCACCTCATAAATATAAAAAATGCTCTGCCCATCCCTTATAATATATATGTATGTATATGTTATTCAAAAAAACCCGGGTTTTTTCCATTTGTTATTTCAATTCTCCCACTTGCCAAAATCCCCCCCCCACACACACAGTAGTTTGGACAATGCGAAAGAAGAGCCACAACACCCAGAAAAAGGCACGTGCAAATTTCTTGTCCTCTATGCAACATATATTTATTGATAAATATACATCTACAATGCCCTAAGAATCCGTGAGAAAAGAGCCAATGGCATTTAAACTGGGGCACTCCTAAACAGAAGCAGGCAAATAGTCGGAAATATAATTATTTAGTTCAGATTCCCTAATTCCTAAGGGTATTCATCATTCTTATTATAAAAACGTTTAAGTTATCAGCCATTAAACTGACCACATGGATGGATGGATTCTATCAAACATTTCATGCTCAATATCCAGGATATTTCAATGGTATTCAAATTGTTTCCAAATATTTGCATCCATTTTACAAGTAACATGTAAACATGTAATGGCCAGTGTAATGGTTAATACTGTTTTTCATTTACTGAAATTACATGATGGGCTAAAAAGTAATAAATAATGCCTCATAAAATCCAAAATATCAGATACAGTGTGTCTCCTCATATCTTAAAAATTTCTATGAAATAAATGTTAACATTTTTCTTATTGCCTTGTTTAAATTGGCCAATTTAAGTGATGTCTACATAAAACAAATCTAACTCTTCTATTGAGATCAAACATGGAACTTGAAGTCATTTAAGTAAATCAGTGTTCTTGCACAAGACAATGAAATTCATCTCCCATTTAAAGACTATCACAAACATCCATGTCATGATTCAAACCTGCAGCCTATAATTTACAAATCAGATATGTAAACAAGTTTACCAACCAGGCCAGAGAATCTTGGATACAAGTAATCAAAATCTGATGTGGATGAATGGACTCATCCAGACTGTTGTGTGACTGTCTTTGAGGTGTGAGTGCTCAAAGCACAGTGATGATAAAAAGGTTAAAGATAGCATAAAATTTATTACAAATGAGTACCACAGCTAACTGGGGAAGATGATTCAAAACTAAATTTGCTCAGATCTTCAGGGCAAACAGTATTATTATTTTTTTTTAAGGCATCATTACTGGTGATAACAGTCATAATTGAAGTGCCAATCACAAGAACAGAAACAAAGCATCAACAAAAGGGAGGAAGAACTTTTTAAGTGAGTGCAAAATTCTAAATCTCTTAGAATATGGAAAGCCTTATTTTAGATTTTTTTAAAAATTCAAGTAAGAATATCAACATAAAAAAAAAGAAAAAAAAAAGCGTGTTGAAATCCCATCATGAACACTGATATTTGTAAATGTTAAGATGGAAAATTATTTTCACTGCCTGTAATCAGACTAACACTGTTTATTGGAAGACAAAGTATAATATTTGTGGTCTCTACAGCAGGTACTCAAATGAGGTTTACAACCTTTCCTAGATGGGGGAGGAGTAGTGCAAGATTTCTAGGGATTAAAAGACCTAATCTTAAATTACTAGCTATAACATTGCATCCTAATACTAAACCACAAATCATTTTCCTCAACTGGCTACACAATTTTACAGGTTTGGGTGAACAAAAAGGGAATTACTACTTACAGAATTTGCTGCAAACACAAAATAACTTTTATAGATCTCTTAAAATAGCACATTTCAGGTTATCTTTACAAGCCTACTTATAAACATATTACTGATGTAAAATGATTGCTTTTAAAAATATATCAACAACAAATTTAATAAACTGAACTTGTCTAATCAGAATTTATGCTAAGTTTTAGCTGTCACTGGCTAACGCATGGCATGCAGCTATGAATTCATGTTTAGGATAAATCAATAAGCCAATTAGAAAGAGAAGAGGGTAGACCTCAAAAAAGGATATTTGATGGATAATGAGACCAGAACAGACCAATATGGTCTATACCCGTAATTAGTGTTATGATGATGATAATAAATCGATTTATTTTTGGCAACTATTTTTCAGTGGTAAACTGAAAACGTTTTTTTTATTATTTGATAGTTTTTCATATTTTTTGTGCTTATTATAAACCCTGATGAAGCCACTAATTTGTTAGAGCAAAACTAGTTATACTTAAGACTCAAAGATGACTAATAAAATATCCTTGTTTTATCCTTTTGTGTTTGTCATAAGCTCCTCTTAAATAAAGGTCTGTCCAATTGGGAAGCTGTTCAAAAATCTCCCCCCCACACACACTAGGCTGGCAAATGCAGGCTAGCTGTTCATCAGCTTTATCCCCTCCTCTTTGTAACTGCCAAGTTTTTGGGTTATATTTGATTTTAATGGTACAGCATATTTAGCTGATTATGAAGATTTAAGTGAAATTAATTTAAGCTAATGTAACATTCCAAAATTTAAATGTTCATTTTGAATTTTCATTTTTGTAATTTCAAATCCTTCTAGTTCTTGTTGCTTATATGACTGCCATTACTGTTTGCATTTGTACTTTTCATGTCATTTTGTTGTGCACTTCAAGTGTGATTCCTACCAATCCGTTTGTGTTTTGTCAGATATATGATTTCCCACCATTTCTTCTGTTCCCACTATTTCCTTTGTTTACTGATTTCAGCTAGAGTTTTCTTTCATATTACTCTTTAGCAGATAAGTTCTACCAGCTACCAATACTTGAAACTCATCAATGCATGAGAGTTTGTGGTTGGTTTGTGGTTTACTTTTGTAAGAACAGAAAAGATCATAATGCACTAAACCAAAGATTGACAGTTCAATGTGTTAAAAAAAAAAAAAAAACTTAAGCAATGTGGTATGTACACAAACAGAATTTATAATCAAACCTGTTTGTATAAATTAATTCATTATAAAAAGTTAAAAACTGTATGCAATTTGTCCAAGTCTGTTAAAATCTGCCTGAGTGTATACAACTTGGCTAGATTAGTAAACATTTCATTCCTTTCTCAAGTGAAGAAATTGCTCCACCAGAATATGGCAAATGATAAGATGTGTATTTCACTGCTTGCACATAGATGGGTCATCAGTCATCAATAGATAAGAATGTGTAAGATAAGTGGGACCTATGCAGAGCAGAGCCTAGCAAGAACCACTTGCTCTCTTCTCTTTCTACAACTAGACTGCCAATGCTTAACTTCAGGCTTAATCTCATGCAATTAATTAGTGCTTCTTGCCACAAGGACTGCCATTCATTAAGTTTAATTTTATAGTCTATATACAGGAATGACAAATACTATATGGAATAAGTATGAGTAGATCTAGCAGATGCAGTCTCATTTCTCTTCATTCCAATGTGGCTGGGAATCCAGAACAACTGAACATTAAAATTAATAATCTTCATTTTGTACAACAGTTAAAGAACCTCACAAACCAATGTATGTCAGCTGTACACAGAAGAGATGGCCTGTAAAGAATTCAATGAGTCTATACAAATCATACATTTGTTTGTGTGTAAAAGAGCAAGCTGAATGGCATGCACAGTTCATCTACATAATTACTGCATTCAAGGGGGATCGCAATGGGTATAATGTGGAAATGACTGCAGATAAATGGGTGATAGAGTATAATACTTTCTTAGCTCGGATAGTGAGAGGTTGCACAGCATAGTGCAAATCTGAATGCTGTTATACTTGGTACAGGTAATGTTGTCCACATTGATACCAACAGCTGACACTCTTTCGAATATATACTGAATGGGGGTAAGGCAGCCTGATTTGTGTAATAATGAGCTTCCCAATGCAGATGAAAAAAATCCTAGTCCTCATAGTGGTTTGAAAGAGACTATTTTTAGGACACATTTAAGATATGCAGTTTTTGTTGAAGCGAGACAGCAGTTTCATTTGCTCTGACAAACTCTGAATGGATGATGTGCAAAATGCACCAGTAGTTATTCATATAACCTGAAAATGGACAGGATCCAACTAACCACTACGGGCTACTCTCCCTTGAAGAATCACAGATTTGGACTCATTATCAAACTTTGATCAAACAAGTGCATGATAAAGGTGAAGTAAGGATGACTGATCTGCACCTCATTTGGAAAAGGATAGAGTGCGAAGGACAATCATTGACCTCTTGCACTTTTTCAGTTGGCAAATGTGTGATAAAGAATGCAAACTTTCTGTCAAAGATGAGTCCTAAAGAACTTGGACTTAGTTGTTATCAGAATAATAATTTCTCCAATTCTTAACTCCAGGTCTGGGCAAAGATGCATTTTTGGCAGAAATACACACAGACACTTTTCTGCTGAAAACCTGAACCCACTGCTAAGAGTCCATGAAGAGATATGATCAATAACCTGCTCAAGTTGTTTTTCAATGACCCTCATGTTATGTGAATGATGGTAAATTGCAAAGTCATCAACATATAAAGCAATGCCGTACTGTGGGGGGAAAGTTGTTCGGTAACTGAGTTAACTTGATCAGCAAAGACTGTCACTTGAGGAACACTCTTCTTGACAAAATGGTTAAGATGATTCCCACTCAGTCTTAGAAGAGTTGGCTTAAGAGAAAGTTTTTGATACAAACAGGAAGATGCTGCTGACATTTGTCTTTTAATATGTCATATTTCCAGGCTATGTCATAAGCTTTTTCCATGTCAAAGAGCACTGAAACCAGATGTTCTCACATTTCAGGAATGTATCTCTTATACATGTTCCTAAACAGACCAAATCTACAAAAGCTGCATTGTATGTTGCAAAGAGGATTGCAAAATACAGTAATAAAAAATAAAATACAATAATAATTATCCTTTACCAAGTATATGTAAATTCATCCTCCCAGAAAATTCCATTGTAGAGGAAGAGAAAATAATCCATGGAATTGCAGGCATAGACTTCTGTGGCTAATTGGTTCAAAAGATATATTTCGGTGATTACACCACATTTTTTATTATTCAGTTATACAAAATACTGAAATAATAGTTCCCGACAAGTTTCATAAATTGTAGGATTTACATCTTCAGGGGGTAAATAGTATAACTTAAAGTTTAAATAAAAGAATTAATAAATACAAATCATAACCGTCTGGCTATTCATAAACTCAAATAACAGAATGCATTATCATCCAGTATTGTTCAACGTCAATGCGTTATTGACGTTGAACAATACTGGACGATGTCACGTGTTCTTGTTCTCGTTCATATAGTCCGAGCTCAGATTGAGGTAGATTTTTTATTAGAGCTGACCACACTTGATGGAGAATTAAACCTTGATTTTTATTGCATTGGGTTGGGTTTTTTAGCATATTAGCAGCTTCTTTAAATTTTCTTATGCAACTGTTGTTTTCTATGTATGACATCGTTGTTTTTTTGCCAGGGTACATCGTGTCTAGTGGAAGTGGTATAGAAAGCAAAACCCGTTTTTTGTTCTCTTTTGTATTGTACATCTTTTTGGTATTCAGCCATGCGTATTTCTCCAGATCTTCCTGTCTGTCCTACGTAGCAAATCCCGCAAGAGCAGTGGATTTTGTAGACTCCTGGTTTTTTAAGAGGATGATGAGGTGGTTTTGGTGGATCTAGAAATCTTGAAATTTTTTCATAGGAAGGAAGGCTACTTTTATGTTGTGTTTGTTCATTAACTTGGCTAGTTTATCTGTAACATTTTTGATATAAGGAAGTGAGATTGCGTTTTTGTAATCCTGTTTTATTTTGTTGTTAGTTGGAGGCATTTTAAGAATTCTCTTAATGGTTTTTGTTTCATATCCATTCTGTTGGAGAATTTGTGTTAAGTATTTTAGTTCTTCATTACATCTTTCTTGAGTGCTAGAGATATTGTATGCTCTGTCTCGAACAGTTTTAATTAAGCTTATTTTTTGTGAAGGATGGTAGTGTGAGGTTGCATTTAGAAATCTTCCAGTGTCTGTCGGCTTCCTATAAAATAGGAAATATTCCGGTATTAGCAAACCTATTTATGGAAAAATTTGAAAACAATGCTCTTAAGAATTACCATAAAAAAACCAAAAATATGGCTATGCTATGTGGACGATATTTTCATCATATTCAATGGAACAACAGATGAACTTATCAATTTCAAAGATTATCTCAACAATTTGCACAATACCATAAAATTCACTTTAGAACAAGAAGAAAATAAAAAACTTCCTCTTCTGGATATTCTATTAGAAGTTAATGAAGAAAGTAAACTCTCCTTCTCAGTATATAGGAAGCCGACAAACACTGGAAGATTTCTAAATGCAACCTCACACTACCATCCTTCACAAAAAATAAGCTTAATTAAAACTCTTTGAGACAGAGCATACAATATCTCCAGCACACAAGAAAGATGTAATGAAGAACTAAAATACTTAACACAAATCCTCCAACAGAATGGATATGAAACAAAAACCATCAAGAGAATTCTTAAAATGCCTCCAACAAACAACACAATAAAACAGGATTACAAAAACGCAATCTCACTTCCTTATATCAAAAATGTTACAGATAAGCTAGCCAAGTTATTGAACAAACACAACATAAAAGTAGCCTTCCATCCTATGAAAAAATTTCAAGATTTCTAGATCCACCAAAACCACCTCATCATCCTCTTAAAAAACCAGGAGTCTACAAAATCCACTGCTCTTGCGGGATTTGCTACGTAGGACAGACAGGAAGATCTGGAGAAATACGCATGGCTGAATACCAAAAAGATGTACAATACAAAAGAGAACAAAAAATGGGTCTTGCTTTCCATATCACTTCCACTGGACACGATGTACTCTGGCAAAAAACGACGATATTATACATAGAAAACAACAGTTACATAAGAAAATTTAAAGAAGCTGCTAATATGCTAAAAAACCCAACCCAATGCAATAAAAATCAAGGTTTAATTCTTCATCAAGTGTGGTCAGCTCTAATAAAAAATCTACCTCAATCTGAGCTCGGACTGTATGAACGAGAACAAGAATACGTGACATCGTCCAGTATTGTTCAACGTCAATAATGTTTTATATCTGCATTCTGTTATTTGAGTTTATGAATAGCCAGATGGTTATGATTTGTATTTATTAATTCTCTTGTTTAAACTTTAAGTTATACTATTTACCCCCCTGAAGATGTAAATCCTACGATTTATGAAACTTGTCGGGAACTATTATTTCAGTATTTTGTATAACTGAATAATAAAAAATGTGGTGTAATCACTGAAATATATCTTTTGAATCCATGGAATATTGTGATGTGTTTGATCATCTCATAATACATGTCATATTGTAATACAGCAGATGGTCAACATTGAAGCAAAGCAGCTTCCAGTCCTTGTTTCTTGACCAACTTGTTGTAAATTTTTGAGCCATTAAAGTAAACAGAATTTGATATTTTTCTGCTTGGCATTTTAGGACGAGGAATTCAGTAGTAAGTAGATACTGCTGATGTTTCAAAGCTCTCTCCAACTACTTTTGGGTCAGGAATAATTCAATTCTGCTTCAGAACTGAAAATGAGTGGGCAATAAATCTGCCTTTAATTTCGTTGATTTTGCCATACACCTCTTTGGTGTTGGATAACTGCTTTCAGAACAGGTATGTCCACTGCAATGACATTAAAAAATAAACAAACTAAAACTTACAAGAAAATAAATTTAATAGATATAAACTTTTGCCTTAGTATTTAAGGCATCTTTAGTACATTGCCAATGAAACAATTAAAATATGAATAACAAAAGTATTTTAAACTCCCCACCACCACTATATCATAAGACAGCAAACAAATTCCTAATTTACAAAAAAGTTCATGTGGTTTTTCATAATAAAAATTAAACAACTGTAGGAATTTTCATAAAATGTTGTATTAATTAAAGCAAGCACCTTCATAATTTACAACTCTTTCCCAATGTTTGTAAATTCTGCTTTTATAAAATGTATAGTGTTTAGAAGTAATAAACCTAGTAACCTCCACTTCAATCTCTGTTTTATTGTGGAACTGTCTATTGCACATGTGATTGTCTAACGCCAAAAAAAGGTGATGATCGTTTGGAGAAATGTCAGGAGAATATGGAGGATGAAAGAGTATCTCCCATCCTAAAGCCCAAATCTTCTCACAGATAAGTTTTGCATTGTCTGTAAGAATAGAGCTTTCTTCCAATCAACTAGTCCTGAAGGCTGTTTCTGAAGTAATGCATCCTGCACGCGCTCGAGTGATCTTGGCCATAATTGTTTGGCCTGCAGTGAGAAACTCGTAGTGGTACAGGATTGTTTGGTAGCAACCAATGACAAGTTCGCTTCCTGTTATAATACAAAATCCATTTATCATCACAAGTGAGCAAGTAATCCAAAAGGTCTCATTTTTAGGACAAGAAAGAAGTGAAGAACAAATTAATAGCCTCTGAAGTTTATTGTCATCTGATAATGAATGTGGGACCCATCTGCTTACCTTCCATGATTTTCCCAGTTGATTCAAGTGTAAACGAATTGTTTCACCACTCACGTTAAACGTTTGTGAAAGTTCTTGAGAAGTTAATCTTGAATAATTTTCAACAGCAGCACGTAATTCTTCATTATCAATAATGAAGGGTCTTCCTGAACGTGGTGCATCTTCAAGTGATTCATCACCAGAAACAAATTTTTTAAACCATTTCTACAGAGTACATTCTGCTACCGCATCTTTTCCAAATGCGGCACATATCTTACGGAATGCTTCTGAAGCCTTCTAACCGAATTTAAATTTGTAAAGCAAACAAGCCTGAATTACACCAGGTTCAACTGAAATTTTAAAAGGGTTCAAAGTCACAGAAAACAAGGATACACACCAAGTTAGAAGGCACCAATAGAGTGACGCATATCTGTGCCTTATGATGCACATAAAAAATTGCACTCTGCAAACCACTATAAAATAAAACAAGTTATTGCAGTGAACTCTACCAAAAACAAACTAACTTTTTTGGTTACCTTATATATATATATAAATAAAAAATTAGTTTGAATGACTATATACTGAGAATGAAAAAGAAAAGGTTTAATGTTAAGATACTATTAGTTTCATTGAATAAATCAACTTCTTCAGATATCACAGGCAAAGAATTATATAAAAAATAACAGACATAATAAAATTACATCAACAGATCTAGTATAAAACACAATAGTACTATTGTGTTTTATACTAGATCTGTTGATGTAAAACACAATAGTACTATCATGTTTTATACTAGATCTGTTGATGTAATTTTATCATGTCTCTGTTATTTTTTATATAATTCTTTGCCTGTGATACCTGAAGAAGTTGATTTATTCAATGAAACTAGTAGTATTTTAACATTAAACCTTTTCTTTTTTATTCAATGAAACTAGTAGTATCTTAACATTAAACCTTTTCTTTTTTATTCTCGGTATATAGTCATTCAAAATAATTTTTTATAACATTATCTACCAAGTAAATATGAACGATAATATATATATATATATATATATATACACATATACATACATATATATATACATACATATATAGACATACATATATATATACTGTCTGACAACAGATGTGAGACCTCTTGACACTTCTGCACATGAGATAAGAAAGTGAATCCATTCGATAATAGGGTAATCAATGAGTATTTATTATTATACTTTGGAAAATTAGCTTTTCTTTTATGAAAATTCTAGTTTTTAAGGTGGTAACTATTTTGCTTGTACAACATTTGGAATATTTTACGTACAAAGTATGTGATTTCGCTTGTTTCTAATGAATTCATACACTACCTTATTCCTTTCACTCCTTCAACATGAATTGACTCTTCTTGGCACTGTGCTAGCCAAGGTGTGGTTGGACAGTATATATATACATAAAATTTTTGTACACACACACACACAGCACTTAAATAACTGTGGTATTAATTAGTGTAGCACTTTACACTCACTAAGAACTTGATCTTTGTAACAACTATAATACCAATAGTGCAAGCTAAGTTTAGCCTGAAACCTATCTAAGTGTTCAACATGCTGCCAATAAATTTAATAATTTTAATATTAGTATCTAGTGTAATATGTTTATGTTCCTTCTTTTCCCTTGGATACAACAGCATCCTCACTTTGAATTTTATCTACCATTATTAACTACAATAAAATAAGTTATAAACAGTTTATAGTTGCAGCAAAGCAGAGAGAGAAAGAGACAGAGTTCAGTAAGCAACCATCATTACATACATAAACTGTTCACAAAAAAACTACCCATCAGTCAGCATCCTATAAATGGGATCATAATTTAAAAACATCATATAAGTATCATCATAAAGCAAAGCATAATAAGGCAGGGTATTAATGTACATATTTGTTTAATTAGGAATTTTTTGACCATTTGTCTTATGCTGTAGCAGGGATTTTTATCATCAAATTCCTTTCATGCACCATCAAGTGGTTTACAGGATATTATCATAATACTACATGAAGAACATACATCATTATTAACTTCCTATCCTGTTACCTGTCAAGACTCCAACATTATCAGATCTTATATTTCTGTCTTCTAAGGCACTTTTTACTGTATCAATCCACCTATATCTTGGTCTTCATTTGGGTCTTTTTCCTGCCAACCTGGCAGAGAACACTTTTTGCTAATCTTTCCTCTTCCATTCTGTTTAAGTGACCATACACCTGAGATTAGCTCTGCTAACAATGTCAAGTTCTTTCCTAATATCCTTGTTTTTAATATTATATTACCATTGATGCCATTTGTTCGTGTCCCTAATCTTTCTCGAGACTCATATCTGTGGTCTCTAGTCTTTCTTCAAGTGTTTTATTTATAATCCAGATCTCAGATCCATAAGTTAAAATTGGTTTGAACACAGTCTTGTATACAGCTAATTTAGTGTTTTGACTAAATTCTCTCTTATTCCATATAAATTTATTCAGTTGACTTCCTACGATACCAGCTTTGTTGATTCTGTTGTCTATTTCCATATTTAATTTACTGTCTTCACTAAAAATTGTGCCAAGTAGCTGAAATGTATTACTTGTTCTATAGGTTCTCCATTCACAATGCAGTTGATATTTTCAATGTTTCTGCCTATTTTCATTGTCTCCATCTTGTTATCGCTGATTTTCATACCAAACTTATTACAAGGTTATTCAATTTAGTCAAGGAATCCTGCAGACTTGTACTGGATTTATTTAAAAATATAACATCATCTGCATAAAGTAAAGAGTTGAGATTAACATCTCCAATTTTGATATCAGGTTTAATACTGCTTTCCTGCATAATGTGATCCATATAGATAATGAATAACAGAGAGGATAATGTACATCTTTGTCTGATACCAGATTTTATTTCAAACCATCTTCCTATTCTTCCTTCAATTCTAACTGCTGACTTACAACTCAAATAAAAACAAAGTATTGCTTAATATAATACCCCACTGACACCATATAACTGTAGCGTTTTGAATAGCTTTTCTCTTGGCACCTTGTCATATGCCTTTTGGAGGACTACAAAACTTAAATACAGATCTTTGTTATATTCCCATGATTTCTCAACTATTTGTCGTAAAATGAAAACCTGATCCTGATAGCTTCCATTTGGCCTGAATCCATCTTGTTCTTCACCAAGCTTCCCTTCCACAATCATTCTAAACCATTTCTCAAGTAGACTTGCATAAATATTACAAGGAATACTCACTCAGTAGAGAAATACCTCTGTAATTCTCACATTCGGTTTTATTTCCTTTTTTTGTATATGGGTACTATAAGAGCTCTACTTCAATCATCTGGAATTCATTCCTCTGTCCAGGCCTTCTGAACTATGCAGTGCAGCCATTGCAAGACTTTTATTTTTCCATACTTGAACATTTCAGACTTTTGATAGCTTTTTCTACTTCAAGTATGAATATGTATTCCTGATTGCATGCCTACTGAGTGTTTTTTTACCACTGTGCTGTCACTGCTGGTTTCATTTAGCAATTTTTCGAAGTAATTACTCCAATACATCAAGGATATCTTTTCCTCCAGTTTTCAAGTCACCTTTATCATCTCTAATTCCTTTTACAGCAATCTTTCCTCCATTTCTGAGCTTTTCAACAGTCTCCAGAATATTTTGCCACCTTCCTTTTATTTATTTTCTATGTTCTTGCTAAAGTCTACCCATGACGTGTAAAACTAGCTAAACTTTTGTTTAGCTAGTTTTGCATAGTGTTATGCTTCCTTGCATTTGCCTGTGTATTCTCTAAGAGCACAAGATGACTTATTCTCCAGGAATTTTCAATATGCTTTCTTCTTTTCCTTCACTGCCTGTTTAACTTCCTGTGTCCACTATGGAGTTCTGATTTTTCTATCTTTGCACACAACTTCACCACTTGCCTCTCTGGCTGAATCAATCAAATGTTTTCTTCAGGACTTGCCACTGAATCGCCAAAGTCTGGTTCCTGTTCTCAAACTATTTCATTTTTTCTTGAATAATGTTTGTGTATTTTAGTCTACAGTCTTTAGTCTGAGAGCTTCTCAACTTTTATTCGCTTTAAAACCTTTTTACATGTTCTTCTTTTCAATATGAAATTCATTTTAATCCTGCTCAAGACTAAATGGTGATCACTTCCAATTTCATATCTGTACACTTTAGTGTCCTGCACCAGTGAGAAAACATTACTATCAACAATAGCATAGTCAATGGGACTTTTCTTATTCCTTCCCTCAATGCAAATTTATGCAAGTTTTTATGTTGGAACGTTGTGTTACTAATAACCAGTCCATGTCCTGAGCAGAAATCCAACAGGTATTTGACATTATTATTAGCTTTGCTCTTTTCTCCAAATTTTCTCAAAATATTTCTGCATGTCTGACAATAATTTCCTACTCTGCTATCTAGATCTCCAACAAGGGCCAACTTTTCTTTTTTCGTTGTGTCAGTTGCTTTTTATAAAGTCTCAAAAAATTTCTCCACTTCTATCTTAGTAGAACAATCTGGACCATAGGCACAAATAAGTCTCATTGTCCAGTTCCCTATTCTGATATTTGCCCACGTTACTCTACTTGATATTGCCTGCCATTCGAGAAGATTAGCCTTGTATTTAGTGTTGATTACTATAGCTACTCTTTCTTTTCTCTAATTATTATTGCCTGAGTATAACATTTCACATTTATTTCTCAGAAAGATCTCACCAGCTTTTGTCTTTTTTTGTTTCAGTCACCCGTATTATGTCGATCTGGTACTTATCCAATTCCTCAGCCAGTTCCATTTCTTTGCCATTCAGGATTCTTATGTTGAAAGTACCGATCTTGAACTCTGATGTTGAGTTGGGGTGAGTGTTTCAGGATTTGTTCCAGTAGCTGATATTCTTAGTTCCCTGGCAAAAACAATGAAGACCCTGTTTAACAAGGTGATGCCCCAGCTGGTATGAAATTCTGTCATGTTGTACCATCAACTCCTTTCACCTTTAACTTGCTCAGTAGTATGCCGAATATGTTAACCCCCACATCAGACACAGATGACAAATCCATAACAAGCAATTCAAGCAGGGTCGTAATTCTAGCATTTGAGGCATCTCAAAGAATTTGAGATGCAAATCTGGCAGTTGAGGAAGTCTGATTTCACTGATGTTGGGGTTTAGGAGAGTTCAATGTAAAGATCATATTCATAGTTGTTACAAAAATTAACACCTGTACGTAGAATTCATCTTATGACTACTGCTCCATGATCTTTTATAAAAATCTCGTTTTGACCATCAAGAAAGTCCAACTCTGATATCAGTCGTCTTGAAAAACTTAAGGTTTTATGAGAGTGATGATATTCTCCAATCTAACAGATAAGCTTAGATATTGATGGTTACTCATGACTTTTAAAACAGTATTAAGAACACCAAACAAACTATTTTATAAAAAGATGTTTTATTAACTTGTTTATATTTCACAGAATTTCAAATCAGCATCATCAGAGACAACCATGTACACATGACAGTAAGTTAAACAATACAACTGTAACAGACAAAAGATCTAAATTCCTATTTTGGTGCCCTCTAATTTTGCAAAAAAAAAAAAAAAAAATATATTTTATAAAATAAAAAATTTTATTTTTTTGCAAATTTTTGTCCAAAATTTTTGGCATAAGAAATACATTTGCTACCATTATTACGGCAAGTCAGGAGTGGCAGACCATGCTTTGGACCTTCACACAGGATTAGATGGAAGAAAACTACTGTGCTATTTAGAAGTCGTTATAGATCCGAAATATTATGAAGAATTCTCTTAACCTGAACAAATATGGTTGCATTAATTTAATTTGCCAAAAATTTGGGAGGCTTATCTTAAGAGCAACTCCCACATAGCTGTAATTTTTTTCTTTTAGAACATTAGAGAGCACAAAAATAGGACTTTAGATCTTTTGTCAGTTACAATTGTATTGTTTCACTTACTGTGGCATACGCATACTGTGTTGTGCTCTGATGATGCTGATTGAAACTCAGAGAAATATAAGCAAGTTAATAAAACATCTTTTTATGAAATAGTTCGTTTGGTGTTGTTAATACTGTTAAAAATAAGTCACGATATTCCTCCAACTCGTGTTGCCTGAAGAAGTTGCTTTGAATATTTTGTGGATGTTTAACAGTTTCTTTACAACCGCAGACTTCCTGCTAATTCTTCAAACCATTCTGGATAAAGAAAGATTATAAAGATACTAAGCAATTTTATAAACTTGATTTTAATCCTTTTTCCCAAGTAAGCAAACAGACAGATAAGTCAAATTTGTGCCTGAAGTATTTTCAGGTCTGAGGCAATTCATGGTAAAGGTGGAATAAGATCTGATCACTTTCCTTAGTATCTCTCATAATGCAAAGCACATCTCCTTGCAGACATGTACGATGCTATGCATTAAGGGAAGGGCCACTACCCAGACCGGTTTCGACCTTTATTGAGGTCTCGTCAGTGAGAGCCAGACCCTGAGATGCCAAGGGTGAAGTAATGCAGAACTTATAAATTTTACCTATACCTATTTTACCTTTACTTAGGAAAAAGGATTAAAACTAAGTTTATAAAATTGCTTGGTATCTTTAACATATAGTACCCAAGGTAAAAAACTTGCTAAAGAAAGATTCCCTAATAGGGTGTTTAACTGCTGAACGAATTATGAGAAATGATGATATATTAATCAAGGTATCTGGCTTTCTGTTTTTCCTGTTCTATGGATCATTAAATGTGTCAATACTTTCTGGACATGACTAAGGCCTAGTGAAGGCCTCCGATAAATTTGAAGATCACAAATTCATTATCAGAGATGGAGAGATTCGATGGTACAGCTTCCACCTACTGAAGCCACACACATGCATGCCTGCTACCTGGTGAGCAACTAACTGCACTTGAAGGTAGAACACCTGTGCTATCCCAGATACTATACAAGCACTACAGCAAGTATCGTACACTGTACCTGGATCATAGGAAAGGAGACCTACTGGAATAACATTTACCCTTGCATGCAACCCAACAGTTAATTGATTCTGGCTGGGCTAGTCACAATTCTACCTTGCTGACAAAGTTCATGCACATCAAGTTCTCACTTTCTAGATGTCTATAGGTCTGCCATAATAAACACAGCAGCAAGGCAGTGAATCGTGTGATGGCAGTATGAAAGCCAGAAAAGTCAAGACAGTAGAAATCAGCAAAGAACAAGAGAAGAAAGGGATACAAAAAGGGACATCTTCACCTCAAGAAGGTGCTCCCACATGCAGGGACTCAATGGGTGTTCACTACCTGTCACAACAGAAGGCTTCCTCTCCTCAAATTTCCACACCATTCCTGAAATACCCCAAGGCTTTGTACTTTTTCCTACTCCCTTTTAATAGTGTACAAATGACCTCAAATTCTATCGATAGCTTTGCTGATGAATGTATACACCATTCTTCATTTGCCAAACCATGTAGTGTGCAACATCTTCTATAACAAGTGCTTAAGCTCTTATCTCCTTGCTATTCTTCACTGTGGAGCATGTATAATCTTGTAGATTTCAATGCTACCAAAACATAATACATACTGTCTTATTTCTCACAAGAAAGATCATAATTCTCCTAATTTTTTATAACACCTTTCTCCAAACATGAGATCTCCCTTCATGGGTTGACTAACTCTAGCTTTTCTTGACACAAATATATCTCAGTCTTTAGCTTCTTCAATCTCAAAATAGCTAGATATATTCTGCTCAAGATATAAATTTCTCACCAGTATAACTGCTAACACTAGATAAAACCTAAATCTGCCTAACAATGGAAAACTGCTCACACAGTGGGGTGGATGACTAAAATCTTCCTAATAGTGGTTGAAACAGTCCAGAAAAGGGAAATCTGATTGATAGCTCTCTCTCAACTCACAGATTCACCCTAACCACATTGAAATGCTTTGTTTTTTTTTTTTTGGTTGTAAGTAGATGTGAGGAGCAATTTTGAAAGAAAAACCTGATTTATATAAGAGGGATGGACTGCTCTCGAATGTGTTTGGTATCAGGAGTTTGAAAAAATTATTAATTGATATGAGACTTAATAGGGAAAATCAGGGAAACTAGATCATAATAATAAGGAATGGTGAGAATCTATGCATTAGAGCAACTAAGTTTTGCAACGGTTTACAACATGGATGTGCATAATCATGGAGACAACTATAATGAAAAGCTGAGTACATGCTCTTTCAATTTGAACTTATTTACTATGTGCAAGGATGTTTGCACATAGTGAGGCATTAGGTATGAACAGAGATCTATAAGTTGTCCAACTGAGTCATTCAGACTACAGGAGTGAGGGTACATACAAGCTTGGAGGTAACTAATAATGTGCACAAGCCAGGATATCAGGAACAAAAGGGTCAAGCTTGTTTCCTTGGTGAATAAATAGTAGATGTAGATCATATACATTAGTGAGAAATGGCTCTCAGAGAAAGATACTGCTAACTGGTAGTGCACATATAGAGTAGAGTATTTTAGGATAGGAGGGTGGTGGAGGTTCTGCTAATAAAATTGAATGATTTGCATCTAGTTAAGGTAGAAAGCTATGTTTGCAATATCAGTAAAAAATTTCCATATAGTAGTGAGTTTGAAGCTATTTGGCATGAGGTGGAGTCTAAAAAAAAAGGAGCAAACACATGGTGAGGATGTTGTTACAGACCTACTGGTGGATCAGTTGCTGGTGATGAAATGCATTGCCAAATCAACTTGATGGATGCTAAACAAGTCCAAACACCACATCATGGTTCTAAACATTGAGTAGCAGCGAAATCTCTTCATAACTATGAAGTCAAATTTATTGAGCTGCTGGCGGGCAATTTTATCAAGCAGCATGTGACAGAAGGAACTAAAGGTTAAAGAGTGTCAGACCTAATTAGTTCAGAGGGAACGTCAGTTAAAGATGCAACTATTCTGCAATGAATGGTGACGTACTGACCTGAGAAGTAACTCAGTGTATATGGATGTTCCATTCAGAAAATGTTACATACTGAACTATAAAGCAGCAAATTATGACCAAATGAGGAGAATATTGGGTTTAGGCTAATGGTATTGATTTCTAGATGAGAAAAATATCAGCAATGCATAGGAAGCATTAAAAGACACTTAAATGATGTAATCCTAGAATTTGGAGAATAAATATGGCAGGAGGGGAAATGGATATGCAATCATATTAAGAGATTCTTAAGAAAAACATTATGTGGAAGTAATACTATTTGCATAAAGATGTCAGTTATAAAATTTTAAGATACAAATGAATTATAAGTATTGTATGGAAAGCTAAATCAGAGTACAAAAAGAAATTGGCTCTGCAAGCCAAAGTCAACCCAAAAGAATTCTAATATTATGCTACAAGAAAAAGTAAGAATAAAAGAAAGAATGTGAAAGATTAATGCTACTGGATGCAATGGTATGCTTGTAAATGCAGTAGAGATGGTTTAACTAATTAACATCATTTTACTAAGAGTTATCATTAGGAGGGCTCAATCAGTCCTAAGGGGTGGTCGAGGAACGGGGTAAACCCCACACGAATAAAATAAATAAAAAAAACTTTGAAGTAAGCAATATGGAGCTCTCAATGCTTCATATTGAATCTCAGCATAGGAAAGATCCCACAGGAGTGGACAGAATGATGTGTCTAACTGGAATGGTGGTGAAAATCTAGGAAATGCTGGTAGGACCTCACATACAGAAATGGGTGGACAGAGGAACTATACATTGCGATGAACAGCATGAATTTACTAAGGGAAGGTTATGTTAGTAACTTGCTCACATTTTATAATGTTACAGTTGAGTTATACAGCTGGAATACACCATGATACTTCTGGACTTCACTCATGCTTCTAAAAGGATATACAGGAGGCTAGTGCAATAAGCAGCAGAATATGAAAATGGAATATAAGCTATTAATTTGGATTAAGAGTATGGCTGAATGCCATATAAAAAAGTGATGGATAGGTGGGAGAGGCAAGATTTTAGGTGACGAGTGTTGTATCCTAGGGATCAGTCCTTGTTCCATTATTATTCAGTCTTTACATTAATGATGTTGGGAAGGATCTAACAAAAGATTTTTTTTTTATATTAAGCCCATACACGAGAGGTTGGATATCTATAGTACATTATATATAATCAACCTATAGTACATTAGTACCATGTGTGGGTAGTGGGTTGGGAAAGGAGAAACTTGTTTACATTTGATTTAAAAGCCTGTATATTGCATTCATTGGGAAACACGGGGGGGGGAGACTGTTCCACAATACAGCAGTAGCAGGGATGAAGGAGGAGGAAATGTTCTGTGGGTTTCACAGTGTACTATGAAGGGATGTTGGGCAGCAGCTGCACATGTTCCAATGGACTTAGCATCAATAATTTCCCCACTCAGCACTATTTCAGCTGAACATTTGCCATGGAAATATTTATGGAATACACATATTGCAGAAACCAAAGGACAGTGTGAAAGTGGGAGGAGTGATTTGGTAAGAGGTGGGTTATTAATCAATCTAATTGCCCTCTGTATTGAGTCAAGCATTTTCAGGGGGCTCTTAGGGTCCAACTCCATGTGAGAGCAGTATTCAATGGCTGGGTGGATTTGCGATTTGTATAAGATTAACAGCTGGTCAGAGGTGAAGTAATGTCTTGGGTGAAAGAGAAATCCTAATTTGTTTTTTTTTTAGAAGCTGAGGATGCAATAGTTGTGATGTGTTTATGCCAGGTGAGGCTTGATGTCAGGGTGATTCCAAGAAGAGAATCTCATCTTGTCTGGAAATTTGAGTGTTGCAAAAGGTAATACTAGGAGAAAAATGGGGGTTTTTTTTGTGAGAAATAAGACAGAACTGGATTTTGCTAGCATTGAAGTTGATGAGGTTATCTGAACCCCATTGGAGGATGGCTTGGAGATCAGTTGATGTTCTGCAGGTTGAAGTGATTTGTGTAGAGCAGTGGTTCCCAAAGTGGGCGGTTTGCGGCTGTTTGATTATTATTATCATTATTATTATTGTTGTTGTTTTCAAGACATTTTTTGTTGTTTTCCAAGATATTTTTCGAGTTTGTTGTTAGTAATTTCTGAAGTGGTCCTTCAGAATTTAGTGTGTTATAATGTATTTTCCCATATTCTTATTTACTGAACAAAAATGTGAAGCGTTTAGCTATGTAAGTATTGTGTCACAGCTTGGCAAATTATAAGTTCTGTTATATTGTGAGGATATAAAGATAAAGATTATTATTTATAAAAACTGCTTTCAAATATGTATGTACGCACGCTTATTTCTGCATGTTCCAGAATAGAAATGGCAGATGCAGATACGTCAAAGAAGAAATGTAGGCAGTATAGCTTTATACTGCCTACATTTCTTACCTAAAATATGGATGTATACCAGCACCAACAAACCAGCAGCTGCCAATGTGCCAATTTGTGAAAGGGTCTTCTCAAATGAGGCCATGAAGCCTTCCAGAATAATTGAACATTTGAAGAAGGTACATCTTGACAAGGCAAGTAGATCAAGGATTTACTTTCGTTGGAAGTTCCAGATTAGATAATAAATCCATTTTCCGATACTGAGGTAGTGGGAGCCATGGAGGAAGAACTAATTAAGCTGCAAAATGACTTTGAGCTGATGCCAAAATTTAAGAAATCTTATGAAGAGTTTTGGTTGTAGAAAGAGATCTCTGCTCTTTCTGCAAAGAGATTTCAAAGCCGAATAGAGAAACTACAACAGTTTCATGCCGAATAGAGAAACTATAAAAGTTTCGGCAGATCCACGGGTAAGCAAACCTTTCATGACAGAAGCAACTCGTAGTAAAGATGTGGTAAGCTCTGATCACTATCCTTAGTATTTCCCATAATATAAAACACATCTCCTAGTGGAGATGTATGGTGCTATGCATGTCCACTAGGAGATGTCTTTTACATTATGGGAAAAACTAAGGATAGTGATCAGTATTACTCCACTTTTACTACGAGTTGCTCCTGTCATGAAAGGTTTGCTTACGCTTAGATCTGCCGAAACTTTTATAGTTTCTATATTCGGTATGAAACTTTTGTAGTTTCACTGAAACTTTTGTAGTTTCACTGAAACTTTTGTAGTTTCTCTATTCGGCTTTGAAATAATGTAGGATTCAATATCCACTAAATCTGAATAAGACTCCAGATAACTCAACGTGTAGATTTAAGACTACTGCTAAGTTATATTAAACTAGACATAGGAAAACTATGTCTAGTTTTCATGAAGTCCATCCATCACATTAAGGATTTTTTTTAAAACATTCAAGTCAATAGCTGCTGTTGAATAGCCTTATATTACAATATTTTATTAGATTTTAATGTAAAGTTGCTATTAAAGTTAAATGGGGTTTTTTTGGGATTTAAAATAAATTTAAATTATAAATTAATATTTGTTTTTAAAATATTATTACCGTTCCTTGTGGGTTATGTGAATCGCTTTTCTGAATGTAAGGTGGGTTCAGGTAAGACACAGGGGCACTGACGGTGAGTTTATGGATTCGAGGGGTGGTGGCCCGAAAAAGTTTGGGAACCACTGATGTAGAGTAATGTTTATCAAATGAAAGGGAGGATTGCAATGTGCTGTCATTGCAAAATTGTGTACTAGGTTGGAGGTCAACTGAAACAGGTAATTGATAAGGAACCATCCACCATTACATAAAGCTGTTTGCTATGTGTGATACAACACAGCTGCTTGCTCATGATGCAAAGAAAGACATGTTAATCAAGAAAGTATAAGTTCAGAGGCTAATGCAACATTGACCTCTGAATAACTACAATGTCAAAACAAACATTGACATGCAAAGAAAAGGAAGGCATTTTGGAAGGCACCTGACTTCACTCAACTGTTTTCTGAGCTGATGTAGATACAACAGAGAAGTGCAAAGGAGAATGTTAAAGATGATATTGGGATTTTGGAATATAAATTATGAGAACAAACCGAGACACCAGCAAACAGAAAGAATGATGACAGATTGAGACTTACAAACTTCTGAAAAGGTCAATACAGGATATCAGAAGATGGAATTTTTCATTTAACAGACGATGGTGAAAAGATGGGATGACATCCATGGAAGCTGAGAATAAATGCAGTCAAGAAAGGGGATGAGAGCTACATTTTTCTCAAATAGAACAGTGTGTGATTGGAATAAGTTGTTTGGAGGTGGTGAATGCAAGTAGTGTGAACGAGGTCAAGAAAAGTATGACAGCTGGTGTGAAAGTGATATGTGGCCTCTCTGGTAATATCCCTTCTTATAGTATATGGTCAATTTTAAATTGGCCATCAACATTTCTCCATTTTCTTCAAAGATTGCAAGAATACAAGTAGCTTGGGCAACATATATTTACAGTCCAGCTTAAAACTTGAACCAACTTCTCTTCATCTTTCCATCTGCTTTTGTGCTTTCAAACAGTTTCCCTCATCATTTTCTTCACAGAAGAAAAAAGAATTCAACAGTTCAACTGCATAGGAAGCAGGAATAACGCATAGTGAAAGAAGAAGAAGTATTATTCGATTTCTGACCAGTTTCAAATATTAGTTGAAATTAAGCAACTTTTTTTTTTATTTAGTGAAATAATTTTTTCATTTTTGCTATGCACATGTTAATTTAATAGTGTAAAATTACTTACCTCAGCTGGTTTATTATTTCTAAAAGAACTATTATATATCTTTGACATTGGTGGCGAGGTATAATTCTTTGGTGTAGAAGATAATGGTCCTAAAAACAAATCAACAGTTATTATATAGATGTTCATGCTAACTGTATATAGCGTTTAATTATTATTATTTTTTTTTTTAACCATTCACAATGCTTTGTAAGAATAGGAATTTACATCTTTGAAGTATTTAAAAATCATCTGTGAATACATACACAGTTTTAAATGAATGCTAACAGGTTGCTGTTTAGGTTTTGTCAGTAGAAAATGGCTGATTTTACATAAATAGTAAAATCAGCGTTTAATAATTTTACTGAATCTGGTTAGTGCAGTCCAGGCAGCATTATTACTAAAAATGTCTGGAAGGGTTCTAACAAATGATGAAAATGAGGATACTGTTATAAATCTTGTTTTTCAATAGCTAAGCCACTATTGGAGTGGTGCTGTAAAGAATAGAAATTTACATCTTTGGAGTATTTAAAAATAATCTCTGAATACATACACTATTGGACAAATGCATACACTTCATGCCTATGTTATAAAAAAAGGTGCATTACCTTATGTTTTTGATACACCAGAAATTTGGATGTTGCCCTAATTTGACAACCATAAAAGTTCAGTGATATTTGCTATGTTATTTGCACAGCAAATATCACTGAAATAACTTTTTTTTAAAAAATATGGTTTTGTAAAATAATCATCTCACATACTAGAGCTTTTACAACTTATATATATGAATACTATGACTTGATTAGTATCAGAAAGTAAAGCTTGCCAAATGAAATTTTGTAATCTTTACTAACATAATGCTATTATTTAAGGAAACTACAATGTACACCATGTTAATTAGAATTACTTAATATGTCCATTATTTCAGCAGTAAAATTGCCATCATCACAGAACAATGAACAAACATATGTACATGCAGGCACTACATAGGGTATAACTGAAGAGAATAACAAAGACAAGCCTGAGGCTCTAAACAGTGCCTCCTAACGAGCTAGAGCAGGGGTGGCCAACCTATGGCGCATTGCATGATTAGAAGTGGTGCACTGAGAAAAATTTTAAAAAAAAATTTTATACGATTTATATAAACACAATTAACCTACCACTGAATTCTAGAGTGCGCACTTATTATACTTGTTTGATCTTGAAGCAACAGGCACCGGCAAATGCTGACATGCGTCACCAGTTACTCAATCAGCTTACAGCTAACTCTCGTATCATAATGTTTGATGAACTTCTGATTCGATGTGAGTGAACAATTCTGTGTTTTCGAACTTTATGTTTTTATCAACAGTTCTTTAAGTTTAAGATAAGATAAGATTTCTGTTTTTATGAAGGCTTAATATCATTCTGTAAATTTAAAAATAAATGTTTTCATTTTGAATGCATGTGTCAAGTTCTTGCTCTCTCCCCTAATTTGCTGATTACTGAAACCTGCAATTATTCAGTGTATTTGTATGTGTGCGTTTTTGTTTTTTTATACAATATCTTTCCTTTTTATTTACGTATAGTAGGTTTATTCCTAAAATTTAACTGATCATCAGCAAAGCTTTCGTAATGAGGATGTTTGGGTTGTGTGTGTGATGGCCAGCAGATCTTGAAGCAACAGGCACCGGCAAATGCTGACATGCGTCACCAGTTACTCAATCAGTTTACAGCTAACTCTCGTATCATAATGTTTGATGAACTTCTGATTCGATGTGAGTGAACAATTCTGTGTTTTCGAACTTTATGTTTTTATCAACAGTTCTTTAAGTTTAAGATAAGATTTCTGTTTTTATGAAGGCTTAATATCGTTCTGTAAATTTAAAAATAAATGTTTTCATTTTGAATGCATGTGTCAAGTTCTTGCTCTCTCCCCTAATTTGCTGATTACTGAAACCTGCAATTATTCAGTGTATTTGTATGTGTGCGTTTTTGTTTTTTTATACAATATCTTTCCTTTTTATTTACATATAGTAGGTTTATTCCTAAAATTTAACTGATCATCAGCAAAGCTTTCATAATGAGGATGTTTGGGTTGTGTGTGTGTGATGGCCAGCTGATCGACTGTTTTATGGCAGGAAGCGATCTCGTATTTCATTGGACATAATATATTATGAGAGAGAGACGAAAACTCTCTATGAAAAAAAAATATATATATATGATTTTTAAACTTATAGAACTGTATTAGGCCTTCATGAAAACAGGAATCTTATCTAAAACTTGTAGAACTGTTTTTGAATGTTCATAATGTTTAAAACGATAAAATAATTTAAATAAATTATTTAATAATAAGCTTTACTTTTTGAAATAATTTTTTTTACTGTCAGTTACCCATTACTATGCAAAAGAAAATGAGCAGAAGAAAAGCAGAAAATGATAGCAAGCGCCAGTTTAATGAACTGTGGGAAAATGAGTTCTTATTTATTGCGGGTCCTTCAGGAAAACCATTGTGCATTGTTTGTGAAAGCACTCTCTCTCAGATAATAGAAGACATGATCTTAACAGACACTACAGAAAACATTAAGCTCAATTAGAAGAAAAACTGAAGTTAGTTTCTGGGTCTGAGTTGCAGATAGAATATGTGGTTAAGAAAAAGGAAGAAATAAAAAAGAGAAAATATATTTGTGAAACGAAGTTGTGAAAGTGTGGCAATGCTGGAGGCGTCTTATGAAATTGCCTTTGTGTTGGCTAAAAAACACAAGCCTTTCTCTGATGGAGATGAAGTTGTTAAGCCCTGGCTCGAAAAATTTGCAAAATGTCTTGGTGATAAGAATGTTGAAAGAAAAGTAAACCAAATTGCTCTGTCCAAGCAAACAATTACAAGATGCATCGAAGAACTTTCCCATGATGTTACTGAGCAATTGAAAGACCATGTTCATGCTTGTTCTTTCTTTTCTTTAGCCTTGGATGAATCTGCTGACATATGTGATGCAGCCCAATTAAGCATTTTTATAAGAGGAATTGATGGTAATTTTAACATCTTTGAAGAACTTATCAGTCTTGAGTCACTTCATGAAAAAACCAGAAGGTCAGCCATATTTGACAAAGTAAAGACATGTCTAGAAAATCAACAACTAGACTCTAGTAAGCTCATCAGTGTTTGCACTGATGGAGCACCGTCAATGGTAGGTAGAGTTTCTGGGACTCTAACTTTACTTCAAAGGTTTTTAGGTCGTTCTCTACTAAAGTATCACTGTATTATACATGAAGAATCTTTGTGTGGAAAAACTCTAAATTTGAAGCATGTTATGATACCAGTTGTAAAGTGTGTGTGAATAAAATTAGAGCAAGAGGGTTAAATAAAAGAGAATTCACAGAGTATTGTGAACTGCTAGATATGGAATATGGTGATATCATCCTTCATTGTGAGGTGCGCTGGCTTACTAAAGGACAAGTTCTCAGTAAATATTGGAAGCTGAAATAAAGTATTCGTAATTTTCTGGAAGAGAAGGATGTGCTGCATGAGGAAAAAGCCCTGTTGTGTGATGAGAAATGGCTATTTGATTTAGCATTTTTAGTTGGTGTTACCAGCCGCCTCAATGATCTAAATTTGAAACTGCAGGGCAAGAACAAATTGTTTCCTAGCTTAGTAAATGACACCAGTGCATTCAAAATGAAATTAAAACTGTTCATCTCCCAGTTAGAAAATGGGGATATAAGTCAATTTCCACATTTAAAAGAACATAATGAATCTGTTGAAGATAATGACAACTTTACAGAATATACAGAGAAACTCCGATTATTGCAAGAGTCCTTTAACAGTCATTTTAGCGATTTTGCCGAAGAAGAAGACTGCATACTTGCATTTATAAATCCCTTTTCACTTACTGAACAAAAAATCTTGACAATGCCTAGTAGCATACAAATGGAACTTACTGATCTCAAAACCAATTCTTTATTGAAAATGAAATTTAATGAACTTCCATCACTCCCAGATGCTTCTGATATAATTAATTTCTGGCTATCATTGCCCTGTGAATTTTCCAGAACTGAGAAAATTTGCTCAAAGTTATATCTGTTATTTTGGAACTACATACAGATGCGAACAAGCATTTTCATCAATGAAAATGATTAAGAACAAACTACGATCATGACTGACTGATTCAAATTTGAAAAACTGTTTGATGCTTTTTTAATTTTCTGTAACTGATTTAACTCCAAACATTACACGTTTAGCAAAAGCAAAGCAATTTCAAGTCTCAATAAAATAATTAATGTTTATCTTGTCTTTATATGAAATCCTTTTATTTAAAACTGCTAAAAGTGTCTATATTACCATATAAATCATTTTATGCATAACTGTTAAATATATCCATATTACCATATTTTAAAAGGGCTGAAAAGTGGTATAAGTTTGTATGGCGCATCTTAACTAAAAAATGAAAAAAATTGACGCATGAACTATAAAAGGTTGGCCACCCCTGAGCTAGAGGATTGGTGTTCTTTGTTCTTGGACTGAAATTTTAAGGGTAAGGGCTTTCCAAATTTGAGGCAGTTTCACACAACCAAAGTTGATGAGGTTTGGGTAGATATTTAAATTTTTCTCCTGTGGAGTAAGATAGCCTTTTTCCATTGCATCTGTGTTGGCTGTACAAGATGTGGTTAACAAGCCATGAGTGACCATAGTGGTGGAACCAGATGTAGTCCTTGTATTTGGCAATTCTGGTGTTAGCTGTCCTGCCTGTTTGGCCATCGTAGGACAGCTTACAACTGCACAGTACCTGGCAGGCACCTTGCATGCCCAGGGACACACCAGTTTCAAAAAGGAAAAACATTACGGTCGTCATATGACATTGAAAAATTAACCTTTGAAGAAGCCCTTAAAAATGTTTTTGTCCTAATTGGGATATGAACCCAGATACTTAACAAAATACTTTACATTATGTCAAAGCAGTCAAAGTCACGCATTATACATTTCAGTTCTCCGACTCATCTGTTGTGCAAAAGGAAAAACTCTGTCATCTTTAAATGAGACTGAGTAACTCAGCTTCAGGTAACTCATCCTTCCTTGTGTCAAAGATAGAATTTGAAGCTGGGTTTCCACTAAAGAGGAAATGCTAAGTCATCCATATGACTATACTATAGAAGCATAGTTTCAGAGGAAATAAAACCTTGTAACTTATGTGTGCAATAATGAAACAAAGCAGCAAAAAAGTTGCTTTTGGAAACATTTTTTTAAATTAAATTTCTGTTTCGCTTGTTTAAAAAAATATGGATATCATTCTTTTCAATAAATGTATGTAGCTCACACTCACAAAAGGCTATTTTGTAAATTCGTACTGTGGATGGGATAGGAATTATTTTCCATTTTAATTACTGTATTTTTCTGTGTATAAGACGCCCCATGTATAAGACGAACCCTACTTTTTCGAAATTAAGAAATCAATATTTTAAACATAAAACAGAACACATTTGTTATCTTTTAGAATATTTAAAGTATATTTAGTAATTAGGTAATATTTTTAAGATACATAATAAGAAATTATGCATCACTCAGTTCCAGGCATGACAATCTCTGTTTTTTTTTCCCCCGGACATTTTTATGGACTAGTGCTAAAAATATTGTTAATGCATTAACTTAACCCGCCAAAGAGTTGCAGACGTATGAATGCTTTCAGAGTTCTGATTGGTTTATTCAGACATCAATCGACAGAGTTAACAAAGGCTAGTGATTGGCAGAAGCCTGTTCACGGAGACAAGGTACAGGCAGTTTCGCCACAGCAACTGCAGGTCTCTCAACCAGTTATCCCCCTCCTGTGTATAAGATGACCCCCAATTTTTGGTCTAAAAATTTTTTTAAAAGAGTATCATCTTATACGCAGAAAAATACGGTATTTTTTTTTTATTTTGCTTAGTCAAAAACCCTACTCTAGAGACCAAACATGAAACTTTTTCAAGCCACTGTCAAAATTTACCACTGTAATTGCATCTTTTAAGGGCATATGGTGTCAGTAGAGTTATATAGACTTAAGCTTTGGACTCTCTCTCAGGCTGATTTCAAGATATTATCTTTGCATGCCTTGCAGGACATATTGATGACATGGAGAATAGCACAGGATAAATAAGTAGGGGAGGAGGAAGAAGGAAATGGTCTCACACCAGTGATTAAATTCATCTCCTATATCAAGAAAATCAAACATATATGCCTATGGCAGGATATGACCCACAAGCCTGTTGGTTGGAGAGCAGATATGCTAACCACTCAGCTAACCAGACTGGCAATTGCTGGACAACAGCCAAGCTGATTTTTCTCATGTCCACGAATTTGTAAAACTTCAATGTAATCAACATCATCTTGACTTTACAGGAATTGAAGTAATGTTTCTACAGCTGTTAGGGCTTCATTACAACTTACTTTGTAAAATGGTTGTAGTTCCTCATCATGCTCATTGAGAGAAACACTTGATTCTGCTGTCACTTGCAAACTTTGGATTAATTCATCATCAGTCATTTTTTCATATCCATCTCCACTTTTGTCTATATCAGTGGTTCCCAACCATTTTCCACGTGTGTACCCCTTTTAAACCCATTTCTATAAATCATACTCCTTGTTTTTAAAATAGCTGTTTTTAAATGCTGACATTTTTGATCATTGCCAATCTTAATGCATTTTGTTTACTTTACTTGTTTTTCCGTCATTACTGATTATTTTTTGTGTACCCCCATGAACAGTCCAGCACGTACGCTGGGAGTAAGCATATCACTGGTTGGGAACTGATGGTCTATATTTAACCACTCGTTGATATTTTACTCATCTAAGTCTTCGCAACTGTTAATATTTTGAATTGATTTTCAAATATCAGTGATGATTTCTACACTATTATTTGAGTCTTCCACTTCCAAATTATCTTCAGCAATTACAAAGTTATCGGACAATGTTTTTTTGAATGATTTTTAACTGTTTCACTTTTAATTTCTGTGCAAGCTGTAGAAAGGTTATAGATATCTTTAATCGTTAGGGACTTTCAAAATAAAAGAGGAATTTCACTCTGTAAGTTTTCAAAATAAAAGAAGATTTTTTACTCAGCTAAAGTCCAACAGCTGAGTTTTTCTATACAATTGTTTCATGGTCTCAATCACACTTTGGTCCATAGGTCGAACTGGTGATGATATGTTTGAAGATGAATGCCGACAATATTGCCATTTTCTGCAGAAAACTGTTTTACTGGAAACAGAATTGCTTTGTAGGGAAGACCTTTCTGAAAGAGAAATGTTTTAACACAAGGAACTTATTTTTCTACCATTTTTCAAAAATATCCTTAAGTCATCCATACAGATCTACAATGATTATAATAATCTGCTGGAATATTTGTTGTGTCCTTCAAACTTCTAGGAGAGTTTGATTTTCCTACTATGTCTAATTTAATTTGTCTTCTGAAGCATTTGAGCAGCAAAGAATTCTTATATGTTATATTCTGGTCAATTTTTTTTCTTGTACAGATGCTAACATGAAAGCAGCCATTTCTCACCAATAAAATCCTGTTTCATCAGCATTGTAAATTTGTGATTGTACAAGAGCCTTCTCTTTAATAATTGTTGCTAATTCATCACAGAATAATGTTGCTCCTATATTATCTGCACTGAGCTTTTCACCCTGTATTTCTAATTCCGCTTACACCATACTTCTCTTTAAATCATTTTAACCAACCAGAAGAAAATTTAAATATGTCCAGGCACATCTAATATTTCAAAAAATATTTTGCCTTACTTAAAATCAATGGTCATAAATATTGGAGTTCCTTCAGCTTTGTCGTAAAATCCACTTTACATTACACCTTCTGGTTGTTCAGTTGTAACACCTTTGAGAGATTTTCTTTGTCAAATACAAGCAATTTATCACATTTATAAAGAAATTTGTCTGTCTTGGGTTCGATTTTAATTGCCCTGTACAGTTTGCTGGTCAATACCAAATTCGGCTGCAAGTGATGAAACATTTTCACATCTTTTGATAATCTCCAATTTATTTTCTACTGTTAAAACAATTCTTTTTCCCAACCTTTTAGAGGTTGAAATGCTAGATAAATTTGGTTGCACAAGAGCACAGAAAGAAGCTTTCATAATATTTAACAGACAAAAGAGACTATATTAAATTTGTAATACGCTTGACTGTGCACTCTGGTGACAGAACAGGAAACAGTAATGACAAATAAGTTCTGCTAGAAGGATGATCAATATTGTTTAATTATGATGCAATGTTATTTAAAATATGCAATAATGACTGTTATTTTACTCCACTTATACAGAGAATTTTTTTAAAAAAATGAAAGTAGTATGTACTACAGAGGACCACAGTTAATCCAACCCATGGATAATCAGTTTTACTGTAATAGTAATAATTATTTTATACATATTGCAATAAATACTTCATAATGAAATATTTTAATTTTACCTCGACTCTCATCATCTTCACTGGCACTAACTTTTCGACGTCGTTTCGTTGCTGTACCACCTAAAAATCAATAACATTCAACTAAAGCAAAATACAGAAATTTTAATAATTTATATTTTATACTGATATGATATAAAAGTTTCATATTTGGATTGAACTTCACTTCTTATTTAAAATAAACTGTAACCTAAGCAACAACTTGTTGCATATACATTATTTTTTAATGAAATGGTCATAATATTAGAAAATTTACATCTATATTGGTAGAATTAACTTACTGGAAAATCATAAGTTATCACAGGCTTTGTTGGATGAAATCTATCAGTCATTGTATTATTCTTCATATCCATGTTTTTTTAAATAGTATGTCAACATTAATTCAATTTGACAGATTTTGTTGCCATATCAAAGCAAATATACCAAGTCTTGTAGTTGAAAGTCTATTTGGATAGGAGGTGATAATTATAATGCATTCTTCATAGTTTTCTGAGAGGAAAGAAAATCCTATTATTTTGGTTGTACTGCTCCTTGTATTTCATATATGTTTAGTAACTATTATTCCTGAATATTATTCCTACCTACCTCTTCCTGTGCTGTGGCACAGAAGGCCAAAATCGATGTTCTCTAATTATCTCTTTTCCAATAAATTCCTTTTATGCTCAACTAACCAATAATTTTTTTCTATCATTCAACTGCTAAGATTTAGGCCTTCTCTTTTTCCTTTGGAATCCACTAAAACTACCCTTAGAATTTGTCCTCTGTTCATTCTCAAACATGTGGACAATCCACTTTACATCTGCATATATTTTTTTATTTCACTCACAATAATTTTTTTTTTTTTTTTGGCATTGCAAATTAATATAACTCATTGTTTATTACACAAAGTGACCAAAATATTTGCAATAGCTTATGAAAATGCTGTTTGAAAATTATGTAATTTGGTATCCTGTTTCTCTGTCATTTTCCATGCCTTCGATTCATATCAATAAAAACTTTTTATTAATATTTATATTTTTATATATATAATATACAGATGATTTCCATTATGCAATCATCTGAAAGGAATACTTGCCTCTGACTATCTTTGTATTCTCATCTTTCTGAGTTCCACCTCTAGGATCAACATTCTCAGCATGTAAAATTCATAACATCTACTGCTTGCTGGTCGATTTTAATTTCTTTCTGGAACCTGTTGTTCAATTTATCATTTTTGTTTTATTTATTATACAATGCTTCCGATTCTGCATGTCTATTACAGTATATTATAATTGACAAGAAGTTATATTGTTAAATTCTTGACTTTCTTCTACATTGATTTAGCCTAAATATTTTTCTGTATCTAGCTCCTACCGATGAGACTTCAAAATGGTTGAAACTGGCATGAATAGTGATCCTTCTCACATTGTTTCTACATGATGAGATACTAAAGCAACGGATGTGAAGTCAACAGCCTCTATACAAGTAGACTAATTGTGAAGATACTTCACAATGCCAACTTTGCTTATGCTTAGGTAAAGGATTAAAACAAGAACATAATTTGTCGAGTATAATGTACTTTGTAACCAAGTAGAAAAACTTCCTACATCTTGTATATCCTTTTCATTTTTTTTTTTTTTTTTAATTTAGTGAGATCACCTTTCTTTGGTATTATGGTAAACAATGTTTCCTTCCAGTGTCTTAGTATCTTTTCATTCTCTATCAATTTATTAGCAGCAATTTGTTAGTCTTAAGCATTTCTCTATTGCTATATTATCGTTGCTGCAGTATGTCAATTTCGTTATCTTTTCAAATTTCATACTAGGAGAGAGGTGCCAGCCATTACTGTACTTCAGAATATCAGTTACACTGCTTTATACATTTATAATCTCAAATGTTCTTTATCATTCTTTGATCAACTTCGATTTAGTTATCACCACAACCTCTTCATTTCTTACATTTTCTTGCTTCTGGCTTTGTGCATTAGAGTTTTTAGGATACCATACCCTTGGGCTTGAATGATGGTGTAATTGAAATATCTTTAGAAAACAATAATGAACCATTGGAAGGTGTGTGATTATTCTATCTAGGAAAAAGCAGACAGTTATTTGATTCTCTCCCCCCCCACCACCAATCGCGAAGTGTATTTTAGCATGTTGGCTATTGAAATACACTAAAAATCTATTTCATGTGTTTTGACCATGTGGCCAAATAGAAGACATCATCTACATAGCTCGGTCAAACCAATAGTTTGAGTATGGCTGTGTTGAGCCATAGTTTTTAAATGTTCTGAGTAGAAATTGGCCTGAGGAAGGGATTAATCCATTATTGTCCTATCCAGTTATCTTTACTAAATCACTTAAGGAACTGACAATGTAGATATGAATATAAATTAAATTACACTTTAATAAATATTTCCGATATACTTACAAAAAATGGCACGCGCATGTAGGCACTACGACACAGTAACTGAGAATTCGGATATTTGCTGTCCTTCCTGTTTGGCCAAAGTAAGACAGTTTACACTGCAAGGGACTTGGTATGCACCAGGTAGGTCTAGGGGAAGTGGTTGGTCTTTAGTGGAGCAGATAAGGGATGCCAATTTTCTGTATGGTCTGTAACAGGAGGTCAAATCATGTTTTTTTTAAGATACTGGTAATTTTTTCTGAGGTGCCTCAGATGTAGGGAATGGTGATGGATTTAGAGTAATTATTGTTGTGGAGGGGGGTTATGGTTTGTAGGTTTCGATATTTTTGGATTTTGGGGGGGGATAGCCATTGGCTGAGAATGTGATTTGAGGATGTGATTTAGTTCAGTGTTTAGGGCCATGTCAATGGAACAGATTAGTTTAGTCCTGTTGTATAGTGTTTTCACCACTCCATATTGTTGTGAAGGGAGGGGGGATTGTTGGTGAATGTATAGAAAACCCACCCATACAGGCAGGTATGGGTGGGTTTTCTATACACTGAGAAAACCAAGGTTCCATCAGGCTGGCGGGTAACTAGTGTGTCTAGGAAAGGGAGGTTGTTGTTTTCCTCTTTTTCCAGGGTGAACTTGATTAAGTTTGTTAAGAAGGCGAGGAGTGTATCAGAGCCATGTGGCCGAATAGCGAACACATAGTCAATGTAGCGAAGCCATATGGTTGGTTTTTGTGGAGCAGAGGCTAAGGCTTTTTCTTCAAAGGTCTCCATAAAGAAATTGGCCAAGGGTGGGGAGAGTGGTGAACCTATAGCTGTCCCCTCTATTTGTTTGTTGAATTTTCCCTGCCAAACGAAATAGCCTAAGTTCATTGTGAACTGAAATAGGGCTGAGATATCGGGAGAAAATTTAGCTTGGATTAGTTCTAAAGTTTCCTTGAGTGGGACATTTGTGATTAAGGAGGAGACGTCAAAGCTGACCATTATGTCAGTATGTTGGAGTGTAAGGTTTTCTATGCTGGCTTTGAAGTGGGCTGAGTTTTTTTATGTGTGATGGTGTGTTGCCAATATAGTGTGTGAGCACTTTGGCCAAATGTTTAGCTAATTTGTATGTGGGGGAATCAATGTCATCCACTATGGGACGTAATGGCGCATTTTCTTTATGTATTTTTGGGAGTCCATAAATACGGAGGAGGGGGGGGGGTATAGAGTTAAACGGCTTTAATCTGTTGGTAACTTCTACAGGCCAAGAAGCGACTTTCTTAAGGAGCCTGTGAAGTTTTCCGATTTGTGAGTTGGTGGAATTGTATTCGATAGGGAGGTAAGTAGCCTGATCTAATAGAAGAGCATTAAGCTTACCTGTGTAGTCCTTTTGGTTAAGTACTACAGTTGCATTTCCCTTATCCGCTTTGGTGATAACTATTTCTTTATTATTCCTCATTTCCTGCAGAGCTTTATATTCCTTGTTGGATATGTTGGTTTTTGGTGGTCTTGCTTTGGAGAGGACACAAGCTACGTCCAGTCTTACACTGTTGGCGATTTGATTTGGAAGGTGGCGGATTCCGCGTTCGATCTGGATCATAATATCCTCACTAGTTATTTTTCTGGGAGCAATGGCGAAGTTGTGGCCATGTGAAAGCACGTTGAGTGCTTCAGGGTGACTGAAGAAAGGTTGATAACGGTGTTGGTAGGAAGTTTGGGATTGATGGTCAAGTTCTTCAATTTTTCGAATTTTTTCATCTGTCAACCTCGTATTTTTTCAAATTCTTTGTCTACAGCGGTACACGAGACGTCATGTAAAATTGACCAAAGCTCGTGATTTAAAGTGCACGAAAACTCTTCTTCAAACGCACGAATAACTTTGTTAATGTCCGCTAAGAGAAACCGTGTGCCGGCGATTTGTTCCCAAAGCAACGCGTAGCTGGCGTGGCTATATATACGGAGAGCTTTTTGTGAAACAAAATGGTGGCTAGTTATCTTTCAACATGCAATAACAGCATGTGTTGTAAATTTGAATATGTTGGGAGGGGGGGGGGGGGGCTTAATAAAATCAGGAGTCTCGGTTAATGGTATATTGGTAAATGGTGAAGTAATATTGAAGCAAATCATTGTCTAAACATTTTAGATTACTTTCTAAAGTGAACAGAATTTTTTTACAACTGAGGAAGAGTTACCTGTGGTGGAGGTTTGGCCAGATGTTTAACAAGTTTGTATTTAGGATACAACCGATGTAGATACCTCTACATCAGTTGGCTGTAGAGGTATCTAGTTTGTGAATTTTTGGTATGGGTGGCTTTATTCGTTTGTGTATTACTAGGATTATAATTCTGCAATTTTGTGTGCAGAATGATCTTGTGAAAGATTATGCATTTTGCTATATTCTGTTTGATTCATTATAACAATAGGATCACCTTTACCTTCTTTAGTTATAACATGTGCGTGTTACTGTACAGCTCTTTTAAGGCTGTGATTTCTTTTATATCAGTATAATGCTTTCAGGAGACTTGGATTTGGTTAGGATGGTAGCTACATTCAAAGAAGTGTTACTGGCTATAATAGGAGGTAGGCCATGTATACTATGTTCACTAGACACATTTACAGTTTGGAACTTACCTAGGTGCATTGGCAAAGTAATAACCATGACAGCATGTTCACAACTTCTTTTAACCATATGTTTACGCTGACACAATTGTCATGTAATTGCAGTCAGCCTACAGTATAACGTACTGTGATGGAGGATTTTGAATTTCTTCTGATGTTACTTTTGACTTGTTTGAATTCCTTGTCTTCTGGAGCTTTGGTTATATTGAAAAGGACTGCCCACAAGTAGTACACATCAGTTCACATATTAGTCTTAGGCTAGCCCAATTGTAAATATACGTTGGCCCTTGGTCAAATGAAACCAAGAAGATATACCAAGGCTAACTTAATGAAGAACTCACATTTGCCATATACAAGTAAGGAAAAAAAAAAAAGCATTACATTGTTATTAAATACTGTGGATGAGAGATAGTTGTGGAAAGTTTTTCTGCTTAGTTACAACATATATTATACTTAACCAATTATATTCATGTTAAAAAAAAATCTTTCTACAACTGTCTGGTATGGAGTATTTCATAATTATTAAATTTGTTTAATTCAATAAGGTGATACACATTAAATTAATGACTTGTGTACTAATTTAACCTTAGTATCTTCTTGAGTTTGGCTCCCACTAATGGGATCTCAGAAATGGTTGAAACAAGTCTCAGTAGTGATCATTTCATAATGCTATTACATTAGGGACTTAGGGACCATTAACGCAATTGATGTGACTCAGCAGCTCTATAATATGCAAGTAAATGAGTTGAAGTGACTTCACACTTATGCTCGTGTAAGGGATTAAAACAAGAATATAATTTCTTGTCAACTATTATGTGTGAGTGTGTGTAAGAGAGAGACGGTTGGCTGAGAAGTTCTGAAAAACAGCTAGAACAAAAATGATATTTTCTGATGAGACTTTTTTTCCCTCAGAGAATTGCAAATGATGCAGCAGCACTGTAACAAGTGTATAACACTTCATGGTGAATATGTAGAATAATGTGTAAATTACATGGTTTTTCCTCAATTCCTTTATGTTGATTATCAGAACTTCAGCCTTCCTCGTATACGTGTACACACACACTGTTGCTCAATATAATGTTCTGATTACACCATATAATTATAGCATTTGAGCAGTGTATCTGTTGACACCTTGTCATATACCTTTCCCAAATCTGTAAAACTTCAATACAGTTCCTTATAAACAAGGATGTCATATTCCCATGATTTCTCAACCACTTGTCTTAAAGTAAAAATTGGATCCTCATAAACTCCTGTCTGATCTACTTCAGGTTTCTCTTCCACAATTTTGATTAGCCTTTTCTCAGGTTTGCTTGCATAATCTTACCAGGAACAAATTAGTAGGGAGAAATTCTTCTGTAATTCTTGCATTCAATTTTATCTCGCTTTTTATAAATGTGCACTACGAGAATCAGAATTTGATGTTCTGACCATTCCTTCTGAAATAGACATAGCACTGCAACCACTTTAAAATATTTATGGCTCGATATTTGAGCATTCCCAGTTTAATATAATCTCCTTCAGCTGCCTTTTCCACATCAAGTTTTCGATGTTTTTTTTCCCCACTCCAAAGTGTTGATATGTACTACGGATTACATTCCTCTTGAATATATTATATCCCTGTTCTCTCACTCCTTGTTTCATTTAAACAATCTTAGAAAGTAATTACTCCAGACAACTAGAATATCTTCAAGTTTTCATATCACCTTTATTCTGATTCCTTTTGCAGTATTCTTTTCACCATCTTCTAATATTTGTCTTTTATATCCTCATTAAATTCTTCTCTCAAAAGTTTTATTTAGCTACGTTTAAACAATATTCTTTGCTTGCTTACTTGCTAGGAACTTTTGATATGCTTTCTTCTTCTTTTTTTTCCCATATTCCACTCTAGAATCTCAGAGTCTCAGAATAACTACACATATGTTGAATTCATGTATTCTTTAGTCAGCCAAGTGAGTCATTAAGGTTTATTTATGTTTTTCAATCTTTTTTTTTTTTTTTCAAGGATAATATATGTATGTTTGAAAGCTGCTCAACTTTGATTGTTTCTAACTTTTTAAGTATTTTTACTTTCAGCAATATTCATTTTTATCCAGCTCAAAACCAAATGGTGATCAGGTGTTTAACAAGTTTCTATCTCAAATTTGCTATATACTCTTTTATCCTGAACTAGCATGAAAATATCAGTCAACAAAAACAGTCAATAAGATTTTTTTATTTGAATCTTCTCACATGAATTTTTGCATATCTTCACATTAAACATGGCTTTAGTAATGACTAATCAGTGCTCTGAATAGAAATCCAGCAAATACCATTATTATTATCTTTGCCCTTTTTCTCCAAATTTTCTCAAAATGTTCCTATATGCCTGTTGGGATTAACTATTTCCTATTCTGATGTTTAGATCTCCAAGGACCACATTTTCCATTTTCTTTATGTCAGCTGCCTATGCTAATGACTAAAATTCTTCCACTTCTTCCATAGAAGAACTTTTTTGTGGGACCATAGGCACAAATAAGTTTCACTGTCCATTTCTCCATTTTGAGGTGTGCCCACATCACTACTTGAAACTGCCTTCCAATCAAGAAGTTTATCTTCATGTTTGGTGTGGAATGCTATTGCTACTCCTTCCTTTCCTTGATTATCATTGCCTGAATATAACATCCTACTCATTATTTAGCAAGATCTCACCTGTTTTTGTCATCTTCATCTCAGTAATGCCAATTATGTCCATGTAGCACTTTTCCAATTCTTCTGTAAGTTCGATTTCCTTTCCATTAGTACTCCTTGTGATGATAGTTCCTATCTTCAGTTCTTCTGACATTGAGTTTATTCTTCTTCTTCTAGATGTTGAATTGGAGCTTGTTCCAGTAGCCAACTTTTCCTGTTCACCTTAGTTCCCTGACGAAAAAAATGGGGGGCCTTGTTTAACCAACAACATTCCAGCTGGCATGAAATCTCATTATGTTGTACAACATATGCATTTGTGGTTTAAGTCAATAGAAAGTATAATTGGTTAAGTTTGACAGTCCATCCTTATTCATTCAGAAGCCCCAGTCTGGTTATCCACATTCCTGAAAGGCGATGTGGAGGTCTCCTCCCAATTATACGGCTTTGATCCTTAAGTGACAGTTGTATATTTAAGTAGTTGTTGAAGATATTTTTTGGTTTAATGGAATAACGACAGCATTAGGAATAAATTAAAGGAAGTTTAATGACTGCAATATCACAGAGACATCATCATCAGGGATATAATATAAGAATTGCAATGGCACACAACATAAGAAACTAGTGGAAGAGATTACACGAAGCCTAAAGTTGACACGAGTAGCCAGATTTGGTTGGGCAGGTTGTCTAAGGATGTTTCCCATTTCTCAGGAAATTTCACACAACTATATTTATTAGGGTGGGTTAAAATTATTGATTCTCCCCTCCCACCCAAAAAAAAAAAAAAAAATTACAAGTACTTACAAAAAAGCATCAATCTGTCAAATCTAACCCATACTTATCTTATGTATTCTACAAAATACGCCTAAAATTTAAACACACTTTTTTTTATCTCTCTCATTACATGCGAATAAAAAAGTACAATGAATAAAAAGCAAAAATTCTCTTAAAAAATGTATAGTGTGCTAATGCATTTCCAAAAAATTGCTGTTTCTAAAAAAAATTTTTTAGAGTGATAATAAATTTATTCATCTGTAATGAACAGATTTAAGAGAAAGCACAATTTTTTACTAAATATTTTGAACAAAAAATTAACACATCATTTTCCTCAGACTTTAAATTCAAATGAAATTTACTGGAGATATTAATAAATAAATTTAATAATTCTCTTTGTTCTAGTTATATGTCTGAGAATTTTTTTTTAACCAGAACAGAAATTACATTTCCTCACTTCTCAATGCTACTTGAAATAGCAATACAAAAACACAAGTGGCAAGTTAGAATAAAAACTTGTGCACAATCTGATTAAAATAATTATAGGTAAAATAAAAATAGATATAGGTAAATATGACCTCTCCATTGCTTCTACCTTAGTATCACCACCTGATTCTGGCTCCCACTGACGAGACCTCAACAAAGGTTGAAACCGGTCTGGGTAGTGGCCCTTCCCTTAATGCATAGTCTATAATATATATAATATTTAATATATATATAAAATCTACAATTAACCAAGCTCTCATCACTCCTAAGGCAAGGAGTGATGAGAGCTTGGTTGACCTCTACCACGAGTTGCCTCAGTCCTGAACTTACTTCAGGTGCAAACTTTGTTTGCTACACTTGGATAAAGAATTAAACTAAATTTATTATATTCTAACCAAGTGAAAAAAACTTCCAACATCTTTCTCTAAATCCAGAGTAATTTAATAATAAGGTGGTACACCTTTTGGCCACTTGTATAAGTAAATATGACTTCTCCATTGCTTTCAGCTTGATATCACCACCTCTGGGTTTGGCTCCCACTGACGAGACCTCAATAAAGGTCGAAACGGGTCTGGATAGTGGCCCTTCCCTTAATGCATAGCATTATAAATGTCCGCATGGAGACGCACTTTGCATTAAGGGAGAGCCTAAGACAAGAAGTGATGAGAACTTGGTCCACCTTTATCACAAGTTGCCTCAGTCCTGAACTTACTTCCGGTGCAAACTTTGTTTGCTACACTTGGATAAAGGATTAACTAAATTTATTATAATCTGATTAAAATTACTTTTCAAATTTTAATTTTCAATACTAATATGAAAACAACCTACATATGAGTTCAAGTATCAATTAGATATAACTTAGAAAAATCACTACTTATAATGCCTCTGAATATGAGACCCACCATTTTTAGAAACTTGTTCAGGATAAACTACTGAAAAAAAAAAAAAAAAAAAAAGTCCAATCTTCATAAGCAAAGAGCTATTCTAAAGTAAATTCAATATAGGAAACATTCAGAAACTATTTCTGATGTACAGTTTAGACAGACATTTAAAAATTCAGAAAAAATGATAAAATATTTTTTAAAAAAGTCATAACTGTCTTGCAAAGAAAGATGCATGATAATATTTAAAAATTCAGTGGAATCACTCCAGAGTCAAGGATGTACGTTATGCAGATTATACACAGGAGTTTGATAGTTGCAGAATGAGTTATCAGAGTGTGAATCTACATTATATCTCAGTACAACTTACATATGAGATTATAGGCTAAGTGAATTCAAAACAGATTGCATAAAATCACTAAATTTAATAATCCTTTATCTTTACATTCACAGAAAGTAATTTTAATACTACCACCATTGATGGTAATATGCTTCAAATAAATGTAAAATTAACCTTTATTATCCTCCATTAATACTTGTGCCTTTCTAATTTTAGCAGTAGAGGCCATCTCATGTATTAACTGTGAATTTCAAGTGATGAATTTCTTTTTAACTTCTAGAATGGAGAAAAAAATTCTGGTTAGTAAATCTGACATAAAAATAACAACATGTAACTTTTTTTTTTAAAAAAAGTTTTTATATTTATAAAAAAAATTTATGTTTATAAAAAATTCGGTGGTTTACTGAAACTAAACAACTTCTATATAAATGCCAGTATTATCAAGATGCAAAAAAGCATCACAGTAAAAACAAGAGTGCACTTAAAATACAGATGTAGCTTGAATCAGTTTTTCTGAAATATGTTTTAATAATGAAATGTCATGAGTTGGCATAATGAAAAGAAGTATAAAAAATGGAGGAAAACTCACATAAAAACTTTATTAATGTAGAATTTTCACCTAAGTATCATAGGCATTGTCACTACAAGATCATATTGCCATTCTATGATCTTGTACTGACGATGATACTTAATCAAAAATTCTCATTAATAAAGTTCTTACATGAGTTTTCCTCTGTTTTTATTTTACTTTATTTTTTTTTCTGAAATACAAGAGCCAAATTTTAGGCATCATATGACATCACATCTAATCACTTAACTGACTTCACTTTCCTCCCCTCAAAGGGAGGAAATGTACATTCAATTAAGCTAGTGATTCATTCGTGATCAACTTGTTTTGGTCTCAAGAAAGGTGTCCTGAAAACTTACTAGTTTCAACAAAACAAAAGCAATTAAAAAAAAAACAATATGCTGAAAGATCATATTATTAGTCATTTAGTGCAAAGCTTCACACTTGCATAAATTTTATGTTTAATACGTTATCATAGATCCAAAGATCCTTATATAAATATGCATGAAGCATTTACTGTTTTCATCCTTCGTGATCAATGCAAAAAAGCAAAATTTGATTTTAAAAAAAAAGGGGGGGGTGAAAAGTATAACACTATTTCCGAGTACAGATGTTTTACAGTGACTACACAATTTCAAAACATCTGTACTTGGAAATAGTGTTATACTCTCATATTCTATGAATGACTTTAAAGCTTGTACAATATAATTTAGTCTTGGATTTCATAACTGGCCAGCTCTGTATAGACATTTCTGCTGTCTCAAAGATACATAGTTAAATTTTTCCCCTTGTCAAGAGTAACAGCATCAAGACATCTCAGATGTTCTGATGAAGTTCAAGTATTCTTACATTTCATTAGTACACATCATCTTTGACCCCACTTCACAAAGATAAATTTCATACAGTACAATTAGAACTATGCAGAGACCCTTTTGGTGGTTCTAGTCTTTAATCCGCCATCCTAAAATGATAGTGCAACTTGTACAAATTGCAATTCTTTAAAATTATTCCCCTGAGAAAATTAATGTGAAAGGCAAAGTAAAGTCCTCATACAGAGAAGAGGAAAGAAGAGGCAGGGATATGGCAGTTATAATAATACAGAAATTATTTTTGTTGTATATTAGCTTCGTCCATTTGAAATTATAGGGTTAAATTGAATTATATATGAATCTTATACTGAATTTTTGCAGCAAGCAGAGACAAATCAGTTGAAAAGCAGTCATTTCATGTCACACCATCACTTTAGGTTTGCACTGCACTTGGGAACTTGTTACTGCTAGATCATGGTCAAGCCTAGCAATTCACTAAACCATCTAATCACTTAACGATATGTTTTCCCCACGTATAGATTTCTGTTATACCATTCCAGTATGATTTCTGAAAATTCCATGTCATAGTCTTAATCATCACAAAACAAATGTTCATTGAAGCAGAGTTTAACATATTCAATAACACAGTTCTTTGGTAAGGATTTCACAGAGCATAAAATGTTAACACAGTTTCCACAGTTGCTTATTTATTGTACAGGTTTTTCACATCCTTCACTGATCAAGATTGGCAAGCCTGCCTACATTTGACAATTCAGGTGGCCTTGAATCAAAATCAACCTTGAATCATCCAACTCCTCCTTTTAGGCTTACTACCCATCATTTTCCAGATGCTATTTCTCTGACAGAAAAGAAATCCAATTCAACATGAATGTGTGCTGTATATGCAAAGAAAAAAGGTTTTTCTTAACCTGTCATAAAAGGAAATGTCACTTCTAAAATAAATAAATAGGATTTCATTTTTGTATTTCTAAGCTAACTCAGACATACTTCCTATAGAAAACGATTCGTTTATAAACATATTAAAAATACATAAGTTACTAACAGGAATTTGTTTAACTTGTTTTTCTAAACAACCATCATTAAGGTATAATGATTTAAAACAAAAAAATTAGATACTTTTTCATTAACTTTTTCAGAAAATTAGTTAAGAGATTAATTAATACCAAAGATGGGCTGATGCTAACCTGACAATAGCTTCTTTATCGAGCCACCCATAAATATTTGGGGTAAGAAAAGAAAAATGTAATTATATCAAGATTAATAATGTGCAAACCTAGTAAAGATAAAAAGTTAAAATCCAACTACCCAAAGACTGCATTTGCTCAAGAAAGATATTTTTTGATGGCTGGTGTATTGTTATGCTGATTGGTACATTATCTTTTCTTTTCATTAGAGAATTAGCGTGAGCAGTTAACTAAAACAGAAAGATTTCTAAATATTATGTATAAGACAATTTTATTCCATAAACTGTGATTAGGAAATGGAAAGCAGCTAACTTATTTAACATTAATAAAAGATAAACTTTTGAAGGCAATTTCATGTAGAGTGATATGGTCAAATTTAAAAATGGGAAATTGGAAAATGCAATTATAGAGAGCAGGCTGTTAACAAAGAAAATGCTGTTCCTGGTAAAGATATAAACAAAAGAATGTACAATGAATCCCTAACATAAAGAAATCTTGAGAAAATTTATAGGAAAGGGTAGGACTAGTAATAATAGTAAATATACATTAATATTAAGAGACCTCCAGGGAGTCAGGGACTCAAAGAGAGGCAACATATCACTAGCACCAGCTGTCATACCTTTTTGTTGAATTCATTCCCACTACCTGGACTCTTTTTAACACACCACTCTATGAGAGAAAAATCTAGCTCACACTGCCTTCTTGGCTACTATCATCCTCAACTTCCATGGATGCCCTCTTGTACACTCCTAATTCTCCATAAAACGCAAAATTCTATCTACTGGTATCCTGTATGACACGTTTAGAAGCTTTTAAATTTCAATCATATTCCTGTTTGCTAATGTCTGCAGTCCACAAAATCTCAACCTATCTTCATAATGTATATTCCTCATATCTTCTCCATCTCCTTTGCACACACACCCTCGCAGTGTATCATCACCACCACCACAAAAACTAGGAGACCACACCTACACACAATACTCCAAGTGATGTCATACCCAGGGCTTGTTTCTTATCCTTACATGCAGAACCAGCACTAGGGTCTTTGGCACCCACATACAATTTCTATCTAAGCGCTCTTTTAACGATACGGGCGTGTGTGGTTCTTTTATCATAATAAAAATTTAAATTATTTGAAATTTCTTAAATAAATTTTGACAGAACAGCCACACGTTGTTTCGCTAAATGTAATAAACCGGGGATGTTGACTAGGCAGGATAATCGTTAAAAACCCGAATATTCAAAAAATTCTTAAAAGTTAAAGCAAATTTTGAACAAAGCCACTTCACTTTAATTGTTGAATATAATGATACAGGGATTATAGCCTTCTCACTGACCCGAATCGCTAACAAAATTAAAATGAATTTTAATTAAAGTTAAAATTTATCTGAACTAAAGTTTAAAAATTCTTTCATTTTACAAGTTAGTAAATTCTTAGTAACTTGTTAAAAAATTGTAATAATTTTTATAAGTGGAACTATCTTTTAGATGAGAAATAAGAAAAGAATTCAGAACTAATTAGAACATTTAATATAAGTATTCAAAAAATTACATCTTTACAGAATAACAGAAAATAAATTAAATTACATAAATATACTTGAAATTTTTTTAATTCAAATTTTAGGGTTTTTGATTTAATATTCACAAAATTAGAAATAATGTTCTTAACGTCTAATTCCGCATATATCATTTTCAATAGCTATTAACGCCAAACTAACAAGCCTTTTTTGCAACATACTTGTTCTTAAGTAGGTTTTAATCAATTTCAACTTGGAAAAGGAACGTTCACTGCTCGCTACACTAACAGGTAAGGTTAATAGTATTCTTAAAGCAATTGAAAAGTTAGGGAAAGATAAATTATTGGACACAATAAAATTAAGAATATCGAAAGGGTTTTGAATATTTAGATTATCCTTCCGAAAAAAATCCCGGAAAGCACATAACTCATCATATAGTTCTATTGCATTTACGTCTTTATTGTCGCCATCCTTCAAGAGAATCTCTAAATCGTCACAATTTTTTCGTAAATCTTCGTTATTAATTTGTAGTAATCTATACAAGAAATTGAAATTATCATACGTTTTTAGTTCAAAACATTCTATTAACGAACACATTGCAACATCTAGAAGTGTATAAAACACATTCACTCTAAATTTATCTTCTGGCGATTGTGGCGTTTCGTCATGATGCTCGTAGTCAAACTGTTGTGTCTTCTTTCGTCGTCAAACTTCCGTACCAGTTTTAAATTCTTGTTCTCTATCCACCTCTTCACTTAGTTCTTTTGCCGTTTTTAGAACTTCTTTAAAATTTGTATCTGATCGATACTCTTGTAAGAATATTTTTAAGTTTTCGATAGATTGTAAAGCAAATGCAATGTTCATATTTTTGTCTTAAAGCATTTTACTCACAGGTTTAATTCTGTTAAGTAAATCATGCCAAGTTATAAGAGAGCAAATAAATTTGTAGTCCTTTATTTTAGCACATAATGTTTGTGCTCCATGCTAAGTTTCTTTATTAAAATTTTCATTATTTAAAATTTCAAAAAGTGCATCGTAAATTTCTCCTAACTGATATCGTAGAGGGCGGATTGCATTAATTTTACTTTCCCATAGCGTTTTTGATGGCTGTTTCAATGTTAAAATTTTTACGAACTTTAAAAGGATTGCCTAATGTTTGTAAGAGAATGAAAAGAAATTGTATATTTCTTGAATAATTGCAAAGAAACTAATTGTATCTGCATTCACTTTGGCTGCATCCTTAATGATTAAACTTAGAGTATGAGCAGCACATGGCACAAAAGCTCGAGGATTTTTGTTCAAAAGGAAATTTTGGAACCCATGTTTTTTTCCCTTTCATATTTGCCGCACTGTCATACCCCTGACCTCGCATGTCTTCAATGGGAATGTTCCATTTTTCCAGTTGTTCCATTATTGTTGCACATAAACCACGTCCTGTGGAATCTGATATATCTACAAAACCTAAAAAGTTTTTCCTGATCTTGACAATTCCATTGTCACAGGAAACAAAGTGAATAATAATGGTCATTTGTTCTGTTTTACTTGCATCAGGTGTGCAGTCTAAAATTATGGAATAATATTTAGATTTTCGAATTGATAATAAAATTGTATCCCTGATTGCGTTACTTAAAGTTTCCAATATTTCATTTTGTCTATCAAATAATGGTCATTTGTTCTGTTTTACTTGCATCAGGTGTGCAGTCTAAAATTATGGAATAATATTTAGATTTTTGAATTGATAATAAAATTGTATCCCTGATTGCGTTACTTAAAGTTTCCAATATTTTATTTTGTCTATATTTTTTTCATTTTATCTGCTCAAATAGTGTATTCTATTATTTTGATGTAGGGGCCCTTTCAACATGATTTTTCCATAACAGGATCAAACTTCGCAAACAGTTCGACTAATTTTTAAAAAATTGCCGTTATTCCTTTCATATAATTTATCAGATGATCTGCGAAAAGCTAAATTTTGCCTACCAAGGAATTTTATAATTTCAATCAAGCATTCTAAAACACTCGTCCAATGTTTCTTTTCCATTTTATACATGCTTTGAGTCTGGCAATCAATAGTTGTTTTGATTATTAAATTTTTATCAAGTTCCTTCCATTTTAAGAAATTTTTCATGTGAGTTAAACTAGTCTCATGTCTATGCAAAGTTGTACTTACATTTCTCCAATCGTTATAACCTTTTACAAGACTACTTGATTCAGCAGATGCAAAAAGTTTGCAACAAAAGCAAAAAACAGAATTTAAAGTTTTGGAATAAATGAGCCATGTTCTTGGCACGAGCTCCCCTTTTCCATTTTTCTATTATAATACGTGTTGCCAAATTTACCACCATATGTATCTCTGGGATATATTATATTTTTCTTTTGAACAGGCCCCATTTCAATTAAAACAACTCTTAATTTTTCATCAATTCCCCATTCACCTGGATCTTCTAAATTTACAGAGACTAACAATGTGTTAGTTTCGTGGTCACTACAACTAAATCTTCTCCTAACTGTTTTTCACTTAAACCATGCGTCTTGTTATCTTGTTCAATAGTTGCAATAGTACTTTCATGCAAACTGGATGATATGCAAGGTTCTTCAACTCTGATTTCTGATGTATCGAGTTGATTACAATCTGCATCAGAATATTTTAATATTTTAACAAATTTATTAAGAGCCCCAGTTTGTTTCTTAATAACTGCTTCTTTCGCAGCATGATGCTTACGATTTTGTGCACCGGATAACTGTTTTTTAATTTTTGATTCCATTTCTATTTTATACCCACAAGAAATTATTACACAACACGACACAGAGACGAAATAATAGTCTGCACTGCCCTGTTGTCAGTAGCCTACTGAGATGCGTACCATATGACTGGCTAACTAGGAACAAATATTTTGTACAAAAATTCGTTTCTGCGCATAAAAACCATTCACCGTTTCACTTTCGACTGCAGTAGACACACCATTCTGCAGGCAAGTTTAGCCTGCTCTCGCTGCAAAATTGTAAACAGCCGGCTGATCAAAGAGGCGGCAATATACAATTTTTTTTTTTTTTTTAATTCGGTGTATCTGGCCTTATTTATTTTAATATTGATCATTCTAAGAATTTTTTGTTTTTATGATAAAAATTTTGTTTCTTAAAAATGAACTTATGAACTGTGCCCCAGTGGCAGGCCCCCTTCGTAGCGGCGCCCACAAGCCCGCTTCCGCCGGCACTGCTTACATGCCAAGGTTTGTTTCAGTATTGCAATTATTCTCTGAGTTGTATTTGCAATCATTGTATTTACAATGATTGCAAATACAACTTTCTAGCTACTAAAACTATAAGATTCCTAGCCTAATCAGCTTCTTCTAGCATAATCTCACCAATATAATATGACATTGGATGTTTCATTACATAGGTGCATGATTTTACATTCACTAACATTGAACTGACAGCCATTTTCACATGCTTATAATTTCAGCTTATTATTATATCACACCTCCAGGGAGTCCAAAGACTCATCGAGGGAGGGTATCTACTCTACAACTATTCATCTCACTACTCCACCAACCTTCATCATCTAACACCAATGCTGTCTATCGCCAACCACCACCACTAGTACTTTCACAGACAATCACAAACATCCATGTCCATGCCAGGATTTGAACCCGCAGATACGCTAACCACTCAGCCAACCAGGGTGACTTTAATTATCCGAGCATTGATTGTGTAGTATTGAAATCTGGTGAAAAGAATAAAACTTTTCACTTTGAAATCTGGTGAAAAGAATAAAAGAATAAAACATTTGCATTCCTAAATATCCCACCCTATCTTTGCATCATCAGCAAATAGCTGTATGTCATCTTCAAAATCCTTCCTAATGTAAAAAATGAATAATAATGGACAAAGTACTGAATCCCTGTGGTACACCACTGGTCACTTAAATCTTGCAGATTCATATCATACATCCACTTTTTGATGTGTCAATCAGCCATTCTCTTATTCACACTAATATTTCACAATCCAATCCCATATTCTCCAATTTTGCAAGTCTTCCATGCTATATCCTCTCAAAGCCTTAACTAAGGACTCCATACTCAGACTTAGCTTTTGTGCAATTGTAACTCTTCTAGCATGCTCCTTTATTTTCATAACTGACATCTTTATGCATATGGTAAATAAGCCTTCCACATCTTTTTTTTATTAAGTAATTTTGCAAGTCTTCCATGCTATATCCTCTCAAAGCCTTAACTAAGGACTCCATACTCAGACTTAGCTTTTGTGCAATTGTAACTCTTCTAGCATGCTCCTTTATTTTCATAACTGACATCTTTATGCATATGGTAAATAAGCCTTCCACATCTTTTTTTTATTAAGAAACTTAATAAGATTCAACATCCATTTCACTCTTACCCTATTTATTATTCTCACTCTAGGGAACTATTTCAATATTGCATCATTTAAGTATTTATTTTAAAGGCTTCCCATGCACTGTTAATATCTTTTCCATCTAGCAACTAATACCACAGAAATGAACCTAGCACACTATCAGTTGGTCATAATTTCCTGCTTTTCAGTTCAGCATGTGATCTCTTCTAAATGATCCATAAATGTATCCACTTCTCAAGCCAATATGACATGATCACTGTCACCAACTGGAGGGATAACACTCTTTAAACACTCCCCCCCCACCTCTCTGACACTATAATCAGATCAAATCCTCTCTGACTTCAAGTTCCTTTTGTAACATTTTTTTTTATATGGTTCTCACCCATGAAAGGTTATTTAGTAAAGCTATAGTAGATTTGTACCGTAAGTGAAGGATTCCCCCCCATCCATTTTTATCAATATTATCATTTTTTTAGTGATTTTTTCATAGTCTGGAAACCCTGCTCTAGAGACCAAACATGTAGTTTTTTTCAAGCCACTACCTCCAATAAGCAGAGTGATGATCTCACACCAGGTGGTGAAATTCAATTCCCACATAAAGGCAATCACAAATATCTATGCCCACAGCAGTATTCGAACCCACAACCACTTGGCCAACCATGCTGCTTAAAGAAATTATCTCACAAAAACTCAATAAATTCAGTTTTATTCTTTTCACCAGATTTCAATACTACACAATCAATGCTCGGATAATTAAAGTCACCCATGATGATTACTCATTTCACATCCATACCGTTTATTTGGTAATGCATCTGTCATCACTAGCAATGGATCTACTAGGTCTGTAACAACACTTCATTATATATTTGATGTTGTTAGATTCCACCTCACAGCAGATGGCTTCAAACTCACTGCTACATGGAAAATTATTGCTAGAATTGCAGTCATACTTTCTACCCTAAATGGACTCAAATCATCTAATATCATTAGCAGCACACTACTCCTCTCCTGTCTATCTTCCTAAAAATATTATACCCTTCAACTTGTTAAGTTAGTATATCATATATCTGCTTCTGACAGCCAGGTCTCACTAATGCTTAAATTCTGAGTCCCCAACGTATTCATTAAGGCAACACACACACTATCCTTTTGTTTCTGGTACTGCTGGCATTCACGTAAAGACACATGTTACCTGTATGCTTTTTTGTGTACTCTACTGTATAGTCTGCATGACCTAGTTGGAGACAACTTATAGATCACTATTCTTATCTAATACTTTATTTATGAAGACATCCTTGCACCTGCTTAATAGTTCCAAACCAAATTAATACACAATCATTCGTCATAATCAAATTAAATATATGCTTCCAGGGACAGAGGAAAATCATTACTTATACTGTTTTTTGACAAAACTCTGCATAATTCATGTGGAGGGAATATTCAGAAAACAGGAATGTATTATCATTGGTATTGTTAATAATGTTTTCTGATGAGCACAAGATTCAAGAGTGTACAAGGAATTTGAAATAGATATTTGAAGGATATACCACAATATAAAGAAAAACATTTTAATGTTAAAAAAAAGGTTGAGCAGCTTTCAGATCTAAAGTGTACATAAACATTATCAAGGAAAGAGCCATACAGATTCATTTCAGCAATTATATAGAAATAGGGGATATTAAACATCCAAAAGATATTAAAGAAATACCCTTATGTCTCCAGGGCTAACCAAATTAAATAATATAAGTCAGGGCTGTCCAAAGCACTGCCCGTGGGCCGCATGCAGTGCGATTTTGTGTGGCCAGCCTGTGGGTTTTGATTTTCATGAGCAAAAAAATAAAATAAGAATTTGAATCTAATTCATCTTAATTATTTTAATTCTATCACTAATCGATAATCTTGATGTTGATAATTTTATTTGGTGTTTTTACATCACTATATACCCATGTGTTTTTAAAATATTAGATGTGTCAAAGATGCATTCTTACACTGTTTTGTTCCAACAGACATGCTCCGGGCACTCACGGGGAATGTGAGCATGCGATTAGTGTACAATTAGGGTTGTTCGTTTGTTCAGCTTTTGAGGTTGTGTCACTGCTGCTTACCAAATTACCAGATACGCATTGTGATGCAGTCCTCAGATTACCTAAGGTTGAGGTAAGTTATTCTAAATCAGCAATAAAATCCTGATGTAAGTTATTCTAAATCAGCAATAAAAAAAATCTATAAAAATGGTAGGGGTAGGAACACGAAAAACAATTATTGCATCCTTAATGTTTATTAAATAACTTAAGGAAATTACAATGTACAAAGGATACAAATTAAATTAAACTTTAATCTATATTTCCAATATTTTGCAAACGTCACATTGCCATCTTCACAGGAACTTAAAATAAAGACGTGCACGCAGGCACTACACACAGTAAATGAGGACGAAGCAGGAAGCTATTGTTTCTCCTAAAAGTCCTGATGGTGCCCCCTAGTGGGCTATGTAGGTATTCTTGGCTGTTGGGCTGAAGCAACTAAACCACAACCCCCCCCTTCCCCTCCTTCACAACAAGGATTACTCTAAATCCATCACCATTCCCTAATCCGAGGCATCTTGGAAAAAATTACCAAAATCTTAAAAAACTGGTCTGCAAAATTGGTCTTGCAGACCATGCTCTTGATTCATGCCACATAATATAGTAGAAGAAAGCCACACCGTAGTAAATTCAAATTTGAAAGGCTATTCATAGAATCAGCCTCACCCCTAAGAAACATGCCAAACTTCAACAAATTTGGTTGCATGAGACTGCCCCAAATTTGAGAAGCTTACATCAGAAGACCTTCATAGCCCGCTAGGGGGCACCATCAGGACTTTTAGGAGAAACAATAGCTTCCTGCTTCATCTTCATTTACTGTGTGTAGTGCCTGCATGCACGTCTTTATTTTAAGTTCCTGTGAAGATGACAATGTGACGTTGACGAAATATTGGAAATATAGATTAAAGTTTAATTTAATTTATATCCTTTGTACCTTGTAATTTCCTTAAGTTATTTAATAAGCATGTATAACCAACGTCTAAGCCTTTCTACAAGAATTGCATCCTTAATAGTGAACTAATAAAACATTTCAGCTATTCATGCACAACTGCTAGTGAAGAATGTAAATAAAACATGGAAACTGATAACATAATAAAGAAAGCTGGCATAGTAAAGGAGTCAGCTGAATAAATTTATACTTTTGGTCAATTTTTGAATATGAAAGTTAGAAATAATGGAGCTGATCAAAAATCATGTTTAAAATATGGAGTGGTGAAAAAAATGGAGTAATGCAGTTAGTACCTTAGAAAACAAAATTGAAATGGCAGTAATGGAGGCATGATAAATAAGATCAATTTGGAAAAACAGTTGGTTGATACATAATTTTAATATATTTCCTTTTAGAGCACTCTTGCAAATGGTCTGAGAAAAATTAGAATGCTATAATCATGAATGGATCAAAATAAAAATTGGTAGCAAAACAAATTTTTGTATGAATTCAAAACACAATCAATCATTAAAATTTGTCCAGCCAAAGTTCTAGAATAACATATACATAAATGGACAGAAACAGATCTTTACATAAAATTTTGTGAAATGTATCTAAAAATAGCATGCAATCAATGACTCACCACAGCAAACATTGTTATAACAAATTCACTTAGTCAAACAAATCATGTATCAGGTTAAACCATATATGCATAATGATGCAACATAATATATGTTATACCAACCAGGGCACTATCCAATTAAACAAGGCAGACTGTCTACTGTTTATTAGGAATCCAAAGCAAGCAGTAATAAGTCAGCTACTGGAACAACCTCAACAGAATTACTTTGTCAAGGTATGAAGCAGCAACAATGATATGTAAACATAATTCAAGTTACCAACATATGAGGAAGAAAACAGATGATATCCTTCTAAATAATAAGGTTATTTATTCAGGCAACAGTGATTCAGGAAAAGAAAGGCATACTGCTTGTGTCATATTTAATACTGAATAAAGATACACATTTTGCATGAGAAGCAATTCAGGATATCCCTTAAATGGACAAGGAACAAAGTGTGCTTTTACATGCTTTGCTTGTTTTTATTTACAAAAACTAAGCAAGGATTGGAGTGAATTCATTTTAATGGAAGATGAAAACAGAACTGTTTCAAAGTGAAACTTTCTTAAATAAATAAGAAATCTTATTTTTAGTTTTTTTAATCAGCAGCCTAAAAAAAGGTTACACTCTTTGCAATTTTAGTTTTTAGTTAAAAAGCATAAAATATCCATAGCAAGACAAAACTAGCATTTATCCTAAAAACCAAAAAGTTCTTAATGTAAATATTATAGCTGGAAAGATAACTAGCCAAAACCATATTCTATTGTGTTATGGAACAATTAATATTTTAGTTACTTTAATCTTAGATTAAAACCATATGACTGATTTCTTTTAGCATTGTTACAGATTTTTGCAGCAGCTTAATTTATTATTTGCTTGTAAAATTAGTATTAGCTTTACTGTAATTTAGCATATGAAATGCAACTAACATTACTGTGGATCCTATGCTTTGGTGATGGAACTATGAGATTCAGAGAGGGTGCATGAGCACTTTCAGTGGTCTCCTCTAAGCTCTCACATCCTCCCTGCCTCAGAATTGCGAGGTATCATGGTATGGTAGTTCCACCACTGCCTAAATTTTATTTTCTTCACACACAGAGCTGTAAATAAAAATAGCTTATCAAAAGAATGTAATTTCAATTAACAGTATTAATGTTTACAAACAAAAAGCTTCTCTCTAAGTAAATATTTTAAATGAGTCTACACTCTTGCTTCTGTGATTTTCACTTTAAAATATCCAACATATACCTGTAAACTAATAATGGTAATAAGTTCATTCAATTGACAAGAAGTTTAAGTTTCAGTTTTATCTCATCTCATTTCATCTTCCTTTCCCTCTTTTTACCTTGCGGTGTCGAGGTTGTATTAATCATCGAATCCCAAACCGTTCACAGGATAAGATGGTCAGCCCTATGCCCTGGTGTATCCTATGTCCTGTAGCATTGATATCTCAAGGCCGGTTTGCCTGCTTTGTGGGATGAAAAACCCCAGGATAAACTGGGGAAAAATCCCTACTGTCCACACCCAAGACCAGCTAACTTGGCTATGGCTGACGAAGATCCTTAAGCTCCTCATGTCACCAATGGGAATCGAACCCAGGACACTCCTTTCCCAGGCATACGGTTGCGAAGTGCGCAGCCACTAGGTTAACTGCACGGTTTCAGTTTTATTTTTATCTGTAGTTTATTCTAATGTAAACAGATAAAAATCTTTATTTGAAATATCTTCACGACATGTCTTTATGCTTAGTGAGAGCAGATGACTTCAGGTGTCTCCACTATATCCAATAAAGTAATGCATTGGAGCCAAATTTATAGTAAGATATAGAGGCAATAATGCATCTATATACTGCATATAGCTCAAAAGCAGGAGTAAGTGTAAACATTAGCTGCTATTTTTTCAGAAGACAAAAAAACTTATCTTTATTATTCAATGAACAGTTAAGCTTTTAATGTTTCCAGGAAATGGATAAGTAATTTTCAACATCAGATTACTGCACAGATTAAGTGAAATTATATAGAAACTGTATGAAAACAGATTTTTTTATATTTTTTTAAAGTGGACTTCTTATTTCCAAAGTACAGAAGTTACAGCAAGAGTTACTTATACAACCCTTGAGTTTCATCAGCAGGAAAGCAGAAGTCATTCAAACACAGAATTCAATTTTTTTTTTCATGTGCCAAAAAAAAATGCATAACCATATTTTGAACTATGTTCTGAACATTAAACAAGTGAAGCATTTTTAACTTAACTGGCTTGGATAATATTACTTGATAAGACATATATATCCATACTTTACTCAAGCATATGCAAACAATACAAGTCTGCATGAGAAGTGTCACTGCAACTTAAAAATTGAAAGTAGCTGACCTCATTCCAATTGCCCTTAATATCCTTAAAATATGCATCTAAAGAAGTATAACTATACTGCATTACAACAATCTTGTCAAATATAATATACTACTCAACCCAGAGAAAAGACTCACTATTCACAGATCGATAGTTAAAGCTATCGACATAATCGTTTCATTTTTTGCACAAAGAAAAATAAAATATTTCCATCAAGTTAGCTTATACTATCTCCACAAGTGTAGCTCCTTAATAATAGTCACAACTGTTCTAAGAAACAACTCTCCCTATAATGAAATGCATATATGCTTCCTAATAGCTACAGCCTTTTGCCTAAGATGGTGGCGAAATTCAGCATGGATATAATGGCCTATATGAGTCTTCTGAAAAAAATGAAAAATGTAAGCTTTCGTCTGGTTGATGAAAAATTAGAAGATCTAAAAAGGCTAACTGGTTATTTAGTCCTTCCTCCAAGGTGAATTAGACCCTAGGATGAATGGCAAAGAAATGGAGCTAGCTGAGGAATTAGATAAGTACCAGATCGACATAATAGGGGTGACTGAAACAAAAAAGACCAAAACTGGTGAGATCTTTCTGAGCAATAAATACAAAATGTTATATTCAGGCAATGACAATCAAGGAAAAGAAGGAGTGGCCATAGTATTCAACACAAAATACGAGGCTAATCTTCTTGAATGGCAGTCAGTCTCAAGTAGAGTAATGTGGGCAAATATGAGAATGGGGAACTGGACAATGAGACTTATTTGTGCCTATGGTCCCACAGAAGGTTCTACTAAGGTAGAAGTGGAGGAATTTTTTGAGGCTTTAGAAAAAGCAACTGACACAATGAAAAAGGAAAAGTTGGTCCTTGTTGTGGATCTAAATAGTAGAGTAGGAAATGATTGTGAGACATACAAAAATATTTTGGGAAAATTTGGAGAAAAGAGCAAAGCTAATAATAATGGCAAATATCTGTTGGATTTCTGCTCAGGACATTGACTGGTTATTACTAACACCATGTTCCAACATAAAAATGTGCACAAATTCACATGGAGAGAAGAGGCTAGGAATAAGAAAAGTCTCATTGACTATGTTATTGTTGATAGTGATGTTTTCTCCCTGGTGCAGGACACCAGAGTGTACAGAGGATTTGAAATTGGAAGTGATCACTATTTAGTCTTGAGCAGGATAAAATTGAATTTCATATTGAAAAGAATAACATGTAAGTAAGTTTTAAAGCGAATAAAAGTTGAGCAGCTCTCAGATGTGAACTGTAGACTAAAATACAGAGATATTATTGAAAAGAAAATGAAAGAGTTTGAGAACAGGAATCAAACCTTGGAGATTCAGTGGCAAACTCTGAAGGAAACATTGATTGATTCTGCCAGAGAGGCATGTGGTGAGGTTGTGTGCAAGGATAAAAAAAATCAGAACTCCCTGGTGGACACAGGAAGTTAAAGAGGCAGTGAAGGAAAAGAAGAAAGCATATCAAAAGTTCCTGGCAAATAAGTCAGCTTTTACTCTTACAGAATACAGAGACAAATGTAAGAAAGCTAAACAGTGTGTAAAACTAGCTAAACAAAAGTCATGGGAGGACTTTGGCAAGAATATAGAAAATAAATATCAAGAAGGTGGCAAAATATTCTGGAGGTTGTTGAAGAAACTTAGGAATGGAGGAAAGAGTGCTGTAAAAGGAATTATAGATGATAAAGGTGAAATGAAAACAGGAGAAAAAGATATCCTTGAAGTATGGAGTAATTACTTTGAAAAACTGCTAAATGAAACAAGCAGTGATGACAGCACAGTGATAAAAAACACTGACCAGGCATGCAGTCAGGAATACATATCCATACTTGAAGTAGAAAAAGCCATCAAAGGCTTGAAATGTGGAAAGGCAGCAGGAGTAGATGATATTCGACCAGAAATGCTGAAGTATGGTGGTATGAGAGTCTTACAGTGGCTGCACTGCATAGTTCAGAAAGCCTGGACAGAGGGACGAATTCCCGATGATTGGAGTAGAGCTCTCATAGTACCCATATATAAAAAGGGAAATAAAACTGAATGTGAGAATTACAGAGGTATTTCCCTACTGAGTGTTCCTGGCAAGATCTATGCAAGTATACTTGAGAAACGGTTGAGAAGAATTGTGGAAGAAAAGCTTGGTGAAGAACAAGCTGGATTCAGGCCAAATAGAGGCTGTCAGGATCAGATCTTCACTTTACGACAAATAGTCGAGAAAGCATGGGAATATAACAAAGATCTGTATTTAAGTTTTGTCGATTTGGAAAAGGCATATGACAAGGTGCCAAGAGAGAAGCTATTCAATACGCTGCAGTTATATGGTGTCAATGGGGCATTATATCAAGCAATACTTAGTCTTTGAGTTGTGAGTCAGCAGTTAGAATTGAAGGAAGTACAGGAAGATGGTTTAATGTTAAATCTGGTGTGAGACAAGGATGTACATTATCCCCTCTGTTATTCATTATCTATATGGATCACATTATGAAGGAATGTGGTATTAAACCTGATATCAAAATTGGAGATGTTAATGTCAGCTCTTTGCTTTATGCGGATGATGTTATATTTCTAAATAAATCCGCTACAAGTCTGCAAGATTCTCTGACTAAATTGAATAGCTGTTGTAATAGATATGGTATGAAGGTCAGCAATAAAAAGACAAAGACAATGAAAATAGGCAGAATCATTGAAAATGTCAACTGTGTTGTGAATGGAGAACCTGTGGAACAAGTAAAACATTTCAGCTACTTAGGCACAATTTTTTCTGAAGATGGTAAACTAAATATAGAAATAGACAACAGAATCAGCAAAGCTGGTATCGTGGGAAGTCAATTGAATAAATTCATATGGAATAAGAAAGAAATTAGTCGGAACACTAAATTAGCTGTATACAAGACTGTGTTCAAACCAATTTTAACTTATGGATCTGAGAGCTGCGTCAGAAGTAAAACACTTGACCAAAGACTAGAGACCGCAGATATGAGAGTCCTGAGAAAGATTAGAGGCGTGAACAGATGGCATCAATGGCAATATCATATTAAAAATGAGGATATTAGGAAAGAACTTGACATTGTCAGCATCCAGGAATGCGTTAGCAGAGCTAATCTCAGATGGTATGGTCACTTAAATAGAATGGGAGAGGAAAGATTAGCAAAACAAGTGTTCTCTGCCAGGTTGGCAGGAAAACGACCCAGAGGAAGACCAAGATATAGGTGGATTGATACGGTACAAAGTGCCTTAGACGATAGAAATATAAGATCTGATAATGTTGGAGTCTTGACAAGTAACAGACTGATTTGGAGGAAAATTGTAGATAGGAAGTTAGTAATGATGTAATTTTTTCATGTAGTACTGTCATATCCTGTACACCCCTTGAAGGTACATGGCAGGAATTTGATGATGATGATGATGAAATGCTTTTAATTTGGAAAGAATTAAGACTCTAATACATCATGATCATTCTTTATGTTTTCGAAACAAACTTTTACAAAAAAATTGGTTTGAACACTGTTTTTGAATACAGCTAATTTAGTGTTTTGACTAGTTTCTCTCTTATTCCATATAAATTTGTTGAGTTGACTTCCTACCATACCAGCTTTATTGATTCTGTTGGATCAGAGCTGTATAACTGAGCGGAGACCTCCACATAGCCTTTAAACGAATGCGGAGAATCGACCAAGGCTTCTGACCTAATTGTCCAATCCTAACCATCTCATGGTGCACCCTATTAGGTATCTACCTGGATACTGAATGAGGATGGCATGGCAATTTGGGATTTAAAAGAGCAAATTGTATTCTTATTGGCTTAAACCACAAATAAAATTATGGTACAACATGACAACGTTTCATGTCCCCCTACCCCCAATAACAAAATTTGGCACGTTAATCTTCGCTCTTTACTTTATGCAGATTATGTTATATTTTTAAATAAATCCAGTACAAGTCTGCAAGATTGTCTGTCTAAACTGAATAAGTGTTGTAATGAATTAGGTATGAAAATCAGTAATACAAAGACAACGAAAATAGGCAGTAACATTGAAAATATCAACCACATTTTAAATGGAGAACCTATAGAACAAGTAAAATATTCAGATACTTAGGTACAATTTTTAGTGAAGAGGGTAATTTAAATATAGAAATAAACAACAGCATCAGCAAAGCCAGTATGGTAGGTTTAATAAATTTATAAGCAATAAGAGAGAAATTAGTCAAAACACTAAAGTAGCTGAATACAAGACAGTGTTCAAACCAATTTTAACATATGGATATGAGAGCTGGGTTAGAAATAAAACACTTGACCAAAAACTAGAGATTATAGATTAGGGGCATGAAGAAATGAAATCAATGGCAATATCATATTAAAAATGAGGATATTAGGAAAGAACTTGACATTGTTAGCATCCAGAAAAATGTGTTAGCATAGCTAATCTAAGGTGGTATTGTCACTTAAAAAGAATGGGAGAGGAAAGATTAGCAAAACAAATGTTCTCTGCCAGGTTGGCAGGAAAAAGCCCCAGAGAAAGACATAGGTGGATTGATACGGTAAAAAGTGCCTTCGAAGACATAAATATAAGATCTCATAATGTTAGTCTTGACAGATAACATTGATTTGGAGAAAAATTGTTGACAGGAAGTTAGTACTGATGTAAGTTCTTCATGTAAGTTCTTCAAGGGGTGTACAGGATATTACTATCATAATATCCTGTACACCCCTTGAAGGTACATGTCAGAGATTTGATGATGATGAAATTAAAGTTGTTAAATTTTAAAATCATCTGAAGAAATGAAACAGGATTGGGAAAAACAAACAGTAGTTGTAGTAAGCTCTGTAACTGTCAGGAAAAGATGCATTCGACAGGAACTGACAGCCAGGCTCCCTAACACAGAAACTCTTGTTAACGAAAAAAACAAACAAAAAAAAACAAGAGATTGGGTTTCCATAAATTGGTGCAAAGAGCATGCCAAATGGACCCATGATCAGTGAAAAAGAGTAATTTTTTTCTGATGAGAAAGTTTAATCTGCAGGGTGCCAATGGCAGAGAGACAGTTTGAAGACAATCAGGAGAAAAATTCAACCTTGACTGTCTAATGTCAACAGTCAAATTCTCCTCTATAGTCAGATGATCTGGAACTGCATGTCATATCATGCATTGGTTGCTTGCATTTCACAAAAGGTTCAGTGAGTACGCAAGTGTACCAAAAAATTTAAGAAGAAATTGCTACCTACTATCAGAGACCACTTTACGGTAATGACAAACTGCATCTTTCAGGATGACTATCCCTTGTCATAGGTCAAAAAGTGTAAGTAATGCTATTATAACCCTAAAATGTACCATACAAATTGAGTTTAGTACTTAAAACAGCTTTACTTTTTTGTTGCAGGTTATTAATTGACTGAATGAACACTCGATTCAGCAACTACTGTGGGCAGCCCAGATCTCAACCCAATTGAGAATTTGTAGTACCAAATGGAGTCTGAAATACACAAGATGTCAAAAACACTTTGGGAACTCCAAGAAGTCATAAAAGGTATGGAACCATGAATTGACAGTTGCATCCATCAGGTAATTTATTAATTACAGCTTCACTGATGTCAAGCTGTAATAAAGGCAAGAGTAGGACCAACGAAGTACTAAACAGAAAAAATAAATTTTAAGCTTTGAATGTTAGTAAAACTGTGTAATAGAACTAAATTTTGATATCGGTATTTGTTTTTCCAGTGAAAATATCACTATCCACTCCATTTTGAAATATTTGCAAATTTGTCAAGTTGTTGCCATTTCCTAATTATGTCACATCCTGTACTAAAAAGAGCCAAATATTAATCAAACATAAAAATATTATATTATCTTCATTATTTGTGACAATTATTATGTTATTACCCCTTTTCAAATATGCATTCAAATTAATTAGCAAAAAAAAAAAAGGTTACTGCAGGTGATGCAGTTTCTGTGAACATGAGTGTATAGCATGATACTTGACATGTATGTTCTGGGACTACTTAAATGGAAGAGTCCATTATCTCTTAAAGTGTTTGTTACACTTCAAAGTATCCAAACAAGAGTCACAAATTCAATCATCCAACAGAGTAATAATGCAGGGATGTAGTGAAAAAAACTCAATTCTTTGTAATAATGGGAGCACATATTTCGCTGAAACAAGTAAGTAGTTTCATAACCTTTATTCTCAAAGTTTGGACACACCTGTGAAAGTAGTTTATGAATCCATCACAACAGAACATTCTGTTGAGACCACTACTTCTAGAAAGTACTCATGCATTAAATCTGAACTTAAGAAGGAATACTGTTTCTTAGTGCACCATAACAAAATAAATAACTTCACTGTTTGGTTGAAAAGACAGAAGATAAAATCCATTCAGGATTTAAGATACTAGACACATTTTCAAATGAAAGCAAGTTAGCCAGTCTAATACAGAGAAGAGAGGATTTTATCTTTCATTTCTTCTGCAAAACAGAGAACTAGACAAAAAACACAAGTACTGTCAGATAAGACAGAATAAGCTCAGTTACTTGGTCATAACTGCCTGTAGGTCATAGAAAGGTGAAATAAGAGCTGTTTTCTTACAATGTATGAAACAATCTGGGTTTTATTGCTAAAGTGAGTCCCTATTTTAGTTGTACATGTTTGAAATAATTCTCGTGTTCTTTTTCTGATGCTATCTATTCTTTTCTGTCTAAAACAATGGAACCACACTGATATCTGGCCACTGAACCTAAAAACAGAGGATCCTGAAAACATTTGATCTGTTTGAGGCAAACAGACTTGTATATTTCTCCAATACTACTACTTGAAAATAAATTGATCACTGGTAACATAGTCTTTCAAAACACTTTTTGAACAAACTCAAACATGTGATAATGTAGTAAAGTCCATACTGTGGAAACACTCCAGACATTATGGTTTGGGATCTTAGTGCATCCTCAGTCCAGACTTGACAGCTCCCATCAGCAGCATGCTGGTGGGCACTGTCATGCAGCAGCAGCAAAACACCATGCGACAGAACTCCTCAATTTTATGCGATGACTTCAAGCTCATTACATGGTATCATACCATAATGTAAACTCTTGATTATTGTGCCCATTTCCTGATAATGTGCAAAGATTGGTTTGAGTTGTAGAAAAATGTGAGCACCACTTTTTCCTAATAATAGTTGTCATTTGAACTCTTCTTCACATGGTTCTTTTTTTGGGCTTGGAAAGGCATTTTCATAAAGATTCCTCACAATATAGATTGAGAAACTACTAATGCTTATCCATGAGTTGTTTGGGAAGGAAATCTACTGTGTACGGCTTCATCAATCAACCTTCGATCACCCACTTGCTGTTATTAAGGATATGTGCATAGGACTTATCAGTTGCAAAGGTTGCTAAATTAATGTTATAATTTATCAGGTTATTTTTTGTATACAGTAAATTTATATACAAGAGATCAGTCTCTCTATAGTATAAATGTCATGAAAAAACTTGTTAATAGTGGATTTGCAGTTTATTCTCTATAGGAACTGCAGATTATACTTTAGAAAATACCTGAGGGGGGGGTCCAAAACACAGGAGTAAAGAGAATGAACAAAAGAGGAGGAAAATGGTTTCATTTTAGAAGTTTGGAAACAAAAAGCACATTTTAGCAGATTCAGAAAAATCCTGCAGTACTCTCAAGTCATTGTCTGCAATGAGTATGGTGGTTACCCCGGATTAAAAATATTATCTATTATCGATATAGGATATTGTTCAATTTCATTGTTTACATCTTATCTTATGAATCTCCTGAACACTTTTGACAACATCTATGAAGTAAAAAAGAAAATGCAAGCAGCTGTTTTGCAAAATAATTGTTTTAAAGCTACATCCTCAAAAAGAAGAAATAATGAGTTTTTCCATGATATCCAAAGTAACTCTGAAAACATATTGTATACTGAGAGATTGGTGGGGGGGGACAGGTTGTTTGGTCATTTCAATTCTCTTATGAGTAAAAAAGCAATGGTTTAATACTGGCTGTTATAACTCATGTACAATCTAGCTTTGGAGCAATACTTTGGATGCATAAGGATTTCAGCAGACAGCACCAAATGGTCTAACTCATTCAAGGTAACCTGACTGATGGCAGCAAGTGTCATTCTGTTGAAACATGAGTGACAGAAAGTCATCATTGAATGTAGGCACATAATTACCACTTATGTCATTATACCAAGAACAAAATCTAGTAGTCTTATCATGAAAATCCAGGCCAATACCACACTATTTTCTTTGAAACAAAATCCTCATACATCTGTTGATACAAGATTGAGATTGCTTTGTTGGAATGCAAGTTCTTAGCAACAGATTCAAAGCATCACTAGTAGTGCTTCATTATTTAGCACGTTACATGATGTGATAGTCTATACCACTGACAAACTTCATACTATCACACTTTCATTGCAGTAATTGATATGTGGAATGAATCCAGTTTTCAATGAGTGGTTGCCTGATTCTTCTGTTAGATGAAAACAGTGGTAGACAGATTCATCAATTCACAAACTGTCTTTCCATTTCTTCAGAATCTGTTGACATGGCACTGCTATCGCTGAGCATTAATAGTTGTGATCATTGATTTGGGATCTGTAGTTCAGCTATGAAATCATTACTAATGCAAAGCTTTGTAATGCTGCATATGTACACAGGCCCTGTGCTTCTGAATAACTCTGCTGCAAATAGCTCAGATTTCATTTTGCAGGACATGTGGCTGCTCAAAAACCTCTATACAAAACCTGGCATCAACACAATCACTTCAGACTATGATGGAAGAGCAGCAGACCTCAAGCAATAAGCATCAAAAGAATTATGAAAGCTTTGCAATAACCACAGACTGCATCATTGAAGCATCTTTCAATTGTCTTTAATTTTAATACTGTTTTGTCGGCAAGACACATTGACTAGTCAGAGCATACTGAAAGTAGCCATCTAGCATAAAAAACTTATTGTTTAATACTGACCATATACAAATATTTTAACATTCTTTGCCTACCAGTTTCGCTAGCAAACTGTCTAGCTTTTTCAAGGCATTGACGGAAAAGTTTAAAAAATACTAGTAAATGCAAATTGAAAGGAACATAAAAATGTTGTAAACACTCTAGTAGCTAAGGTTGCACGTTCGTGTGACAGAGACTGAGTGGACTTATTGTTCTTAATCATTGTAGTTCAGATGGATTTAGAGAGAGAGAGGATGAGGTTTTTCCATGAACTGTTAAGAATAGTACCCTGGTTTCTGTTGAGGTTTTCGCCAGTTTTTAACAATACTGCGGCCTCCTTGAATAAACGATGTCTATAATCGTTGTCTAAATATGGCACGGAGCTATTTTGCCACTCTATTGTGTGGTTAAACGTACAGAAATGATGTGCTAAGCCGGAAAAAATACTTCTGTTGTGGTTTACATCACCAACATGCTCTCTCTAGTTAGTAATGATGTAAATTTTTCATGTAGTACTGTCATATCCTGTACCCCCCTTGAGGATACATGGCAGGAATTTGATGATGATGATGATGACGTGCTCTCTCTGTCTGATCTCTAAACTCCGTGAAGTTTGTCTGATGTAGGCGAGACCACAGGAGCAAGGAATGTAATATACTCCTGGATATTTGTAGAATGGCACCTTGTCTTTTGGTGATCCTAAAAAAAATGTTTGATGCTGGTGGTTGGTTTGAAGATCACTCTGATGTTGTGGGCTTTTAGTATTCTGGCTATTTGATAAGAAATTGACTTGATGAAGGGAATCACTACAGTAGAAATGTGCTGGGAGTTTGGTTCTTCCTGTCTGGGGTTGTCACCGTGCAGATATTTTTAATGATGTTCGAAGAGTATCCATTTTGTGATAATGTTTTGGCTATTAGTGAGATTTCAGTCTGTGTATCCTCCTCTTCTGATATAAACTTACGTGCTCTATTTTTCAACATATGGATAATGCTTAGTTTGTGTGTCTTGTGATGGTTAGAAGTATAATGAAGGTATCTTCCAGTGTCTGTCGCGTTTCTGTAAATAGATAAATCGACACTATTTGATTGTCTTTTTATCAAGATGTCTAGGAAATGCAGATGGTTGTTGTTTTCAACTTCCAGAGTGAATTTTATCTTGTTATGTATGGAATTGATTTTATTCACAAATGATTTTAGGTTTTCTAAGTTATCTTGCCATATAATGAAAATATCGTCAACATATCTCCACCGTATAGATGGTCTAGGGGAGGTTGTTGAGAGAATTTCTTTTTAATGTTTTTCCATGAAAAACTTAGAGTCAATTTCTTATCAAATAGCCAGAATACTAAAAGCCCACAACATCAGAGTGATCTTCAAACCAACCACCAGCACCAAACATTTTTTAGGATCACCAAAAGACAAGGTGCCATTCTACAACTATCCAGGAGTATATTACATTCCTTGCTCCTGTGGTCTCGCCTACATCAGACAAACTTCACAGAGTTTCGAGATCAGACAGAGAGAGCACGTTGGTGATGTAAACCACAACAGAAGTATTTCTTCCGGCTTAGCACATCATTTCTGTACGTCTAACCACACGACAGAGTGGCAAAATAGCTCCATGCCATATTTAGACAACGATTATAGACATCGTTTATTCAAGAAAGTCACAGTATTGTTAAAAACTGGCAGAAACCTCAACAGAAACCAGGGTACTATTCTTAACAGTTCATGGAAAAACCTCATCCTCTCTCTACATCCATCTGAACTACAGCTAGCTAGTAATCACATTATGCGTTTACAACAAACACACAAGCGTGATAATGATTAAGAACAATAAGTCCACTCAGTCTCTGTCACATGAACGTGCAACTTTAGCTACCAGAGTGTTTACAATGTTTTTATGTTCCTTTCAATTTGCATTTACTAGTATTTTTTAAACTTTTCCGTCACCGCCTTGAAAAAGCTACACAGTTTGCTAGCAAAACTGGTAGGTAAAGAATGTTAAAATATTTGAATATGGTCAGTATTAAACAATAAGTTTTTATGCTTAACTTTCAAATGACCAAATATGTTTAATATGAGTAGCCATCTAGTTCAAAAGACAAAAGGCCATATGATGGGAGCTGGTTTAAAATATCTATACCTAAAATGCCTATACTATTTAAAATGGTACAGACATTTGAAAATAGCAAACATATTCATATACCATGGGTGAGAATGGGTTAGATAATTCAGGAATCCTACTCTTCAAAAAAAAACAATTTTAAAGCAACTCCAGGCTTCAAATAACCAGGATGAGAGTCATACACCAGGCACAAAGTTATTTACTATTAAAGTATTTCACGTACATCCATGTTATGGGATTCAAACCGGCAGGTCTCTTGGTTGGAGAGTATACAAACCATCTACTCAGTAGTTTGCATACTCTATTTACAAATAATCTACAAATGTCGTGGAAAATAAGCTTGAATTTCTGTCTGTCTCCTTAGTGAAAAGATGTACCCAATTCATGAAGAATCTCTAAGAGCCTGCAGCATCATCGCTGCATGGCGAGAATGCAGTATTTCCTAGTACTGTTGTTGGCTTTGAACATTATCTTCAGAAAAAAATAATCTAGTAAAATTTTTTTTCAGTATGTTTAGATAATTTTATTAAGACAGAAATGTAGCAAAATTCCCAAAAGATGTTAACACAAAATACTGCCAGAGCTATGCAGAATTCCCCACAAGCTTTCATTGTGCTTTAATGTGAAACTTATCCATATACCATGGGCAGAGTAGGGCTCCGTATACCAGAAGCCCTACTCTGCAAACCAAACACAGCACTTTTTTTTTAAAAACCCATATTAAACATTTTTAAAATTGATTACCTATCTTAGTAATTGTAGTCAAGTTTATTTGAAACTCCATAATCACCTTAAAATGAAATTTATACCATTTACAGCCAACCCTTGCTATAGTAAACACCATTATAACAAACTCACTCATTTGCTATAACAAACTATGAAAAAGGCTCACCCTACTAAAAGAAATTCAGTATAGCAAACTTTCCACTATAACACATAATTCTACATGGTCTCTAGGAGTTTTCTATAATAAATTGCTTATAGTAAGATATTATAATAAACTCAAGTATTGGCATTTTATGGTGATCTAGAAAAAACCCAAATAAAGTACTCCAACTGCTTCCTACATTGATCAATAGAGTTGTAAAAGTTTCCCCAGAAGGTGGTGGAGAGATCTTATTCCATATCCTTCTGACTGCCGAAAATTCCTTGGTGTATTTCCACAAGCAATCTGAGTTTGAAAATGTTGGTCTCAAAATCAGGTCAGTTCAAATCTGGCCTTACTTTGAATTAATTAATCCTATTAATTCTATTTTTCCTAATTAATCCTTTATAGCAAATACAACAGTAAGATGTAATGAAAAGATATGAATACAATTGCTGAAAATAATAATTAAAAGACAATTCCAATGCATTCATATGATTCAGGAAGGAAATGCTGTTTTATGATTATTTTCATTCAATGAAAATAAAGAATACCTGCTGTTCTCTGTGTGTCCTGATAGATTCCCTGACTTATCAGGAACTTCTTGAAACAAAATGTAGTCTTGTGTGCAGAGGAAAAGAAACCATATGATCCAAATACTTCCATGAGTAAAAGAAATCTCTGAATGTAAATCTTTCTTTGGTGGTCAACTATAAAACAAAGAATGTTTCACTTCATTTGAATTTACTGAACAATAAAACTAAACTGTTATCAAAATAATAATTTCCTTTTAATATCCTCTATTCTGCTTGCAAAACTATATAATAAGAAAAGATATAATATAATATAATAAGGCTATATAATTTAGGAGAAAGAGGATAACCATTATTCTTCTGAAAGGGTTTTGAAATACATATTACATAAATGTTAAAAATTCTGTCTTACTACTACAACACAGGTTTTAACTTAGCACTGCTTGTCATAATGTCTTGCAAGAATAGAAAAAAATAGCACAAAGAATCCCTTGGACTAAAAATACCATGAAGTATGAACAAGGAAGTTATTATCCATCTTTTAAAGGCTTTGATATAAGCTTATCAGGACTATTGTGATTGTATTTTGTCATTGAGATTTTCTGGAAATGAAATGGCAGAAAGGACCCAGACAGATGAATAAGATTGATGGGTCATGGAACACTCTCTAAAGATAGAAAATTTTGCAATGCAAAAATTTGACAAGAAAATAATGTATATAACAAACATATAAGCTAGTAAGAGAATTTCATAAGATAGATGCAGAAAAAAATTTTTCAATACAGATGATTGAAAACATAAAAATCTAGGGCTTATCCTCTTGTGAGAACAAGAGGTCAACCCTAGAGGAAGAGTACAAATGCAGTTAGCAAGGATGTGAGGACCAGATTGGTTTCACTTGAAGAACGAGGAAAAATGGAATGGATTCCTCCAGAAATGGTTGTAGAGTATCAATGAATGAGTTTAAGAAGGGATATGATGGGAACCATGTGAATAATGATTTGTGCACAAATCATCATCATCAAATTCCTGCCATGTACCCTCAAGGGGTGTACAGGATATGACAGTACTACATGAAAAATTTACATCATTACTAACTTCCTATCTACAATTTTCCTCCAAATCAGTCTGTTACTTGTCAAGACTCCAACATTATCAGATCTTATATTTCTATCGTCTAAGGCACTTTGTACCGTATCAATCCACCTATATCTTGGTCTTCCTCTGGGTCATTTTCCTGCCAACCTGGCAGAGAACACTTGTTTTGCTAATCTTTCCTCTCCCATTCTATTTAAGTGACCATACCACCTGAGATTAGCTCTGCTAACGCATTCCTGGATGCTGACAATGTCAAGTTCTTTCCTAATATCCTTGTTTTTAATATGATATTGCCATTGATGCCATCTGTTCACGCCACTAATCTTTCTCAGGACTCTCATATCTGCAGTCTCTAGTCTTTGGTCAAGTGTTTTACTTCTGACCCAGCTCTCAGATCCATAAGTTAAAACTGGTTTGAACACTGTCTTGTATACAGCTAATTTAGTGTTCCGACTAATTTCTCTCTTATTCCATTTGAATTTATTCAATTGACTTCCCACCATACCAGCTTTGCTGATTCTGTTGTCTATTTCTATATTTAATTTACCATCTTCAGTAAAAATCGTGCCTAAGTAACTGAAATGTTTTACTTGTTTTACGGGTTCTCCATTCACAACACAGTTGACATTTTCAATGATTCTGCCTATTTTCATTGTCTTTGTCTTTTTATTGCTGACCTTCATACCATATCTATTACAACAGCTATTCAATTTAGTCAGAGAATCTTGCAGACTTGTAGCGGATTTATTTAGAAGTATAACATCATCCGCATAAAGCAAAGAGCTGACATTAACATCTCCAATTTTGATATTAGGTTTAATACCACTTTCCTTCATAATGTGATCCATATAGATAATGAATAACAGAGGGGATAATGTACATCCTTGTCTCACACCAGATTTAACATTAAACCATCTTCCTGTACTTCCTTCAATTCTAACTGCTTACTTACAACTCAAATAAAGACTAAGTATTGCTTGATATAATGCCCCATTGACACCATATAACTGCAGCGTATTGAATAGCTTCTCTCTTGGCACCTTGTCATATGCCTTTTCTAAATCGACAAAACTTAAATACAGATCTTTGTTATATTCCCACGCTTTCTCGACTATTTGTCGTAAGGTGAAGATCTGATCCTGACAGCCTCTATTTGGCCTGAATCCAGCTTGTTCTTCACCAAGCTTTTCTTCCACAATTCTTCTCAACCGTTTCTCAAGTATACTTGCATAGATCTTGCCAGGAATACTCAGTAGGGAAATACCTCTGTAATTCTCACATTCAGTTTTATTTCCCTTTTTATATATGGGTACTATGAGAGCTCTACTCCAATCATCAGGAATTCGTCCCTCTGTCCAGGCTTTCTGAACTATGCAGTGCAGCCACAGAAAGACTTTTATACCACCATACTTCAGCATTTCTGGTCGAATATCATCTACTCCTGCTGTCTTTCCACATTTCAAGCCTTTGATGGCTTCTTCTACTTCAAGTATGGATATGTATTCCTGACTGCATGCACAAATCATCACTACTTGTTTCATTTAGCAGTTTTTCAAAGTAATTACTCCATACTTCAAGGATATCTTTTTCTCCTGTTTTCATGTCACCTTTATCATCTCTAACTCCTTTTACAGCACTCTTTCCTCCATTCCTAAGCTTCTTCAACAACCTCCAGAATATTTTGCCACCTTCTTGATATTTATTTTCTATATTCTTGCAAAGTCCTCCCATGACTTTTGTTTAGCTAGTTTTACACACTGTTTAGCTTTCTTACATTTGTCTCTGTATTCTGTAAGAGTAAAAGCTGACTTATTTGCCAGGAACTTTTGATATGCTTTCTTCTTTTCCTTCACTGCCTCTTTAACTTCCTGTGTCCACCAGGGAGTTCTGATTTTTTTATCCTTGCACACAACCTCACCACATGCCTCTCTGGCAGAATCAGTCAATATTTTCTTCAGAGTTTGCCACTGAATCTCCAAGGTTTGATTCCTGTTCTCAAACTCTTTCATTTTCTTTTCAATAATCTTTCTGTATTTTAGTCTACAGTTCACATCTGAGAGCTGCTCAACTTTTATTCACTTTAAAACTTTCTTACATGTTATTCTTTTCGATATGAAATTCAATTTTATCCTGCTCAAGACTAAATAGTGATCGCTTCCAATTTCAAATCCTCTGTACACTCTGGTGTCCTGCACCAGGGAGAAAACATCACTATCAACAATAACATAGTCAATGAGACTTTTCTTATTCCTAGCCTCTTCTCTCCATGTGAATTTGTGCACATTTTTATGTTGGAACATGGTGTTACTAATAACCAGTCCATGTCCTGAGCAGAAATCCAACAGATATTTGCCATTATTATTAGCTTTGCTCTTTTCTCCAAATTTTCCCAAAATATTTTTGTATGTCTCCCAATCATTTCCTACTCTGCTATTTAGATCCCCAACAAGGACCAACTTTTCCTTTTTCATTGTGTCAGTTGCTTTTTCTAAAGCCTCAAAAAATTCCTCCACTTCTACCTTAGTAGAATCTTCTGTGGGACCATAGGCACAAATAAGTCTCATTGTCCAGTTCCCCATTCTCATATTTGCCCACATTACTCTACTTGAGACTGACTGCCATTCAAGAAGATTAGCCTCGTATTTTGTGTTGAATACTATGGCTACTCCTTCTTTTCCTCGATTGTCATTGCCTGAATATAACATTTTGTATTTATTGCTCAGAAAGATCTCACCAGTTTTGGTCTTTTGCACAAATCATTATTTACAAATCTTCTATACAGGGACAGGTAGTGTTATTGAAAATATATCTTATTTAATAAATAATTATGGTCATTTCTGATGTAGAGGACTCAATCCAAATTCAGGAAATATAGAACAGATTTTAACACGCTTCTTGCAAAGAGTCTATTCAAACTCCACAACATTCAGATGAGTAAGTTGCTTTTTGGGTCAAATCTTCTATACAGGGACAGATAATGTTATTGAAAAGATATCATATTTAACAAACAATTATGGTCATTTCTGATGTAGAGGACTTCATCCAAATTCAGGAAATACCGAACAAAGTTTAACACAAACAGATACAAAGCGAATCACTTCTAATGTGATGTCAAATGAGAAGACAATGTCTTCTGGGGATGGAGTCTTTCACATACGATGACACAAAACAATACATTTCTGTTATCTGATTGCAACCGCATCCATTTTTTGTCTTCTCACAGCCTTATTCATTTTTCTTATCAAAGTGCTCCTATTCTAAAAGTGATGTGGCACATAAGAAAAGAAGCAATACTGATATGCTTTTTTTTTTTTTTTTTTTTTTTTTATGATGATGCTGTGCAGACACATTTATTAGTGGAAAGTTTGCAAGAAAACAAACATCTTCAAAAGATCTTTTTCAAAATTCCTAAGGTGTGTTTAATTAAAATGAATCACCTGTTTACTTGCTATTTTCCAGGTATTTTGCCAAGTATCACTTTTTGCAAGAGATTTTCGAAACTTCAATGTCAATTTTAATGCAGTTTGACAGTTATTACTAAATCACTTTCCAGACATTTTTTATGTGTAAAGAAATGACATTTCACCACAGAGAGAGAGAATGTGAGCTACTTCAATGGCAGAAGCTATTCTTCCTTATATAAAAACATATGAAAGGAATCAAACTTTGCCAAAAGTGACCTGGGAGATGGCAACTGATTTCAGTGTGGAAAGTCATGAAGATATCACACACACACACACACACACACACACACACACACACACACACACACACACACACACACACACACACACACACAATTTTACTATTTGCAGTTTCTTGTAAATAAATATACTACCACCAAATAGTTGTATTAGCTCTTTTTGGTCTAAATATCCTACTAACAAGATCTCAAAGATCAAAACTGGGCTGCTGACAGGTCAACAGCCTCAGAAATCAAGGAACAGGAAACTGCTATAAAATTTATTGACATGTGTGGGTAGAAAAACTTGGCTTTCTGAAAACAACTACACTAGAACTTAATGAGGAAAAAGTATAAAAATGAAAAAAATAAGCTAAAACAAACTAGAACCCAAAATAAATGTGCCTGCACAGCATCAGCCAAGTGATGGAACATGTTGCAAAGCAAATTTCATGCATAATTAGCTACTATACTTGGACAATTAGAAGAATCAATAAAAATAAAATGAATAGAAATACTGAGATTTATATAATTTAAATGGGAATGGCAAATAAACATATAACTGAAAGAAGACTAATGAAGAAGAAGAAGAGTGGAGGAGGGTAAGTAGAAATAAAAAATATTAGACAACCACAGATTTAGCTGCTAGAAGGAATTAAAACTTAAGTTAATAAGTCAATAATTATAAACTCATCATGTTACATTCTGAAGTATTTCTTATGGTTCAATGTCAAAAACACTGCAGTGAAGCCTTCAGAGAACTATAATTGTGCACAATAAGGCAAAAAGATTAGATAAAAATCAGTAATGACATTTTAGAAATCAACAAAAAATCAAACCGTGGACATGAGTTAGAAACAAACATTTATTTACAACAGAACAAGAAAAACATGGGCATACTCAAAAGGAAAGACATGAATAAGAAATACAGTTCAACTGAAAATGCATGACATTTTGACCAACTAGAATACAATTGTGTCAATGAACTGATTTCTAGAATGAAATCTAACTCTTTCTTACATTGTTGAAAGTGTCCTGATAAATTCAGTCCAAATGGACTAAAATAAAGAACCTTTTGGGAAGGACTTTTTCTACAGATATAGCTCTATCAAAAAATTTGGAATACAGTAATTTATTAATGAGTAATTAACTCAGATAACCATCTACTTATTTTCCATTTTTTATGTCGCCTTTATCATTGGATTCATTTTCTGTACTTTATTTCTAAGCTTTTCGTTAGCTTCCAGAACATTTTGCCGCTTCTATGATACTTAACAATCTTCTATGTTCTTACCATGACTATAAGAGAACATCTTTATTGCTGACTAAAGTTCCATTACTTTTTGTTTAGCTATTTTTTAACACAACTCAGCTTTCAAACATATTTTTCTATTTTCTCAGGACAGCTGCTAACTTACTTATCAGTAAGTTTCAATAGTTTTTCCCTTTCTATAAAGCCATCTAAAATTCTGAAGTTCTGATTTTTTTTTATCCTTACATGCCTCCAGTCAAAATTAATCAGCACTTCTCCAGATTTTGCTGAGTCTGAAGTTTGGTTCTTTTTCAAACTGTTTTATCTTTTTTCCAATAATATTTGTATGTTATTGGAAGTCTGATTATTACTTTAAGCATTTCAGAAATCTACAGTTCTGAAAAGCTGCTTGACCAATTCTTTCACTTTTATTTCTTTCCCTATTTTTTCTTTTCAATAAGATATTTCTTTTTATCTTGTTCAAAGTAAAATGGCAATCACTTCCTATTTCAAATCTTTTATATATGAGAGATGTTTGAAAAGTTTGGTAAATTTCAAATAGACGGTGACACAATTCGTTTATGCGTCAGCACATATCTTTTTCATGACGGTTGGCAAAATTTTAGCTACATGCGACGCGTAGTTTTAGTTTGGCAAACATTTAAAATGACCGTATTCACATTTTTCATAAAAATGGGAAAAAAAACGAGTTTCATGCAGTGATAAAATACTTTTATTTGAAGAAGTGGACAGTCGCACAGATCAAAGCTGAGTTAGATACAGTTCATGTGGACTATGCACCAACATTAAAGACTATTTATTTTTGGATAAATGAGTTTAAACGTGATCGTAAGTCCATCGAAGATAAAGCATGCTCCGGACGCCCGTCTGAGGTCACTACAAAGGAAATGACTGACAAAATTCATGATATTGTTATGGAAGACTGCTGAGTGAAAGTGAGTGAGATTGTAGGCATCTCAAATGAACGGGTGTATAATATCCTGAATGAACATGTCAATCAAAAACACATGCGAAAAGACATTTCAACGCAGTTTGGCAATGTTGAATCACAATTCGCAGGATTTAATGCATCAATTTGTGACTGTAGACAAAACTTGGATCCACCACTATGCACCTGAATCCAAGCAGTAGTCAAAATAGTGGACAATGCCCGGTGAAAGATAACCAAAAAAAAAAAAGGGAAAATCGTTTTTTCAGCTGATGGCCACTGTTTTTTTGGGATTCCCAAGGAATTATCATGTTAGACCATTTGGAAAAGGGTAAGACAATAACAGGAGTCTATTATGCATCATTGTTGGAACATTTAAAAGGACTGAAGAAAAAATGGCCAAGATTGGAGCACAAAAAAAGTGCTCTTTCATCAAGACAATGCACTGTTCCACACATCGGCCACTGCAATGGCAAAATTGCACGAACTGAGGTTCGAATTGGTTTCGCATCCACCGTATTCTCCAGACTTGGCCCTGTGTGACTTCTTGTTCCCAAACTTAAAAATTTGGCTCAGTGGGAAAAAATTTTCTTCAAATGAGGATGTCATCAAGGCTGTCAATGACTATTTTGCACAATTTGACAAATCCTACTTTTTAGATGGGATGATAAAACTGGACACTTGCTGGACCAAATGTGTAGACCTTGAAGGAGACTATGTTGAGAAATAATGGCGATTTTTTCCGAAAAAATGTTTAACTTATTTTTTTACCAAACTTTTCAAACAACCCTCATATCCAGAACTAGTTGTAAAGATATCACTAATCAACAACACAAATTATATTATACTTGACCAAAAATTATATTTCTGTTGACTGTTTACATAAGTGTAAAGGAAACAAACTTTGCAGGTGAAGCATCTTCATGATTAGACTATTTGTATACAGAGGTTGTTGACTTCACATCAATTGTCTCACTATTTCATAAGCAAAGCACACTTCCTTTTGAATATTATACAGTCCATGTCATGAATAGAAATCCAGCAGGTACATATTATATTTGTGGTTTTCTTCAATTTTCCCAAATACTGTTTGTTTTGTTACTATGCAGTGAGAACCAGCTCAGCTTTTCCATTATGTCAGTTGTGTTCTCAAACCAATCTCAAAATTCCTCTACTTCCATACCAGAACCCTTTTTGCGAGATGTTTCTCCTTGACAAAGTTGGCCCACGTCACACTCTAGTTCAAACTACCTATTATGAAGTTTCTCTTCATGTTATTATTGAATACCATAGTTATTTCATCTTTTTCCTAATCACCATGTCCAAAGATATCAATCACGCAGTAATTTAGCAGTATCTCATTTTTGTCTTCTTTCTCTTGATATCCATAATGTCAACACGATACTCTTAATTCCTTTATTTCTTTTTCAAATTCCCCACCCCTCTACTTTTCACTCCCCCCCCCCCACTTCTTATCTTGTATTTTAGATGCATTTCACAAAATATCTAAGTTATTTGGTCAGCCAATCTGTATACAATTTATCATGAATCATGGCTGGATTGAATGTACTACAATTTGGTATTTAGAATCCTTAAAAAAGACAATCAATCTAATTTTTGTCTTACCATTTGACCATTTGCAGTGAAACAAAGATACACGTTGAAATTATATGCTACAGGGCTCCAATAGTCATGGAACATTCCATTGAAAGGGCCAGTCTTTGTGAAGACAAAATGGAAAGCATTTATGGTCTGCAGTTTTTCATAATTAATAAAAACAAAATCTGGTGATGTTAATTATGCAACTGCTTCACAAAGATGAGTCCTTTCTACAGCATGTTCCATGACTAATGGGCCACCCAGTACAATAATGCTACTTATGCTGAATGGAATTTCATAAAAAGTTTTGCTTTAGGGTATACAAAAGATGTTCATAAGTTTAATTTTGATTTCAAACTGAACATCTTTATTGATAAAATTTATCAAAGAATTCAAACTGATTAGTAAATTAATATTTGGTTTACAGATCAAGTATTGATAAAATTTATTAACTCTACCAACTAGTTTTGCCACACTTTAACTGTTGGCATCTTCAGGGCACTGACATATATAGGCTTAAAACAATCTCACAATTATGAGTAACTGTAAAACTGACAAGAATAATTACAAATAAAATAGCATCGAACATGAGTGAAACATGTATCGCGTGCACAAGGTTAGCTAGCTGTTGCTAAGGAACTTCCTGTAGTTTGTGTTGAAGTTCATTTCTTGTATTTTTAGAGATCTGATTAGGATTTTCCATATCTCTGGGAGTATAAAACCTTGATTTCTGTTAAGGTTAACAGTAGAACGAGCGACTGTGGCTGCTTCTTTGAAAATTCTTGAATGGTAGTTTTCCTCTGTGTACGGGGAAACAGCTTTTGTTCCACACGATGACATGGTTAGTTGTAGAGAAATGAGACAATAGGCCAGAAATGTCCTGTCTGTTGTTTTTTTACGTAGCCAATGTGCTCTTTCTGCCTAATTTCGAGGCTTCTTGAAGTCTGTCCGATGTAACTTGAGCCACATGAGCATGGAATATTATAAACACCAGCATATTTATAGAAAGGATGGTTATCTTTTGGAGATCTTAGTAGTTTACGAATAGTTTCTATTGGTTTAAATGTTACTCTTATTTTGTGTAGTTTGAGGAGGCTGGCGAGATTGTTGGAGATGCCACTTACGTATGGAATTGCAATGGTTTTTATATATTGAATATCTTCTTCTCTTTGTGGTGGTTCAGAGAAAAGGGTTTTATAGTCTTCTTGGATAGCTGTTCAAGTACAGATTGTTAGAAATTAATGTTAATTCATCTTAAAGGGTCTTGTTGTCTGTTGTGATGCTAATAGCTCTTTTCTTTAAAATGTGCACAATGCTGAGTTATGTGAGATATGGTGAGAGGAGCTGAAATGTAGGTAGCGACCTGTATTGGTCGGTTTCCTGTAAACTGATGGATTTATGCTGCCATCGATTTGCTTTTTGATTAAGATGTCTAAAAACGGTAGTTGTTTGTCTCTTTCAAGTTCCAGAGTAAATTTAATCGAATGATGGAAGGAGTTAATCTTTTTGAGAAAGCCATATAGGTCATCTTTGTTGTTGTCCCAAACGATGAAGATATCGTCCACATATCTATACCAAATTTTAGGTTTGGGAATAATTTGGGATAGGATTTTGTTTTCGAGGTCTTCCGTAAAGAGGTCGGCACATGAAGGTGAAAGTGGGCTCCCCATATACCTACATATACCTCTACTAGTTTTGTACCCGGCTATAAAATAAAACGGGATTTACCATCTCCCTTTAAACTTAACTTATGTCGCCGGCAAAATAGCCTTTTGGCTTATTATAGTAGTTATAACAATATAGGAGTACACCAGTTCAGCAATTCCATAGTAGAGGTATATGTAAGTTCGGTTCACTTAAAACCTTTATATTCCAGGCCTACCTACTCACTGATGAGACCTCAAAAAAGGTTGAAACCGATTTGGGTAGTGACCTCTTCTCATAATGTAAAACAGTATATATACATCTCTTAGGAGCTGTGTTTTACATTATGAGAGAATATTAAGGTTAGTGACAGAGCTTGCTCCACCTTTGCATGGAGTTGCCCTGGTGTTGTACTACCCAAGTGATCATTTACACTTGGGCTCGCCGATAGTTTTTTCGGCATGAAACTCTATGGATTCGATCCGAGTTTCGTACCCGGCTATAAAATAAAACGGGATTTACCATCTCCCTTTAAACTTAACTTATGTCGCCGGTAAAATAGCCTTTTGGCTTATTATAGTAGTAATAACTTTCTTGAGAATATCGATTTCAGGTTTCTTTAAGATGTGGTTTGAGAAATTAAGAATAACTTGGTTGTCCGGTAAAGAAGGTTTAGACTTAAAATCCATGCATTCTTTAACTCCGAGACTCTATGGCGTTCCGAAAGTGCACAAAGATGATATTCCTTTATGCCCCATCGTTGATACAATCAACTCTCCTACCTACTTATTGTCCAAACATCTCTCGAAACTCTTTAAACAACACATCCACAAGTCAGAGAGTTACATCAAGAACTCAGGACCTTTCGTGGAAATGACCTTCTAGCTAGCCTAGATGCTAACCTCTCTCTTTAGAAATGTTCCTGTAGTGGAGGTCATTGACATCTTAAGTACCTTGTTCCCACAAGACATAACCTCATTGTTTGCTCACTGTCTAAATTCTAACTACTTTTCTTGGAAAAATAAGATCTACCAACAATTAACAGGCTTGGCGATGGGGAGCCCACTTTCACCTTCATGTGCCGACCTCTTAATGGAAGACCTCGAAAACAAAATCCTATCCCAAATTATTCCCAAACCTAAAATTTGGTACAGATATGTGGACGATATCTTCATCGTTTGGAACAATAACAAAGATGACCTATATGACTTTCTCAAAAAGATTAACTCCTTCCATCATTCGACTAAATTTACTCTGGAACGTGAAAGAGACAAACAACTACCGTTTTTAGATATCTTAATCAAAAAACAAATCGATGGCAGCATAAATCTATCAGTTTACAGGAAACCGACCAATACAGGTCGCTACCTACATTTCAGCTCCTCTCACCATATCTCACATAACTCAGCATTGTGCACATTTTAAAGAAAAGAGCTATTAGCATCACAACAGACAACAAGACCCTTTAAGATGAATTAACATTAATTTCTAACAATCTGTACTTGAACAGCTATCCAAGAAGACTATAAAACCCTTTTCTCTGAACCACCACAAAGAGAAGAAGATATTCAATATATAAAAACCATTGCAATTCCGTACGTAAGTGGCACTCCAACAATCTCGCCAGCCTCCTCAAACCACACAAAATAAGAGTAACATTTAAACCAATAGAAACTATTCGTAAACTACTAAGATCTCCAAAAGATAACCATCCTTTCTATAAATATGCTGGTGTTTATAATATTCCATGCTCATGTGGCTCAAGTTACATCGGACAGACTTCAAGAAGCCTCGAAATTAGGCAGAAAGAGCACATTGGCTACGTAAAAAAACAACAGACAGGACATTTCTGGCCTATCATCTCATTTCTCTACAACTAACCATGTCATCGTGTGGAACAAAAGCTGTTCTCCTTACACAGAGGAAAACTACCATTCAAGAATTTTCAAAGAAGCAGCCACAGTCGCTCGTTCTACTGTTAACCTTAACAGAAATCAAGGTTTTATACTCCCAGAGATATGGAAAATCCTAATCAGATCTCTAAAAATACAAGAAATGAACTTCAACACAAACTACAGGAAGTTCCTTAGCAACAGCTTGCTAACCTTGTACACGCGATACTTGTTTCACTCACGTTCAATGCTATTTTATTTGTAATTATTCTCGTCAGTTTTACAGTTACTCATAATTGTGAGATTGTTTTAAGCCTATATATGTCAGTGCCCTGAAGATGCCAGCAATTAAAGTGTGGCAAAACTAGTTGGTAGAGTTAATAAATTTTATCAATACTTGATCTGTAAACCAAATATTAATTTACTAATTCATATGATCAAGAAAATAAACCTTCATTATGAATTCAAACTGATATTCATTCCATGTTGGTTAGGTTAAACTTAATGCTATTTGATATTTAGGATCTCTATTTTATGCCTAGTCATTTTTGATTTCAACTAAGCCATTTATAATCATAAAATTAGGAAAATCATGTCTAGAGTACAAAATCCAAAAATTGTTTGAATTTAATAAAATGTATAACTTAAGTCACACCCATACTTATCTTTAAGTTATCTTTACAAGAGTGTCAAGCACTCAGAATTCTTTCATGTAACTTTGTCGCAGACATCAATAATCTTTTTGAAAGCGGGAAATATCAACAAACAATTTTAATCTATCTACAATAGACAAATTGTTGAAACAATTATAAGAACAAACAGCTAATACTCAATCAGCATAATGTGCAGAACACAAGGCAATTGTTTTCACTGCTAAATGGTAAATTCTAGGTTCAGATAAGCCTGATAAGATTTTTTTTTATTTTCAACAAACAAAACAATTTGAATAGGACTGTCTTCGTTCACAAAAGAATCTGCAAGTAAGTATGCTAAATACAGTAATAAAAACACTGTTAAACTAGTTCCAAGATTAGATGATGGAAGTCAAGTTCCTCCCCCCATTATAATGAAATAATCATCATCATCAAATTCCTGCCATGTACCCTCAAGGGGTGTACAGGATATGATAGTGCTACATGAAAAAAATTACATCATTACTAACTTCCTATCTACAATTTTCCTCCAAATCAGTCTGTTACTTGTCAAGACTTCAACATTATTAGATCTTATATTTCTATCATCTAAGGCATTTTGTACTGTATCAATCCACCTATATCTTGGTCTTCCTCTGGGTCGTTTTCCTGCCAACCTGGCAGAGAACCCTTGTTTTGCTAATCTTTCTTCACCCATTCTGTTTAAGTGACCATACCACCTGAGATTAGCTCTGCTAATGCATTCCTGGATGTTGACAATGTCATGTTCTTTCCTAATATCCTCGTTTTTAATATGATATTGCAATTGATGCCATCTGCTCACACCTATAATCTTTCTCAGGACTCTCATATCTGCGGTCTCTAGTCTTTGGTCAAGTGTTTTACTTCTGATCCAGCTCTCAGATCCATAAGTTAAAACTGGTTTGAACACTGTCTTGTATATAGCTAATTTAGTGTTCCGACTAATTTCTCTCTTATTCTATATGAATTTATTCAACTGACTTCCCACCATACCAACTTTGCTGATCCTGTTGTCTATTTCTATATTTAATTTACCATCTTCAGTAAAAATCGTGCCTAAGTAGCTGAAATGTTTCACTTGTTCCACAGGTTCTCCATTCACAACACAGCTGACATTTTCAATGATTCTGCCTATTTTCATTGTCTTTGTATTTTTATTGCTGACCTTCATACCATATCTGTTATAACAGTTATTCAATTTAGTCAGGGAATCTTGCAGACTTGTAGCAGATTTATTTAGAAGTATAACATCATCCACATAAAGCAAAGAGCTGACATTAACATCTCCAATTTTGATATCATGTTTAATACCACTTTCCTTCAAAATGTGATCCATATAGATAATGAATAACAGAGGAGATAATGTACATCCTTGTCTCACACCAGATTTAACATTAAACCATCTTCCTGTATTTCCTTCAATTCTATTCGATGACTTACAACTCAAATAAAGACTAAGTATTGATTGATATAATGCCCCCTTGACACCATAATGAAATAATTTAAAATTATATTGTTTCTTTTAAGTAGACTATTTATTTATTTTAAATTGTTCTGCAAATAATTCCCAGCTTGATGAGATTTAATGAAATTTGGTATTTAAAGTAACTATGTCTACTCACTGACTTTTAATGGAAATCTGGAAAAACAAAACTATCTACAAAACATATTTCATTTTGATAATGAATAATGTCACCACAAGAATGCAATTATGAAATAAATTCCTTGTAGGAAAAACATGATACAAATACTAGTTTTTAAAAAGCAGCAAAAAATAAGGAAAAGTAGAAAGGTTATTAAAAAAAAAAAAATTTCTAGAAGTAATGCCATAAATAGCTGATGAAGATAAACTTTGCTGGCAGCTTATATATCAAGTGAAAATTTTTTTTTTTTTTGGAAGTGATGATGTCACATAAAAGCTTGCAACTATCCATTCACCCTGTTGAAAATATAAGTTTGAGATCAATCATTAGGAAAATCATACAGGAAAATCCAGAATATTCTTTTTCCAAATAGATAGATATGATGCTGCAAGCTTCGAATTAATAAAAAACAAAAATGGTTAAACACACAGATACAGGTTTGTATTCAAATTAAAAAGGAAGCATATTTCAAAATAAAACAAACTGGAAAGCATGCAAAGCTACATTTGCTGGATAGGAGAAATGGAATGTTTGAATTAAAATGTATGTCAAATCATCAGTTTCAATTAAATGCAACTAGCTGTATGGCTAGTCTCAGCTGAGAGGTGAATTTTTTTTTTTTCCTACAAAAATCTCTGATGTTCTAACTTCTATAAAGACATATGCTATATATGATGATACCTCTTTATCTAATACCAAAACTATTTATCCTATTTAATGAAAAATAAAGATAAAAAATTACCTTTATTTTCTACTCCTTGTAGATCTCACATTTACAGAAATTGATGCTTGTGAATGTTGCCATCTTTGCATTCATTACTACATAAAGATGCCCTGAGTAAACAATAGAGAATTGATAGTAAATAAATTATTCCAGACAAGTATAATAAAATTTTACCAAAAGGCATAAATTTATACATTAATCATAAAGTGGCATATGATTACAAATATAGATGAATAATTTATGTAAACGTGCCAAATTACAAGCGAAATGTGATAATATAAACATTTTTATTAAAAAAAAACAAAAAAAAAAACTGGAATTTATTTTTATTTCAATTACATATCTGAAACAAGTACTATTATTAATTACATTTCATTTTTCACATTCAACATATTTCTGCACAATGCCTGATCCAATGTGGCATGGCTGCAGATAGTTGTCATCTGCTTCTCTTTTGGAGACATGAAACATATATTCTTTAAGATAGCAAGTCGACATCTAAAGACATTCTTTCATTTCCTGATTGAGTTCTAGAAATTTTTTTTTATACCTTGTATCTTGTTTTCAACAACTGGCAATGCAGAATTTCTTTACATATTGTCAAATGTATTTAGCTTCCCCTTAGTTCAACAGAAAAATATGAAAACAAGATGATCGTAGAAAATTTTTTCACTTGAAGTAAATTATATTTGCTTAAAACTTATGCTTGTTTAACCTAATTTATCAGTGTAAGCATACAAAGTTTGCACTTCAATTATCTTCATATCTAGTGTACTCGTATACAGAGGCTGATGACTTCACATTAACTGCCTTAGTATAAGGAAACTGATGTAAAGTAATCAGCCATAATGAAAAGTACATTTACTTTCAGAAGTGTATAATGCTATGCATTAAGGGAGGATCACTACCCAGACCAGTTTTGACCTTCACTGAAGTCTCATGCATGGGAGAAAGACCCAAGAAGATATTAAGGTTGAATTAATGCAATAGTTATATTTCTCATATATAGGTAACAAAAAAGGTGTATCATCTAATACTTTGGATCAGAGATAGTTGTAGAAAGTATTTTCGATTGGTCTGAAAGTAAATTATACTTGCCAAGAAATTATATTCTTGTTTAATCCTTTTATCAAGCATAAGGTGAAGTATCTTCATGACTATAATAATTCATACTTGGTAGCTTTAATAAAACATGGCACAGTGGGATTCTTTTCAAACTCCTGGGATCAAATTCTCATTACCACTGACTCAATTAAAACCCTACCTCAGTGACTGCAAACTCTAAGAGAAGCTGCAGGGAATCAGATTGTCTGAACACAAAAGTCACAGTAAGTGTCCCCCAAGGCTTCCTGCTGTCAATCCTGATCTTTGCCATCTAAGTGGCTGATATCAAATACACCGCTGCCACCACAATGGCCCTATGTGCAGATGATACTGCAATAATGGTATGTTCCCTCCAATCTAGATTAGCGACTGAAAAACTGCAAATCACAATACTGGAACTAGAACACTGGTTCAAAAAAATAGCAAATTGATGTCAACACAAACAACAGCACTGCAGTGCTATTCACAAGAAGACAAGTATCCCTGGAGGATGAGATGATAATGTTTGGCAACTGCGTTGCAGCAGCCAAACCTCGTAACCCTCGTATAATGCGGATGTTAGGTTCCATAGAAATGCCGCGTTATATAAATCCCATTATGCAAGACTTAGATCACACAGAAAAAGTAGGATTAGGTTCCAAAATCATTTTTTTTTTTAATTATATAAACAACAATGACATATCCAACAAAAACAATATTTTTATTTAATTCAGGTAATTCATGTAAGTTAAGAAAACAAACTATGAGACAAATACGTAGTATAAAATAAAAATTACAAATTGTACATAAATTTCATTGCACATAATGCAGAAATGTATTAGACACAATAAAATAAAGCACATTTTAATCGACATCACTGTCTTTAGAAATAACATTTCGTAGATGTTCTTTAAGTGGCTGAAGGTCGTCATCACTTGAAATCTCTTGGGCATCATTTGTATAATTCTCATTGCATACTTCGGCTGGATTAGTCATCAAGAAGTCAGTAATAAGACTTTGCTTTCCACTATGCTGCAATTTTTTGTTATGTTCATAATGTGGTGCTAAACAAATATCCAATTGTCTCGTGAATTTTCCCGAGCGCTCCATTGAAGGATCATTATCCATAAAATAACTTCCTAACTTTCTTGCCAAGTCCAATCCTTCTGCTAATTTCTTTAACGGTTCATCACAATCAGAATCTTCGGCAGAACTTTCCCAGCCATTTGGTTCGATGCCATCTATTAATTGTACCAGTTCCTCCTCATTTAAATCTGTTTCTGCATCAATTAATTCACTAATTTCGTTTTCAACCTTATCGCAAAAGCCCTCTCCACCAAAAATGTGTGCGACATTTATTATACGGCGTAGCTTAGCATCCACTGGAGGTACGAAATTTTGTTCCAGAACAGCTTCAGGCCATATTTTTTTCCAGCAAGCATTCAGCGTAAAGGATTGTAATTCCTTAATGGACAGAGAAATAATTTTCACACAATTCAATATTGAAAACTCTTTCCACGCTTGAGGCAGTGTCATGTTTGGATTAGATTCCATTTTTTCCAAAATTAATTGAAATGTTTGCTGAATATAATGACTTAAATGTTGATATTATTCCTTGGTCGAGTGGTTGAATAAGTGAAATAGTATTAGGCGGCAAAAAAAAAAAGTTATTTTAATATTTGGATGGCTTAAATATGTTGGGTGGCCTGGTGAGTTATCTAAAATTAGCAGAATTTTGAAGTCCATATTCTTTTTCTTTGTGTAACTTTCTAAATCGGGTACAAAACACTTGAAACACCAATTTTCAAACATGCTAGCTGTAACCCATGCCTTTTTGTTTTCCCACCAATAAACAGGTGTGGACTTGTCGAGTTCTTTCATCACATGATGATTTGTGGATCAGTTAATAAACATTGCTTTTGTCATGTAATCACTTGATGCATTACTACAAAACAGTAGAGTAATTCTATCTTTGGAAACTTTGAATCCAGGAGCTGATCTTTCATTTTTCGAAATATAGGTGCGTTTTGGCATTTTGTTCCAATATAACCCAGATTCATCTGCATTGAACACCTGGTCTGCACTATAACCACCTTCTTTAATGATTTTTAAAAGTTCTGCTGGGTATTTCCAGGAAGCTTCAACGTCTGCTGATGCTGATTCTCCCTGAATTTTAAGATTATACAAAGAAAACCACTTTTTAAAGTTTTCGAACCGACCCTTACTGGCACAAAATCCATGCTGAGAGATTTCTTCTGAAGAATCTTGATCAAGTTCTTTTAAATGTTTATAAACTTTGAGAGCTTTTTGCTTAATAAGGTGTCTATCCAAAGGAATTTTCTTTTGAGTGCAATCTTCTATCCAAATCATTAGAGATTTCACCATTTATTCTATTAGAATATCACGAGCAACGCACTTTGCGCTTACTGTTGACCCAGCAATAACACTTTCTCGGATTTTATGTTCATTTTGTTTGATTGTTCGAATTGTTGATTCATTTAAATTCAGAGTCCTTGCAACAACTCCCGTTTTTTCCTCCAATTTTTAACCCATCCAAGATTTTAATTTTTTTTCGAGAGAGAAATGAATTTCCTCTTCAATGTTGATTTTTTCCTTTTCGTTGCAGTTTTAGTGGCAATTACAATAAAAATAAACTTTTACATAAAAAAAAAAAGCATTACATATGTATGTAACTCACCAGAAAATAAACTGCTCGGCTTGAGAATAACACACTTATGATTTTTAATGCACTTTCCTGGCAGAAAACGAAGACAATTTACAACAATAAACATCTAGGGTTCATTGTATAAATATCACCTGTAAATCGTTGACGTGCCACCTCTGGCACGAGTGGTGCCAGAGGTGGCACGTCTGAGAATTTTGCTGGCACGTCAACGATTTACAGGTGATATCCTTTTATACACTTATAAATTATTCAAGTTTTCCCTTTAATTGTTACAATACGTACAAGCTGAATTTTGTTTTATACAGGAGAGCAACTATAAAGACGTGCATATGATTGGTGCGGTATTAACAAAAGTTCACGCGACCCAAAGACAAAGGCAACTGCAAGTGTTGAATTGAAATGCTAATTCTCTTCAATCGAATTCCATAACATCTGAAACTGTCATAACAACATTCACTATTAGTTTTAACACATTCACAACAGGGTGTTATTTATCATTCCGATGGAATTTCTCATTATTGACTGGCTCAACTCACACAAACGTTTCAACCCTTGATTGAATTTTATGGCTTCTTGTTTGCGTTTGAGGTGGCAGGCAAACTCATACATTCATTATATGGCATGTTTCAATTCTTGGTAGAATTTTATTTTAAGTTAGCCTTTGTGATCTGTCATAATGACATTGAGAATTTCAAATGCAACAATAGTTTTTAGTTAGATACTGTGCTTCAGTGCAACATATGGTTTTGCTTAAGTCTATACAGCATAGTTTCTGTGAGAGGGAGACATGCGATTTATTAGTTAGCGCTGTTTTTATTCCATCTGTCTCTAATTGCACTATTTGTTGAGAATGACAGACTGCAAAAGCCTCTGTATACAGTACCTTATTCAGGGATACAATAAAACTAAATTCGATACTTTTAACTACTTGAGCGATACAGGCAGACACAAGATAAAATTTAATTTTTAAGGCCAGCGGTGTAAAATATATGAAAAATAAATAAAGGGTTACTAGAAATTGTAGACTGCGTTATATCGAAACCGCGTTGAACAAGGGATACTACAATTTGTAGACTTACACATGCGTGTAAGTCTACAAATTGTAGACTTACACGCATGTGTAAGTTTGCCGTGTTACCGTGTTATACGAGGGTTACCTGTACTTAGGGGTACAACTAGATAAAGGGCTTTGCTTCACAGCTCATGTTGATCATGTTTGCTCAAAAAGCAAATAGGGCAATATAACAGCTATACCTGTTACTCAACTAGCCTAAGCAGATAAACATGGAACTTAAATTATTTCTATACAAAATGCTAATCAGGCCAGTTCTAATGTATGGCTCACTCACCTGAAGTCACACAGAAAATTCAAAGAAATTAAATATTCAACAAAAGTATCAAATAATGAAAACATATTTGTAACAACAGACATCCCATTCTTTTTTGTAAAAATACTGAAACACAAGAAACCAATGTTTCTAAAGAAATAGAACACTGACATATTGGATTTTCATAAATTTTAGTTTCTGAATAAAAATAAAATGTGATATTCAAAAATAGAAATGAAAACTTAATTTAAAAATGGTTAGTCTTTTTTTTTATACTCCTTTTTCATGAATGAAATGTTAAAACACATTCCATTTCACTCAAAATATAATGTAAAAATAATCAATCAAGATAATCTGCTTAATCACAAAGAATAATTTTGGGTCTTTGTTCTAAATTTGTGTGACATGTAAATGAAATGGAGAATTTTATTTATGTACATATTTCTTAAAATAGACTGCAATAAAAATAGTGAGTATAATATATGAAATAGAGTAATTAAATGAGTATAATTAAATTTTCACTAATTAAAATTTAATTACATATGTATCATGGACGGGTTAGGATGAAATGTGTGTATACCTCACCTTTGGAATAAGCCCATTAAGGAGAGATTGAATTTGGAAGAATTTAGGACACACCACATGAAGGATCGGACATAAGTCATAAGCCCTAGTTGGTTCTCCGCATTCCTGAAAGGCAATGTGGAGGTTTCCTACCAGTTGCTTGGATTTCACCTTTAAGCAATCCCCCATTAAGCAACTCCAAAGTGATCCCATTATGGAAGAAAGTGGTAGCAGGCCTGATTGGAATTGGAGATGTCAAAATTAGTTCTTTGCTTTACGCAAATGATGTCGTACTGCTAAACACACCTAGTGCAAGTCTCCAGGATTCACTAACTAAATTGAATAATGGCTGTAACAAATATCACATGAAAATCAGCAATAAAAATAGGTAGGAGCATAGAAAAGTTTGGGTGCATTTTGAATGAAGATTCTATAGAACAAGTAAAATAATTCAGCTATATAGGCACAGTTTTTAGTGAAAAGATGGCAGGTTAAATCTGGAAATAGATTACAGAATAAGCAAAGCTGGTATGGTGAGTACCCAGCTGAATAAATTTATATGGAATAAGAGAGAAATTAGTCAACACACCAAACTATACAAGAGCAGTATACAAGACAATGTTCAAACCAGTCTTAAGTTATGGATCTGAGAGTTGGATTAGAAATAAAGCACTTGATCAAAAACTAGAGACCACAATTATGAGGGTTCTGAGAAAAATTAGGAGAGCAAACCGATGGCATATTAAAAATGAAGATATTAGAAAGGAACCTGATATTGTTAGCATTCAAGAATGTGTCAGCAGAGCTAATCTAAGGGGGTATGGCCACTTAAATGGAATGGGTGAAGAAAGGTTAGCAAAGCAGTGATGCCAAGAATGCAGGAAAGAGACCCAGTGGAAGACCAACATCTAAGTGAATTGATTCAATCAGAAGTGCCTTAGAAGGTGGTGATATGATGATATCGGAGTGCTCACAAGTATTAGAAGGAAAATTTGCAGGAAAATTGTTGATAGGAAATTATTAATAATAATGTAAATTTAATGATGTAGTGCTGTCCTTGTAACCTGAACACCCCTTGAGGGTATATATCAGGATAATTGATGATTATGATGAATTTGGAAGAAAATGTGATGGACCACTCTTGGAGCATCTATCTTTACAATGGTATAGGAATGCTCAATGGATGTCCCAGGAGAGATGGCCCAAGAGAATGATGAATTGGTCATCACTACCAGGAAGACAAAAGAAAGGATGGTCTCAACTCATATGGAGAGTTGAGCTGTGGAAGTGATGCAAGCCAGAGTTTTGCAAGAAGGTTCCTGAGATGGCTGTTCACTATGAAGGAGATTACAAGATATCTGCTGAGCAGTGGAAACTGCTTTTAATTAAAATTAATTGATGTGTATGATAAGTCACTGCAGGAGAAACATCAATGGTAGTGAAGAACTTCTCACTGAGTGGGTCTTTCAACTAATGGAAAAGGTGAAGTATGGAAGGCTCAATGTCACAATTATAGAATATGAAGAACTACCACAATGTTTTTACCATAAGACCAGATACTTTAAATGTATGAATGCTGGTAAGAGCATAATATCCAACCTGAGTCAGATTATTCCTCCATTTTGAAGTTTTATTTTGCAAAAAAAAAAAAAACATTTTTATTCACTCTAGCTTACAACCAATACAAAGATGGAAACTATTACATCACACTTACCACCCACATATTCATGGCATCATGGCATTCATAACTTTTTGAAACAATCTTCATATATAGTACCTCTGTCACAAGGACTAACATTTATTCCTTATTTGAAAGACTTTTTACACAAGTACATCCTAAAAGATTCCATTTTAGGATGTACCATTATTACAGTTTCAATCGGTGTCTACAAGTTTTTTGCGGCTTTCATAAAATGCTACCTTAGTTTCACAATGAGGTTTCCTCAGCCTCTATTACCAAATATCCTGATAATAAATTTAGTTTAATCCTTTATCCAAGTGTGAGCAAACAAAGTTTGCCCCTGAAAATATCTTCAGGACTGGGGTAGGGTAGTACAACACCGGGCAACTCATAGCAGAGATGGACCAAGCTAACATCACTCCTATCTCAGTATCTCCCATAATGCAAAACACATTTCCTTGTGGATATGTATAATGTTATGCATTAAGGGAAGGGCCACTACCCAGATTAGTTTTGACCTTTATTGAGGTCTCTTCAGTGGGAGCCAGGCAGAAGCAATAGCGAGGTCATCTTTACCTATAGGAGTTGCCAAAAGGTGTGCCACCTTTTTATTAAATTACTCTGGATTTAGAGAAAGATGCTGAAAGTTTATTTTTCACTTGGTTAGATTATAATAAATTTAGTTTAATCCTTTATCCAAGTGTGAGCAAACAAAGTTTGCGCCTGAAAATATCTTCAGGACAGGGGTAAGGTAGTACAACACCGGGAAACTCGTAGCAAAGGTGGACCAAGCTAACATCACTCTTATCTCAGTATCGCCTCAGTTTGGCAACTCCTATAGGTAAAGATGACCTCGCTATTGCTTCTGCCTGGTATCTCCACTTCTGGACCTGGCTCCCACTGAAGAGACCTCAATAAAGGTCGAAACTAGTCTGGGTAGTGGCCCTTCCCTTAATGCATAATATTATATATATCTGCAAGGAGATGTGTTTTGCATTATGGGAGATACTGAGATAGGAGTGATGTTAGCTAGGTCCACCTTTGCTACGAGTTGCCCAGTGTTGTACTACCTTACCCCTGTCCTGAAGATATTTTCAGGCGCAAACTTTGTTTGCTCACACTTGGATAAAGGATTAAACTAAATTTATTATATTCTAACCAAGTGAAAAATAAACTTTCAACAAATATTCTGATGTTTCACCATAAAATGAAAACTGAGCTAATAAATGCAGAAAGCTATTTGGATTTAAAAAAAAAAAAAATCTAAAGAATAAAATACTACTCAAAGTAGAATAGTCATTTACCCTTTATCCAACATAAATCTTGAGACACTTCTCATTCACTGTCCTTGTTTGACTAATTGACTGCCTCTGACTCTACTTTCCCATTCTTGAACTTCAATCTCCACTCCATTCATTATACTCACTTGCCCATAAACCCTTAATCAGAATCATCACCTCTCACTACAGCAAACTTAAAGAACATTGGAATAGTTAAAATAGTATGCTAGAGTGAATTTTTATATCATTGGAGCTTCGGGTGGGACTTTTCAATAATTTGCTACTGTGAATGTCTGTTATAGTCAGAAACTGTCTTTACTTTTCAATATTCCTTCCAATCAAATGACATTTACAGCATTAAAAACAAATATCAAACTCCTTATATGTACCCTCAAAGCATGTACAGAATACTATGATAGAACTACATGAACATTTTATTACTAACTTCCTATCAATAAGTTTATTCCAAATCAGTCTTATCTGTCAAGTTTTATATTTTAATCCCCAAAGAAACTTCTAACTACATCAATCTGAGGCAAATCTTGGTATCCTTCTTGGATCTTTTCATACCATTCCAGCAACTAGCATCTTCTTTGCTAATCTTTCCTCTCCCAGTCTGTTTAAGTGACACTACTACCTTAGATTAGCTCTGTTCACATATTCTTGAATGCTAACAATGTCAAGTTCTTTCCTAATATCCTCATTTTTAATATGATTCTGCCATTGATGCCATTTGTTCAATTCTCTAATTTTTCTCAGAACTTTCATATCTGTGTCTCTGATGAACAGTTTTTGTTCCTAATCCTCTCAGATAGAAGAGTTAAAATTGATTTGAATGCTGTCCTGTACATAGTTTACTGTTTTGCTAATTTCTCTCTTATTCCACTTTAATTGTTGAAAGTTTTTCCACTTGGTTATACCATAAATTAAAGATACCAAGAAATTATATACTTGGTTTAACCCTTTATCCAAGTGTTAGCAAACAAAGTTTGAGCCTGAAGTATTTTCAGGACTGGGGAAACTCGTGGTAAAGGTGGTATGACTTCACATCGCTTGCCTTAGTATCCCATAATGCAAAGCACATCTCCTTATGGACATGTATAATGCTATGTATTATGGGAAGGGTCACTAGCCAGACTGGTTTCAACCTTTATTGAGGTCTCATCAGTGGGAGTCAGATCCAGAGTTGATACTAAGGTTGAAGTAATGCAGAAGTCATCTCTTTAATTTATAGAATAACCAAGTGGAAAAACTTTCAATAACTAACTATCTCTAATCCAGAGTAATTTAATAATAAGGTGTGACACCTTTTGGCAACTCGTATATGAAAATATGACTTCTGCATTAGTTCAACAATGACCCTTCCCATAATGCATAGCATTATACATGTCCACAAGATGTGCTTTGCATTATGGGATACTAAGGCAAGTATGTGAAGTCATGCCACCTTTATCACGAGTTGCCCCAGTCCTGAAAATACTTCAGGCGCAAACTTTGTTTGCTTACACTTGGATAAAGGATTAAATGAAGTATATAATTTCTTGGTATCTTTAATTTATTCCACATTAACTTAATCAGTTTTCTGCCTACCAGATAGTCTTGCTAATTCTGTTGCTTATTTCCATATTTAATTGACATCTTCACTAAAAAATTGTGCCTAAATAGCTGAAATGTTTTACACGTTCTACAGGTTCTCCATTCAGAATGCAGCTGTTGTTTTCAATGTTCTGCCTATTTTCATAGTCTGTCTTTTTATTGTTGATTTTCAAAATTTATTACAAAGTTGATTTTCAAATTTATTACAAAAATTATTCAATTCAGTTTAGGAATTCTGCAGACATATACTGGTCTTATTTAAGACTATATTATCATCTGCCTAGAGATGACATTAACATCTCCCAGGCCTAATGCGACTTTCCTTCATAATGTGATCCATATAGATGGTGAATAAGGCTGGAAATAGTGTCTATCCTGTCCCACATCATGATTTTACATCAAATCCTGTGCCTCCTTCAATTTTAACTGTTGACTTATAACTCAAATATAGATTCTGTACCATTAGGTCCCATGAACTTCCAAAACAGTTAAATTATCAAATTTCTGTTAAATTAATACAGGCCACTATTTTTTTATCTACAGTTGATTCTCAACACAAACATTTACAGGTATCACAAACTCACTCATAATAATAATAAAAATTATTACTATAATAAGCCAAAAGGCTATTTTACCGGCGACATAAGTGATCACTTACACTTGGCTGGCCGATAGTTTTTTCAGCATGAAACTCTATGGATTCGATCCGAGTTTCGTACACGGCTATAAAATAAAACGAGATTTACCATCTCCCTTTAAACTTAATAATAAAAATTATTGTGAGTAATAATAAAATAAAAAAAAGTGTGATGAAAATACTTAAGTATACGATTTTTGTATACTTTTTTTTAGAAAAAAGTTCAGAAACATGTAAAAACATTCCTCATAATTAGTGGCATTTCATTCCAAATAGCAATTTCTAATATAACTCAGTACAAAAGTATTCAGTTTGTAAGTATAAACATTATGACTGTCACAACTGCAGCTGCTTTCATCATATTTTGATTTCTGAAAATTTATAGAACTATTTAAGCCTTTCTGAATTAAAAACAATTGTAATTAAAGTGCAACACCTGCTTTATTTTAAGTAACTTCAAAATCAAGTCACTGTTTATAATATCATATTAAGATTTAATATTAAATCTTAATATTAAAGTTATTTAACATAAAATTAAATAACTTTAAATTCATCATCATCAAATTCCTTGACATATACCCTCAAGAGGTGTACAAGATATGATAGTACTACATGAAAAATTTACATCATTACTAACTTCCTATCTACAATTTTCCTACAAATCAATCTGTTACCTGTCAAGACTCCAATATTATCAGATCTTATATTTCTGTCTTATCAATCCACCTACATCTTGGTCTTCCTCTGGGTCATTTCCTGCTCACATGGCAGAGAACAGAACACTTGTTTTGCTAATCTTTCCTCTCCTATTATGTTTTAAGTGACCACCACCTGAGATTAGCTCTGCTAACACGTTCCTGGATGCTAACAATGCCAAGTTCTTTCCTAATATCCTCATTTTTAATATGATATAGCCATTGATGCCATCTGTTCATGCCCCTAATCTTTCCCAGGACTCTTATATCTGTGGTCTCTAATCTTTAGTCAAGTGTTTTATTTCTAACCCAGCTCTCAGATTCATAAATTAAAATTGGTTTGAACACTGTCTTGTATACAGCAATTTAGTGTTTTGACTAATTTCTTCCTTATACCATATAAATTTATTCACTTGACTTCCTACCATACCATCTTTGTTGATTCTGTTGTCTATTTCCATATTTAATTTACTATCTTCACTAAAAATCGTGCCTAAGTAGCTGAAATGTTTCACTTGTTCTAAAGGTTCTCCGTTCACAATGCAGTTGATATTTTCAATGCTTCTGTCTATTTTCATTGTCTTTGTCTTCTTATTGCTGACCTTCATATCATATCTATTACAACAGTTATTCATTTCAGCCAGGGAATCTTGCAGACTTTATATTATTTAGCGGATTTATTTAGAAGTATAACATCATTCGCATAAAGCAAAGAGCTGAGATTAATATATCCAATTTTAATATCAGGTTTAATACCATCACATTATATCCCTTCATAATGTGATCCATATAGATAATGAATAACAGAAGGGATAATATACATCCATGTCTCACACCAGATTTAACATTAAACCATCTTCCTGTACTTCCTTCAATTCTAACTGCTGACTTACAACTCAAATAAAGACTAAGTATTGCTTGATATAATGTCTCACTGACATTATATAACTGTAGCATTTTGAATAGCTTTTCTCTTGACACCTTGTCATATATCTTTTCCAGATAACTTTAATTTAATTTCCAAATAACTTTAATTTAATTTCCAAATAACTTTAATTTAATGATGAATTTTATTATTCATAAGAATATAAATCTTATGTCTTTACACAGCCACATTGAAATCATTAGTTAATGTTAACTACCATATTTACTTGAATATAACTCGCATTTTAAATTAAAGTTAAACACAAAAATTAAAGTCAAAAAATCATGGTGCAACATATATGCGGGGATTTTCGGAAACTAAAGTTTTTCAGGATAAAACTAAATCGATGTTTATAATTAAATCCTCAGTATTCATTATAATTTATAACTGCTCACATTATTTATAAAATGAATGCATTTAAATTTTAATCATAAACATTATTTACATGACTGGCTGTTCCTTCCATCTCTATGCATATGATTGTGTGGTATTAACAAAAGATCGTAATACTCAATGAAAATTGAGTCAAGCTGGATTGTTGACTTGGCTGCTCACCTTCAACACATGATATATCTGAATCTTCAGTGACAATGCTTCTGTAATTAAATTAAAGCAAACAGTCATCTACCCAAACAGTGTCATCTTCACTCACATCCAGGGCATTAGAGATGCCAGTTTTAAAAAAAATTCTTGGCAATTATTTCTGGCTAAATCATGTCCTAAGCTCTCAAAATCCAATTGCACAACAGTTCTAATGATAGTCTCTTAATCTTCCCTTCTGGAGTCGGGTCATATTTTCCGGCTGCCATCCATTTTGTGTAGAACCTAAACCTCACCTCATTCACCACTCCACCCCCCATGCAATCCAAGATCAAGTAGAAGTAATGCTCATCCCCCACATTTCCTCTACTGGTTCCTTCCATCTCTATGCATATGATTGATGTGGTATTAACAAAAGATCATATGACTCAATGACAAATTGAGTCAAACTGGTTGTTGACTTGAAATACTGATTCTCTTCAACCAAATTCCAAAATATCTCAAACTGCCATAACAACATTAAAGTTTTACATTTTTTGTGAGCGAGGTATATGCGAAACTTTAATTTCTTTATTCATAAAGTAAAATCAGGAATGCGAGATATATGTGAGGGAGAGTTATATTCGAGCAAATAAGGTAATCATTTCTACACTGGAAATACTCTATTCAATTTGACTATGTAAAAACATCACTTACTCTTTATGAACATTTCTTTATTTCATGAATTCTTTATGAAAGATTATTTTATGAACAATAAAATTCATCATTAAATTAAATGGATTTTCATGTATATTTGTAAAAATAATCATAATTTAAAATTCTGAATGTTTTACGTATTGTTTATGTTAGAATGTTTATTAGTTTTAGTTTCATAACACACATTGTTGGCACTTGTGATGTGCCTGTTATTGAAATTGTTCTGTCAAAAATAATATGTAAAGCAGTTAAAAATTTATGTACTTACCGGATTTGAACAGTTGTGTTACTTTAAACAAAATATTGTAATTTAAAATATTAAGTTTTGTGTTTTATGAAGATGTTCTCTTGTCACTAATGGAGACAACGTGCCAGCCATTATACCTAACTTCTTGCTTACCAATTTCATGAAGTGCGCATGCTCGCCGAGAAGTTTGATGTGTGATTGACAGCTGACAAGTTCGGTATCAAAGCAATGGGAGAGTAAACAAGATAGCATTCAGAAAGAAATTAGAATACAGGCCGGCAGACATTTAGATTCGAGGGAAATTGAGTTTTTTATGTGACAGTCGGAAGAAAATTAATAGCATATTCTGAAAAGGGAATCGTGGAACTATTAAGTTTAAAATGGAATAAGGCATTTATTTACTATAGGCATTTTAAAAGGAATATTGGAGGAAACACTAATTGAAAGATTTATAGTAGGTTCCGAAAAGGGAATCATAGAACTGTAAATTCTTTTAAAGTGGAAGAGTTAAGACTGTCAATAAACATTAGTGAATAAAAGAAGAAGTTGCTATTTATGTTCTAAAGGGGTGTTCAAGAAAACTCTGATTAGGAAGTTTCATCTGTATTAAGGATGCCAGATCTAACTGTTATTTCTACTAAAAAGAAGACAAAATAAGTCAAGAAGATTTAATGTGTGCTACATGAGTGATAAAAAAGGATCCTGTGAAAATGAAGAATAAAGTCATATATCTTCGGAAAAGGGCCTTAACAGAGAAAGAAACTGGCTATGAACATTTTGTCATTGTGCAAACAAAGTGTTTAGTCTAGTCTTAAGTGTAAGTTTATTTTTAAAAGGCCTTGGATTCAATTAAATTTGTTGTTAGTTATGTAATATTTGTTTGAAGTATATTGTTTTTGTTATATTAAATGTGTTTATTTTGTATTTTGGTCCTGAGTCAGTGATTATTTGGATTCTGAAAGAAAGAGTTAAGGTCATTGCACTAATCGGAGTGAACCCTTGTGCAATAAATAAATATATAAGTACACTCGGAAATAAATTAAAAATAATTTTTGAACAGAGATCATCTCTATAAAGAGATCAAATAAAAAATAATCTCTAAAATTAACATATTAACTGAATAATTATCTTTAGTGAATATACATAATTATTTATTAATTAATATTATCATAAAAGAAGATCACCTGCAAAATGTACTTTTTTTTTTCTTTTTTTTCCAAATCAAGTAATGAAGAGGAAAAAAAATATTCTAACAGTACAAATCAAACAAGGAGTAACATATTCAGTGAATATATCATTTAGCTTAGAAAAAGTTTGCAACTGGCTTGGAAAGTTCTAAATTTCAATTATCAAAAGACCTCATTTTAAATGAGAAAATTTTATGGAATGCACCAACATAGATCTTACATGATAGATGTAGCTTTATATAAACAATATAAATCTCTTTTGTCTAATTGTGCCTGGCAATTCCCAGAATATTTGCTGAATGATACATTCAGTGAATATATGTCATTCACTGTTCAACTTTCAGTCAAATCAACTAAGAGGTTTTAACCAAGGTGACAACATTGCCTCCAATTGGTAGTGCCCATGTGGTCTTGACTTAAGAGATCGTAAAACATGAGGAATATTCCATCAAGAAGAGGTATTTGTGGAACTACAAGGCAGGTGATTATCACATGCTTAGGAAAGATCTTAAATCTGTACCATGGTATAAAACACTGCAAGGTAAGGATGTTAGTAGTGCATGGGATATAGTTAAGGGTCATCTAGAGGAAGCAGTATTAAATTGTATACCTAGAGTAAGGAGGGTTAATCGGGTAGGAGTTAGATGGATGAGTAATATCATTAAGCACAAGCTACAGAAGAAGAAAATGCTGTGGAGGGTATATAAAGAGAAAGATGACCAGCAAACTCAAGAACAGTACACGGCTCAGGCAAGAAAAGTGAACGGCATAGCAAGGAAGGCAAAATCCAATTATGAGAAGAATCTAGCGAAGCAGGCCAAATGAAATTAAAAAGAGTTCTTTCATTATGAGGCAAGCAAGAGGAAGAATGACTATGGAAGATTAACCTTAATAAGTGATGATGGTCACAAGGAGACAGAAATGGATAAAATAGTTGAGTTACTGAGTGACCACTTTGCAAAGATATATCATCCTAGTGAGGTTACTTGATAACTAATAATTAAGGAATTGACAGCGTACACTAGAAATATAAATTAAATAAACTTTAATATATACTATCCAATATTTCGGCAAACGTCACGTTGCCATCTTCTTGGGAACTTATTACAAAGACAAGTGCACACAAAGTACTACATAACAGCAAATGAGAACCGAAGCTAGGAAGCTAACGTTTTCCTAAACTCCTGATGGTACCCCCTGGCGGGCTATATTGGTAGTTCTTGGCCTTTGGGCTGAAGTTCTTCTGATAAATGTTTCCCAAATTTGGGGCAGTCAATTGCATCCAAATTTGTTGAGGTTTGGCATGTTCCTAAGGGCTGAGGCTGATTCCATGAATAGTCTTTCATATTTGAACTTGCTGCGGTGTATTACTGTGGCTTTCTTACATCTTATTCTGTGGCGAGTATCCAGAGCGTGGTCTGCAAGCCCAGAATGGATGTACTTGTGAAATCGGATGTAATCCTTGTGTTCTGAGATTCTGATATTTGCTGTCCTGCCTGTTTGTCCAAAGTAGGACAGTTTACAGCTGCAAGGGACCTGGTATAGGTAGGTCTAGGAGAAGTGGTTACTTTTGAAGATTACTACGTTGATAATGTGTTCGCTATTTGGCCACATGGCCTAGATTCACTCCTCTCCTTCCTAACACACTTAAACAACCAACACCCTAGAATCAAGTTCACCCTGGAAAAAGAGGAAAACAATAACCTCCCCTTCCTAGACACACTAGTCACCCGCCAACCTGATGGAACCTTGGTTTTCTCAGTTTATAGAAAACCCACCCATACAGGCAGATACATTCACCAGCAATCCCATCACCCCACCCCCAATATGGAGTTATTAAGACACTATTCAACAGGGCAAAAATAATCTGTTCAAATGATCAAGCCTTAACCACTGAACTAAATCACATCCGTGACACTTTCTCAGCCAATGGCTACTCCCCCCAAAAAAAAAGAATCCAAAAAATACATCATCATCATCATCATCAAATTCCTGCCATGTACCCTCAAGGGGTGTACAGGATATGACAGTACTACATGAAAAAATTACATCATTACTAACTTCCTATCTACAATTTTCCTCCAAATCAGTCTGTTACTTGTCAAGACTCCAACATTATCAGATCTTATATTTCTATCGTCTAAGGCACTTTGTACCATATCAATCCACCTATATCTTGGTCTTCCTCTGGGTCGTTTTCCTGCAAACCTGGCAGAGAACACTTGTTTTGCTAATCTTTCCTCTCCCATTCTATTTAAGTGACCATACCATCTGAGATTAGCTCTGCTAACGCATTCCTGGATGCTGACAATGTCAAGTTCTTTCCTAATATCCTCATTTTTAATATGATATTGCCATTGATGCCATCTGTTCACGCCTCTAATCTTTCTCAGGACTCTCATATCTGTGGTCTCTAGTCTTTGGTCAAGTGTTTTACTTCTGACCCAGCTCTCAGATCCATAAGTTAAAATTGGTTTGAACACAGTCTTGTATACAGCTAATTTAGTGTTCCGACTAATTTCTTTCTTATTCCATATGAATTTATTCAATTGACTTCCCACGATACCAGCTTTGCTGATTCTGTTGTCTATTTCTATATTTAGTTTACCATCTTCAGTAAAAATTGTGCCTAAGTAGCTGAAATGTTTTACTTGTTCCACAGGTTCTCCATTCACAACACAGTTGACATTTTCAATGATTCTGCCTATTTTCATTGTCTTTGTCTTTTTATTGCTGACCTTCATACCATATCTATTACAACAGCTATTCAATTTAGTCAGAGAATCTTGCAGACTTGTAGCGGATTTATTTAGAAGTATAACATCATCCGCATAAAGCAAAGAGCTGACATTAACATCTCCAATTTTGATATCAGGTTTAATACCACATTCCTTCATAATGTGATCCATATAGATAATGAATAACAGAGGGGATAATGTACATCCTTGTCTCACACCAGATTTAACATTAAACCATCTTCCTGTACTTCCTTCAATTCTAACTGCTGACTCACAACTCAAATAAAGACTAAGTATTGCTTGATATAATGCCCCATTGACACCATATAACTGCAGCGTATTGAATAGCTTCTCTCTTGGCACCTTGTCATATGCCTTTTCCAAATCGACAAAACTTAAATACAGATCTTTGTTATATTCCCATGCTTTCTCGACTATTTGTCGTAAAGTGAAGATCTGATGCTGACAGCCTCTATTTGGCCTGAATCCAGCTTGTTCTTCACCAAGCTTTTCTTCCACAATTCTTCTCAACCGTTTCTCAAGTCCAAAAAATACTTAACCCAGTTATCCACAACCCACCATTCCCTCCCCTTCACAAAAAAGATTACTCTAAATCCATCACCATTCCCTACATCCGAGGCACCTCGGAAAAAATCAACAAAATTTTAAAAAAACATGACTTGACCACCTGTTACAGACCACATAGAAAATTGGCATCCCTTATCCGCTCCACTAAAGACTAACCACTTCCCCTAGACCTACCTGGTGTATACCAGGTCCCTTGCAGCTGTAAACTGTCCTACTTTGGACAAACAGGCAGGACAGCAAATATCAGAATCTCAGAACACAAGGATTACATCCGATTTCACAAGTACATCCATTCTGGGCTTGCAGACCACGCTCTGGATACTCGCCACAGAATAAGATGTAAGAAAGCCACAGTAATACACCGCAGCAAGTTCAAATATGAAAGACTATTCATGGAATCAGCGTCAGCCCTTAGGAACATGCCAAACCTCAACAAATTTGGATGCAATTGACTGCCCCAAATTTGGGAAACATTTATCAGAAGAACTTCAGCCCAAAGGCCAAGAACTACCAATATAGCCTGCCAGGGGGCACCATCAGGAGTTTAGGAAAACGTTAGCTTCCTAGCTTCGGTTCTCATTTGCTGTTATGTAGTACTTGTGTGCACTTGTCTTTGTAATAAGTTCCCAAGAAGATGGCAACGTGACGTTTGCCGAAATATCGGATAGTATATATTAAAGTTTATTTAATTTATATTTCTAGTGTACACTGTCAATTCCTTAATTATTAGTTATTATGTATAACCAGCATATAAGCCTCTCAACAAGAATAGTGAGGTTACTGCTTTAACCTATGTGACAGACACTAATGTGGGAACAGAGGTGGATGAATTGAAGGTTCTTAGGATATTGCAGAATTTCAATGTAAATACAGCTGTGGAATTAAATGGGATATCGGTTAGAGTTTTGAGAGAATGTGCAAGAGAACTGGCAATGCCTTTGACTTAGCTCTTTAATTTAAGTCTCAGCTCTGGTAGAGTTCCAAGGGAGAGGATAGAGGGCAAAATAATTCCTTTGCATAAGGAAGGTTCTAAGACTGCAGTAGCAAATTATAGACCAATCAGTATCTCTGGCATGGTGGTAAAAGTACTATAGAAAATTGGTCAAAAAAAGAATTCAAGAATGGGTAGATAAAAATATGATACTGTATGAGGGTCAACGTGGCTTTGTGAAGGGTCGGTCATGCCTCAGTAATTTACTAAATTTTTATAATAGAGTAGCAGCTGAATTGGATAAATGAAATGGCTATACAATGATTTGGCAGAGGAATTTGACAGAATACCACATAGAACTCTGTTACGCAAATTAGAACATACGGGGATATGACACTGGTTAAGTGGATAAAAGGGTGGATGCTGGACAGATATCAAAAAGTGGTATATGGAGGGACAGAATCAAGGAAAAAACAGGTGACTAGAGCTATTCCACAAGATCCAGTGCTGGGACTGTTTAATTTGTACATAAATGATATAGGAAATAACCTAAAAATAAATATTCAGTTGTTTGCTGAAGATGCAAAATTAGATAGAGTAATAGTTAATCAAGGCAATGTGGAGAGCTTGCAGAATAATTTAAATAGGCTGTCAGTATGGGATAAAGTTAATGGGTGTCACTATAATGTCGAGAAATGTAAAGTTATGCAATTTGGGATAAATAGGTTAGAAGCCATGTCCCACATTGATGGCACTGTACTCCAGGAAATAGATAAAGCTAGAAATTTAGAGGTAGTGGTAGACAATGTTAAAGTTTAAAGGCATATTGCTAAGGTTATTAGATTAGTAATAGGTTACTAAGATTACTAGGCTACTGAAGAACCCATTAACAAGTGGAAATAAGTAAGTTGTTATTCCTCTTTATTATAAGGCCTTGATATGCCCACATCTGGATTACTGTGCTCAAGTCTGGTTCCCTTGGTTTCTTGGGGATGAGGAAGCAATGTAAGGATTCAGAGGTGAGCGACCAAGATAGTGAGTGGCCTGCAGAATGTTCCCTATGAGGATAGACTGAAGGTGTGTGGATTGTAGAAGTTGGTTGATAAGAGAAAAAGAGGAGATATGATAGAAACGTTTAAGTTTCTTCAAGGGTTTTATAGGATAGATGCAGGAGAAATGTTTCATCACTTGGTTAGAGAGAGACCAGAACAAGGGGTCATCCCTGGAAATTGAATAAAGGTATGGTTAGTAGGGGTGTGAGGATTAGATATTTTGTTTAGAGAGTTGTGAACGAGTGGAATGGGTTGACAGAGTCAGTGGTTAGTGCTTTGTTCTGCTAATGGGTCAAAGTATGATTGTGTGAATAGATTGAGTCTCCCATGATGAGTCTTCGGACTCCATGCCTGTATGATAATAATAATGATGATGATATTATGCTTCATTGGGGGGGGGGGAGCAATGATGACACTCTTCTTCTCCAGCTATGAACACTTTACAACTAACTCTCATGATTAATCAGCTGATAAAAATAATGAAATCACTAATCTTACAACTTACAAGCCAAATTATTAAGGATAAAATAGATATATGACAAACTACACAAAATGAAATATTTTCCATGACAATATTGAAAATATACTTATATACTTCGTACAGAGTGCAAGTAATTTTACTGTTAGGCAGTGCCAGCTCAAGTGTATTTGTCATACCAGATAAATGTATCAACATAAGTACCTGATATGTATCTTCAAGAGTGGGGGGAGGGAACAGGAAACTATGTTATATCATCAGTAATATGGCAAACAAAGTACATTTTCCCAGTGATAGGGAATGCAATTTATACTGAGTTATCATTTATATGACAGTTAATGTATCATTTCAAAAAAAAACAAGCAATGATGATAACACAAAAATTTTGTTAGCAGTTTTTGTACAAGATTCATACTATTTTTCAACAAATGTCTCTTTAATCACAGTAAATTTGCATATATGAATGCTTTGATTTCTTCATTTTTGTATACTAGATATAAAAGTAAACACGAATTATTCTCTATTTCAACTGATTTTAATCAGTTGACAGAGGAATATATCAACCTCTGTGATGGAAGGAAATTAACAGTTAATCACAAATTTCTAAAAGATTGAGCTAAAAGAGTTGCTGCCTATGAACTTAAAAGAAGAAAAAAAGAAATTAGAGGATTTATTTTTCAATGATCATTGCTAGAGATGATCTAAACAAAGACCAGAAAAACATTTTCCTATTTTTTTTTACAAATAAACCAACAAAGGAGGATCAACTGGTAAATTATTTTACTATCATTAACTTGGGAAATTCTGGTAGTAGCGTTCAAATTACAACTAAAGCAACTAAAACTATACAGCCTAAATATGTCTAAATTGTATATGTTCTGACCAGATAGTGTTTTTGGAAGAGAAACGCACCTTCACAAGGCTAAATCAACTTAGATGAAAAGTCCTTATTAGGTTCATTTTAGAAATTATGGATTTTACAACCGTGTTATAAATAACTCTTTTAATTTCCCAACATTTCGATCTTCATATTAAGATCATCATCTGGAGCATATACAAATATACAGGACAAGCTAAGTTACATTACATACAGTAAGCTAGAGAAACAATGATTTGATCATAGGTTATTCTACTGGCATGACCTCTAGTGAGGGGAAAAAATTACAAATTAATTATTTAGAAACTACATCAAGCTAAATTCTATTTATGATAACATGAGAAAACATTCTTTCTTATAGATAGGTTTCTTTCAGTAACAATGATGTCCTATTTTTAGCATTACAATTGTTATTTTTGATTTAGGATTATCTACAGTCCTGTTTATAGTTACTCTTAGAGAGGAAGGTTCCATCAGTCAAATATCTGCCTTCCATATATTTGGGATTTTAAGACCATCATTATTGTTCAGATTGGGGTGGTTGATAACAATCCTCACAGGCTTCCATAAATTTGCGTTCATACCATGCTTTGGTATGATGTAAACAACTGGTGCTTTTCCAGTCAATTTTATCAAAAGTGTTCAGGGCATGATCAGAAAGGCCAGCTTCACCATAGTTATTATATTTAATGTGTCATTTATGTTCTTTTGTCTGATAGGATTGTGCATCCTGTTTCCCCTAGATATAGTATATTACAGGTACAATAAATACGGTATACTCCAGGGTGGACCAGCAGAGGGAGTGGGTCTTTGGATGAGTTGAGTAAGCTTTTTAATTTTGCAGGAGGTTTAAAGGTGGCTTTGAGGTTGCATTTTTGTAGTATTCTGTTTATTTTATCTGATGTCCCTTTAATGTAAGGAATGGTTATAGTTTTATTGTAGTCTGATTTATCTTTGTTTTTTGTTAAGATCTTGTAGAGAATTTTGTTAATAGTATTTTGGCTGTAACCATTTTTTAGAAAAGTATTGCTGATAACTTTAAATTCGTCTTTCAGTGCATGTTCATTGGAGCAGATCTTCAAAGTCCTGTTTTTTTAGAGTATTAATGACACCTTGTTTTTGTGTTGGGTGGTGGTAGGAGTTTATGTGTATATATTGGCCATTGTGTGTAGGTTTCCTGTAAACAATGAAGGAAAGATTGCCAGAAGGAAGACATGTGACAAGCGTATCTAGAAACAGAAGTGTGTTCTGTTTTTCATTCTCAATTGTGAACTGTATGCATTTGTGTTGTTTGTTTGTTTAGGTGGCCAAGGAAAGTGTCTAGTGTCTGGGGCCATGGGACCAGATCGTGAAAACATCGTCAACGTATCTAAGTCAGACTTTGGGTTTTAAAGAAGAGGAATCTATAGCATGTTGCTCAAAATGTTCCATATAAAAGTTAGCAATGGGGGGGGGATAATGGCACGCCCATGGCTGTGCCTTCTTTTTGTAGGTAGAAAGCGTTTTGCCATACAAAATAACCAGAACATAATACATGTGCAAAGAGCACCATGATATTTGGAGGGAATTTGTTTGCAAAAGAAGGATTGTGTCATTGATTGGGACATTTGTAAAGAGGGCAGAGACATCAAAACTGACTAATAAATCATCTTTTTCTAATGTAGTGTCTTTGATTATGTTTATGAAGTGTTGTGTGTTTTTTCACTAGAGGTCATGCCAATAGAATAACCTGTGATCAAATCATTGTTTCTCTAGCTTAGTGTATGTAACGTAACTCAGTTTGTGCTGTATATTTGTATATGCTCCAGATAATGATCTTAATATGAAGATCGAAATGTCGGGAAATTAAAAGAGTTATTTATAACACAGTTGCAAAGTCCATAATTTCTAAAATGAATGCTGATCACCATGTAACACTAAAAGAAAGGATCCTTATTAAGTTCTTCACATTCTCCTAGATGGGATTCAAAGAGAAGAGAGAAACAAGGCAAAGAAAACACTGCTTCTAGTTTCTTTAAATATTAGTGAATATGCAAGGAGACCAAAATACTAGGTATTTTAAAATATTTGTAATAAGATTCAGTATGTCATTCTACTGTTTCTGAGAAACTGAAGTAACAGACCTTCACAGACTATCTGTAAGCAAACATAACAGCCAGTCTGTATTAATGCCACCACAACCAACTTAGAACTTGGTGACAAGTGTGTCACCAAGTTCTAAGTTGTTTGCTGTGTATATTAGCACTTCCGAGGAACACTGATATGCAAATCTGTCATTGATGAAATCCAGTATAAGAATAAATAAGCAAGTTTTCCTTTGTTAAATTAGTTTCAATATCAGGGGCACTAGCAAAGAACATTCATACTCCATATTAGTGGAAAGACCCAAATGTGAATATCTTCAATGAGATGAAGAACCTTCTTAAGGGTTTTTCAACTGAAGTAAGTTGTAATGGTGACAAAGGTTGACAGGAAGCTAGAAATAATGTAAACATAATTATGTAGTATTATCATAATTTGCTGTATATATCAATCCTTGAAGGCATGCATTGGGAACTTCATAACAGCACATTCTACTGGAACAAACACTCGAAAAAGTATATTTGTTCTCTAAAGAACCCTGTTCTAAAGACCAATTATCTTAACCCATCCACAGTACTAAATGCACTTTGTTATAACATTTTAAGGGTATAGTTAACATAAAAAAATTCATACGTTGTACCAGTTATGGTAATCATTTTACATTTCTAAGAACTAGGTGAAGGTATCAACAAATGTGTTGCAATTTTGACTACTACAAACTTTTAGAAAAATGTTAAAAACTTTTTTTTTGTATAACTTTAAGATTGTACAGGTAAAAACTGATACTGAAATACATTCAGCTTAAACTTCATGTTATATCAAGTGTGTCATGATGTGAATTTGATTAAAAATCTTGCATGGTGAAATCATAATGGTCAGTTTATCTAGAAGAGTTACATGAGGAATATATAATAACGATTTAGTGCACTAACTAAATGAAGGTTATGAAGAGAAAGAATTCTTATGGTTTATTTCAGAATCTAAATAACACATGACAAAACAGTAATAGCTGTTGAGAATATTACCATCAGATCACTTATCACTTCAGAGAAATAATGACCACAAGATCTGGCATTTAATGTTATTTCACTGCCATGATGGCATTGAGGACAGACATATAATCGGTTATATATATATATAAATTAGTATTGACATTTAAAATTATATCTTAACAGTACGTACTCACAAAAATCTGTTGATACAGATCTACTAGGGAGTTGAGCAATCAGTCAGGTTCACTAAATTGTATGAAATCCTTTTTCTGAACCAGGTGGTTCTGTTATCCATGACCACATTCAGAGCCAACAAATTTATGCATCTAAGATTGCGCTTCTGCTGAACTGTAACGACTGGGTAACTCCTTGAAAAGTTAAAAAAATAATAATAATAAAATAAAAATACTCCTTGTTTCAATTTTTACATATTAAAATACTGCATGTATAATTTGTGAGAAACCATTAGCAAATATATAATAATAAACATTATTAAAATTCTAAGAGAAAGGAAAATCATTAGTATGGGAAAGAGTTCAAGAAAATTTACAGATAAACTGGCAGGCAAACTTATCAAAAGAAGCATTTCAGCCTGAAATGTTAATGAAAAAAATCTAGATATTTTAATATGGATTGAGCAAAACTATTATGATACTCAGCAAAATAAAACAGTAAGCTGCATCCATTACGGAAGGATTAAATAAAATATCCAGTTAAAAATAATTATATATATATTAATTACTATATATTATATTATTAATTCAATTTTTATTAATAAAAAAATATAAAAATTTAAAAATATGAGAAAAGGAAAAATCAGTTACAGTAGACTCTCGACTATCCAGCCTAATGTAGCGGAAGGGCAGGCGGGATAACACAAAAGCCAGATAGGCCGAAGTTCTAGGCCTACCTTTTCACACAAATATGAAAAGGGAGGCCTAAGATGAAAGAGTCAAAACTTAGTTTTTAGTTTTTGAAAAAGTCCTTGATAGATGACTGTTTCACCCTTTTAGTCCTCTTCCACTATGCAATGTTCCTCCACTTACGCAAGCAGATGATATCAGCTAGCGTCGCTTCCTCCTGCTCACTAATGTACTGCAGCACTGCCTCAATCATCTTGAACCCTTCTGAATGTGAAATGAGATTTTTCCTGTCATCTAAGGATGCCTCCTCCTCTTCTTCCCCCTGTGTTACCATTTCCACAATATCATTGTCAGTTATTTTATCACCCATTTCATAATCTTTAATAAAAAAACAACGAAGCACACCAAACAACAATTTACTAACGTAATCAGGAACAGTGGCAAAATTATTCCGCACTTGTGGACATCTGATACACAATGACAAAGCGGGGAAATCCACACTTTGCATGTCTCAACTTGTGTTATGTACATGGCATGTAGGAGGATTGTAGCAGACGCCCGCTTGCAATGCCTAGGCAAAGTAAATTACAGTACGTATTCCTCATTTTATCACAGAGAATTACTGTATTATTATAATTCTCCATGATAAAATCTGGGCTCCGGATAGTACGTAGGCCAGATAGTCGAGAGTCTGCTGTATATACACAAATCAATCTATATATGTTAAGTAGATAATCTCATGCATACTGGTTTAGTCAGTTGTCATCAGTCAGTATATGTTAACCTATAAGTTAATTTTCCCTTCCCCCATCTCAAGCGATGAATAAGTCTTCTGATGTCTCCGTTTTCCCATCAAAAGCATAAAACTGACCTGAAAAACATCTTCATAGTATGACTACATATAAATGAGTAGCCAAATGGATAATTATGGAATTCAAAGCCATATACATATGTATGTATGTATCTCTCTTATGGCTGAAGGCTGGAATAAATTTTTATGTCCTCTTATTTATAAGTCTTCTTGGTGTTTCCCCTCAAAAGCATTAATAATGAAGTAGGTGGAACACATACACGCTGTATAACACAAATCTTAATCTTCAACAGTAGTTCTTTAAAAAAAAAAAAAAATCTAAAAATAAACTAAAAAAAAATTTTTTTTAAGACATAAAGAAGTGAAAATGTATGTTGCGTGGGTACATATACACAGCTTAGGTATACTGGAGAAGTGGCAAAGTAGTAATCATGGAAATAACATGATACCTCATTGAACCAGATAATTTGCATGTAATATTACTTGAGATACATGAAGTTATCCATGCAATTCTTAATAGTAGGAAGGGAATATGTGGGGTTACCATCTTCTAGACTTCCTGTAGATATTCATTCATCTGGGATATTTCTAAAGGCAGCAGTGATGACAGCATGTATGATAGTAAAGAAAGTCAAAATGTGTTTATTCCTCGCCTGAAAACAACCAAAACACCACCACCACCACCAGCAGGAATGCTATGAATGACAGTTGATATCATATGTAAATTATCTCTACAGTACTATGATAGTTATCATCATGGAAGATTTCACATATAAAAGAAAACAGAATATCAATTTCTACATAAAAAATTACCCCTCTCCTATAAAAACAAGAAACAGTGCCAAACTATGTCATACATGAATGCCTACCTGGTTGGCCAATAGCATATCCGCTATCCAGCCAAGAGGCCTTGAGTTCGAATCCCACCAAGGGCACAGATGTTTGTGGTTGTCATACTAACTAATTACCACATGCATTGCAGTGACTTTGTTCTGGTGCAGTATGACCCTTGATGTCTTTGCATCATAAAAAAATCAAATTAAAAAAAAAAGAAAATCATATGAATTCAAAATGTTTCCCTAATTGTCAACAAGACAAAACTTATATTTTCACTAAATAAGAATGACAAAGAGCCAAGAATTACATTGACATCGATAGTTCATAAGAGAAAACAAGTTAAGGGGAAGATGAGAAAAATTTTAACAGTGAGAACAAAATAGAAAAATCTAATTTTCTTGTCCTACATGATTTCAAAAATAAATAAGATTTTTGAGGTGGGAAAAAAAAAGCAAACTTCTTTTCACTAACACAAATGCACAAAGATTTTATAAGAGAAGAATTCTATGTAACTGCATCATTTCTGCTGTTACTGTATATTTTTGGGTTCCAATACCACCAAACTTTTCGAATACACAAGATGCTTAAATTATCCTATTCTAAAAATCATGACTAGTACTGAATATGGGATCTACAAGTTATCTCCCAGAGTAGTTTGACAATATTCACTTGGATGTTGCTAGCATTAAGAAAATAAAAACCTCTTAAAAGCAACATTCCAATAAAAGAAATGACAGCCCTAAAAAGAACTTACATAGAAACAAAAATATTGTTATAACTAAAGCAAATAAGGGTAATGCAACTGTTCATAATGGATCAAAAATAAAAAATCTGAAAGACTCCTCTACTCACCAGGTTACAATAGATTAAAAAAAAAAAAAAAATGTAAAAATTTTTTTTTACAAGTTATATAAAAAAAGTTACATCTTGGCCTAAAGGAATACCAGAAAGCCAAAACCTTATGTTAAACTGCCCTAGACATGTGGGGCAACAAAAATTCAGAAACCCTTTGTTCTACAGTTAACAGCATAGACAATACCACTTACATGTTTGCAATACAATTAGCAAAATTACCCCCCCCCCCACACACACACACACCTATATATACAAGCAACTCTCCCTTTATTAAACATTGTAATCACTTTAAAACATCATGATGTCTGAAATTTTTACTACTGAACAGAAACCACAGACCTTATTATGCCACATTTCTCTTCTGAGCTAATTATTCAGATTTACCATACACTCAAGTTATTTTTCATGGGAAGGAAAAATATACAAACAAACAAATATAAATATACAGCTAAATGCAATGCAATGGGTTTTCTCTTTTCTCCTTTTAGCCAATTTCTAGAAAACCACAAACTTAACATTACTACAGATCTGCCTAAACTTAGATAATATGCTTGATATGCATGTCTATACAAGCAAACACATACAAGCAACTCTCCCTTTATTACACATTGGAATCACTTTAAAACATCATGATGTCTGAAATTTTTACTACTGAACAGAAACCACTGACCTTATTATGCCATATATCTCTTCTAACATGCTAATTATTCAGATTTACCATACACTCAAGTTATTTTTCATGGGAAGGAAAAATATACAAATATACAGCTAAATGCAATGCAATGGGTTTTCTCTTTTCCTCCTTTTAGCCCAATTTCTAGAAAACCACAAACTTAACATTACTACAGATCTGCCTAAACTTAGATAATATGCTTGATATGCATGTCTCAAAGCCTAGACATGCTTTAGATACATTTTTAGCACATTTATATAACTAACATCCAAAAATTCATTTCACTATAGAAAAGAAATAATTATCTTGCTTTCCTAGAAATGTTACATAACTACCAAAATAGTTGTCATGTAGCAGGTTTTTCGGAAAGCAAGACCACACGTGTTACACAAAAAAAAAAATCTTACATAAGCAGTTGCATCACCATCCATTCAAATAGTACAGCATGTCAATACACAGTGCCAGGGCTACTGACAGAGCTATCTTCTTAGCTGGGCAGTTATTTCTAAACACTTAAGCCAATGACTACATCCTCTATAAAACAGAGAAAATATTGCATGTTTTCCAGCACCAGATCAAAACAAAACTATTCCCATCCCCTCTATCTGAGTAAACTGAAAAGATAGCCAAATTTCATAAAATATATCCAACTAGCAACTTCATCCATTCTCCAAAGGGGAATTCTTTGTGTCTACAACTTAGCCAACATTGGATAGACTGACACTCTATTAACATCTATCCTGAAGAACATAACTATGTTTATGGAATCAAGACTTACAGGATATGTACTAATATACTTATCTATAACAGTTTTTAATGCCACTTATGGCATAGTAAAAGATTAATAGAAACATGTAGTACACCAGAATTTAATAATGCAGATATTTCAATCTGAATCTAATAAATCACTAGCACACAAGCACAAGCAATTCAAAAGGTGAAGCAATTACAATGAATTTAATTCCCTTTCATAGATATGAGCCATGTGCTAGAGTGATGCCATGCGACAGATAGTAAATAAGTAATTAAAAAAAAAAAAAAAAAAAGGAGCGAGGAGTTACTGCTTGCCATTTATCAGGATGAGTCAAAAACTCATCCTGATAAATGGCAAGCAGTTTTTGGCTCCCTAATTTTGACTATAACAGACAGTCATTCTGATTTATACATGAGTGGTGTAAAAACACTTTGAACAATTGCTCAAACTTAAAACAACACCAACGTAAAAAGCTGGTACTGGAGCAGAGGATGATGTGGTCAGAGTAAAATCCATGCTGAGCTAAGCCAGATTCTTCAGGCTTATTAAAGATGTACAACTGGTGTTTCTGAAGTAATTTTTCAACAGAACATCCTATTTATCCCAAAAGATAATCAACCATGAACCTGTTATGGAAAATTAACCCTCTTGGATGTCATCCTCTTGTGTACCCCATTTATGTATAACTTCAGTTCATTGTAAACCTACCTTTACAGGCCATTACATACAAGATTCAGCCCATCATACTTCTCAAAAATTGGGCATCATCAAATCCTTGATTAACAGAGCACAATTTATTTGCTCCACCCCCCAAGGATCTCAGACTAGAATTTGACACCATGCTACAGAGTGGAATCATCTCCAAGGAATCAATGTATCTTTGATTCATACCAATGGTTTCCAGGAACCCTGAATAGATAATCCCAATTCCAGAGATTGCAGAAATCTGAATCAATTTCAAAGGCTGTTAAAAGACAATTTATTTCCCACATTTTTTCCTGAAATAAAATCTCTTCCTGGTTATCCTCTAAGAAGGATAAACAGCCCCTCTCCCTCCCTGGTGTTTACTAGGTTAAGAATGACTGCCTTCATTCTTACTTTGTACAAACAGGACATTCTGTTTGAAAAATGACAGCAAGAACACCACTCATAAGTCTGAAGAATCTGGCTTGGGTTAGCACAGATTCGACTAGACTGTGACCACATCCTTTGGTTCAATACCCACCTTGCTACAGTGTTGGTGCAAGTGGGAGATTGTTCAAAGAGTGCAGAAGCACTTTTACACTACCCAAATTTAAATCAGAATGACTGGTTCTCACTGACTTTTGCTGGTTCATCTACAGCAAAAATTTGGAGAAGTCTCATCCTCATAAACAAGCAATAAGTTTTCCCCATTTTTTATTTGTATGCAATTTGCTACCTAAATTAAAATTGCATAAGTAGTAAATATTGCTACTTATGCCATTTTTTTTCTAAAAATTCAAACCACTTAAGTGATAATATTTGTAGTTATTTAGTAGCAAAGTCAGTAGTAATATTTGCTGCATTTTGTAAGTGTATTTGTGCATCAGTGCACAAATTTGTATTAAATTCTTGCTACATTTTTCAATGCATGACTTCTCTGAATTAGTCTGTTTTACAAGAGGGGGGGGGGGGGATTTCCAAGTAACAAGAAATATTCAGCCAAAGCATGAAAACAGCTAATTTATCCTTGGTTTAAAACTCTACTGACTATATCACAGAAGTGCTTTCATTTCCCATATTCACATTATTTTCCAAATGTTAGCTAACTTCACTTTCTGTCTAGTCATTCCAATTTCCAGGGACTAATTAATAACTATTAATAATCTTAAAGGACCACACAACTAACAGATTTATCATATTAGATGAGATTTACTGACCTATCAGAGCATTAAGGTTAAAGATGTGGCTAATTAGTAACTGTGAACCTTTATATCTGCTCAATTTCAGGAGAGAAAATAGCTGTGCACTGCAGGGGATAGTTATCAAAAACAAAACTGCTTCTCCAGGTTACATGGCCTGGCCACCTTAGCAAATATGGCTTGTGTTAAATAAAATATGACAAAAATTAATATTCTGACATTGTTACATGTGCAGCAGAATTAATTATAATTGTTAATTATTGTGGTGATTATGATAATTATAATAATAAAGGTAAAAGGCAATGATTTGGATTTCTGAAATTATTTCTACATAGCTCCAGGATTAAAAGTAAGGAAAGAAAATTATTAAGCATTATGTATAGGGAACTGCCCTATACAAATTAAATGTTTCCATTTAATTTGTATCCTTGATGATGGTTTAAAAAGGGATCAGCCCAGAGAGCTTCCCATACATAATGCTTAAGCTTTTCCCTCTATTACAGTAAAATGCAATTTTTTTTTTTTTTTTAGGGATTTTAAACACAGCAATAATATCAACTACCTGATATATTGTAAAATAACTGGGATCCATTAATTTGAACATCATGCCACTAGAGTTCACAAAGACCGAATTAACTGAAAGTTTAAACAAGATACACAAATTAAAACTAAGAAAACAAATTGGGTACAATAATATGCAAGATAAAATCTAGCATGTTACACATTAAAGAATCGCTACTCATTCAGGTTAGAATTTCAAATATTATTAAAAAGTTGATCCGACAGGCTCCTATTACTATTATATAATAATTTTAAGTATCTGTTCATCACATTTTATATGCTTTCAGCTCTAAATGAAGTGCCTAACTTGTGGGTCAAAATTTAAAAAACTCAGAAACAGTATTATATGTAGATAATACAAAAGCCCAAATGAGCTCAATCTGCTTTCAAGGATGCCTTATCCTCAAAGATTTTAATAACCTGCAAATCTCAAGATATGGTTCTTTTGAGAACATAAATATGGCTATTGAATACTAACCATAATAAATTAAAATGTGAAATCTGATTTATCAGAAGCAAAACATGAGTAACATCTATTTAGTAGTAACTAAGAGCTGGCTCAACAGTCACAACAACTTTGTCAGGAAACCAACACACACACACACACACACACACACACAGAATAGCAGTGAATACTGTATCATCTTAATTCTAACTAGTTACAATTACATAGAAGAGTGAAATTAGAACTGATTAATTAATTGATGTTTAATATTGATATTTCAGAATTTTTTCTGTTTTCTATAGCTCAACTTCACTTCAAAATCTCAATTTTTTAAAACTGAAACCATCATCATGTTCTCTGTGTGATGCTGAACAGAAAAAACAACAACAACTATACTTTAATATTGATAAATAAATAGTAATAAACTTAAAGAATGAAAATAACAAAAAAGATGAATATTGAGAATTAAAGTAATTAAAATAATTATTCCTAACACAATTGTAGTCTCCATAATTTTACTGAAATGAATGAATATCAAGAAGTGTAAAATGAGTGAATTAATACACACTGACATCTAATGTACCTTACTTGCCACTAGGAAATGTTCAAAAACATCTATTCTTGCCACATTTGTCAGAAACTATCCAGTTAAAGATGCATGGAGATATTTTTTTCTGGCTCTGAAAAGTTGCTCATCTAAAAGCATCTAAGTATCCAAGGTAAAATCCGCACATCTGCATTTATAGTTGGGATAATTTAACACCAATAAAGGAACTTTAGACTATGTCTAAAATGCTTCAAATCCTGGAGAAGTAACAAAGAAAGTTGCAAGACACTTTCTCCATGCTAACGTTTGAAAAGAATATAAAAAGAAATGAATCAGTGCAATGAAAAATTTCTAATTTCCTGAGAAGTAGTAGTAGTAGTAAAAATTTCTCCTGAATTTAAATGTCTTTCATCAGCACTGCTCACAGAGTGCCCATTTTTTTAAATGTGAGTGCATGTTTAATATTTAGCAGGTAAAGTATATGATTAGCAAGATTACTTTCCTTGTATAGATGGCATCTCAGATCTAGCAATATGGATCTAGATGCAGAATTACTCAAACTTCACATCAATATTATGATGGATTCAGTCCCGTATGAAATTGCTGCCATCCGGCTCTACCACTTGGCCATTTCTGTCATCTCTCTCTGAAGTTCAATTCTTTTTTTTTATACAGTATGGCTGGAAAAAAAAAAAAATAGTACTAAATAACTACAATGATACATATTATGGAGTAAATGGGTTTCTTAACAAAGAAATAAATGTTTACACCTGACGATATGTACATCCACAACTATCAGTGGAATCTTGGTGAATAAAGCATTAACAATGGTAGATTACATGCTTGAAATGGGCACCTTGTTTTTCAAGACAGGTTTCATAACACATGTAAAAGCTCTCAGTAATCTTACAGACAAGGGGTGGGACATCTGCTGGATATATGTAATTTTATCCTTTAGTTCATCAAGGTGTGAAGGAAAGTCATGGTGGAATGTCCATTTCTTCAACATAAACCAAACGAAGACATCAAGTGATGTGAGATCAAGAGAATGTGAAGGGTATGGGAATTCTGTGAACCTCGAAATGAGCCTCCTCTGGAAGTATTCTGATAAATAGGCTCTAGAACCATGTGATGTGTGACAGGTTACTTCATCCTGTTCGAATACCTGTTTTTGCATGACATATCCTATGCAAATCCTGAATGAACAGAATTAACACATTCTTGATGTAGCATTTGCTATTCAAGGTCATGGTTACATTACCTTCTTCAATGAAGTAGGATCCAATTATGCCATGGGCAGAAACTGCATATCATGCAGTGACCTTCTCACTGTCAAGAGGTTTCTCTTGGCAAATGATACATAAACCAAGAAACCTGTAGATTTGTTTGTTTATATGACTGCTTAGATGGAAATGCACTTCATCCGAGAACTAGATATTATGGAGAAGGATAGATCTTTACAGACACTGGTCAGCACGTATGCACATATAGCATGTACATATAGTATTCCCACCATGCAGTGTAATGCATTACTGTTTAAACACTGACTTACCTGAATGATGTACAAAAAGGCACCCAGCTCCTTAAGGATTCTCTGTAGTGATCGCCTCAGTATCCCAAGTTTTACCTCTATTTGGAATTCACTGCATTTCAAAGACTGTAACACTTGCTTCAGCACATGCCATTATTCTCATTTATGTTAACAGTTCATGGACTCCCCAAATGCCCTTTGCATTGTGGCAGAACATTACTGGTATGTCGGAACCACTTCATTAAGGCAATAATGACACTATTGCTTGGGGAATGCTTATGGAAATGACAGACAAACTGCTCACAAACATGTCATAGGGACTTGAACCATTTGCTCTATCCAACTCTGTATGAACGAAAATAATGTTCAACAATGAATGTCTTTTCTTTCAATGTCAACACGATTGCTACAACTAAATGTAATGGTATAGACTCTACATGTACTTTTCTATTAATGTGCATGCAGCCGAACGGCATATCTCATACGGCGTATACTAAAGGGAGTGTCGAAGTTCAGTACTGTTTTTCTTGCATCATATTGTATATATGTGAAATATAAACTGTAATAAAACAAAAATATTTTTTTTCTTTCTCCTTTCATGGGTATGAACAAGTAGTCTATTCTGATCTCAGACCACCTCTTCCTTTTTCCCACCATTACCTTACCATTTATTTTACATACATGTTGAATTTTAAATCAATTATGGCAAGGAGCTGTTCATTCAGTGTAAATGTTTCACTTCTTGTAATTGTACTAGTACAGCTGAGGCCTCAAAATGAGTATGCTATCATTTATAAAAACATGGTAAAAAAAAAAATTCTGTTTACTATTAAAAATAAAATACATTAAAAATTATTAATTCTAACAAAAAAAAAAAAGAAAAAGAAATTATTCCCTTAATAAGAGAAATAATGTTTCTAATCAAAACAGCATTAAGAAAATTTAAGAGGTTAAGAAAATTACCTCAATACCATAGAATAAGAAATGATTTGATTTCTATTTTCTACAAAATAAAACAAAAGGAATCAGGTCAGTAACCTAAGTGATTATTGAATTACAAACAAAAAATATTTGAAATCATAATTTTTTGGATATTTTCCCATGTAATTATTTTCAGCAGAAACTATAGTGGTGTTATGAAGATGTGTACATTTCAAACTAAAGAGATGACTACAATAATGTGTGGGCATACAAAAGGCATCTGATCTATCACATAAAGTAGCCCCAAGCAATAACATACCTACTAGTTCACTGGTTCTTCGTTAAGCTACTGTAGAATATCTTCTTTTCATTTTGTTATTTAAGTATGCACATTCACTTTTAACCCCCCCCCCCACCAAAAAAAAAATTATTTTTTAACAGTCATTTCACCTCATGTATATCTGGTCTGAACAGTGCAACCATTGTTTTGTATAAAGGATAATTTACATATATTGTTTATATGATAATTAATTAAAAAAAAAAAAAAGAATTTGTGTACACACACACACACTGCACCAGTGATATACATAATGGGAAATTTGTGGGCCTATATCCACCTCTCATTAAGATGTATACCATTATGCTGAAGAATAATACATTAACACGCTAAAACGTGTATTGACATAACAGTTACATGGTAGATGTTGCCATTTTCTTTTTAATCAGCTGAAATGCATATATTAGTAAATAACATAAAAAGCAAAATTTTGCAGTATTTATATTTATTAATTATATAAAAATAATACCTAAGAAAAAAAGCAATAGCTGCTCATGAACTCTGCCACAGAACCTCAATGGAAATATGAAGTACACAATAAACAGACCTTTTGCAGCATCAACATTAATGCATTTTTTTGTAATCTCATACTGAAATTAAAAACAGCTAATGACTAGAGATCTGATGGGTGAAAGACAACAAAATGTTTTAAACCATGGTCGAGAACAAGCAAAAAAAATTTGGAGACATGTCACGCAAACTGAATATATGAAAGTTTTTATGGTAATGATTTCTAAAGGCAATTGCACTATAAGATGATCAACTAACTTCTTGTGTATGGGTTCAACATAAAACAATAAATAAATAAAACCTCCCACTGTGTGGAAATTAAAGTAGGCACTCAGGTTTATGCCAAATCATTGACAATGATGTCTACAATTTGTATTGGAGAGACTTCAGTAGACAACTGAAAACTGCATACAAAAGTTGCCTCTTCAGATGAATCTTGTTTCCTGCTACAGCATGCAGACAGGTGAAAACCTTGTTTTTTTTCTAAATGTCATGGTCCAACAGAAACAGGTATTAAGAATATGTATTATGAGGTTTTCCCAGGAATTTCAGAGCCCTGATACTGATAAACCATAATATACCATTAATGCTAAAAACTAAATCTAATGTGGCTGACTAGATATACCCCTTCATGGTTAGGGTCTTATTAGATAGTACAGGCATTATAGAAGGATGCATAAGAGCCACATGCAACCCATGTGGCTCTTATGCATCCTTATCATTTGCATCCTCTTATCATTTGGAAGCAATTTGCAAAATACATGATGGCATGGCAATTTCCAGATGTTACCACAGCCAATGAATGTGAATCTCACAGAACATCTCTGGAATTATAGATCAAGAGATCCATGTATTTGAATCCATTCAAAATGCTCTTACATGTATGGAAAGCAATCTGATGATGCTATACAACATACCTCTCAAAACATTCTAGGATCTTACAGTGTCCATGCCATAAAGCACAGTGACAGTTCTGCTAGAGAAGGGGAGGGAGATACAAACTATTAAGACAGTAGTCAATGTTCTGGCAATATATGTCAATCCAACAACAAAATATTCATAGCATAGAAGAAAGTATTTTTACCTTGGGTATAATTATGTTAAAGATACCAAGCAATTTTAAACCTGGTTTTACTCCATTTCCCAAGTAAGCAAACAGACAAAATGTCAAGTTTGCACCTGCAAATGATGCAAGTCTAGCTGATCCTACAGGTAGTGCAAGACCAAGGCAACTCGTGGTAAAGGTGGAACAAGCTCCAATCACTAATCTTAATATTTACCCTTAATGCCAAAACACATCTCCAATAAATACTTTCTACATTTATATCTCCTCCTGAGATTTTTATATTTAATAAGGTTAAAACACCTTATGGTAACTTGTTTTGGTAAAATACTTACAAGCTCTACATTACTAAATCTTGGTATTTCTAGCCTGGCTTCCACTGATGAGACCTCAATAAAGGTCGAAACCGGTCTGGGTAGTGGCCCCTTGCCTTTAATACAAAACATCATACATCCCCTTATTGGAGATGTGTGTTGGCATTAAGGGTAAATATTAAGATTAGTGATCGGAGCTTGTTCCACCTTTACCACGAGTTGCCTTGGTCTTGCACTACCTGTAGGATCAGCTAGACTTGCATCATTTGCAGGCGCAAACTTGACATTTTGTCTGTTTGCTTACTTGGGAAATGGAGTAAAACCAGGTTTAAAATTGCTTGGTATCTTTAACAAAATATTCATAGCATATTTTAGTGCAGTAGGGGGAGTAGATAATCTGAGCCCTGATCTAGACCAATTTTCAAGCCACTTCAAGCCTCCAAATAAGCAGGGCAGTGGTCTCACACTAGGTAAAAATTATCTACCACCTATAGACATTTACCAATGTTCATGCTACAGTGGGATTCAAATCTCGCAACCTATAGAATATCTATACAGCCAACCAGACTGGCTTTGTAGTATGGTACAATAACATTATGAAATGGTTTCCAAGATTTTGAACAATACTATATATTTAAGATAAACTAGGTAACAATTAACTAGTTATCCTACAATCATACCATTTTCAAAGTCCACAAGATTTTGTCCCTTAGTGCTGATCAGCAACTTAGAATGGGCTGTATGCTGCATACCATATCCCTATGATAAGATGAAATAGCCATAATTATTGATTGGAGTGTATAAAACAAATTACAGAAAATGGAAAGAAAAAAATATATATATATATATTCTTTCCTTACTCTACATAGGGGGAAACAAGGTGCACCATCCCAATAAGAAAAAACAAACATAAACACCACATTAAATTCCTTCACTATGGTAAAACCGGCCTGTCAGACCATGCACTTCAAAAATGTCACAGAATCTACTGGAAAGGCACCAAGTCTCTACACCACACCTCAATAAAACCTATAAGATGCTGAAACATCATCCAAATCTAAACAAGAATGATGAATTAATAATTCCAAGAATCTCGTGGACCCATCTTCAACACCCATATAGCATCAAGAACAATCCCAAACAGAAAAAAAACCTTAATATGAGGATTACAGAAATTGTGTAATGTAGTTCTGCTATAAAACTTTAAATATCATCTACATATTATTATACAGATATATATAAAGTTTTTTTGTGTGTGAATTCATTTATATTTTTGTATATATTTTATTTAATAATATTTTTATTTTATTTTTATTTAAAAGATTTTTTTTTTCACCAGAATTTAGGCTAGGATAAACAAAGCATTCATTTAAATTTATCTTACTATTGTGTAGTGTCATGTAGTTTGTATCCTGTGCATATGCATGTTTTCCATGATGACCTCAATACAGAAGTTGAAACATAATTACTCAAACATTTTTTTTTTGTTTTATTTCCATAAATTCTTCACTATGAATGTAAAACTGAAGGAACTAATGTAATAGATTTTATGTAAAGTTGTATTAAACTTAAATTAATAATTATCATATCTCAAAAGACATGAAAGCCTATAAATTACTTTGAATCTTTGGAAAGCAATACTCAGTAAAAGTATGCACTACAAATTATATACCACATTGAAAGGAATTTTCATACTGGACATGTTTATAAACAATATTTAATAGTTATGAAAGATACTTTGCACCCTAAGCGAGAGGCTATCCTACTTGTCTACTCCTTGATCCTTCTCTAAGCGTGACTGAGATTCCTTACAAAGCCATATGCATAAAATGGAAAAGCCAGATCACTGTAATCTAACCGGAAACATATCAAAGCCATGTAAAATTTTAGACTTTAAATAACCAGTATTTCTGCATAAATCAGGAATTTCATTATAATATAATGCTCCTTGAACCTTTTTCAATGGGTTGTATATTTTTATAAAAACATTTTTTTTAAAGTTCATATACGTCAATTATGACAGCAATTTCTTCTAATGCAATACATGTTGCTATTGGCAAGGTTTTTACTCAATAAGCAGATGATAATATGCATGCTCAAATATGAATGATTTAATTGTTTAGCAAAAGATTAAAAACTGTTGACAATTGCTTCTGTGATAAAAATCAACCAGTGAATGTCTGAATGGTAAGCAACTTGAGAAAGAATGATTTATTAAGAATAAATTAACTGATACTTTACACACATGCTGTGCTTGGTATTCAAAGGAGCATTATTCCTTTCAAGTACATACAGTTTAATCAGCTCATCTGCACTGTCTTTAACAAGATGATACAAGTAGAAAGATTATCAATACAGAAAGGTATCTTCAAGATATGTTTCATTTTTTATTATTATTATTGTGTCTCCTCAAAGGAGTCATTGCAAGAGGGAACACCATTCCACACAACCAACCACCTCATCATCTACTCACACTGCCTTCTATCGCCTGCTAAAACTATTTTTTTGTGTACAAATTTTGCATGTTCTCTGGCCAATTTTCCAGGATCTGGGCAGAAATGCCATGTTTCCAGGAGAAAAAGTCCTACTACCTCTCTATGAGGTCAGCTAACTCACCTTCAATTGATGAAGTCCACACAAAGATCTCTCTCATCACAACAGCAACTGAACACAGGTCTAATAATCATAGAGTATATACTGTCATTTTTATAATTGCTGTGCAGAGATGCTGAATTTGTTTTTAGTTTTTTAATTAAATGTTAAAATATATATTCAACAGAGATATTAATATTTTTTGAAGTTTGCTGCAACCCTCCCATTCTGCACTTGTAGTGACCATCTACTGTGACATTTCATTACCATCTAGTCAGCAAGTAATAATACTATGAGAATGAGTGATATACAACTCCCTAACGATTGTTGTTCTAACCAATGCTTAGGTGTTGTTTTTTCTCTCTCTCTGATATAGGATTTTCAAGTTAGTTCTTTACCTGATCTAAATAGACCATACCACACCAGAATGGGCTTAATTCCACCACTGTTCCAAATGTCCAACTATTCCGTACAACCTAAACACACTCAAGAGAATAAAAGTGGAGATGTGAGTGTACGTGTGGTGGGGAGGCGATTAATAAGATGTTAACTACTGTATGAAATAACAAAGTAAATGTTTCAACTTCTATTTCTGTCTATTTATACTTAAACACAGGCATTTCAATGAGACCTAATAATTCCTGGGCATGGAAGAATGCAATCGGTACAGTACATCAATGTAGTAAGTGATTGTTCTAACTGGTTAGTGTAGTCTAAATGCCAGGAGCATAACTTAAGAGGATGTAATTGCTATAAACACTGAATAATTAAATGCTTTTGTTTACTTTAGTTTACTGCACACAGTATGATAGTTTATCATTCTGATTAACATATGACTACCGACCAACAAAATAATCTCATGTGAATCAGAACTGCTATCTTAACTATATACAATGTAATTTCAATATAACACACCCCAGAGGCCATGAAATCTAAGTTGTAACAGCAGCATTACAACAGAAATTTAAGACAAAATAATTCATTGCAAAGTTCTTTAAGCCTGGGTTATAAATTTAAAACTGAGACTAATCCTTATATTTAAATTACATTAGTAAAAATTATTTTTGTATAGCACATCTTTAGATTGGGGAAATGAATTTAATTTTTATGATCTATTCACTCTGTGATTGCATGGTATGTAAATAATGTCACTATTATATTCAGCTTCCAAATCACAACACCTGTATCACTTGTAAATAAGTATAAATAAACATTAAAACAATTAATCATCTCAATGGTATTTTCATCAAACATAAGCATGTACTTGTAGTGTTAACTTATAAAGAAAAGCTGGATATTCAATGGAGTCTCATGTATGAAAAAGGTTTATCAATCTTGATTGACGGAACCTTTAAATGAGGATAAAACGTTGGTCAGGCAAAGGACACCTAACCACTGATTATTTTTTTTAATTATTTTTTTTACGCGCCAAAACCAATGGCTTCTCATTTTTCATATTAAGCTCCCAATGTAACTATTATGAAACATTTATGTGCTAATACTACTGACAATTTATATAAAAATGTGCGGATAGCACTTCAAACAGTAAAAATCGTTTATGGTACACAGATCTAGAATAATACTGTTGTGTAGCAGTTTTATAATCTAGAATGTGGCGAACACTGTCCTTATGATCATGTTAAAACACGCAACGTCATCGTTATGTATATACTTACTGTGTATTTATTCTTCCTTAAGGTGACAGTGACCATACAATAACGCAAGCTTCTTCTTCAAAGTGGCCATTCTGGGACACGAGATAATCTTAGAAGCCAAACAGTAGTACAAAACGAACGTAAACAGGTAAGCGTTCTGATTTGAAATTGTCGCTAGATGTCTCTCACAATGTTTCTGAGGAGAAGTCGCAGGTCATTTAATTTTTCCATTATACATTTCAGGAATTTATGTAAAATAAGCTTGTTTAATAAAACACAGAGGTTAATAAGAATGTTTTATTATCACTCTCGTTCTCTAATATCGATACCATCACATTCATTGTGTAGTACGGCTGCAGTGCAGTACGACTGCCATATTTGGAACGTCCACTAATTGCGTGTGCTTGGCTCCTTGGGAAGGAAGGGCTTTCCTGCTGACGTACTTCAACATAAATTCACTCACCTCACATAACAGCCAATAGTTTTATGCTTAGGGAGTATGTGTGTGCACTCTTCGTAATTTACTGACTAGAAGAATTGCCACTAAACAAGATTAAACAGAAACATAACGAATTACAACGCTAATTTTCAAAACGAATTGGCGCCACGAAAATCTTTTAAAGCGTTTGACGCAGGGGGGGTCACGTGATCTAAATTTGAGAATTAATACACCAGTGTCGTAAGACTCCCCACATTTCAGTTGATCTGCCCTCTATAACTTACAATTTTCAAATGTTAAACGCAATTGGGAAAAAAATGCACAGAAACATTAAATGAATGTAATTAAAATCAAACGATTTTAATTAACGATTAAAATCTACAATTGCTATTTATCAGTTAAAATAAGTTTATGAATTTAAGTGCCGATTTTTAAATTAAATATTTTAATAAACTTCACCAACAAAAATAATAGTGACAAACCCCATTTTTTTGGGCTAGATTCGTCCGCCGCTGAACGAAACATTCCCCTTGCAATTTTCGTTATTTCACTCTGCTTTTCAATAACAATTCGCTATAAGTAAATCATGCACTAAATAAATCATCTAACATATCTTGAATGAATTCGCTGGTGCGAATAGTATTGCCTCACTCGATGAGTTCCTGATAATAATAATATTGTTATTAATAATACACTAAGTTATTAATAATACATTAATTACCGAAAAAAAGTAGGCGGCTCTCTTGGTCGTGGGTTTGTGGAAATTGGATGATAGGTTTTCGCCCTTTATAATCGCACAAAAGCAATGTATTTTTAACTAATTTGATTAGAGAAAAGGTAACAAGAGCAAACCGCAGGCAGTTAAGGTCATTTTGTTTTTCTAATTCTGATTGGTAATACTATGTTTTCTAACCTTCAATGTTGATGAATTGCAAAAGCAAAAAAAAAAAAAAAAAAAAAAAGAGACTAAAACACTTCCACTGTTCTATGACTAAAAATATTCTTTCTTCAGCCGAATAACTGCACTCAAGCTATAATGAAGCTAGACAAGACACATACAAATTTATATGCGGAAAGTAATATTGCCTACCTTATAAAATAACAATTAGTCTCAAAGCTTGAAGACACATATCTCATTCAAAGTGCAAAAATTAGCTAGCTCTAATGATCTGCATCAGATTAAATAAATGAATCATCTATCGCCTTTGATTTCATTCTCCAAACTGAGAAGAGCAAAATATTTTAGTTGTAACTTTGGGAAATCGTTAGAAAGATAACCTCTTTTCTAGGCCATCACTGTTAGTTAAGTTTAGAACGAATAACTTTTAGTATGACTTTCACGAGAGTACGGCAAACAAATGCTGAAATTTCATATTATTTTCCCTAAATGGTATTAATCTAACATAGCGCATGTTCTGTTGTCGATTTTTCTGATTTGCAGTGGTACAGACGACGCACTTTTGTTTGGAGAGATCTCGGTTCGAATTCTTGTTTTCTCATCAGACGAAGCATGCACGCCAGAAGAGCACCTGCAATTAGAAAAACATCATATAATGCAATACCTCACAGTGTTAGCTGTTTAAAATTTAGCCTTGGGGCTACATATAATAAAGCGCCCTAAGGTCAATGTGCACTACAAATTCAAAAAGCAATAGCAAACCACCTCTGTTTATGTATTTTTCCAAGAAAATCTTATGAATATAGGCTCACGTTATTTAGATAGAGTGCCAGAATATGGAACACCCAAGTCAGAAAGTATCAAAATGGTGTGGTGAAGAGAAAACTTCACCTTCTGTTTCCCAATGAACATATTGGATAAAATCAACAAGAATAATGAAACGGAATCTAAACTTACGACAAGTTCGACTTCTTATAGAGGTCATTTTAAAAGAAGATGTTCTCACATTTATATGATTTACATAAAACAGAAAAACGCAGTATAAGAGTTATGCACCAAGGAAAACATAAAGATTTATGTACAGGATTTCATAAAGTAAAAAATGAGAACACAGGTTAGGATTTCAGAAATTATTGAACTTAAATGAGAGGAATGAATCACTTCAATGCTAAAGGGGCATGGTTTTTAACCTGAACATTGCAGTTTTAAAAGAAACAGAGTGGAATTCGCAGACTTGAAAATAGTAAGAAAAATACATTTTGGGATATAATCCAGTATCAGACAGAATAATCGGATATCCAGTGAACGTCACATTCATTCGGGTGTATTCTGTACAAGATGCAAAACAAAAAAAAGAAGAAGAAATCAAATTTTTATGCTACGTTTCAACGAGTGGCGTATAACATTAACAAATTTTCTACAGATTTCTGGAGATTGGAATGCAAATGTGGCAGAAAAAGAACGACAAGGGGCCAACGGAAATTTTAGTTAAAAAATGAAGAAAGATGCAAGAAAAATTAGTTATTTCTTCATTGCAAAGATTACAACATAAATAAGGATGTACACATAAAATATACCAAACAGCTTATACAGAAATCAGATGATACCGTTGACAAGAGAAGACAGAGAAGTAGTTCCGTTATTATTAATGGAACTTATTAATGGTCCACGTGGTTACCCTAGTGGTTATGTGCTTTGCAACCATATGCCTGTGGAAGAAGTGTCCTGGGTTCGTTTCCCGTCGTCGACGTGTGCAGCTTAAATATCTTTCTCAGACAGCCAAGTTAGCCGATCTTGGGCATGGACAGCAGGGTTTTTCCCCAGTTTATCTGGGGGGTTTCCTCCCTCAAGCAAGCAAATGAGCCCCGTGAACACACACGGATTACAGCATAGAAGTGACGAACCAACTGCATTAATTCGTCAGTTGAGTCCCCCTCATTTAGGTGGTACTTAACCCGTCCTAGGACGGATGAGGGTAGAATTTGAGACAGCCATGGAATCAAGAACTCATCAACGAAGATCATGCGTCACCGACACCAGCTGTCTTTCCTTCTCTTAAACTTATTCACATTAGATACACTCACCACTTCAATAGAGAAACTGTTCCACACAGTCACTACTCTATGATAGAAAAAATATAGCTCTTACCCCTGCCTTAACTACACACAAACTAAACTTCTTTGGGTGTCCCAATGTCTTCTCTACACTGGGACAAAAATTGTAACCAAAATTGAACCAAACAATACCCTATGGCACCCTGTCAGATATTTTAACATCTCTATCATTTCATGCTTCCTTCTCCCATTTATTAGGTTTTGCATTCAACATACTTTCACTCTATGCTCATAATCTAGATTAGTAATATCGATAATTATCGTCTCTTTATGCAGCCTCTCCACAGGCTTCATTCCTTTGGAACCCAGAAGACAAAATCTGGGCACAGTAGTAAAGGTATCAAGGCCTTTTAAAGAGGCCTTGATCAAGGTCTTTTTATTACATCTCGATGTTTGCTTCAAATGTTACAACTATCCTCTGATTCGAGTTTGCAATTTTGGCTATGTGACCCTTGAACTTCAACTTCCTATCTACGTTTGCTTGATCTATGCTCTCGTTAGTTATCAAGCGTAATCCCTCTAAAATAATATTCAATTCGATACTCCATCACGACAGAAGCATAATTTACACTTACCAAAAGTAAATTGACAAAATGCAATTGCCGAAATTTCCAGCCTGTTCAAACAATTCTGTAAGTACGAGAGGGGGTGACATCTGAGACTTTTGTCACGGGCCCAGCATCGAAAAGGGCCCGACGTGTCACATAACTGTGTGTATTATGCATGATTTTAATTCTCTTAATAATAATACAACAATGATAAAGGATAATAGCATATCGATAATGATACTATGTTTTGTTAGAGACAGATGGCTATGCTCTTTAACTCGCCATGAGTGTTCGGAAAACACTGAATCTCTCGACGCGGATCGCTGTGGTTATAGCGGGTGATGACATCAATAGGCGTTTATGCAAGGTTCTTGCAGTCGGCTGCACTAGCGCTAGCAAGTAATTGCATTCGCAGAAATGTTCCCGGCTAGAACGTTTCGTTCTTGTTAGGATTTTGATAAACAAAGGTTATGTGATTGTTTGCTATCAATAAAACATGACCTGGCAATGAAAATTGATTATGAAGATGTGATTAAAGATTTCGCTAACCATATAGTGAGGAAGTGGAAGAAGCAATAAAAATTTAAAAATTCTCTTTTTATTTAATGTTTGTATTTTGTATGGTATGTAATGTATCGAATTTTGAATTTACTGTACACTTTTTTAAATAAATGTTTAATATTTTATATGACTTTTTTATTAAACAAAAGTGATGCACTTTTAGTGGGGCCCGGACCAGAGACTTGTCACGGGCCCGAAAATTTCTCTCGGCAGCCCTGAACAGTAGCATCCCGATTGCCCTGACAATCTTTATACGATTGATAAACAGACGAAGATCTCTTGTCAGCTCCTTTTTAATATAATTAATGTAGGGATTTAACAACAATGGTTCAAGGACCGATCCTTGGGGTACACCACTGGTCACCTTACATGTGATAGATTCAAAGCCACCATATGGAACTTCCTGATAACTGTCCATTAACAAACCACTCATCCAAGTCAAGAATTAATTTTCCAAGCTCACAATATCCACATTGTGCAATAGTTTTTCATGCAGTATCTTTTTAAATGCCTCAGCAAAGTTGAGCAGCGTCATAGTGTATCCATTTCCTTTTCCGACTCAGTCGCAACAAATTTTATAAAATATGAGCAAATTCCTAAAACACGACAACCCTTTAGTAAACCCATGATGCTCCTCCAGTATATAGTTAGTATATAGAGCCATTTCTGTAAGCGAGCTCTTAAAAAAATGCTTTAAAATCTTCAGCACCACTCCCGAGATACTGATTGGTCGGTAGTTAGATACATCTGTTTTACGCTGCCCTTATACACCGGCCATCCACTTTTTTTCCATTGGGTCGAGTGTCAAATTATACAAACATATCAAGTGCCAAGCCAATTCGGCTGAGCTTTCCTTTAGCATATGGGCTGATATTCTATCTGTTCCTATTGCCAAATTCTTATCCAAGTTATGTAATAGCTCTTCAATCTCATTCTCATAAACCTCTATCGCTTCATTCGATGTATTAGCATGTACCATGTCACATTCTTCTTCCTAGCGTTATGTCCCTAGCGGGATATAACGCTAGGAAGTCGATGCATAATACGATTTTGGAAGACCCCAACCGGCTTGTCGCAGAACCACACGTTGGGGGAACAAACACACACACACACACACACACACACACACATGAATATATAAAGGTAAAGGACAATCACAAACATCCATGCCCTAGGCTGAATTCGAACCCGCATCCTCTTGGCTGGAGAGCTCGTGCAATAGAGCTGGTTAAACTATCTTAGCAAAGTGAATACTCAATTGAACCAATCATTAGCATCTGACAGAGGTTACCATCTATATTTAATAAAGTTATTCTTTTCCTTTCCTTCTTTCTTTTACTTGCGGCATAACGACAATTTTCTTCTGAATTCTCTTTAAAGAAAATTTTTGTCCAGCAAACGTACTGTGTGAACGGTATGCTTGCAAGTCTCACTTGCATGTCCCACTTCCTCTTTATCTCTTCCTCACCAAATACAATGGACCATAACCCAAAGAAATGCGATTTTACTGTGGCGATCAAAAACTCTACCACATAAAATAGTTTAAAAAAAACATAAAAAACAAAAACATTCCAACCAATCAACACAACATTAATTCTTACGAAAACATTTCCATATCGACTTTACCACGATCCGTGGCCTAAAAAGCAATATAAACCATGTGAAACACCACTACCAAGTCATCTAAACCAGAACTACTGTTCCTATCAGAACCCCAACTGGCAGCCCCAACAGCCACGGTCCACCTCAGCTGCCCAATACATATTACCACTGCCCACTACACATTACCCACTACTACAAACTTCACATTACACAGCTCTTTCCTCCACAAGAGAATGTGCAATGTGTCAATGTGTAATGTGCAATGTGTCAAGACCAAAATCCAGCAGCCCACTTTGCCTATACTGTAGGTTGCAACCATTGTAAAGAATCATGTCCAAGTCAGACTTTGAACGGGCCAAATGCTCTTGCCCAAATGGTAGTCGCTCCTCCGGGTCCCGTACTAAGGCCATGGGCGCATCATCTGCCCAACTAGGTTTCCACTAGTCAAGTGTCCAGATTTATTGTAGTTACCTCACCTAAAGACAAGGCCAACTTTCTGACATCACTTTTCTCTACGAATTCCTACATGTCTCTCATGGTGTTTCAGCAAAAAGAAATGCAAATAATCCTTATTAACCTGAACACAAACAAGGCTTCAGGTCCTGATGTTATCCCACCTATTATGTTAAAAAATTGTGTCCCAGAACAAACATCTATTCTGTATTGCCTCTTCAATCTATCCTATTCAACTGGCATCTACCCTTACAACGTAGAGACCGGTCCACATCCAGCCCATCCCAAAGAAAAGTAATAAACGTCAACCAACGAATTACGGTCTAATTGCTTTCACTTCTGTTCTCTATAAAATTATGGAGGTCATCAAAAACCGACTCTTGAACCACCTGGAGACAAACCACCTTATCAATGACCAGCAGTATGGATTCCATCACTCGCGATCTACAGCTGGTTTGCTTGCTTTCACCACCCTCATCTAGACTCAGGCCATGAAGAAATTTGGAGAAACTGAGGTGATTGCCTTCGACATTTCAAAGGCAAATGATCAGGTTTGGCACAGGGACATATTTAATAAACCGCCATCCTATCGTCTGCCTTTCTCACTCAGCAACTGGATTGCCAACTTTCTCACTGGTCGTTCCCTACGTGTCGTGGAGACGGTTTACTCTCCTCAGATTTCCTCACTAATGCAGGAGTATCCCAGGGTTCTGTTCTTTCACCTACTCTCTTCCTCTTATGTATAAATGACCTGCTCTCAGAGACTTCCATTCATATCCATAACTTTTCCGATGATACGCACCATTCCTCCTTTTCAGTCGACAACCCTTGTTGTGCTCAAGTATCAGAATCCTCAAGATCTAGCATGACCAGTGAGTGACTGGAATGCCGATATCATAGCTGTATACCAGTGGAGCAAGGACAACCTTGCAAACTACAATGCCATCAAAACTGGGTTTTGTCTGATCTCGCTCAAGAAAGAGCTCGCATCCCCCCATTACATCAACTAATACCGATATATTCAAATACGATCAGATTTCTTTTCTTGGACTGACATGCACCTGCGATCATTCCTGGTACAACTGAATTTCAACTATAGCTTCTGTACTCTGTACAAAGCCCAAATCCGCCAGCCATTGAATATAGTTCCCATATTTGGGGTGATGCATCAAAATCCTTTCTAAGATTGCTCATTTCTATCCAGAAGAGGATAATCTGGCTAATTAATGATCCTTCTCCAAGAGAGTTCAGTTTCTGCTTTGTCTCTTCTACAGATGCTTTTATGGACATTCTGTGAAATGGCCACTAATTGGCCACAAGAGCCACTGCTAACCAACACCCGTTTACAGTCCATCTTCAAAATCACCGGCCACCATTTTCATTCCATCAACTTCTTTCCTTTAAAACAGTCCCCCCACTCTGCCTTCCTCAAAGAATACAACCCTCATCTGTTCAATCAAAATGTGAACAGATTCCTCCTTTCTTCCATTCCTCTTGCCCACACATGGCACTAACGTGCTACAGGTCTCTTGGCTTTTCGTGTGTGGATCAGATAATTAGGTGACCACACAACAGCCGTAACTTTTCCTGTCTGCGTGTTATCCATTTCACAGCTCGTGTCATTCTGAAAATATTCATTCCAGATAATCTTCTTATGGATGAATGTCTTTCTTGGTAGGTGACACATTGATTTCACTCCCACCCATTTTGTTCTTCAAACTCCAGGATTACTTTCAGATACTGCCTCACTTCAGCATTTTTTTCAGAGATTCCTATGCATCGTTGATATCATTCATTCAACTGATTCCATATGTGGGCGTACAGATAGTACTGTACGCCCACAGATATGAGACCCTTCGACACTTCTGCGCATCTCAGAAGAAGGAGAATCCATTCCGATAATACGATAATCAATCCGTCTTGTGGGATGAGTTGTTTATTATTATTACACGTTGGAAAATTAACTTTTCTTTTATGAACATTGTAGTTTTTAAAGTGGTAACTATTTTGCTTGTATAACAGTTGGAAAATTACGTAAAAACATGTGATTTTTTGTGTGTTGGTGACCAACTCGTACATCAGCTTATTTCTTTTTCCCCTTCAACATCAACTGATCCTTCTTGGCAAGTTGCTAGACTAGGGTTTCGAATCTGTGATCGGACAGATTCGACCATACAGATTCGATTACTTCCAGTATTCTTCTATGTTGGTCATGATTTCCAGTCGTTCCACATGTAATTTGTTCTTATTGAACAATTATGTTGTTAGCTATTTCTTACAAAAATATGCGGTAAAATAGTCATATTCCTAACCGAAATGTCTAATACTATGATCAAATTTATTAATCTCTGACATCGAGTTCATTATTTCACATGCTGCTTCAAGATGTTATCTAGCAAGAAATTAATAAAAACCCTCCTTTGTTCTTATCATGAGATTTCACTTCTACCCAGTCTATGTGTTCTTGTTTATTTTCATCACGAGAAGCCTCTTCTTCCTAATCAATATCACCCTGTTAGTCTTTATTTCACACTAGACAGCCTTGTACTGACGGCAATATAGGACGTTATTAACCTTACTGCATCCATCAGTTTCTACCATGACCGGACTCAATTCACCTGATATCATAAGTAGTATCACCCGTCTCCTTCTGTCATTTCTAATATTATACCGTTTACACTCGATCCAAGTTAAAACGACCGACTCCGATAGTGAGATTTCACTAATGCCTATAACACATACCAGCAGCTGAATTAGAATCCTTTATATAGATGAAGGCAAACATCATTTATGCAGCGTATAAGCGATATACTTGGTCACTTGCGTATTCTAGGCAACTCTTTAAGAATGCTTCCGGTCAGTAATCGTCAATAATGTAGATCACAATCGGAAAATTAAGGGATCATTAAGGTTCGATAAAGGGCTTATTGCGCTGCCCGTCTGACTTGACCCATGAATTTGAAAACAGCAGAGCTGACTGGTTTCTCAAAAGGTGAGATATCCCAGTTGTTTAATCAGTGGAAACATAACTCATATTGTTTGTGTAAGAGGCGTAACTGTAACTGTGACATCGCCGTCGTTCGTCTGTGAAGGCTTATACAGACAAATAGAGATTTCTGTGTTCAGCAATTGAAGGAAGCATTTAATGAAAGCTGTTTCCGACTCATATCTCAGAATTATGCAGAGAGAACTGAAGAGGATTGGTACTGGCAGTCACATGCCTATCCGAAGAAATTGAGAGTCCGTTTACATTTGTGCAAGGAAAATCGTGACCGGATTCCGGAAGATTAGGAAAAAGTCATGTGGTCCGACGAGCCATGGTACACTCTTTTCTGAACCAACAGTAGCCAGAGAGTTAGAGAGTTTGGTGGGAGTCCAATGAAGCAATGAACGCAGCTTACTTTGTAAACACAACTCAAGGTTCTGGATGTCATGACGTGGTGTAAGATATGTTCTGTTGGTATGAAAAGGATCCTTTGATATTTCTGGAAGGTCGGGTGACTTCCAAAGAATATCTGAACATTGTTGCCGGTCTAGTCCATCCTGCAATGCTTCTTATCCAGCAGTTATAGGTTGTTTCCTGGACGACAATGCTACTATCAATCGCACAAGAATTGTTCAGGAGTGGTTCAGCGAGCACGAGAGGGGCTTCTACCATCTTTCCTGCAAACCACAAAGCTCGGATCTGAACCCCATTCATAATAGATGAGTGATAGAAAAACAATGATTATTCTTTTTATTATTATTATATGGGCAGTCCTTGGAGTCAAAAGACTCATCGCGGGAGACCTAATCTACCTATTAACACAATGCCTATCATACATCTCCTTAAGCCTATTCACTCTTGAGACGTGCACAACCACTTGTGACAATCCATTCTACTCAATCACCACTCTTCCAGAAATGAACCTAGTCCATATACCCTTACTAACCAAACTCTTAGACAGCTTCGAAGTGGGACCCCTTGTTTTCCCCCTACTCCCAATGCATTGGAAAATTTCCTGTGTCAAATTTCTTGTGTTACTAAAGGTATAATATAACATGCCTTTAGTATCTTAAGTTTCCATCATATCCTATCTCCTCTGCCTATAAGCTAAACTTTGCAATCCACACGCCCTCAGTCTATCCCATCCCACCACATACGGGACATCTCACAGATTTGTGAGCAGCTTGGTCAGTCATTTGTGAATCTTCTCAACCACCTCCTGATCCAAAGAAACGCAGGTGACCAAATTTATGCACAGTAGTGAATATACATATTCAGGTCGCTTTTTGTTCGCCAAGTGCTGTTTTTATTTAATAAAGAGGGAAGATATATTAGTCAATCATACGAAACGAAAACTTCCACCTCTTTCTATAACAACCATTGAATGGAAAAGAATAATATCACTGGATAATCACACAACAAAATCTTTTAACACCTTCCATATTTGAAGATAGATTGTCAGCAAGACTCCATTTTTAAGCCTTCACTGATGGCAAGCTCGAATTACTAAATGAATCAAGGCTGTCGGGTGAGAGATTGCATGACAGACAACTGCTACCATCGCGTGCTCACTTACCCTAACATTACATATCATTGTCCGAACTAGTGAATTCTATTGTCGATTTCTTTGAGTAGTTTTGTAAAGAAAATACCAATTGTCAAAAGTGGAAAAATCCTGTTTGCTAGTGACAGAGATCGACTAACTCAATATTTACAAAAGTTCCTCTAATCGGTGACTAGAATCGATCTTGGAGTGACCTTTCTGCATGCAACTTACACTATAAATGCAAATGCCTTTTTCGATTATAGGACTATATGGGAGTTATTTTATTTTATTTCACGAGTACCTACGTGGAGTCTAAATACTTTTTGGTGGATAGTTTGGGAGATCCCCCAAACTATCGACTCAACGTCTATTGTACCTCTCGTTGAATAAGTTGACAGACAAAGCACTCCCGGCAGATTTTGGCAACAGGTTTTACTTATTTACTACCATCCAAATGTAAAATCTAGTCTTCATATCCTTGTAACCATACTTACTTAATTTTAAGGATGATCAAATAAGTATCATCCTTGAAACTTACATGATGTTTCATGGATGATAAGATAACCGTGTCTTCCCCTTTAGCTGGGTGCTGCAATATATTCTCTGCATCAGTCGTATAAAATCCTTTCAGTAATTTAAATGTTTTTGTGAAGGTTCTTTCAACTTAAAGGTTGTTATCCAAGTAAGTTTGCAACCCACAAATACCCATCTAACAATTCCATAGACCACTCACCATCTTGGCCTCTCATCACTTGATCCTCTTCACCACTTTCACAAGAAACCCAGGTGACAACAATAAGCATAGTGGAGCTATTTCTCTTTAGAAGGCAGAATCCAGATATCGCTAAGGATTACTTTATTCTTCACAGACAATTTTCAGGGCCTCTTCAGACATGTCGGAGTGTGGTTTGGGACCATATCACAAAGCCGCCCAAAGAAAGGCATTCTGCATTCAAATGTTGTCACCGATTTACGTTTTCAAATCCTTTCTTTGACAGATTCTCGAGTTAGTTGATCTCGGCCACGCACCAGGGGGTTATTTTTACATTAAATTCGGTTTTTTTCGTCCTGTAGACTCAAGAACATCAACCGTCGAACACAGATTATTTTAGACAATCATATGGTTATCTCTGGTTAGAAAGTGATAGTGGAGTTAATATGTGTAGAAAGTGTAAAGAGAATGAGGACTTCAAGCGTGTTTCGTGTATCGAGACTGATATCGTTAACGGTAGTCAGAATGTAGAAAATGGCGGTGTACTAGAGAATTGCGTGGTAGTGCCAGATATGTGTGAGAGCGTCGCTGAAAGTGTAAATGAAGGTAGAAACACCGAAGGAATGGATGATTTGATCGATAATGAAAATGGTGAGATAAATGCGAGTAGCGAAATTGCCCGTTTAAATGGCGCGATACACAGAGCCAAACGACAACTGGAGCGTATGCAAAAATGTGTGTTGAACGTACCGACAAATAACCGGCGGAAGTCTGTGACGGCAAATAATAGAATGTACGTAAACGTCAATAAAATGAAGGAGCGAGTGCTGTATGGGGATTCGCTATTAAGAGGCGTAATAATTGAGAGTTTAACGAAGTCGTACCAGCCGGGTGCGAACATAAAGGACGTCAGCGAATCTATTCGACTGCAAAAACAGAGGGTGAAAGAGATGATAATAGTGGCAGGAATGAATGATTTGAAAGAGGACAAAATGGAAATGATAGAGGATGTGAGGGAGTTGTTTGAGGTAGCAAAAGAGAAGAGTGAGAGAGTTAGGATGGTGAGTATCTTACCGCGGTATGACAGCGAAGTGTTTAGAAGGAGGGCCATAATTGCCAATGACTTTATGCGTGGGTTATGCATGGAGAGTGGTGTGGAATTTGTGGATGTGTGGAATGAGTTCGATGGGCGAAAGGACTTATATAAGATGGATGGGTTACATTTGAATGGAGTTGGTGTACGGAGACTTGAAAGAGTGTTGATGAATGATGTGGAAGTGGATGTACAGACTCAGGGAAACTAGATTTATTAAGAGGGGGGGAGTAGATATGCAGACTTTAGGGGGAGCAGTTAAGTGTATGAATGAGTATATTATGCCCAGGCGAGTACGACGGACAACAAATCAGAATGGGATAATTAGTATAAGGAATCAAAGTAGGGATGGGACAAATGGGCTTCTGCGATTCATGTACACTAATGCCAGGAGTATTAGGAACAAGAAGGAAGAGTTTTTGGCCATGGTTGGCACTTCCAGGCCACAGGTTGTCGGTATTAGTGAAACATGGCTGACAGAAGATGATAAAGCTAGTGGGATTGAATGCGATGGGTATAGCGTGTTCAGGAGTGACAGGGTGAATAAAAAGGGGGGAGGAGTGTTATTGATGATAGCTGATGAGCTTCAGCCAAGGAGTATAGAAGTTGAACTGCAGGATGGGGAAAAAAGCACATTTGAGGCTGTTTGGTGTGAGATACAATCTAGCAGAACAAAATATACAATTGGGTGCTGCTATAGACCGGGTGATGGAGTGGATGGTGGGAATAGTATGCATAAGCAAATAGAAGAAATGAATGGAAGGAGGGTAATTATTATGGGTGATTTCAATTATGGTAATATTGACTGGAAAGAGGAGAGGGCACATGGGAGGAAGGAATTGGATTTTATGCAGTTATTAAGGGACAACTATCTACGGCAACATGTATTGGAAAATACCAGGGGGCAGAGAGTGCTGGACCTAGTAATTGCAACTGAGAATGTGGCTGTAACGAACATGACCTTGTTGCCACCAATTGGTGAGAGTGACCATAAGGTCATGACTTGGGAGGTGGCTAAAGGAGTCGAATTCACAATTAAGACAGGGTATATGTGGAATTACCAGGCTGGTAAGTATGACAAGCTTAGGTGTGTGCTTGGCTCAATGCCATGGCATGTAAAACTGCAAGGGCTGGATGTTGATGGTGCATGGGAGGTGGTCAAGAACTGTTTGCAGGAGGCAATGGTTGACTGTATACCAAGAGTCCGAATAATAAATCAGGTAGGGGTTAAATGGATGAATAACACTATTAAGCTTGAGCTGCAAAAAAGAAACAATTGTGGAGGGAATTTAAGGAGAAGGGTGACCATCAGGTGCATGAACAGTATAAAGCTCAGGCCAGGATGGTAACAAGGGTGGTAAGAAAAGCAAAAGCAGATTACGAAAGGAAATTGGCCATGCAGGCTAAAGAGAATCCCAAACAGTTTTTTCAATATGTTGCAAGTAAAAGGAAAAATGCTCATGGTAGAATGATCTTAAAAAATGCTGAGGGTAGGGAGGTAACTGAATCAGTCGATGTTGTGGAATTACTGAGCGAGCACTTTGCAAGAGTATATCATCCAGGTGGTGGCTTTGCGGAAATGGAGGAACCAACAGCTTATACTGGAATTGTGATGAATGAGGTAGAGGTAACTAGTCTATTACAGAACCTCAATGTCAATACATCTGTGGGATTGGATGGTATACCAGCTCGTGTCGTACGTGAAGCGGCTAAAGAATTGTCAGTGCCCTTGACCATTATGTTTAATTTGAGCCTCAGGACTGGGTCAGTCCCAAGGGGGTGGAAAGAGGGGAAAATAGTTCCACTGCACAAAGGTGGTTCCAAGGCTGCTGTTGAAAATTACCGGCCAATCAGCATAACAGGAATCATTATCAAGGTCTTAGAGAAAATAGTCAAGAGGAAAATACAAGATTGGATAGAAGAAAATGGGATACTGTATCGGGGACAGCATGGTTTTGTGAAGGGTAGGTCATGCCTCAGTAACTTGCTCACGTATTATAACACAGTGACGGCTGAACTGGATAAGGGTAATGGGTTTACAGTGATTCTGCTGGACCTTGCTAAGGGCTTTGACAGGATACCACATGGAATTCTAATCAGTAAATTGCAGCATATGGGAATGGACATAGGGTTGGTGAGATAGATAGGAGGGTGGTTGACGGAGAGATATCAGAGAGTGGTTTACTCAGGAGCAGAGTCCACAAGACGGCCTGTGACTAGTGGTGTACCACAAGGATCTGTTCTTGGACCACTGCTGTTTAATTTGTTCATAAATGATATAGGAAAGGATCTGAGAGGAACAGTTCATTTGTTTGCGGATGATGCGAAGTTGGGTAGGGCAATAGTGAATGCAGATGACGTCAAAATTTTGCAGGATGATTTGGATAGATTGGAGGTCTGGGCTAGGGAGAATGGATGTCAATTTAATGTGGCAAAATGTAAGGTTATGCATTTTGGGGTGAAAAGATGGGAGGCAGTTTACTGCATTGGTGGAACCGTGCTCCAGGAAATTGATGAGGCACGAGATTTAGGAGTGTTGGTGGATAAGGAATTGAAATTTAGGGGACACATTGCAAAAGTGGCCAAATCAGCTCATCAAATCACTTGGTTGCTGAAGAATACGTTGACAAGCAGAGACAAGCAGGTTATTGTTCCTCTGTATCGAGCCTTGATAAGACCTCATCTCGACTACTGTGCTCAGATTTGGTCACCTAGGTTTCTTCTTGATGGGGAGGAGGTGGAGAGGATCCAGAGGCGAGTGACCAAGATGATAGCAGGTCTGTGGAATGAACCGTATGAGAACAGGTTGAGGATTTGTGGGTTGCAAAAATTGGTTGATAGGCGGAGGAGGGGAGATATGATTGAGACATTCAAATTACTGAAGGGTTTCTATAAAATTAATTCAGAAGATATTTTTGAGAACAGGGCTGGTTGTGGGAGGACTAGGGGACATCCATGGAAACTGGGCAAAAGTGTGGTTAGTAAAGGTGTTAGAGCTGGGTTCTTTACTTTTAGAGTAGTGAATGAGTGGAATGCGCTCCCTGAGTCTGTGGTGGATGCTGTGACAGTGAATGAGTTTAAGGCGAGGTATGATAGATACTGTATGAATGTCGAATAGTTGTGATGAAAATGATTTGGGGCCTCCCTCGATGAGTCTAATGACTCCCTGGAGTTGCCCGTAATAATAATAATATTAATAATAATAATAATAATATTTACTCTGTTAGGATACATAATGGCGTGCCGTATTTGCCTGTCTTCATCGGATGCGGTTTATAATTAGCAATCTTCTTGGGCCAGTTATATATGATTAGCTACCAGCAGAGATTGAACTGCCATTGCTATCTCCAAAAGTTAGAGAGGGCTTAAATTTTCTCGCCTACTTCCTGTAGGGAATAAAAGCCATTAAAGGATTTTCCTAAATGTGCTACATTGACCACCTTTATAATATATTCTCTGAACTTCAAGTCTATTCACCAACATTCCCAAATATCTCGCTTTGTTAATTTCATGGAGAGAGTTCCATGAATGTGGCACATAGGCAGCAATGTTCCATCCCAAAATGCATAATTTTCCTTTCCCACATTAAAATGATGTCCATTGTCTTTTCGACCCATCATGCTATTATATCATCCTGCAAGAGCTCTTTACTTCATTTGGATTAACTATTAACCTACCCAATTTTGAATCGTCAGCAAACAATGGAATATTTCTATTCGAATCATTGTGTACCATTTATGCAAAATTAAACAGTTGGGATCCAGGCACAGAGTCTTATATCAGAGAGATAATCACCTGCTATCTGTATTTTGGTCCTTGCTAAACTGTTCTTTGGTATCTCTCCATTAGCCATCCTCATATCCATACCAATAGTTTCACATCCACTTCATGCGTTCCAGTTCGAATAACAGCCTAATCAATTCCTTTGCACATACTCGCCATACCTGAGCTGATATGCCTTCCGATCTCAAGGCCTTGTTTGCATTGATAGCAAGTAATATCTTAAATAGTTTCACTTCAATCTCTGTTCTTACATTAGTTCCTGTCCCATCTGTCATGACAATTTCCTCACTTAAATGATAGATGCTTGCATAGTGATCACTCAGCAACTATTTTGTTTGCTGCTGTCACCTCGCTACCATCATCACTCGTTAGAATTACCCTTCCGTAGTCGTTCTTCCTTTCATTTGCCACATAACGTAAATGATAATAATAATATTTAAGATTTACTTTGGCATTCCCAGCCATATTTATAATCTGATTTTAATTACCTTATCTGCTCACCACCTTTCTTCTCTGAGCCTTGTACTGCTGGTGAGCTTGCTGATCACTTTTCTACTTATATGCACTCCTCAACTTTTATTATTATTATGTTTTTTTGCAGCTCCTGCTTAATGTAATTTTTAATGCACCTACAATGAAGTTTCTTTTGGAAGGCGTTAAGAAGACTGTCAAATCGGCTTGATCGTGATTTTTCCAAGCACACTTTTTTTAACCACTTCGAAACCAATGAAGTTTGATTTAACCTGTTTAGGAAACCATGAACAAATGGAAATTTGGGTCCCAAGGACATAACACCAATGAGTAGATATTAAATATATTGCACTCAATTTTTTTCCAAATCGTAAATCTTGATCCATTTTTTTTTGCATATTTAATGTCAGATTTCTTTCCACTTACTCAAAGAGAAATAACTATCTTAGATGTATTCATGTCATCTTATAACATACAGCAAGGTATGCCATATGGATAACACAATAGTGGAAAAGAGAGGTAAAAAAATATATATAAAAAAAATACATTGTTCTGCGGAAGTGGTAAACAGAAGAAAAAGCATCACGAGTTCGATTCTTGTCGCCGACTAGAGGAACTTCTTGTAGGCCTTTTTTCGACCGGTTCCGGAGTTAGTCGCTCTATGGCATGGGCAAACCGGTTTTTCCTCCTGGAAATTCGGGTTTTTTGCCGTAAACTCAAGAAATCGACCGTAGAACCGACACTATTTTTAGACATTAAAAATATTGTGGTAGGGTTAAGTACCACTAGATGGCGGCACGTGTTAGCCGTCTCTTCACTACGTGCCGCTTAATTAGTGATAGCTTTGGGTCAGCTAGCTCTGATATTGGCTACCAGTGGAGATTGAACTGCCCAGTCAGGTCTCCAAAAGTTAGATAGGGCTAAAACGCCTTGCATACTCCCTATACAGTAATAAAAGGCATTAGCTTATTTTTTTTATGAAAAAAATATTTCATGGTGACTAATGTCTCCCCTCTAAGCTGTGCGCGCGAAATCGGTCAAAAAAAGGGAGAGCACGCGCCTAATAATTGTGCATACAATTTTTTCCCCATAATTTCTAATGTACAGTCAAATTTGAACTTACTATAAAAATGAATTATATAATAAATCATACTTGTCATTTATTTTATTTAGTGATTTCTGCAGTTTCCCCTCCACTATCACTCTAACCCAACGATTTTCAACCAGTGTGCCGCAGCACATTCGTGTGCTGTGAGCGGTCTTCAGGTGTACCGCGAGATTTATGGAAACAAATTAATTGAAAGAAATAATGTCATAAGTTGCGCATTAATGTATTAGTGTCTGGTCTTCCCTCTTCTTGTGTGTGTAAATCAATCAAAATTATGCCTATTTTTTTCCAGATCATTAAAAAAATTAAAAGAATGTATTTTTAGTGTGCCGCAGAATTTTAATAATTAGTCTAGGTGTGTCATATTATGGAAAAGGTTGAAAATCACTGCTCTAACCTATTCTAACTTCTTTTTCTCATTCTACGTGTTAGGCCTACTGGCCTGTTACAGAGCTATCTTATGCGC